>NC_134088.1:126739885-127939885 GCF_000715075.1 Nicotiana tabacum | reverse complement strand
AATATTCTGGTGTATTCTCGTTCGGAGGCGAAACATACGGACCACTTGCGGATAGTATTACAGACCCTTCAGGATCGTAATTTATATGCTAAGCTCTCCAAATTTGAATTCTGGCTGAACTCAGTAGCATTCCTTAGCCATGTGATATCTGACGAGGGTATTAGTGTCGACACTCAGAAGATCGATGCAGTGAAGAATTGGCCGAGACCTACTACACCGTCAGAAGTGGGCAACTTCCTAGGGCTAGCAGGATATTATAGGCAGTTTGTAGAAGGGTTTTCCTCTATATCAGCATCATTGACTAAGTTAACATATAAAGCTACCAAGTTCCAGTGGTCTGACACTTGTGAACATAGTTTCAGGAGCTAAAGAATCTATTGACATCCGTTCTAGTGCTCACTCTCCTAAAAGGAATATAAGGTTATGTGGTATATTATGATGCCTCGGGTATAGGTTTGGGGTACGTATTGATACAACGTGGGAAGGTGATTGCTTATGCATCGAGAGAACTGAAGAAACCTAAAAAGAATTACCCAACTCATGATTTGGAATTAGCTGCAGTACTATATGCTTTGAAGATATGGCGACACTACTTATATGGCGTCCATGTTGACATCTACACATATCACATGAGTTTACAATAAATCTTCAAGTAGAAGGAGTTGAATTTGAAACAATGTAGGTGGTTTGAATTTCTGAAAAACTATGATGTCGAGATATTGTACCACCCCGGTAAAGCCAATGTTGTGGCAGACGCTCTCAGTCGTAAGTCAATGGGAAGATTAATACACATTAAGGCAGGTAGACAGGGGTTGACTAAAGAGCTTCATTAGCTAGCCAATATGAGAATCAGATTATTAGACTCTGATGACGGAGGTGTTATTGTACAGAATACATCGGAATTATCTTTTGTAACTGAGGTAAAAGCATGACAATATGAAGATCCTACCTTAGCACGATTGAAAGAGGGCATTCAGCATCGTAAGATTACGGCTTTCGAGATTGGAGGAGATGTGGATCTGAGATACTAGGGCTGATTATGTGTGCCTAATATGGTAGGGTTGCGAGACAAGATTATGATTGAGATTCATCAGTCCCGATATTCCATCCATCCCGGCTCGACAAAGATGTATCATGATGTTAAGGAGCAGTATTGGTGGGAAAACATGAAGAAGTCTATTACAGAATTTGTAGCCTAGTGTCCTAATTGTCAACAAGTAAAGATCGAGCATCAGAAACCTGGTGGATTGATTCAAAATATAGAGATTCCGACCTAAAAATGGGAGGTGATAAATATGGACTTTATTATTAGATTACCTCGCTCTTATCATAAGTTTGACTCTATCTGGGTGATAGTTGATCGACTTACAAAATTTGCCCATTTTCTGCCAGTTAAAACAACCTTACACGGCTGAAGATTATGCGAAGTTGTATATCAAAGAGATTGTTAGGCTTCATGGTGTGCCGATATCTATTATATCAGACCGAGAAGCTCAATTTATAGCTAACTATTGGAGGTCTTTTCAGAAGGGTTTAGACACACAAGTGAATCTCAGCACTGCATTCTGTCCGTCATCCGCATACTGACGGACAGAATGAATGTTCCATTCAGACACTTGAAGATATTCTACAAGCATGTGTTCTATATTTCAAGAGGAATTGGGATGGCCATCTTCCACTCACAGAATTCGCCTACAATAATAGCTACCATTCCAGTATTAAAATGGCCCTGTACGAGTCATTGTACGAGAGGAGATGTAGATCACCAGTTGGATTGTTCGAAGTCGGTGAAACAACATTATATGGGCCAGATTTGATTCACCAAGCCATTGAGAAGGTGAAAGTGATACAAGAGCGACTGAGGATGGCGTAAAGCAGAAACAAGTCTTATTCCGATGTCCGACGTTATGATCTGGAGTTTGAGGTTGGTGATTAGGTTTTCCCGAGGATCTCACCGATGAAAGGTGTTATGCATTTTGGGAAGAAAGGTAAGCTGAGTACGCGGTATATCAGGCCATACAAAATTCTTTGACGAATTGGACAATTAGAATTGCCATCCGAATTGGAATTTATCCACCCGGTATTCCATGTATCTATGTTTAGGAAATATATTGGGGACCCTTTTCGAGTCGTCCGTATCAAAGATGTACAAGTTACGGAGGATCTATCATATGAAGAAGTGACAGTGGCTATATTAGATCGACAAGTCTGCAAGCTGAGAATAAAGGATGTAGCCTCTGGTATTGTGGAGGAACAAGAATAAGGAAGAAATGACATGGGAAGCAGAAGAAGAGATGAAGTCTAGATACCCTTACCTGTTCCAGATTAAAGATAACGAGGATGCCAGGAGAACGCAAAATGCAACAAAAACTGAAACGGCACTATGAGGTAAACAATAGCATGAGAATACTCTTCCTTAATACAAATAATTGGTGATACACAACTAATGTACATATCTATAATGCTTTGTATAGCCTTGTGAGGCTGCGGGTCGGGTTTAACTGCTTACAGGTTTGGCTAGCGTCCATTTTATATGAGCTAGACTCCCAATAAACTCTTACATTCGAGGATGAATGTTCCTGAGGGGGGAAGGATGTAACATACCGCACCTGGGCGTTAGGATACGTCGTAGTAGATCCATATAAACTTGAAGGAATTAAGGTTACTCATGCAGTTATAGGGAATTTATGACAGTGTTAACAAAGACCCCTTTAATTTTGACAACCTTTTAGTAAATATTTGATAAGTTTGCTTTTATGTAGTTATTGTTATTTTTTCTTTTCGGGTGTGCATTAAATTGAGTACATGATATGCAGAAGTTTATAAATGAGATTTTTCTTTAATAAAAAAATTGAAATTATTTTCTCATAAAGCGAGAAAGTTATTTTTTTATCGTTTTAAGAACTAATAGTAGAAAAAATTGTATTTTGATATTATGTTGGGAAAAATTAGAATTTGATATGATATAATTTTTTTAATCAATGTCCTAACCTTTATAAAATATTAACATATTTATTTTGTAACTAAGTATAATAATTACCTATTAATAGATAAGTTTGTAAATACCATTAGCTACTTATTTTACTAGATAAGTATTAAATTTTTTTGGAACAAAGTATTTTATCAAAGTAGTTATAGTAATTTGTTAGACTTCCTAGTGCTACGTGACAGGTGATGATATTTCTACTCAATTAGAAAATAGTGGAGTTGGTAGGACAAATCATTTCAATATATATATATATATATATATATATATATATATATATATATATATATATATTCTAAATACTTTGACTTCTTCTACACTAAGAAATAGACTTTTGCAATATTTTGGTGAATGAATATATTTCAGTGAACATATCCTCTATATACATAGTGTTTAAGACACTTTATCATTTGGAAAGAGGGGAATCGTTAGATACATATATTTACACTCCAGCAACTATGTGGGGAGAAACTCTATCTTGCTCATCCCTTTTTTCCTAAAGTAATGAAGTGCTCAAAGTTTCCTTCTACGTACAGCTTCTCCATATTTTCATACATATAGTTAAGGTAAATTTTATTTTAAGGCATGTAATTGTTGAGAACTCACGGGACGGTGATCGGAAGCCGTGAGTTCAAATCATAGCATTTGTATAAATAGGTTATGGGCTCCTTTCGTATGGTATGGAGATTGGTGATGGTGTGGTAGCTCGTGTAGAGCTTGGTTATTATTAAAAGGAGGTCGGGTGTGTAGTACACCATTGTATAAAGCATCGGGAGCTTGTCGTTCTTTGATTGCTTGATGATAGTGTTGGCATAGCGGTAGTATTTAGTTGATGTTGGGGTTGTGTTGTTATTATTATGCTTTGTTAATTTGAAAGAAGGAAGTGTATAAAGCTATTATATACGAGCGTATATTGGTTGTTGTTGGCTATAATAACTTGTGAGAAGTCATATAAATAGGGGAGGTGCTGCTCGTTGTATTATAAAGTAGGTCGTGGTCGACATATAATAGTTACGACGCTTAAAAGATAACGATAATATCATTTCTCTTATTGTAGACTAAGGAGTCGTGAACTTTGCATATCTTGAGGTTGGGAAGTATATACAAGGTATGCGAGGCTATCCCTTTCTTTCTTTTGTACGACTTCGATTGTACGTAACATAAACGGACGAGCTTCCAAAGATACTTTACTCATAGAACCTAGCAGTACTTACATTGTTTCCCTTCTTATGGAAAGATTCATGTTGATGTTGCTTCTCTTATTTTTATTCACCAAATATTGTTATTATTCCCTGAATCCTATAATATGTATGATGGCGAGTTAGATCCTAAGGTTACCGACCTTACGTCACTCCGAAAGGTTCATAATGTGATTTCATAAGTCCATCAAGCATTATATGTATGTACCTATTTTACTCTACCGATCTGCGCTATAGTCGGTCGGGTATGGCACCTATTGTGCAACCACTAATCAGTTGAGTTTTATCGAGCCTTATGATAGCCGGGTACCTTTTTACCGAGCCTATTACGGTCAGGTACTATATGATGATGATGATACCCACAGAGGCGTATGTATTTAAAGGTATATATATTATATCATGCATTTCATGTCAGTCGCCCTCAGAGGCACTCAGATATTACCGGTGGTATTCTCTCTCTTTACATTACTGCTTTTAATTATGTTATCCTGCCTTACATACTCAGTACTTTGTCCGTACTAACGTCTCTTTTATTTGTGGACGCTGCATGTAGTGTTGTAGGTCTTGATAGAAAAGTAAACGAAGCTCCCCCACCACGGTAGACTGCTCAGTTCAGCGTTATTGGCGAGAACCCTTCTCTGGACTTGTCGTGGTCTTGGTATGCATTTTTGTTATAGCCGTTATGGGTAGGTTGGGGCCTTGTTCCGATAATGTACGGCACTTATTTTTCTTTAAAGGCTCAAAGACAGATGTCGTCTCATGTATAGTTTTGGATAGCTTTGTCGGTCTGTTTTTTTGTATATAGCTTTACGATAGCCTTGTCGGCCCATGTTATATGTATTTATGTCGTTATATATCATTGTTGAATGTTTGTGATTCATGTATACCATTTATGTTGACCTCGTTGGACCTTACAGATAATAAGAAAGGTTAGATAAAATGTACATGGGTGCTCGGCAAGTATGGTCGGTTACCAGTCATGACCCTCCAGTTTGGGGTCGTGACATAATCGAAGGAGACATGAGATACAACGCTTTGTTTAGAAGGCCATGGGTCCACAACATGAGGGCAATACCTTCAACTCTGCACCAAGATATAAAATTCCCAACACCAGGCGGAATTAAAACAATATACGGAGAACAACCAGCCGCAAAGGAGATGTTTCCGGTCGAAGAGGCGATTCCAATATCCACACTTGCAACAAAAAAGGGGCCGAGTTCGGTCAGAAAGCCAGAAAATAAATAGCAATTATCGACACCAACTCCGACCCAACCGGAGAAATAGGGGACTGATGAAGACGATGATTATGACTACGAGGTACCCAAGTCTTTTATAACCCCCGATGATTCCGACACCACTAAATCGACAGTCGAGGAGCTGGAACATGTCATATTGGTCGAGCACCTACTCGATCGAAATGTATACCTTGGCAGGGGGTTAAATCCCAAGCTCAGGAAAAAACTCATTCAATTTATTATAGCTAACCTAGATTGTTTTGCTTAGTCCCACCTTGACATGGCAGGGATCCCGCCGGAGATAACCACTCATAAGCTAATCTTGGACCCGAAATCCCATCCGGTGAAGCAGAAGCGGAGACCCCAGTCCAAGATCAAACATGTTTTCATCAAGGACGAGGTATCTAAACTCCTTAAATAGGTTCCATCCGGGAGGTTAAATACCCGGATTAAGAATGTGCGTAGACTATAGGGATGTGAATAAGGCATGTCCAAAGGACTCTTTCCCTTTGCCCAACATCGATCGCATGATCGATGCCACGACCGGCCACGGGATCCTCAGTTTTCTCGATGCCTATTTCGGGTATAACTAAATACGGATGGACCCGGGTGACTAGGGAAAAACCTCCTTCATCACTAAATATGACACCTACTGCTATAACGTGATGCCAATGGGTTAAAAAATATCGGTGCCACTTACCAACTCCTAGTCAATCGGATGTTCAAAGAACAAATAGGAAAATCAATGGAGGTTTATATTGACGATATGTTTGTTAAGTCCCTGCGAGAAGAGGACCATTTAAAACATTTGCAAGAAACCTTCAGCATATTGAAGTAATACAATATGAAGCTGAACCCGGAGAAATGTGCGTTTGGAGTTGGGTCAGGTAAATTCCTAGGATTCATGGTATCCAACCGGGGAATCGAGATCAACCCCAACAAGATCAAAGCCATCGAATATATCATGGTTGTGGACAATGTGAAGGCCGTGCAGAGATTAACCGGGCGCATAGCCGCCCTTAAGCGATTCATCTCGAGATCCTCCGACAAGAGCCACTGGTTCTTCACACTATTGAAGAAGAAGAATAACTTCTCATGGACCCCGAAGTGCCAACGAGCCTTGGAGGAACTCAAGCGGTATCTATCAATCCCACCGCTGCTCCACCCACCGAAGATAGACGAACAACTATACTTGTACTTGGCAGTATCAAAAATAGCGGTAAGTGAAGTCCTAGTCCGGGAAGAGCAAGGTACGCAATTTCCAATTTACTATGTTAGCAGGACCGTAGGTGAGACTAAAACTAGGTATCCCCGCCTAGAAAAGCTTGTGCTCGCTTTTCTAAGCGCCTCTAGAAAGCTAAAACCATACTTCCAGTGTCACCCATATGTGTCGTGACTACTTACCCATTGGGGAATGTTATGCATAAGTCCGAGCTCTCAGGCCGGTTGGCCAAATGGGCCATGGAAATCAGTGGGTACGATATTGAATATCGACCCCGAACCGCCATTACGTCTCAAAATTTGGCAGACTTTGTAACCAACTTTACGTCGGCCCTAATACCCGAGGTCAAAAGAGAGTTATTAATCAACCCAGGGACCTCATCGGGAATCTGTACCCTCTTTACGGATGACGCCTCGAATGCTAAAAGGTCCGGACTTAGCATCGTATTGAAGCCACCAACATGCAATGTAGTTAGACAATCTATTTGGACTGTGAAATTGACTAACAATGAGGCCGAATATGAGGCCATGATTGCAGCTCTCGAACTAGCCAAAAGCTTAGGGGCAAAGGCAATTGAAGCTAAGTGCGACTCCCTACTTGTGGTAAACCAAGTTAATGGGACGTCCGAGGTTAGAGAAGAACGAATGCAAAGGTACCTGGATAAATTGCAGGTAACACTACGTCGATTCAAAGAATGGACTTTGCAACACGTACCTCGGGATCAAAACAGTGAGGTCGATGCCGTCGCTAACCTAGGGTCATTGGTCGAGGACAACGAGTTCAACTCGGGGGAAGCCGTACAACTTATGAGATTGGTAGTGGAAGAAGGTCATGCTGAGATTAACTCAACGAGCCTAATTTAGGACTGGAGAAATAAATATATAGAATACCTGAAGACCAAAAAACTATCGTCGGATCTAAATGAATTGAGGGCCCTACGTACAAAGGCAACCCGGTTTAGCCTATCCAAAAATGAAACCCTGTTAAGAAGGACATTCGATGGCCTACTCACGATATGTCCAGGATCAGGGGACACCGAGTACGTTTTGAGGGAAATCCATGAAGACACCAATGGAAATCATTCAGGTGCCGAATCATTGGTTCGAAAAGTTATCAAAGCCGGCTATTACTGGTTCGATATGGAAAATGACGCAAAGGAGTTCGTACAAAAATGTGATGAATGTCAAATACACGCACCGATGATTCATCAGCCCGGGGAGCTACTGTATTCAGTTTGTCACCATGGATGTTCATGAAGTAGGGAATGGATATTTTTGTCCCCCTTCCATGGGCACCCGGTAAGGCTCAATTTATATTGTTTATGACTAACTATTTTTTTAAGTGGGTAGAAGCCCAGGCATACAAAAAAGTTAGGGAGAAAGAAGTCATCGACTTCATTTGGGAACATATCATATGTTGATTCAGAATGTCGACCGAGATTGTGTGCGACAACGGGAAATAATTCTTCGGCAGCAAGGTAAGCAAGTTTCTCGAAGATCATAACATCAAAAGGATACTATCAATACCCTACCACCCTAGTAAGAACGGGCAAGTAGAATCAACCAACAAAACCATACTCCAAAACCTCAAAAAGAGGTTAATTGACGCCAAAGGAAGATGGAAGGAAATCCTGCCCGAAGTCTTATGGGCATACCTAACGACCTCGAAGTCCAGTACCGGGGCCACCCTATTCTCACTAGTCTATGGCACCGAAGCTCTAATATCGGTCGAAGTCGGAGAGCCAACTACCAGGTTCTGATATGCAACCGAGGAATCGAACGGAGAGGCTATGAACACGAGCCTAGATTTATTGGATGAAAGGCGTGAAGTAGCCCTTGTCTGGTTAGCCGCCCAAAAGCAGCGGATCGAGAGATATTTCAATCGAAGAACCGACCTTCGACACTTCAATGTTGGGGACTTGGTACTAAGGAAGGTTACACTAAACACCCGAAAATCGAACAAAGGAAAGTTGGGGCCGAACTGGGAAGGCCCTTATCAAATTATCGAGATCACTGGTAAATGATCGTACAAACTCAGAACGATGAACGGTGAGCAACTACCGAACAACTAGAACATAGCTCACTTGAAACGATAATATTACTAAGATACGATCCCATTCATTTCCTTTTATTTATTTACATTCCGAACTAACACTTGCAAGGAATCATCAAAAACAATACAACCTTTAGGCCCGAAAGCACGCGTCGCAATCTTTTTCCCTTGAACCGATTTTGTCCCAAATGGGTTTTCCGGCAAGTTTTTTAACAAGGCAACAAGTAAATCGTGCTAACTAAAAATTGAAGGCCAATTACGAATCGGTATCTAAGACCACAACAATATTCGAGACCTCTCTTTGATCGTTCCCGAACACTGGGGGCATCACCCTCAGATAACGACTTTAACAAGGAAGGAAACTTTATGATTCAATTTACTCGACTCGATCGGTAAGATTTACTGTAAGGGTCAAACAGTTAAATAAACTGTGATCGCATAGACTGCTCGAGCCTTGACATAAAGCTTGTACATATTTGTAACTATTATGCACAAGAAGAAAGTATATACCTTGCTGATAATTATCTTGCCCCTTAAAAATTTTCTTTTAGTGAAGGAATTTCCTACATACGATCCCCTAAAGGTATCGAGCCCAAGGGCCGCCTTATCTGGGTTCAAACGATCACCCTAACCAGGGACTACCGTTCAAAAACAAACTCGAACGGCTCAGGCTATCGAAGCCTGAGAGCATAATACCTATTAGGCGACGTCCGAGATCCGTAACAAAAACAAGGCCTTCAAAAAATTTCATAATCAGTTCTAATGGCTACCGTCGGCAAACTGTAATCTAAAAAGTCATAAGTATTTAGGGGAAAAAAATTCTCGATCATGTCGAACCCCCACAATGCCTTAAATAAAATAATGTGGAAGGAAAGGCCTGTTCGAACCTCCGGACATGACCTAACTATTTTATGCTAAGAAATTTTGACATTTGCAAACATAAAGAATAAATTAAAGGAAAACATAATATATAAACTGTCGAAGGGGAAAAATAGCCTCATATATTATATACAATCTTTACAAAGGCCAAATGGCCCTAACAAAAATACAAAAGTACATGAGTACAAAAAACAAAAAGCATTTTTTTTTACAAAAGCGTCTAAACAGCCTGGTCTTCTTCGCCTCCGATTCCATCGGAACCTTCGGAGTCTTCTTCTTTCTTGGGGCAGGCCAACTTCTTGGCCTCAGTTTCGAGCCCCTTGGCGGTATCGATCTCGGCCGATAGATCGAAACCCCGAGCATGGATCTCCTCGAGGCCTCTCTTCATGACTGCCGCTTCTCGTATCCAACGATATCTTTTAAGCAGTCCTGGGCCGCCTCGACATTGACCTTATATTGGGCCACCATCTCGTCAGCATCAGCTTTAACCACCGCCGCCACTAACTTGGTCGTTTCAAGTTCCTTGACAATAATTTTTTGCTCGGAGGCAGCCAAAGTTAGCCAAGACTGGAGCTTTTTAACCTTTTCGGCCTACGCCTTGGCCTTTTCCTTTATTACTCGGAGCTGGACCTCAGTCGAAGTCAGTTGCGCCCGAGCAACTTCTTTTTCCGAGGCTAGACGATCCATCCTGCCCCTCCATTCATCGGTCTCGACCTTCACAACATCTATCTCAGCTCGTAGTTAACCGATTTGATCGATTTTTTGTTGGACCTGCGGATTCCGACCGTTAGTCACCAAGCCTAACTTTTCGTCACTAAGCTCAAATATTTTTACCTGCTCGACCAAGTCGGCATGCTCCTTTCGAGCCACCTCCAACTCGGCTCAGAGGCTCTTAACCTCTCCCTCACACTGCTCACTAAGAAATTTGTAGGCATATCTCTTCTCGGTGAGCCCTTTTCCGAACCTGCCTCAAGCTGTCTCAGTTCATCCCAGTATCGAAGAAAAGTCTCGTGGTGAAGCACCGAGGCCTACAAACACAAAGAGAAAATGCTAGAGTTATTTGCAAAATAGCCTAAGTACAAATTGAGAACCATTGAGGAATATCTAAAGTTACCCAGTTTAACGCCTGTTACGCTTCGTTGAACAGACATGGTTCATCCACCTCATTCATCTTGGCCTGGTCATCCTCGGTCACCATACACCGAATATAAATAGCCACCCCTACGGGGGCAGAGAGGACTCGGGAGTCCTCCGAAAGGGAGAAAGTGATGAATCGCTTCCGGCCAGGATTCACACTCGGGGCAGGGAATCGATTGACCAATTTGGGACTCGAGGAAGGTTCGGTTACTCCCGAAGATGGGTTCTTCCTCGGTATCTCTAAATTACCCAAAACGGTGACACCAACCGTGGCCGTAGAGTCCACTCCATCAAATAAGCCGCGGAAGGGATCGTCCGCTCCGAGGACTCCCTCATTGGGACATTCTTTCACCGTTTGAGCCTCATTGTACATGGACTCAGTGAACGAAGGTGACTCGGTGATCTCTATTGCACCGAGATCTTCCTTCAGCGCACTGCCCACGTCCCGCGAAGCTTCGGTCTCGGCCTCCTCCTTCACCTCCCTAGATCGATAAAGATTGGCATCGTCTCCCTCTGGTTCGGAGGCCCCTTGCCCTCCGAGTCATGTCGACACTCGGGTCACCAGATTGAAGGTTTCTTTTTCTTGTTCTTCTTGGGATTCATCCCTCATCTGATAGAGAGAACCCGAAGGTGGTGCTCGAGCGTTGGTGCTTTCCTTGGGCTTACGCACCAGCATTCTCTTTGGCTTTTTCTTCTCCAAGCTCGAAAAACTTGGGGTCCTTTTTCTTTTCTTCTCTTTACCTTGTTTTGGAGCAGGGGACTGAGTGGGGAGATCGTCACTACCGGATGGAGGTCTCATTTAAGCATCCTTGGGTAAACCTGCAAAAAGAAATAAAACAAGTAACGACTCAATCATGCAAAGAGGAAACCAAATATCACTTATGAAAGAGATCTCACCATACGAACGAGCCTCCCATCGGCCCTTTGAAATCTCGCACCACGAGCGCTCGAAATAAGGCCTTTGCGATACAATGCCCTTGACCCACTCCTTAAGTCGGGGAACTGCGTTCGGGATTCGGGCAACAGTTGCACCATCACAGGACTGATAAGAAGGAAGGAAAAGGGCGATAAATAAAACATTAAAAGCAAAATTATATACTTACATTTCATGTTCCACTACTCAGGGAACGACATGTGCTCGGACGGGATCAAGTCTGAGGTCCTCACTCAGACGAAACGGCTTAGCCATCCTTGATCTGTATCTTTATCGATACTCGAGAACACAACTTTACTAGTCCGACGGGCGAGCTTGATCAGTCCTCCTCGGTAGAGTCGGGGACTGTATAAACGCATAAGGTGGTTGATAGTGAAAGGGAACCCCTCGATCTTTCTCATAAAGAAACGAAGGAGGATTACGATCCTCTAAAAAGTAGGGTGAATCTGACCAAGGGTTGCTTCATATCTCTTGCAGAAGTCGTTAATGAGCGGGTCCAAGGGACCCGACGTGAAGGGATAAGTGTAAACACTAAAAAATTCCTCGTCGTCGGTGGTGATGTCTTCGTCAGGTTCTGGAACCACCATATGTTTGTCAACCCAGTTGCAATCTTTTTTACTTTAGATAGAACATCCTCGGTGATCGAGCAGATATACCTCGAGACTGCCTCATATCGGCCTGGTATGGAAGAAGGTTTTTCAACCTTGAAGTCGGCATTGACCGGACATCCCTCGGGAATAAACATTTTTAGAGGAGGCTCCGGTGTCGGTTCCTTGACAGTAGTGCGCGAGACGGTTTCCTTGGTAGCCGGCCGCGAGGAAGAGGGAGATTCTTTTTAGGGAACGGATTTTTAAGTCTTTGCTATTTCCTTGAAAAATGAGGGGAAAAGAGGAAGTTAAGAGAGTATGCTTGATGGTTTGGGATATAGACAGAACAGAAGTTCTTATAAAAGAATTTCAGAGTAACCAGAAAATCAATGCTTGGAAGTGTTGAAATTTCTAAGGTACGAGGTGAGAATGTTTGAAAGTAAAGTTTGAATGAACTAATGAGGGGGGGTATTTATAGTTTCTTAGCGACTGTTCACATCAGGGAGTGGCCGACCAGCAACTGACGGGTATTTAATGCCATCAAGACTTGACTGACGAGACGTATCGACTGTTTTGTCGTTTCTGTCATAAAATATCGAAGTCAGGATCAGAAGTTCTTGTCGTTTCTCGTCATCTACTCTCCGAAAAATGAGGGTACTATCTGAATACGGTCGAAATCGAGTTCGCCTACAACTTGGTAGATTAGGCTTGGAACGTGACAACCAAGGACTGAAGATCAACCTCAAGTCCCACCGATCTAGAACCCGAGGTCGAAACGCCTGCCTTCGAGGAGCAGTGGGTCCGCTGTCAACCTTAGCCTCGAACGAGCTCGGAGAAACATTGTCGAGTTGACTAATAGAAGATCGAAATATCTGCGACCGGTCGGATATTGCGATGGGAATTTCGGCACGTATCAGTAAGGAACCGATAATCAGGAAATCAAGAGATTTTTAGTTTTTATGGAAATGTACCTAGAGTAGGACTCCTCTACTATAAAAAAAGGGTATCATAATTCATTTCACACATTGTAACACGCATCCCAAATCAATATATTATTATTCTTTTTAAGTTCTTATTATTCTCTTGTTGTTCTGTTCTAATATCAATCAAAGTATTTTTGGCTCGATGGTGGCCAACCTTCTAGGGCTAAGGTTGTTTAACTTGTGTGGTTAGCATATACTTTTCCATTACTTATTCCAATTGCAATCTAATTTGTCGTTTTTTCAACACTCAAAGAAGTAACCATGCCTTAACACGACCAATCGAATTCATACTTCATGCGCACTACATCCTTCAAAATAATAATTTAATCATCTCATAAAGTGCAATATAACCAGCATTCAAGAAATTTTCTTACTCAAGTCATCCCCGATCTCAACCTCTGCAAGTCGTAACCAACCCACAAGTATGCCTCAAACAAAAACTAAAATTTAACATATATCCATGAAATTAAATTGTCAATAGCAGACTCCCCCACTTGGATCAAAGCCATAGATTAAAATACTTGATAACTCACAATACCTATACTTTATTACTGCCTTAATACCACAGTCAGTTCAATAAAAATTCTTCTCAAGCTCAAGACACACCAACCATAAAATACCTCAATCATCCGCTAATCTCACATTCATTCTCTTAACACTCAAGTCAACTTTCTCAACCAGATTCAAATTCAAGTCTCAACACATACACCCTGCTGGCAGAAAAGAAACTATCTATTCACATCATAAGGAACACACTTACATAAATTACTGTGCAGGGGATAATCCACCTGCTTAGTCTCAAATTGGCATTTTGTTATACCCTTTTGCAGCCACAATTACTATGAAATCACTTAATCTTTCTGAGTCCAAACTCATTAGCCAGACACGAGAATTTAATTTGCCCCAAAATTTAACAATGTGAAAGATCTTTCAAAACATTCACACTCGAGATTGTACGTCACATCAAAACGGAAATAAAGTACCCAATGACCTTCCTTTACATTTCAAGGAAACACTTCCTGTCACATTCAAATCGTCTTAACACATCCTGCAATTACATCATACTCATCACAAAGCCATTCCACTGCTCATCGAGCAACAAATTCCACTTGTAAGGACATTACCGGACATATGAGTCCAAATGTACAGATTACAATTGAAGCTGCCGAGCCTAAGATACAGTATAAACCTGGCCTCAAGTCCTCCAGACTGGCCCATCACCAAAACACAAAATACACATCTTGAACCTCGTTCATAAAATCACAAGTCACTGATGCACAGCTGATACCGAGCACTCATGTGCACAAACGAATACGTGGAAGGAATTCAAAGAGTTATGATTCAAGATGAATCAATTCCGCACGATAGAATATAAGAAAATGAAAATTTCCTAAGGTTTCGGCAGCCTCTTGAAGATAAGTACAGACGTCTCTATACCGATCCGCAAGACTCTACTAAACCTGCTCATGACTCGTGAGACCTATGTCACCTAAAGCTCTAATACCAAGTTGTCATGACCCAAAATCTCACCTGTCGTGATAGAGCCTATCTCAATACTAGGCAAGCCGAAAATCTCAATAAAACACCATATCCTTTAACTTTGAAAAAAAAAAAAAAAATTCAGTGAAAGAAATCTCACAATTTCAAATATAACACTCCCAAAACCCGGTGTCACTGAGTACATGAGCATCTAAATGAATACAAAGTCTGCTTGATAAACATCATTGTCTCAAGTATAGAACAATACAATAACTAAACAAGAAGGAAATCAAGTCTGCGATCGTCAAGCAGCTACCTTGATACTCTCCAACAGACCTGCTGCAGGCGGGCAGCTCAATCCCATAAATATCCTCACAATGGACAATTATTACTGAGTACACAAAAATAAGTTTAAAAGTCGCAAGATTTTACATTAATGCTAGATAATTTAAAAGAAGTGTTAGCAAAAAAAATTAAAATAGAGGAATTATGCGTCAAGGAACTCGATGTGTTTGTATTGCAAAGTTTAAGTTACCTGAATCAATTTATGATATTTTGAAAGGGAACCTTAACGAATGTCCCAAATAAGTTTTAACTTAGCAACCTCTAACCATTAATTATAGACTTAACAAAACTAACCAAACACATATAAAAATTAAAAAAAATCCAAATAAATAAGGTTCTTTCTCTCCAAGAATCACACGTAAAGATCTCCTTCTATATATATATATATATATATATATATATATATATTATGAATTCCAAAAATCTAAGCAAAAAGCACTACTAAATATTTGGGTAAAACCGTCCAAAAAAACGACCAAAGTGGGTGGGTAATGGCCAATAACTGTCCAAAACGCAAACATTTACGTGTGGACGGTATTTTGAAGGTCGGAAGGGCATACCATTTCCGACCAACTTTGGTCGGTCAATTAAATTCAAAAAAAGAAATTACCGAAAAAATCGACCAAAGTTGGTCGGTATTTTAATTATATAATTAAAAAATATACAATCTGGGAATCGAACCGGTGTCATTAGTGCATTTGTTTTAAGACTGTTTTTTATTTTATTTATACTCTTTAATTGTATTTTCGCACGAAAATAACCGACCAAAGTTGGTCGATTTTATTAAAAAATAAAATTACCGACCGAATTCGGTCGGTTTTTAAAAATGACCGGCCGAATTAACCGACCGATTTCGGTCGTTTTTTTAATATTAATTTTAATTTATTTTAAATGAAAAATCTACCAAAGTTGGTCGGTTTCTTGAAAAATAAATTTCGCAGGACTCAAAAATAGTTTTCTGCATTTTTGTGCCAAAGAAAACCGACCAAAGTTGTTCGGTTTCGTAAAAAAAAAATTAAAAATTAAAATATTTTGAAAAACCGACCAACCGACCAAAATTGGTCGGTCGACCGTGATCGGTGTTTTTCGAATTTCTATTAGTGAAAGGTCCTTTTTTCAATGAGTATGGTTGAAATTCATTGAAAATATATAGATGAGTCAATATACAAAAAATGAGGAAAATTGGAGGTGATTTAAACTGATTTGGTTTCAAAATTCGTAGTTAAAATTGAGTTCAATTTTATTTTCTGTGACAAATATATCACGCATGTATCTCACGCATATGTATATATTGATATACATGTGATACACATTTGATACAAATATGATACATATGTGATATACAAATGATACACATATCATTTTTTTCATGTTCATCTTCTATTTCGAATTTTCAATTCAAACCACCTCAAAACTCCACCAAATCATTCGAAAACTGAGATTCAAGCTCCTTAAGATGTACCCAATCTATTCTAACAACACTCACTCAAAATAATGCAAAATATTTGACCTTTTTTTTTTTGCTACAAATAACTAATTGGCTAATATTTGTAATATTTTATGAATTGACCAATTTTTATAATAAATTTCTTATACATGGACATAGTCGATTTAGTTGGCTACTTCATATTTTTTGATTCGCCTAATTTTCTTGACAGTGTTTGATCAAACAAAAAATCTAAACATAAAAGACAACGTTCGCACATGATCTAGATACGCATAAAATACAAAAAGATCCTTGTTACCATACAAATTATTGTATAGGGTGAAATATGATATGACACATGGTCGTCTAAAGGGAGGACACGTGGAACCCAAGACGTAGATGGCCAAAGACCGAACGCAACCATTCCGCTTGTTACCGGAAAGGATAACGTTCATAAAGAGGTGTTACATGCTCTGCGCCCGATAACATTTAATAGGGAATATTGTGCAGCACTAAGAGCGACAGTCCGTTATAGAGAATTTGACATTTATGTTCACTGTTACATCTTCATCAATGACCCTCGTAATTGGCATTGAAGGAGGGCACGATCCTAGGTCCTCCTTCTCTAGACATAGTTATAAATAGTGAGCTCAGTTATTATTGTAAAGGACACGGATTTTAACGTATACTACATTCTATACAAAACTTAATACAATCTTACTTTCTTGCTTTTTGATCTCATCATTGCTGTGCCCGAAAACCTTATTCCCGGAACTGTCATCTCTACTGCTTCATCTGCATTTCAAGGCTAAGTATTGTACATTTCTTCAATTATTGCATTATTTCAGGATCAAATTAGTTCACATGTCTACTGCTTCATCTGCATTTCAAGGCTAAGTATTGTGTATTTCTTCAATTATTGCATTATTTCAGGATCAAATTAGTTCACATGTCTAGAAATCACGTATAAATTCAACTGTACCGTATTGCGGGTAAACAGTTTGGTGCCCACCGTGGGGTCTAGACAGCCGTGCAACTAAATTGATCCTTGTCTTTTTTACTAACGCGATTTGATTATTTTTGTCTTAGAAAACAAATCACAAAAATGGCAGATAACACTGTTAACAACACGTACAATCTAGAAATTCGAGGGGATCAGTTTCATTTTGAGGATTCAATCAGTGACACATGCAATGAGGGAAATGACGCCACGCCGATGCATGACAGGCAGAATCCTGAGGAGCATGTCGTGAATGCGATGAGGGTCCTGCGAGAGCAACATGCAATCATTCTAGACCATCTCACGAAGCAGGATCGGGTTATGACAGAAATGAAGCAGGCACTATCGGGGGCTTCAAAGCATGAAAACTGACGAGATCCAATTCCTCCCGGTGCTCCTGCAAACCAAACAATGCAGAGAGCCGACAATAATACTCCCAGAGACGAAGTTGGTTCCGACGGGGTCGGGGGGAGCAGATCTGGTCTTAACAACGAGAACGATCCATTCAAGAATGAACTTTTACGGTTTATGAAAGAAGTAAACACCCGCATGGACCAAATTCTAGGAGCGCCACCAATATTGAAAGGCCCGTACTTAAAGAAGTATACTCAATTTCCATACAAGCTGAGCACGGCACCAGAACTAATCCCGAAGCGGTTCCAAATTCCTAAAAAGTCAAAGTATGACGGGACTTCAGAATCACAAGAGCATATTACCACCTACACAACGACGGTAAAAGAAAATGATCTAGCTCCTCATGAAATTGAATTTGTGTTGCTAAAGAAATTTGGAGAAACTCTCACGAAGGGAGCCCTAACGTGGTATTCATTATTATCCGAGCATTCCATAGATTCCTTTGAGATGCTCATGGATTCTTTCATCAAGGCTCATGCCAGGGCCAGAAAAGTACAATCCCGGAAGGCCGACATATTTAGGATCGCACAGGGAGAATCCGAATTATTACGAGCGTTTGTTACCCGATTCCGGAAAGAAAGAATGTTGCTCCCGACTGTCCTAGATGAATGGGTAGCTTAAGCATTGACCAAAGGATTGAAGTCGAGAAGCTCAGACGCTTCCCGGAATTTGAAGGAGAGCGTGCTTGAGTTCTAAGCAATAACTTGGGCAGATGTCCATAACCGGTATGAATCAAAGAAAAGGATCGAAGATGAACATGTCGATTCAACATCATCGGCCAAAGGACGGGAGAAGAGAAGAAAAAAATCAAAGGATAACTACGACGCGGACAGACGAACTTCGAGGGGATGATTTTTGCCCTACGAGCGGACTGAAGGTTGTGGCAGAAACTTCCGGGCAGCAAACAGATTCATCGCTGACAAAGGGACCGATCGTTGTAGAAACAATAGATCACTCCAGGATAAGGAGGCGTTGGGGTCTCGAGATCCTTCTTACCCCAAGTTATCGGAATATAACTTCAACGTTAGTATAGTGGAGTTGGTGTCAGCCATGGGAAATATTAAAGATGCACGATTCCCGAGACCTATGAGGTCCGATTCCACTAGGGGGATCCCAACTTATGGTGCGAGTACCATGGGATGAACGGTCACCGGACAGGGGACTGCCGACATTTTCGAGAGAAGGTGGCAACACTATTGAAGAATGGTCACCTCACAGAATTCTTGAATGACCGGGCTAAGATCAATTATGGTCATAACGTTGACAATGCGGAACTTCCGAAAGCAGGAGAAGAACCCCCACGCCAAATAATCAACATGATCTTCGGGGGAAATGAGATTAACGGGGTCACCTTTTAGGTAGTGAAGAAGACAAAAGTATCAATAACTCATAGTAAAAGACTCTGGGAAGACAATATCACTTTCACGGAGGAGGACACAGATGGATTACTGTTACCACACAATAACGCGCTGGTAATTTCTTTAAATGTGTAAGATTTTAAGATTAAACGCGTTCTAGCAGATTCAGGAAGTTCAGCTAATATCATACAATGGAGAGTATTTGAGAAGTATTATCCCGACAACAAAGCTCCTTGCTGGATTCAACCTTGCGAGCGTGACGACTCGGGGAGAGATTTTTCTTCTCAGAAACGCTGAAGGGGTAACGAAAATAACTCTATTCGAAGTAGTAGATGGTGACGTGGGATACAACATCATCCTTGGAAGGACATGCTTACACGAGATGAAGGATGTACCCTAAACATATCACCAATTGCTGAAGTTTCCAAAGCCTGAAGGAATCAAGCAGATAAGAGGTGATCAATTGGCAGCAAGGGAATGATAGAAAATCTCTGTTTCCAATAGCAAAGGGAAGGAACACATGGCATAGCTGTAACGACCCAACCGACCGTTTTACCTTCTAGAACCCCGTTCACTTAAATAAGACTTCCCGTATGTTCTTTTACTATTTTATGACTTGCGTGGATGGTTAGTTCGGATTTGGAAGTGTTCGGGTTAAAATCGGAACACCTGGTTCCTTAGTTTGGCTTTAAAAGGCCAAGTTTGACTTCGGTCAACATTTTTAGAAAATGGCCTTGGAATCGGAATTTGATGGTTCCAATAGGTTTGTATGATGATTTTGGAATTGAGCATATGTTCGAATCGGGTTTTGGACAACTCGGGAGCGTTTCAGCGCTTAATAGTGAAAATCAACTATTTAAAAGGTTTAAGGTTCTTTAAATTTGGTTTGGAGTAGGTTTTGGAGTAATTGAGACCCGTTTAGAATTCCAAGCCTGGGAATAGATCCATATGGTGATTTAAGATTTGAACGCAAAATTTGGTGTCATTCCGAGTAGTATAAGTATATTTCGGCGCGTTCGTAGTAAGTTTGAAGAATTTCAAAGTTCTAAGTTGAATCAATTTGGTTTGAGGTTGGATTTTTAGTTTTGATGTTGTTTTACACGTTCCGAGGGTTTGAGCGAGTCCGTTTTATGATTTCAAACTTGTTGGTATATTAGGGCGGGGCCTCGGGGGTTAACCAGACGAGGCTCAGACCAATTTTGAAATTTGGAGCAGTAGCTGAAGCTTCTAGCTTCTACTGCAATCGCACCTGCGCTTGGCCAGCCGCAGGTGCGAGCTCGCAGAAGCGAGCCATGAGCTGCAGAAGCGGACGAGCTAGCGACGTCCAGGGATCGCAGAAGTGAGATATTCGGTGCACCTGCGAGCGCGCAGGTGCGATGCAATAGGGCACATAAGTGGCTAGGGCCGCATGTGCGGACGCGCATAAACGGTCCTTAAGCCGCAAATACGGAGGTTGACTAGGTGGGGGAAACTCACACTTGCGAGGAGTTTTCTCCATTCTTGGGCGATTTTGGAGCTTTTTGAGAGGGGATTTCAACTAGCAACTTGAAGGTACGTTAATTCTACACACTTTGGGTTAAATACATAGATTATGGGTAGATTATAACCTGTAAATCATGGAAATCAAGGGTTTAGATGAAAAACCTAGGTTTTGAAAAAAATAAGATTTTAACCACGAAAATGGTTATGGAATTGGATGAAAATTGTATAATTAAGTTCTTGAGATTATGGGTAACGTTTTCCTCCAAACATTTTCAGAATCCGGGCACTTGGGCCCGGTGTAAATTTTAGAAATTTTACCATTTTGGGTCGGGTAATTAATTTAATAGTCTAATTTCGAATTATTGAGCATGTATTAATTATTTTGTATAACATTTGGAGAGTTTCGTATTTTTCGGCATCAAATTTAGAATTTAACGTGACGTTGTGATCGGGAAGTGGACTTTGAGACAATGTAAGTCTCTTTTCTAACCTTGTAAGAGGGAATTTACCCCATAAGTGATTTAAATTAATAATTGTTGCTAATTGTGGGGGCTACTTACGCACGAGGTGACGAGAGTCCGTGCGTAGCTATTAATTATACTATATTTGGGTAGTTTAGGACTCAAATCATGAATTTCTTGTAATAATTACATCCTCGATTAATTAAAGTACTGGAATTATATTGGATATTATTAGAGGAAATAGTAAAAGACCGAAATTTTACATACTTGAATTTTTGTGCAAATTACTTTACTGTTAATAGAAATTGTACATCCTTATGTGTTAGTTTATAATAACTTCTCATTCCGGAAGTTCATAAGAAAATGACTTCCTTTCTTGTGGAGTGGGCCGAATGCCTCAGCAGTATAGATGCATCTATGGATCGTGCCGCACGTCCCTCGGCAGTGTAAACGACACTCTGGACCGGATCGAATGACCTCAACAGAAATCATGCCTGATAATAATAATAATTACACAATACCTTGACATTCTATTGCAGCTTGTGAAGCTAATTGATAAATTGGAAATTATAGAATTTGAAAGAATTATCTATTCCCGCTTGTTAAGAAAATTATTGTTATTCACATAAATCATGTTTATTTAAATATTTTTATTTTAATATTATTGACCCTTAGGGAGTGTCAAAGTCGACCTCTCGTTACTACTTCTTCGAGATTAGACTTGATACTTACTGGGTACACGTTGTTTACGTACTCATGCTACACTTGCTGCACTTTCTATGCAGGATCTAAGACAGGAGTTTTAGGTGGTCCTACCGGATCGCATCCACGATACCCCAAGGCCTAGTGGTGAGCCGCCTTTATGAGTCATCCTACAGCAGCTAGTGCCTCTTCTTGTATTTGTATTCTGTCTATTGATGGTTCCACAAGGACACGTAAGTATACATGGCCGTCAAGTAATACAGTGACTCAAAAATCGAATGTCGAACCCACAGAGACTTAGATTAACCGTTAACTAAGAAAACTAAAATCAATTTAGTGTCCAAGATGATCAAAAGTTTAACTTTTTTATTACAACTACTATTGCGATATTTAAACACGCAACCAAGGGAGATATAAATTTCAGGGTTGTGGTCGGTTTATCAATCCTATTGAGTTCGTAATTACACCTGTTAATCCAAATTATCTATGATTGCTAGTTGACCAGATCGTTTATATAAATAACATGTTCCCACAATATTATCCGCCTATCCATAATATATTAACCCTATATTCCTATGGTCTTGAATCTATCATGAAGGAATATAAACGGTATTCAACTAAGCAAGACTGTTAGGTATATTCCTAACCGCGAAATCTTTCCCCGAGCCACGGGTTCAGAAACAAGCTCTCTCCAATTCTACTCTAATCTAAGCACAACTTTTCCAAGCATAGCATGGCTAGTAAATAGAACTCAATTGCTGGCCAAACAATTAAGCAATTATGCACAAAATTAGAGAAACAACCAAAGATGATAACTCAAATTAACGGTAATATAATTAATAAATTTCAATATTCATGACAACCACAACCCTAGAACGTGAAGTTTAGCTCCACATAGACATGGTAGCAAAACAACAAATCATCAAGAAAAAGTAAAGATTACTAAGTTTGATGGAAGAAAGATGGAATCTGATGAATTTCGACCTTCACGGCGGCTCCGCGCTCTCCCTTTAGTACAAAGTCTCAAAATCCCCCTTAAAATGGTGTTTAATGACTATTTATATATGTATGGAAAAGACCCAGACAAAATAACCAAGTCTAAAACCAAATAGGAGACAAAATAGGCTTTAAAAATCCGAAACACCCTCGCTACAGGCCTCGCCTCGCGACCTCTATAGCGCGCTCCACCTCGCTTTACACTGTGCCTTGCATGCTTTGTAGCGAGCTCCTCCTCGTGGTAGGCCTCGCGACGCACACTCACACGTGAGCAAGAAAGATCGCCCCGCCTACTCTATAGCTAGCAACAAGGCTCATGTCGCCTGGAAGGTTGCTTTGCTTACATTTTTGATTTGCTGCCAAACTTTCATTCCAGTTCTCATTCTCGTTTCTTCTTTCTCATTTATTCCATCTTCATCAGTAATTCCCTTCTTTTTTTCAATTTGTTCTTTTGTCTTCTTTTGGTTGGTCTTCAAACATTGCACAATTATACATCATAATAGTTTTCGCATCAAATAATCACGAACCATTCTTGTAGTATATAAGATACACATAAAATCTCTATTTTGGTCCCAATTTCGTCTTCAACATACCTACACATAAAATAAACTCAATTAAGCACAAATATAATATAGTTTAGCCTTAAAGCACCAAAATGTAAGGTAAGTAATGCACTAAAAATATATAATTATAGCCAAACATCACTACCCCACACTTAAACGTTACCCCACACTTAAACGTTGCTCGTCCTCGAGCAATCAACAATTCACACTATCCTTGAGCACTTTTTTTTTTTACACAATTGAGACACACTACACCAATGACCATAGTTTATAGCAATAATTAAACTTTAGCATGTGCAATCACATACACTTCCCTTTTCTTTTGCCATACTTCACTAATATTCACAACAAAGACAACATGTTCCTAACAATCCTAGCCTCAAAAACTAACTCAATGTCACAATGCACTCATGGCTTGAACACCCAACATCATAGAGAGAAGTCTAATAATGTTACCTATCCCTTGTGAAACCATGTGCCCTTACAACAAGAACAAGAGAGTAAGTTGAATCCATACATTCAAATCAAATGCTCAAATATATTTTAAGGACTCATATATATATCAAAGAAAATCTCACTCTCACAAAAGAAGTCACATGCATGCAATTGGCACCATAGACTTGCCCTTAATGTAAGGACCTTTTTATGGTTGTAATGTGGGCTAAGGGACGGGAAAGATATATTTAGGAATAATGGCTAACCCTCCTAAGCACTTTAACACATCACATAATCAACTGTAAGCGCAAGTTCTTCAATCGCAATTTTAATTTCACAACTAAAATCATACGTAACAATGTTCCCTCTTTCTTTAAGCACTACTTTAATTCATTCCCACTAGCAAGAACAAAATATCAATTTATTCATCTAATATTTTTTTCTTTTTCTCTTTTGCAATTTCCACTAGTGGTGTATTTTTTTACAAAACAAGTGCACCTTTCTTCCTTTTATTGGTTCCACTCAAAAGATACCCCACACTTAGTCCCTTCTTACTCCTTTTAGCGCTCATCTCACAATTAAAGTGGTTTAAGAGGTAACATGATCAAAACAATTTCAATTTAGAACAAAAGAGGTCTAGGCTTATAATGTGGGTGCCAAATAAAAGTCTATAAGCTCAAAATGGTTAACTAGGGATATATTTTATTTGTTATAAGCATTAAACTCAAAAAGAACAAAGATAGCCTAAACTCATTTTTCAAACCGAGTATCACCTAAAATTTTGCTTCGACTCATATACCGGGCAAGTTCTAGACACAAGCACAATAACATGGACTATACGAAAATCTCACCATACATGGCACATGACTCACTAATGACGGTTTCATTCCGACTTTCAAACTAATGCAAGTATTCACAGAGCCACGAGATGTTAAGCATTAAGCACAAAGTGAATATAAGTCAAGAAAATGAGACATAGGCGTCACAAAACATACTATCCAAATAACCAAGGCATCATAAGCAATTTTAGCACATAGGGAAGATACTACGTATGCCAAAGCCTAAATATGCTACTATCAAACAAGTCAAGGGCGCCTAGGAATCTCATCTTTCTTCCTCTATTTATTCCCTAATTTCCAATCTACTCTAAAAATAAAAAAATACTATGACCCGGTTCAAACTACATCCCATGAAAAAGAACCGAGATACAAAGAAAAACCACGAGGGATTATTACACTACCTACAGAAAGCTAAAAGACATATTTTTGGATTTTTGTTTAGACTTTAATCCCTCAAGAAAACTGTCTAGGAGATCCATCGTCGGGAAAAGTCCAATTTTTCTACGTTTTTCAATTTTTTTTTTCTTATTTTCTACATTAAAAAAAAATTAAGCTACTAAAATACTACATACCTACGAAAACAAAAATAAGAAGCTAAAATCAACATAAGAAGTTAACATTTTTTAACATACTATTACTAATTATCTAGAGGAATTCTCCCACCTCATACTTAAAGGAGTGCAGTGTCCCCAATGCACAAATAAAGCAAAATTGGACAAGAAACTCCCTGAAAGACCAAAGGCCGAAGCAATAGTGGCTCACGGGTACTCAGACTTCCCCCAGGCATGGTCCTTTGTGTGGTCACCACACACTTAGTTCTTACCATCTAGCTCGCTTTTGTACTCTTCCAATGGCTTTGCCTCCTATGCTTATAATCTTACAAAATAAAAACAGACACTACAACAATAATAAAATAAAAATAAAAATAAAAGAAAGCAGTAAAGTTGGGTTGCCTCCCAACAAGCACCTGATTTAACGTCGCGGCACGACTTGTAGCACTTTTTGTCTCCATCTCGAAATTATGAATTGAGTCCCTAATAGGGCATCCATTCTGTGGCTATGCTCCTTCGGTGGGGCTACAAAGAAAACCAGGCCAAGCAATAAAATTTTTGCTCTACACCTCTTGACCTTTAGATGAGGAATGTAATTTTTTCTTTTTGGCACAACAAATTCAAGAATATAGGCACCCCATTCCTCGTCTATTGGCTCCTCCAAAGGCTCAGATGACTCGATTTCCATGTCATCATCCAAACACAATGTTGAAAAATGTATGGAATGAGGGCCAATACGCCCTAACTCTAGAATTGTATTACTCTTTACATCCTCTTATGTACACAAACTAGAGTCTTCAAATATAATATTATCTACTTCCTCACATGACTCTAGAACACTCCTCTCAGCATTGGCATCCTCAAGAAAAATATGGTCTAATGCTTGGTATTCTCATTTTAGCTCCTCAATTTGGTCTAGAAGATTTTTTCCATTTTCACACAACTCATCATTAAATTATTGGGCGTTGAACACATCAACCTTTGTACTCAAATCTGCATCCAAGTTGTGCAAAGCCAAGCCAAGCCAAACTTGTCAATTTCGTGTGCAAGATAAACTCTCTCCTTCGACCAGTCATTCACCAACCTTATTAGAAGATAGCGTCATTTCTCATATTCCCTTAATCGTGAATATTCGTTCCAATACCAACCCTTACTCCCATATTCAAATTCAGACCTCCCAGAGTTCAGGTCATGACAATCCCAAAAAGACGGGCCATAAAAGTCTTCCGTCAACCAAGCGTCTTCATCAATAACCTTACCTCTGGATATTTTATCCCCAGATGTCATGTTGAGAGAACTATGAACACACTAAGAGAAAGATCAAATTGTTATAAAAATAAAAAACATTACAGAAAGAAAAAAAATAAACAAAACCTATAAAGATAAAAGTAAAAGTCTAATCTAGAAATATAACTAAATAGGAAAATTAAAAACTTGAATAGAAATCAATTAAAAGCTTAACTTAGATAAACAATCAATAACTAAGTCCCCGACAATGACGCCAAAAACTTATTGGTTCCCCAAGTACACGCAAGTATAAGTGGCCGTCATATAATAAAGTGACTCGAAAGTAGGATGTCGAACCCACAGAGACTTAGATTAACCGTTAACTAAGCAAACTAAAATTAATTTACTGTCCAAGATGATCAAAAGTTTAACTTTTTTATTACAACTACTATTGCGAAATTTAAACACGTAACCAAGGGAGATATAAATTCCAAGGTTGTGGTCGGTTTATCAATCCTATTGAGTTCGTAATTACACCTGTTAATCCAAATTATCTATGATTGCTAGTTGACCGAATCGTTTATATAAATAGCATGTTCCCACAATACTATCCATCTATTCATAATATATCAACCATATATTCCTATGGTCTTGAATCTATCATGAATGAATATAATACGGTATTCAACTAAGCAAGACTGTTAGGTATATTCCTATCCTAACCGCGAAATCTTTTTCCGAGCCACGGGTTCAGAAACAAGCTCTCTCCAATTCTACTCTAATATAAGCACGGCTTTCCCAAGCATAGCATAGATAGTAAATAGAACTCAACTGCTGGCCAAATAATTAAGCAATTATGCACATAATTAGAGAAACAACCAAAGATGATAACTCGAATTAACGGTAATATAATTAATAAACTTCAATATTCATGACAACCACAACCCTAAAATGTGAAGTTTATCTCCACATAGACATGGTAGCAAACCAACAAATCATTAAGAAAAAGTAAAGATTACTAAGTTTGATGGAAGAAAAATGGAATCTGATGAATTCCGGCCTCCACGGCGGCTCCGCGCTCTCCCTTTAGTCCAAAGTCTCAAAATACCCCTTAAAAATGGTGTTCAATGACTATTTATATGTGTAGGGAAAAGACTCAGACGAAATAACCAAGTCCAAAACCAAATAGGAGAAAAAATAGGCTTTAAAAATCCGGAACACCCTCGCTACAGGCCTCGCCTCGCGACCTCTATAGCACGCTCCACCTCGCTTTACACTGTGCCTCGCAAGCTCTGTAGCGAGCTCCTCCTCACGGTAGGCCTCGCGGCGCACACTCACACGCGAGCAAGAAAGATCGCCCCGCCTGCTCTATATCGAGCAACAAGGCTCGCGTCGCCTGGAAGGTTGCTTTGCTTACATTTTTGATTTGATGCCTAACTTTCATTCCAGTTCTCATTCTCGTTTCTTTGTCTTTCTTCTTTCTCATTTATTCCTTCTTCATCAATAATTCCCTTCTTTTTTTCAATTTGTTCTTTTGTATTCTTTTGGTTGGTCTTCAAACATTGCACAATTATACATAATAATATTTTCCGTCGTCAAATAATCACAAACCAGTCTTGTAGTATATAAGATACACATAAAATCTCTACTTTGGTCCCAATTTTATCTTCAACGTACCTACACATAAAATAAACTCAATTAAGCACAAATATAGTATAGTTTAGCATTAAAGCACCAAAATGTAAGGTAAGTAATACACTAAAAATATATAATTATAGCCAAACATCATCTATTTTATTTCAGACAACACTTAAAATGTTTTGTAAAATCTACTAGATGCTCAAATACTTATGATACCAGGTCTTGGCACACACACTAGTAGAATTGTGGATTTAAGTATTTTTCTTGGTTTTTATTTAATCGGAACCTTTATATTTTCTTAAATATTGCAAGTAAGAAGAGTTCAATTACTCGAAAAAATTATTAAAAGAATAAATATATATTTAATTCACTAGTTGGCTTGCCTAGCTATGATGTTGGGCGGCATCACAACCTATAGGTGAAACTGGGTCGTGACAACATGGTATCAGAGCACTAGGTTCACGTAGGTCTCACAATTTATGAGCAGGCCTAATAGAGTCTTGCAGATCGGTACGGAGACGTCTGTACTTATCTTCGAGAGGCTATATGGTGTTAGGAAACTACCTTTCTTAATATTTTATCGTGCAGTTGATGTAGTACTAAGTATCTTTCTCTTAATCTCTCATAGATGGTGAGAACGCGCTTTAATGAGGTTCCAGACTAGGGAAGACATGCTCACTCAGTTGTTAGAGGCCAAGAAAGAGGCCGAGGGAGGGCTCCAACCCATGGTAGGGGACGAGGACATCCCAGAGTTATCCCAGTTATACCACTAGTGGATCCAGTAGATGATCCTATTATCGAGGAGCAGGGCGAGGTGCCCGCAACAGAGCTAGCTCCGATGGATTTTACCTCTGCCCTAGGATTTCAGGAGGTCATGGGCCGTACGCTGCGGTTCATGGATACTATGACTCAGGCTGGTTTATTTCCGGCAGACCCAGCCACATCTCAAGCGGGCGGAGGATCACAGACCCCTACGACATAGGCTCATGGGCAGGCAACTACCGTATATCAGACCCAGGGTGCACTACCCGTAGGTGGAGCCCAACCAGTGGCAGCAGCTACACCTCAGCCCAGGCCAGCTGTAGCCGCCGATCCTCTGAAACTATTGGACATATGGACTAGATTACATCCTCCTGTCTTTGGGGGTGAGTGACATGAGAATCCTCAGCACTTCATTGATCAGTACAGGGACAAACTGCACAACATGAGGATATTGGAGTCTCATGGGGTAGGCTTTGCTACTTTTCAGCTGGAGGGCAGGGCCCGTAGGTGGTGAAAGTCCTATCTTCTTGGCAGACCATCAGATTCTCCTCCCATGACTTGGGACAAGTTTACCCATATTTTTCTAGATAGGTATATTCCACCCTCCCAGAGGGAAGAGTTGCGGTTTCAGTTTGAGTAGATCCAACAGGGCCATATGTCAGTGACCGATTATGAGGCAAGGTTCTCTGAGTTGTCTCGTCATGCACTTATGATACTTTCTACTGATGTGGAGAGAGTAGGAATATTTGGTGTGGGTTTGGACACTATTATTCTGGCCACTATGGCCCGAGAGGTCGAGATAAGGACTTTTTATGAGTTGGTTGTGGAGATAGCCTGGAGGATTGAGGGTGTGCGTCAATGTAGCTGAGAGCAGGTTATGAGAGACAAGCGATTTAGATATTCTGGAGAGTTCAGAGGTGCTCCGTCTGGGGGTAGAGGTTAGTTCATGAGAGGGAAGTCCAGCAGGCCCCCATATCCAGCACCACCGCCTCCTCGGGGTGCTCTAGTGCGACCTTATTTCAGTACTATGCCAGAGAGTTCTTACCGCCCACCGACTATTCAGGGTTCTTCCAGTGGGTATTCAGGTCACCAGGGCCAGACTTCAGGTCAGCAGCCCATTGCACTGAGAGGTTGTTTCGAGTGCGAGGACTTTAGACACATACGGAGATTCTACCCCAGGCTTTGGGGTAGACCAGTGCAGCAGGGTCAAAAACCTATGATTACCGCACCAGTTGCTCCACCAGTCGTCCGACCGCCCAGACATGGAGGTCAGGTGGGTAGGGGCCGTCCTAGAGGTGGAGGCTAGCTAAGTAGAGTCCATCTAGGTGGCGCTTCATCTCAGTTCTATGCTTTTACGTGCATACCAGATGTAGAGGCCTCAGATGGTGTGGTCACAAGTATTATTTCTGTCTGCGGCAAAGATGCCTCCGTATTATTTGATTCAGGGTCTACATATTCCTACATGTCATCTCTATTTGCTCATTTCCTAGGTGTTTCTCGTGAATCCTTGGGTACTTCTGTTTATGTGTCCACTCCTGTGGGCGATTATGTTGTGGTAGATCAGATCTATCGGTCCTGCATTGTCACATTCTGTGGTTATGAAACTAGAGCAGATCTTCTGCTGCTTGAGATGACCAACTTTGAGATCATCCTGGGCATGGACTGGTTATCTCCATATCATGCCATCCTAGATTGTCATGCCAAGACTGCTACCTTGGCGATTCCAGCATTACCTAGATTGGAATGGAATGGTTCGTCTGTCAGCGCATCTAATCAGGTTATTTCCTTTCTAAAAGCTCGACACATGGTTGAGAAGGGTTGTTTGGCTTATCTAGCCTATGTTTGAGACACTATTACAGAGACTCCGACGATTGATTCAATGCCTGTAGTCCGGGAGTTCTCTAATGTATTTCCTTCAGATCTTCCAAGCATGCCACCCAATCGTGATATTGATTTCTATATTGTCTTGGCTCCAGATACCCAGCCTATATCTATCCCACCGTATCGCATGGCTCCGAAAGAATTGAAAGAGTTAAAATAACAACTTAAGGAGTCGCTAGCCAAAGGGTTCATCAGACTGAGTGTATCCCCTTGGGGTGCATCGGTATTATTTGTGAAGAAGAAGGATAGAACGATGCGTATGTGTATTGATTATCTCCAATTGAATAAAGTCACTATTAAGAACAAGTACCCATTGCTGTGTATTGATGATCTATTTGACCGGTTGTAGAGTACAAGTACCCGTTGCTACATATTGATGATCTATATGACCAGTTGCAGAGTGCTAGGGTGTTTTCTAAGATCGACTTGAGGTCAGGGTACCATCAGTTGAAGATTCGGGATTCTAATATTCCGAAGACCGCTTTCCGAACTAGATATGGTCATTATGAGTTTCTGGTGATGTCCTTCGGTTTGACTAACGCCCCAACGATGTTTATGGATTTGATGAATAGGGTATTCAGGCCAAATATTGATTCGTTTGTCATTGTCTTCATTGATGACATTTTGATCTACTTGCACAGTAAGGAGGAACATGAGCAGCATATAAGAATGGTGCTTCAGACATTGTGGGAAAAAAAGGCTATATGCTAACTTCTCCAAATGTGAGTTTTGGCAAGATTCTGTAGCATTTTTGGGGCATATTGTATTGGGCGAGGGTATTAAATTTGATCCCAAAAAGATCGAGGCAGTTCAAAATTGGCATCGTCCCACTTCGGCGACTGAGGTCAGGAGTTTCCTAGGGTTAGCAGGTTATTATTGTAGCACCGGTAGAAGGTTTTTCGTGGAAGATTTTTCATCTATTGCAGCACCTTTGACCAAATTAACCCAGAAGGGTGCTCTATCCCGATGGTCCGATGATTGTGAGGTGAGCTTTCAAAAGCTCAAGACAACATTGACTACAATACCGGTGTTAGTGTTGCCTTCCTGTTCGGGGATGTATACAGTGTATTTTGATGCTTCACACGTTGTTTTGGGTTGTGTATTAATGCAGGAGGGGCGAGTTATTGCATATGCTTTGCGTCAGCTGAAGCCCCACGAGAAGAATTACCCGATACATGATTTGGAGTTAGCTGCGATTGTTCACGCTCTTAAGATTTGGAGGCATTATCTTTATGGGATGTCTTGTGAGGTTTACACTGATCATCGCAGTTTACAACATTTGTTCAAGCAGAGGGACCTAAATTTGAGGCAGCGCAGATGGCTTGAGTTACTAAAAGATTATAATATTAATATCCTGTATCATCCGGGCAAAGCAAATATAGTTGCAAATGCCTTAAGTAGAAAGGCGGAGAGTATGTGTAGTTTGGATTTTATTTCAGCAGAGGAGAGGCCATTAGCTTTGGATATTCTGTCCTTGGCTAATAGACTTGTTAGGTTGGATATTTCAGACACTAGTCGAGTTCTTGCATGTGTTGTTGCCCAGTCTTTACTATTTGAGCAGATCAAGGCTCGCCAGTTTGATGACCCGCACTTATTGGTTCTTTGAGATATGGTACTACGAGGTGGTTCCAAGGAGGTTGTTATCGGCGAAGATGGTGTTCTGCGACTCTAGGGTCATCTATGTGTTCCTAGTATAGATGGGCTGAGAGAAAAGATCCTAGAGGAGGCATACAGTTCTAGGTATTCTATTCATCCGGGTGCCACAAAAATGTATCGTGACCTGAGGCAGCATTATTGGTGGCGGTGAATGAAAAAGGACATAGTTGAGTATGTAGCTAGGTGTCTAAATTTCCAACAAGTTAAATATGAGCAACAGAGGCCAGGTGGCCTACTTCAGCAGATGACTATACTGGAGTGTAAATGGGAACGCATTACTATGGACTTTGTAGTTGGGTTGCCGCGGACCTTGCGAAAGTTTGATGCAGTTTGGGTCATTGTTGATAGGTTGACCAAGTCGGCACAATTCATTCCGGTTGTGACTATGTATACTTCAGAGAGGTTGGCCTAGATTTATATTCAGAAGATAGTCCGGTTGCACGGTGTGCCATTTCCATCATATCAGGTAGAGGCCCTCAGTTTACTTCACATTTCTAGAGAGCAGTACATAGTGAATTGGGGACCCGTGTAGAGCTCGGCACAACCTTTCATCCGCAGACCGATAGGCAGTCGGAGCGGATAATTCAGATTTTGGAGGATATGCTCAGGGCATGTGTGATTGACTTAGGAGGTCAGTGGGATCGTTTCTTGACTTTGTCCGAGTTTGCTTATAACAACAGTTACCAATCCAGCATCGAGATGGCTCTATTTGAGGCTTTGTTTGGTCGGCGATGGCATTCGCCCATCGGGTGGTTTGAGCACGGTGAGGCTAGGATATATGGTACTGATTTGGTGAAGGGTGCCTTAGAAAAGGAAAAGTTGATTCAGGAGCGATTTCGTATAGCACAGTCCACAGAAGAGTTACACGAATTAGAAAGCGTGTGATTTATCATTCATGGTGGGTGAAAAAGTTCTCTTGAAGGTTTCGCCGATGAAGGGAATCATGAGATTTGGGAAAAAGGGAAAGTTGAGCCCAAGGTTTATAGGCCCATTTGAGGTGTTGAGACGTGTTGGGGAGGTTTCTTACGAGCTTGCTTTACCTCCCAGTTTATCGGGAGTTCATCCGATTTTCCATGTATCTATGCTCCGTAAGTATCATTCCGACCTGTCACATATGTTAGACTTTAGTATAGTACAACTAGATAAGAGCTTGGGTTATGAAAAGGAACTAGTTGCCATTGTTGATAGACAGTTCGCCAGCTGAGGTCCAAGAAGATTTCTGTGATAAACGTCTAGTGGAGGGGCCAACCAGTCGAGGAAGCGACTTGGGAGGCCGAGGAAGTCATGCGTAGAAAATATCCACACTTATTCAGCACTCCGGGTATAATTCTAAACTCGTTTGAGGATGAACGTTTGTTTAAGAGGTGGAGATTGTAACGACCCAACCAGTCGTTTTCCCTTCTAGAACCTTTTCCCCTAAATAAGACTCCCTGTATGTGCTTTTACTGTTTTATGACTTGTGGGGATGGTTAGTTCGGGATTTGGAAGTGTTCGGGTTGAAATCGAAATACTTGGTTCCTTAGTTTGGCTTTAAAAGGCCAAGTTTGACTTTGGTCAACATTTTCAGAAAACGATACCAGAATCTAGATTTGACGGTTCCAATAGGTTCGTATGATGATTTTGGACTTGGGCGTATGTTCAAATCGGGTTTTGGACAACCCGGGAGCGTTTTGACGCTAACTATTTAAAGGTTTAAGGTTCTTTAAATTTGTTTTGGAGTAATTGAGGTCCGTTTGGAATTTCGAGCCTAGGAATAGCTCCGTATGGTGATTTAAGACTTGCACGCAAAATTTGGTATCATTCCGAGTAGTATAAGTATATTTCGGCGCGTTCAGAGTAAGTTTGAAGAATTTGAAAATTCTAAGTTGAATCAATTTGGTTTGAGGTAGGATTCTTAGTTTTGATGTTGTTTTACACATTTCGAGGGTTCTAGCGAGTCTGTTTTATAATTTCAAACTTGTTGGTATGTTCGGGTGTTAACCGGACTAGGCTCGGACTAATTTTGGAATTTGGAGCAGCAGCATAAGCTTCTAGCTTCTGCTGCAATCGCACTTACGCTTGGCCAGCCGCAGGTGCGAGCTCGCAGAAGCGAGCCACGAGCCGCAGAAGCGGACCAGCCAGGGATGCCCAGGGATTGGAGAAGCGAGATTTTTGGCGCACCTGCGAGCAAGCAGGTGCGATGCAATAAGGCGCATAAGCGACTAGGGCCATAGGTGTGGAAGAAGCGCCGTAATTTCTTTAACTATGTTACCATAAATTTCACTTATATCTTTTACTGTTTAATTTATTATATTTACTCCGGTAGGGCCTTGACCTGACCTCGTCACTACTCGACTGAGGTTAGGTTTGGCACTTACTTGGTACCATTGTGGTGTACTCATGCCCTTCCTGCACATGTTTTCGTGTGCAGATCCAGGTACGAGCTATCAGTCTTGGGGATAGTGCGTGTTGCTGGTTCTAGGAGACTTCAAGGTACTTCTGCTTGCGTCCGCAGATCTTTGGAGTCCCCTTCTACTCCCTCCCCTAGAGACTTTCTTTATTATCTTCAGACTTTTGTATAGAGCTACATAGATTATAGCAGCTTGTGACTTAGTGATATTCCAGGTCATGGGAAATTATTTTGTATATGCCGAGTGGTACTACTCTTGGCTATTTATAATATGTTGTTTATCCTTAAAATGTTGTGTTTTCTTTATATTTTCGCAATATTAGGCTTACCTAGTCGTAAAGACTAGGTGCCATCACGACACCTTATGAAGGGTTAATTTGGGTCGTGACAAGTTGGTATCAGAGCACTAGGTTCATAGGAGTCGCGAGTCACAAATCGGTTTATTAGAGTCTCGCGGATCGGTGCGGAGACGTCCGTACTTATCTTCGGGAGGCTATGTAATTGTTAAAAACAATCATATTTCTTTGATTTCCTTGTCGTGCGTATTATTGACATAAAAATTTCTAAGATTCTATTCTATTCTTTCTCACAGATGGTGAGGACCCGTACCGGGAGGGTCGACGATCAGGCACCCGAGCCCCCTGTCAGAGCCGCCAGAGGCCGGGGTTGGGGTCGGGGTCGAGGTAGAGGACGACCACGTGGTGCAGCCCGAGCACCTGCGAGAGCTGTATCAGAGGAGCCCCCAGCAGCTTCAGCTGGAGGGCCAGCGCCGGAGATCCCTATTGCTACTCCAGCCCTCCAGGAGACTTTAGCTCAGTTCTTGAGCATGCTCAGCACTCTGGCTCAGGATGGACTATTTCCGATAGCTCGCGCTACATCTCAGGCAGGGGGAGGGGCACAGACTCCCGCAGCCCGCACTCCTAAGCAGAGGGTCCAGGTTGATCATGCCCCAGAGTATATTCCTATGCCCCCAGTGGCTCCGGTTCAGCATGAGATTAGGGTAGCTGCTTATGAGGCAGAGCAACTCAGACCTGAGAGGTACAAGAAGTACCACCCACCTACTTTCAGCAAACTAACTTTAGATGATGCTCTGGGTTTTCTTGAGGAGTGTCATTGTATTCTCCGCACTATGGGCATTGTGGAGACGAGTGGGGTTTCTTTCACCGCTTTCTAGCTGAGGGGAGCAACATATCAGTGGTGGCGTGCCTATGAGCTGAGTAGTCCGGACGAGGCAACCTCACTCACTTGGACTCCGTTTTCAGAGATGTTCTTGCGTGAGTATGTTCCTCAGAGCCTCAGGGATGCTTGGCGTACAGAGTTTGAGCAGTTGCGTCAGGGTACTATGACTTTGTCAGAGTATGCAGTCCGTTTTAGTGAGTTAGCTCGCCATGCACCGGCTTTGGTTGCTACAGTTAAAGAGAGGGTTCGTCGCTTTATTGAGGGACTCCACCCCAGTATTCGGACCAGTATGGTTAGGGAATTGGAGATGGACATCACTTATCAACAGGCAGTGAGTATTGCCGGGAGAGTGGAGGGCATATTCGCCCGGGACAGAGAGGAGAGAGAGCCCAAGAGGTCTCGAGAGACTGGTCATTATTCAGGAGCTCGTGCACCAGCAGCACGCTATGGTAGGGATTTTGTGAGTTGCCCTGTTCATTCAGCTCTTCCAGCAGCCAGCGGTGTTCCAGCTCCCTCCTAGACCTCAAGAGCCTTATTATGCACCGCTAGTATCCAGTATACCTCCTACTCGGGGTGCTATTGCCGGCCAGTCCAGCAAACCAGGTCCGAGTTAGTCTCAGTCGTCGTGTCCTCCGAGAGGTTGTTTTGAGTGTGGTGATACTCGTCACCTGGTTAGAGATTGCCCCACAGCCAGAAGGGGTGCAGCTCCACAGACTTATCAGCCTCCACGTGCTCCACCGGGTCCTCTGGCCATTCTTCTAGCACCAGCTGCCACCCCACCTCCTCAGCCAGCTTGAGGTGGAGGTCGGGGAGGTCAAGGCTGCCCTAGTGGGGGAGGCAGGCCAGGTACTATACCCTTCCACCTCGTTCAGAGGTCGTTGCTTCAGATTCGGTCATCACAGGTATCGTCCCTATCTGTCATAAGGATGCATCAGTATTATTTGACCCAGGCTCTACGTATTCATATGTGTCTTCTTATTTTGCTCCATATTTGGGGATATCTCGGGATTCTTTGAGTTTACCTGTCTATGTATCTACTCCTGTGGGAGATTCTCTCATTGTGGACCGCGTATATTAGTCGTGTTTGATTGCTCTTAGTTGTTTTGAGACTAGAGTCGATTTGTTATTACTCATTATGGTAGATTTTGATGTTATCTTTGGAATGGACTGGTTGTCGCCCCATTATGCTATTCTTGATTGTCACGCTAAGACCGTGACGCTGGCTATGCCAGGTTTGCCGAGATTAGAGTGGAGAGGTACCTTATTGTATACTCCCCGCAGGGTCATTTCATTTCTTAAGGCTCAGCAAATGGTTGAGAAGGGGTGTGATGCATATTTGGCCTATGTGAGAGATGTTAGTATTGATACCCTTACAGTTGAGTCAGTTCCAGTAGTGAGGGACTTTCCAGATGTGTTTCCAGCTGATCTTCCGGGCATGCCGCCCGACATAGATATTGATTTCGGCATTGATTTGTTGCCGGACACTCAGCCCATATCTATTCCTCCTTACCGTATGGCTCCTCCTGAGTTGAAGGAGTTGCTTGATAAGGTCTTCATCAAGCCCAGTGTATCACCTTGGGGTGCTCCGGTCATATTTGTGAAAAAGAAGGATGGTTCTATGCGTATGTGTATTGATTATCGGTAGTTGAACAAGGTTATAGTGAAGAACATGTATCCTTTGCCTCGCATTGATGATTTATTTGATCAATTACAGGGTGCCAGAGTGTTTTCCAAGATTGACTTGCATTCTGGCTATCATCAGTTGAAGATTCAGGAGCCGGATATCACGAAGAGTACTTTCAGGACCAGATATGGTCACTATGAGTTTCTTGTCATGTCATTTGGGCTGACCAATGCTCTAGAAGCCTTTATGCATTTGATGCACAGTGTATTCCGGCCTTATCTTGATTCCTTCGTCATTGTGTTTATTGATGACATCCTGGTATATTCCCGGTCTCGGGAAGATCATGAGCAGCAACCTGAGGAACGTGCTTCAGACCTTGAGGGAGAAGAGGTTGTATGCAAAATTTTCTAAGTGTGAATTCTGGCTTGATTCAGTGGCATTCTTGGGCCACATAGTGTCTTGTGATGGGATCAAGGTAGATCCGAAGAAGGTGGAGGTAGTGCAGAGTTGGCCTAGACCGTCATCAGCAACGAAGATCCGCAGTTTCCTTGGTTTGGCGGGGTATTACCGTCGCTTTGTGGAGGGATTTTCATCCATTGCAGGACCTATGACCAGGCTGACCCAGAAGGGTGCTCCGTTTAGGTGGACCGAGGAGTGTGAGCAGGGCTTTCAGAAGCTCAAGACAGCTTTGACTATAGCCCCAGTATTAGTATTGCCTACAGGTTTGGGGTCCTACATTGTTTATTGTGATGCCTCAAGGATTGTCATTGGAGCGGTATTGATGCAGAACGGTAGGGTGATTTCCTACGCATCTAGACAGTTGAAGGTGCATGAGAAGAATTATCCAGTTCACGATCTCGAGTTAGCATCTATTGTTCATGCCCTGAAGATCTCGCGTCATTATTTGTACGGTGTTCCCTGTGAGATTTACATTGATCACCGGAGTTTGTAGTACTTGTCTAGGCGGAAGGACCTTAATTTGCGTCAGCGGAGGTGGTTGGAGCTTCTTAAATACTATGATATCACTATATTATACCACCCAGGGAAGGCCAATGTAGTGGCCGACACCTTGAGTCACCGGGCTGAGAGTTTGGGAAGTTTGGCATATCTTCCGGCAGCTAAGAGGCCCTTAGCCTTTGATGTGCAGGCCTTAGCCAACCAGTTCGTGAGATTGGATATTTCAGAGCCTAGACGGGTATTAGCTTGTGTGGTTGCTCAGTCTTATCTTTATGACCGTATCAGGAAGCACCAGTATGATGATCCTCATCTTCTAGTTATTCAGGATAGGGTTCAGCGAGGTGATGCCAGAGATGTGACTATTGGTGATGACTGTGTAATGGGGATGCAGGGCTGGATCTGTGTGCCCAATGTAGATGGGCTTCGGGAGTTGATTCTCGAGGAGGACTACAACTCGCGGTACTCCATTCCTTCCGGTGCCGCGAAGATGTACCAGGATTTGAGACAGTACTATTGGTGGAGGAGGATGAAGAAGGATATAGTTGGGTTTGTGGCCAAGTGTCTAAACTGTCAGCAGGTCAAATATGAGCACCAGAGGCCGGGTGGATTACTTCAGAGGTTAGAGATCCCAGAGTGGAAGGGGGAGCGGATCACCATGGACTTTGTAGTTAGACTTCCTCGGACTTTGAGAAAGTTCGATGCCATTTGGGTGATCGTGGATCGACTGACCAAGTCAACCCATTTCATTCCAGTGTTGACTACATACTCTTCAGAGAGATTAGATGAGATTTATATCAGAGAGATTGTCCGCCTTCATGGTATTCTAGTATCCATCATTTCAGACAGAGGTACACTGTTCACATCCCGATTTTGGAGAGCGGTACAGCAGGAGTTGGGTACTAGGGTGGAGCACAACCTTTCACCCTCAGATGGACAGGCAGTCCGAGCGCACGATTCAGATTCTTTAGGATATGATCCGTGCCTGTGTGATGGAGTTCGGAGGATCATGGGACCAATACTTGCCACTTGCAGAGTTCGCTTACAACAACAGTTACCAGTCCAACATTCAGATGGCACTGCATGAGGCTTTGTATGGTAGGCGGTGCCAGTCCCCAGTGGGATGGTTTGAGCTGGGCGAGGCCCGATTGTTGGGTACAGACTTGGTCCAGGATGCCCTGGATAAGGTGAAGGTGATTCAGGAGAGACTTCGCACAGCCAAGTCCAGGCAGAAAAGTTATGCGGACCGGAAGGTTCGTGATTTGGCATTTGTGGTTAGTGAGCGGGTCTTGCTTCGGGTATCGCCTATGAATGGAGTCATGAGGTTCGGGAAGAAGGGCAAGTTGAGCCCGATGTTCATTGGTCCTTTTGAGATATTGCGGCGAGTTAGGGAGGTTGCTTATGAGCTTGCTTTGTCTCCCAACCTAGCAGGAGTTCGATCGGTATTCCACGTGTCTATGCTCCGAAAGTATCACGGTGATCCAACTCATGTATTGGATTTCAGCTCAGTCCAGTTAGACAATGATCTATCTTATGTTGAAGAGCCAGTAGTCATTTTGGACAGGCATGTCAGAAAGCTCAGGTCAAAAAATATTGCTTCAGTAAGGTCCAGTGGAGAGGCCAACTGGTCGAGGAGGCGACTTGGGAGACCGAGTAGGATATGCGCAGCCAGTACCCTCATTTTTTCACAGTTCCAGGTATGTCTTTATACTCGTTAGAGAATGAACAATTGTTTTAAGAGGGGGAAGATGTAACGACCCGGCCGGTCGTTTTGAGAATTAGAGTCCCGATCCCCTATTAACTGCTTTCCCCATATCTATTTCTGCTATTGTGACTTGCCGGGGTAATTGGTTTTGAGTTTCAGAGTGTTTTGGGACTTAGTCCCTAAATGAGAGCTTAAGCCTTAGGATTTGGACCGTAGTCGGAGTTGTGTGAAGACGACTGCGAAATGGAATTCCGTTGGTTCTGTTAGCTCCGTAAGATGATATTGGATTTAGGGGCGTGTCCGGATTGTGTTTTGGAGGTCCGTAGCTCATTTAGGCTTGAAATGGCGAAAGTCGAATTTTTGGGGTTTTGGGCCGGTAGTGGAATTTTTGATATCGGGGTAGGAATCCAATTCCGGAAGTTGGAATAGGTCCATAATATCGAATATGACTTGCGTGCAAAATTTGAGGTCAATCGCACATGATTTGATAGGTTTCGGCATCGGTTGTAGGATTTTGAAGTTTCAAGTTCTTTAAGTTTGAATTGGAGGGTGATTCGTGATTTTAGCGTTGTTTGATGTGATTTGAGAGATCGACTAAGTTCGTATGGTATTTTAGGATTGGTTGGTATGTTTGGTCGAGGTCCCGGGGGCCTCGGGTGAGTTTCAGACGCCCAACAGATCGATATTTGGACTTAGGAGGTTGCTAAAGTTTTCTGGTGTCTGAGTTCTGGTTTCCTTATACGCGATCGCGTGGGGTGATCTGCGATCGCTTAGGCTTATCTAGGCTGAGGAAGGAATTGTTCTTCACGTTCACAGACATGGGCATGCGAATGCGTAGTGATGTGAAGTGGTGCTTCGCGAACGCAGAGACAAGATCACGATCGCGTAGGGTTAAGTGTACCAAAGCTGGATCACGCGCTTTGCTCATCGCGAACGCGTGCGGATGTTCGCGATCGCGTGAGTAGGGGAGCCAGAGCAACCCGTTCGCGTGGTGTTTTACGTGATCGCGTAGAGTAATTTCTGGGGCAGCAAAGTTGTTCTTCGCGATCGCGAGGCTATTTCCGCGATCGCGATTAAGGAATCACTGGGCAGTATTAAAGTTCCAAAAACGGAGGTTATGCCATTTTTATCAAAAACTTAAGTTGGGAGCTCGGATTTTGGACGAGGGGTTGAGGGATTTTCAGAGATATCGATTGGGTAACGATTCTTAACTCCTTTATGGTTATATTCCACTAATCTATGCTTGAATTCATCGTTAAATTTCGGATTTGGAGTGAAAATTTGAGAAAAGTTCTTATGCCGAATTTTGGGGTTTTGATTGAGATTTATGTATCGGATTTGAACAATTTTGGTACGAGTAAACTCGGGAGTGAATGCGTGTTCGTATTTTGCGACTTTTACTCGATTACGAGACGTGGGCCCCACAGGCGATATTTTGATTTAATTTCGGAATTTTTGTTAAAATATTGATTTCATTAATTAGATGAGTCTATTATAGTTGTATTTATGATATATAATTGCTTTTGGCTAGATTTGGTCCATTCGGAGCCGAATATTCGTGGGAAAGGCATTGTGACCGATTGATTGAGCTTGGTTCGAGGTAAGTGGCTTGCCTAACCTTGTGTTGGGGACTTTTCCCTTAGGATATCTTGATATTATTTGGTGTGTGGGTGCCGTATATGTGAGGTGACGAGTACGTACGCGGGCTATTATTGCAAAATCATGTTTATCCTTTTGAAATCATAAATTGCTTCTCTTATTAAAATTGCACTAATATGCTTAATTGTTTAGTTTAGACTAGAATAGCATGCTTACGTGTTTTAACTGCCTATTTGACATTCTGTGTGCCATGCTTAGTTAAATCCCTATTCCCTTATCTGTGTTCAGTATAAAATGTATAACTCAATGCCATACCTACCATTTCATCTTGCGTTGCATATTTACTTTGGGACTAGTGGCGTATTCCGGGAGATCCCCCAGCACTGCATATTTACTTTGGGACTAGGGACGTATTCCGGGAGATCCCCCCATGTACTGCATATTTACTTTGGGACTACGGACGTATTCCGGGAGATCCCCCAGCACTACATATTTACTTTGGGACTACAGACGTATTCCGGGAGATTCCCCTGTACTGCATATTCATTCAGAACTACGGGACGGTATCCCGGGAGATTTCCCACTGTGTTTACCTTATTTTAAGCTAAGGGCTCCCTTAACTGTTAAATTTTCGAGAATTTCTTTAACTATGTTACCGTAAATTTAACTTATATCTTTTATTGTATAATTTATTATATTTACTCCTGTAGGGCCTTGACCTGACCTCGTCACTACTCGACCGAGGTTAGGCTTGGCACTTGCTGGGTACCATTGTGGTGTACTCATGCCCTTCCTGCACATGTTTTCGTGTGCAGATCCAGGTACAAGCTATCAGTCTTTGGGTTAGTGCGTGTTGCTGATTCTAGGAGACTTCAAGGTACTTCTTCTTGCGTCCGCAGATCTTCGGAGTCCCTTTCTACTCCCTCGCCTAAAGACTTTCTTTATTATCTTCAGACTTTTGTATAGAGATACATAGATTATAGTAGCTTGTGACTTAGTGATATTCCGGGTCTTGGGAAATTATTTTTTATATGCCGAGTGGTACTACTCTTGGCTATTTATAATATGCTGTTATCATTAAAATGTTGTGTTTTCTTTATATTTTTCGCAATATTAGGCTTATCTAGTAGTAAAGACTAGTTGCCATCACGACACCTTACAGAGGGTTAATTTGGGTTGTGACACTTCTGTGAATGAAAAATTTACATTAACATGTCTCAGCATATCAAGAAATCTCTCAAACCGCTTGTCCATCTTTTCTCAATACAACTTTTGCAGAAAAGGTAGAGAAGGCATGGGCTTGCTCTCTTCATTAGATTCCTCCCTTCTTGAAGTTTCCTCCTTCTTTTTCTCAGCTCCCTTCTTACCTTTCTTCTTCTTATCGACTGCATTTTTCAGGTACACTCTTTTCTCAAGGTCACATCATTTACCATTTATTTGGGGTTTCTTTCAGTGTCAGCTGGTAGAGTACCTGTTATTCTCTCAATACAATTGCAATTCACCCCACTTGCTTCTCCAAATTTCGCAAAACAGTGCCAAGTTCCTTGATAGTTGAACCATGAGCATCTAATCTCGCATCTATCTTGATAATGAAGGACTTTATTAGATCTTCTAGTCCATGATGAGTGGAATGTTAAGGCTAGAAATGCGGCCTCGATTGACTCACAAAACTAGGAGCTCCTTGCCACGCGTTTGTCGTACCCCCAGGTGAACTCCATGAAATATTGGGGTGCTTCTGACCCATTGCATTGAAGTTATAATTACCGACAACATTAACTTCCTCAATTGAGGCTTGACACTCATGAGTAGGGTGCCCTCTTCCACATATATCACACGCTGCATGGGGCTCACTGTGTATTGAAGCTAAGGTCAGCTTCCTTATTTCCTTTGCCATGGAATCAAGTTGTACCTGCACCGATGTGTTAGCGTCAACTTGGTGAACACTAATTGATCTTCTTCTTTCAGCAATTTCAGAAGGCCACTGATTTGCATCCTCAAATAACTCATCTAGAATCGTGACTATCTCCTCTGGAGTCTTCCTCATCAACGGACCTCCAGCTGCATTGCTCAATGTTCTGCGTGAGGCTGGTGTCAATCCATCCCAAAAATCCTGGAGTTGCATATAGAGTTCAATTCCACTATGCTGACATTTTCGCACTATCTCCTTAAACCTCTCCCAAGCTTCAAACACAGTTTCAGTCTTGTTCTAGCAAAAGTTATGGATCTCTTCTAAACTTGCCCATTTTAGATGATGAGAAATATTTGTCAAGAAATTTTCTGGTCATCTCATCCTATGTTCTAATCGATCCATTAGGTAAGCTTTGAAGCCAGTGCTTTGCATCGTCTTTGAGTGTGAAGAGGAATGCCCTTAAATAAACTGCATCTTGTGATACACCGTTGTATTGAAATGTGTTCATAATCTCCTCGAAGTCCATCCGATAATTGATTGGATCTTCGTTCATCTTTCCTCTGAAGACACAACTATTTTGAAGAGTTTGGAGCAACCGTTGCTTCAGGTCAAAATTATTAGTTGCAACTGGAGGTGGTCTCACACTCGATAAGCCTTGGTTGTAGACCGGTCCAGCATAATTGCCCAGTGGTCTCCCAGCACCGGGAGCTATATTTAGGAATTGGTATGCACCCACAGGTCGATTCTGAGAAATTCTCCGAGCCCTTTCCTCCTCATAGACGAGTTGTGCATTTCGAAGAGCTCTCTCCTCAGCATCTCGTGCAGCCTTTTCTCTTTGCTGGGCTGCCTCTCTTGCAGCAAAATCAACATTATCCACATCTCCCGCCATAAATTTCTTGGTTGAGGATTGCCCAACCTTCTCAGTATTCTCGGGAAAATTTATTTCCTTTCTCAGTTGTCGCTGTTGTTTCTCAATTTCTAGTTCGTAAGGTAGCGCTTCCTTCCCAGAGGATCGAGTCATGCACCAATCTAATCTGGGATTTAACTCTAGTTAATTCATTTCTAAGGTTCAAGTGAGTCTCTCAAAGTCACTCTATTATTAGTTCGAATGTTCAGTAGAAACGCCTCTCTCGATTAAGTCTCAAACTCACAATATGACTAAGTTATGCTCGGTGAAGATATGCAAGAATTCGTAGTGGATTGGTTTGTAAGAGAACCTATTTCGATTATTCTTCTAACTAGGTCTAAACAATAATTCAACTAGCCTCTTTCTATTACTAAGAAGAATCGATGAATTCAACCAACAAGATAATGCAAAACCATCACAATTTACACCTCTTTAGATTACATAAATATGTGAATATATATGCAACAATTAAAACACCTAAAATGATTCAAAACATAAAAACTAGAGTTAATATCCACAAACCATTCTCAAAACACCAAATCCATCAATCCCTAAAAAATAATTATTTCATAGATATGGAGAAATTCATCACAAATAAGTTTAAGATAAAGGAAAACATAAAACAATTCAAACTTTTGTCTTGAGCTAGGATTGAATGATGAAATCCTTGTGCTCTTGCTTCTCCCACTTATCCTTAGCCTCCTCAGGTCTTAGTTGTGTCAAAAGTCCAGAAAATACCCTTTTTGATGTATATATACCAAGTAGGGTCGGGCCCAAGCGAAAACACCTTTTCCTACGTGAAATAGGACACTTTCCGGAGTTGGACATGCGTGGCCGCGCACCTGGGAGTGTGCTAGTGCATATGGCCGCGCACTTTGCATAGTATTCTGCCTCACATGCGCGCCAAGTGTGCGCTCACGCACCTGGGTGACGTCCGACTCGATTCTTCATTTCTCTTTTTGAATACACTAGTGTCCGTTGATCCCCGAACTCCATCCCAATGTAATCTTTGAGCTTTTACTCAGACTTCAAAGCTCCAAAATAGCGTGAATTCATCCCATAACATCTACATAGCTCGAAATCACTCCTACAAGGCATAAAATATATAATGAGTGCAAAATGCTAGCGATTAAGGCTCAAACTCAATTAAAGTACAGTAAATTAGAGTGCGACAAGCAACTAAAACACACAATTATAGCCTACCATCAGTTCCAGAAGAATCTATGCCCGGAATCAAAAATTCCTTCGGGGAAAAATACACTCGAAGGCACGCATGAAAAGGACGCAAAAAGTAAACTTGCGCAAATACTTATAGAAACCCTCACATAAAAAGGGATAATGCTCGGAACCCAAGTGTTTCAAGGAAAACACATTCGAGATTACACATAGTAAAGTGCGAACAGGAAAACATGCGCTGAAATCTTGAGCAAATGCAAAAATTAAAGACTTGCATGGATATTAAAACGAAAGTAAGACTCAAATGATACTTGAGCAAAAATATGTCTTTATTTACAAGAACATGCCAAAATGGTAAAAGTTCAAAATGGGAAAAGGAAAAGAAAAACTAAACTACAGCGCCTCTAGAACCAGGAGGAAGAGAAGTGTTTGCATTCCCTGAAGAAGTAGGTGGGTCCACTGATGGATAGATGTTTTCCCCAGTTTAGTCTTCAGCATCATCACCTTCCGATCCTTTTTCAGTTTCCAAAATCTCTAAACCGGAACTAGAAGAACCAGGAGCATCAGACTGCATTAGGAGTCCAATTTTAGCAGCTAACTCAAGCTCTCAAGCCTTAGCAATTTCGGCATCAAAGTCGATGATACCATCTTTGGCCTCCTCCAAGGGTTTTCTCCTCATGCTGTATATGGCATAATTTTTTGCAACAACGAGGAAAGCCGCTTAGCGCATAAGTTCTTCTTTGAGTTGGGTAACCTTTTAACAGATTTAAGGCAGAAGTCAAGGTCGCGGACAGTTGAACTAAAGAGCCTATTATGCTCGATAGTTTCCTTATACTTCTCTTCTAGATGGGCGTGTTTCGCCCCCACAGCAGCAAGCTCTTCATGTTTGGAGTTCAGGGTTGCTTCTAAGTTAGTTATATATTCGGCATTAGCAGCCTCGCGCTCGATTGCAACAAGAACGGTGTCCTGGACTTCAACCCATTTGGCCTTAGCTTCATCAAAACTAACCCTCAGTGGGACAATTTCTTGGCTAAGGGTTATCACTTCTTGCTTGCTTTGCTACAAGCGAGCCTCCAAAACAACAACCTCAATAGCTTTACTCTCCAGTTTCGAGAGGCGGAGAACAGTTTGGTCTCGTTCCTCCAAAAGATGATTCTGTTCTGAAGTAAGTTCTTTTGTTTCATGAATCAACCTTTGAAGGCCCTTAGAAGCAAGAAAGCTGGCCTACAAAACAAGAAGAAGTAAAACTTAGAATATATTCATACAAAAATAGTAGAGGTAATGAAGGAAGAAAAGAACGTACCGCTGCGGCGTTGTGTATAGAATTGTTCAACAAGCTCTCTCCTGAGAGTGCCTGAATCTTTTCCTAGTCTTTTTCTGAATCCAAAGGCTTCAGATAATTAGCAAGCTCCACCGGCCGGGATATTAACTTGCATCCGGTAGAGACCAAAAGAGTAACGTTCCTCCTCTTTTGTGGATCTTCATAAGGGGCAGCATAATTTTACCCCAAATTCCCATGAACTGGGGACTGTGGAAGAGGAACACATTCTTCATGGTCATATTCGGTCAATGGAGGTGATGTAGCAACTGTTGGTGGAAGAGTGGATGAAGATGGAAGTGATGTAGCAGTTGCGGGTGTTGGTAAAGATGGAAATGAAGCTGAGGGAGTTGAAAAGTGAGAAGCAGCTGCATCAAATGCAGTACTTGCTGTTGGATGCTCGCCAACCAAAGAAGGCAAGGACCCATAAATTAGACCCGCAACATCGGTTACAGCAATTGGGGCCCAAAATCGGGAGTTGGCATTTTCTACCAAATCAGATTCTCACCAAAGTGCCGAGACATTATCTTCAGTTGGTGTAACTATCTCAACAGGTCGAGCATCCTATTGAAATGATGAGGATCATTGCCTTCTATGTAGAGAACCTCATTCATCATTAGCTTATTTATCGTTATCAATCATCACGGTGAATATGACAGGCCCGAAAGGAGGACCAGTCGTCATCGCCACTGGAGATGACTCGCGGGTATCAGTATTTGCCTTCTTATTCTTTTTCCTTGCCGTAGAGGCACGTTTTCTCTTCGGTTGCTTATCTTCCGGCCAGGGACTCCGTAAAGAAGAGTTTGCACATGAAACAGGCCCGAAAATACATGTTCGAGTAAGTGCTTCCTAAGGCAGCCTCGCTGCATCAACAGGATCAGCCAAAATGTCCTCCACGGGGACAGTAATAGAGCCTGCTGGTAGACCTAATTTCGTGAACAAGTCAGAAGGGTTCAACCAAGTCCTCCATATACAAAAACAATAGAAACAAGGTAAATTAAAATCACCATAATTTTTGGCCTTCCACCCGATTTAAGGGCTAGTTCTTTCCACAAACAGGTTTTGGGTGTCGTGACGTCCAAGATCGTCTGAACCCACCGGTCCAAACCTTTCACTACCGATGGGATCCATCAAATTGCTGAAACATGAAAAGGGTGAAGAGTTGATACGGACATAAAAGAATATCTAGTAAAAAGGAATACTAAACAAAGAGATTACGAGTGCTTTTCCAAGTAACCGGAAAGGATGAAGCCGTTGTCGGAATGTTGTCATTGGTGGCAACTGCAACGAACCGTTCCATCCACCTATGGTCGTTGTTGTCATCCATGCTAGACAGCAAAGCATGGTGGCCACACTTGCAGAGATTTATCATTCCCCTGCGGAAGATTTTGGGGGAATAAATATTCATCAAATGAGCTAAGGTTAGCTTCTCTCCAGTTTCCTGGCACAAACGTCGAAGTCAAGCGACCGTCCTCCACACTGAAGGACTTACCTGTGCCAAACACACTTGGCAGCGAAGGCAAAACTCCGTAATCATGGAATCAAGCTCTCCGCGCAAAGAAAATGCACCCAAAGTAAAGGGATACGTGTAAAAGTATGTAAAACCTTCCTTGGGAAGGATCGCTCATTCCGATAGATCAGGAGCAATGATATCCAACTCATGGCAGCGGCAGTCTTCCTTCACAGCAGGAATACTGGAAGGACGAATGGAAGAAGGATACATGCTAACAGCCCATGTACGAGGGTTAACAGTAGGGAATTTCTCTTCAAGGTCCTTTATGACATTGAGTTTTCATGGGATCATGGAACCCACCATTGGAGGAGCAAAGTCCTCGTCTTTATTTTTGTTCTTTGAAGAACCAGCACACTTGGAGGAAAAAGGCATTGAAAAAGAAGAAGGAAAAGGTTTTGTGTTTGAAGAGAATTGGAGAAAGAAAGGAAAATAAATATGCAAACCGGAAACTCGAGAAATTATGAAACGCAAAGGAAAAGAATGTAACGTATAAGTAAAATTTTGGCAGCTAAATTCATGGCCATGATTACCTCGATAATCGGCAAAAGCTGTACTATATTGTGGGATGACGCGTGTTAGAGGCATTAAAGGCGGAGAGACGTGCGTCTAATCAACTGTCAGGGACTTTCAGAGGGAGTTATAGTAATTCTCGCCATAAAGTTGTTTCTACCAACTTCCTAGTCACAGAGTTATCTCACCTGAAAGAAGGGGGACTATCTGTATTAGGTGAAATATGACATGACACGTGGTCATCTAAAGGGAGGACACGTGGAACCCAAGACGGGGATGGCCGAAGACCGAATGCAGCCATTCCACTTGTCACCGTAAAGGGTAACGTTCATAAAGAGGTATTAAATGCTTTGAGCCCGATAACATTTAATAGGGAATATTGTGCAACATTAAGAGCGACGGTCCGTTATAGAGAATTTGACATCTATGTTCACTGTTACATCTTCATCAATGACCCTCAGAATTGGAATTAAAGGAGGGAACGATCTTAGGTCCTCCTTCCCTAGACATAGCTATAAATAGTGAGCTCATTTATCATTGTAAAGGACACGAATGTTCTGGCAAAACATATACAATCTTACTTTTTTGCTTTTTGATCTCATCATTGTTGTGCCCGGAAACCTTGTTCCCGAAACTGCCATCTCTGCTGCTTCATATGCATTACAAGGCTAAGTATTGTACATTTATTCAATTATTGCATTATTTTAGGATCAAATTAGTTCACTTGTTTAAAAAGCACGTATAAATTCAAATGTACCATTTTACGGGTAACCACTTATTCTTTTCGCATTTAATGGATCCTACATCAACTCATATCAATTCATATTAAGTCATGAGAATTAGTAATAAAATATCTCGTTTCTTTTTGTATTAATACAAACTAGTTATTCCTAATCAATTACTACCTCTGTTCTAGTTTATGTGAACCTATTTCTTTTTTGGTCTGTTCCAAAAAGAATGACCCCTTTCTAAATTTGGTAATAATTTAGCTTAAACTTATAATTGTACCCTTAATGACAAGCTTTTATAACCACACAAATACTCTGGGCCTATTTTTGACTTGTTTAGGATCACAAATTCCAAAAATCTTCATTTTTTCTTTATCTCCGTGCCCAATCAAATAGGTTTACATAAATTGGAACAGAGGGAGTAACATTATTTTCTATGTATGTAATGTAATGATGTTTGGCTAAAAATTCATGTTTTTGCATGTAATGTTTCTTGCATTATGCTTTGATCTTGTTAACTGTGGTGTGAATATTTGAGACTCGAGCTTAATAATGGTATTTATATGTGTAGGAGTTAATTGAAAGTGATTTGGAAAGTTTGCATGATTTTTGGCCTTCCACCCAAATTAAGGGCCAGTTCTTTCCACAAACGGGTTTCGGGCATCGTGACTTCCAAGATCTTCTGAACCCACCAGTCCAAACCTTCCACCACCGGTGGGATCCATCAGGTTACTGAAACATGCAAAGGGTGAAGAGTTGATACGGCCATAAAAGAGCTTACGAGTGCGGTTCGAAGAAACCGGAAAGGATGAAGCCGTTTTCAGAATGATGTCATTGGTGGCAAATGCAACGAATCATTCCATCCACCCACAGTCGTTGTCATCATCCATGCTAGACAACAAAACATGGTGGCCATGCTTGCAGAGATTTATCATTCCCCCACGGAAAATTAGGGAGAATGGAGATTCATCATATGAGATAAGGTTAGCTCATCTCCAGTGTCCTGGCACAAGCGTCAAAGACAGGTGACCGTCCTCCACACTGAAGGACTTACCTGTGCCAAACACACTTGGTAGCGAAGGCAAAACTCCGCAATCACGGAATCAAGCTCTCCGCTCAAAGAAAATGCACCCAAAGTAAAGGGATACGTGTAAAAGCATTTAAAACCTTCCTTGGGAAGGATAACTCGCTCTGATAGATTAGGAGAAATGATATCCAACTCATTGAAGCAGCAGTCTTCCTTCACAACAGGTATACTGGAAGGACGAATGGAAGAAGGATACCTGCTAACAACCCATGTACGAGGGTTAGCAGTAGGCAATTTCTTTTCAAGGTCCTATATGACACTGAGTTTTCATGGGATGATGGAACCCACCGTTGAAGGAGGAAAGTCCTCGGCTTTGTTTTTGTTCTTTGAAGAACCAACTCGCTTGGAGGAAAAATCCATTGAAAAAGAATAAGGAAAAGGTTTTGTGTTTGAAGAGAATTGGAGAAAGGATGGAAAACAAAGATGTAAATCGGAAGCTCGAGAAATTATGAAACGCAAAGGAAAAGAATGTAGCGTATAAGTAAAATTTTGGCCGCTAAATTCATGGCAATGATTACCTCGTTAATCGGAAAATGCTATGCTCAATTGTGGGATGACGCGTGTTCGAGGCATTAAATGCAGAGAGACGTGCGTCTAATCAAATGTCAGGGACCTTAAGAGGGAGTTATAGAAATTCTCGCCATAAAGGTGTTTCTACCAACTTCCTAGTCACAAAGTTATGTCACCGGAAAGAAGGGGGACTATCTATACAGGATAAAAGATGATATGACATGTGGTCGGCTAAAGGGAGGACACGAGAAACCCAAGACGGGGATGACCGAAGACCGAACGCATCCATTCTGTTTGTTACCAGAAAGGATAACGTTCATAAAGAGGTGCTAAATGCTCAGCGCCCGGTAGCATTTAATAAGGAATATTGTGCAACATTAAGAGCGACGGTCCGTTACATAGAATTTGACATTTATGTTCACTGTTACATCTTCATCAATGACCCTCATAATTGGAATTAAAGGAGGCCACGATCCTAGGTTCTCCTTCCCTATACATAGCTATAAATATTTAGCTCATTTACCATTGTAAAGGACACGAATTTCCTGGCTAAACATATACTGCATTCTATACAAAGCTTAATACAATCTTACTTTCTTTCTTTTTTATCTCATCATTGTTGTGCCCGGAAACCTTGTTCCCGGAACTGACATATCTGCTGCTTCATATGCATTTCTAGCCAAAGTATAGTATATTTCTTCAATTATTGCAGTATTTTAGGGATCAAACTTGTTCACTTGTCTAGAAAGTACGTATAAATTCAACTGCACCATTTTGCGGGTAAACACTTATTCCTTTCGCATTTAATAGATCCTACAGCAACTTATATCAATTTATATTAATTCATGAGAATTAGTAATAAAATATCTCGTGTCTTTTTGTATTAATACAAACTAGTTCTTCCTAATCAATTAACATTATTTTCTATGTAATGATGTTTGGCTAAAAAATTATATTTTTTCATGTAATGTTTCTTGCATTATGCCTCGATCTTGTTAACTGTGGTGTGAATATTTGTGAATCAAGCTTAATAATGGCATTTATAAGTGTAGGAGTCAACTGGAAGTGATTTGAAAAGTTTGCATGCAAAGTGAAGTAAAAACGGAAGAATCTCGTGCCCAGGTCCCGGATAACGAAGCGAGGTTCACTTCGCCAGACCGGGACCGGAGCAGAAGAAACCAGAAAAGTACCGGACAAAGAAGTGAGGTTCACTTCGCTAGACCAGGACAGAAGCAGAAAAAATCAGCTTCTCCAATCTGAATTAGGACAAGCCCAATTCGCCCCATACAAACCCTAGCCACTATAAATACATCAAAAACGTGCTTTTGAGGGAGAGACACTACTTTGGAAGGATAGAAGACTTTGGAAACATTATTTGGAGGCACGAACATCACGTGAGACAACGTTTGGAGGAGAAAATCATCGAGTTCATCATTCCTTCATCTTTTCTTTGTAATTTATTTATGCAAAACACTTGGAAAATTGTTACTATGAACATGAGTGGCTAAGCACTCTAGTTTCTAGGGTTTTGGTTGACATGATTATTAACGTTTATTAATTTCATCTTTGTTAATTCAGATTATCATCTTGTGGTTGTTTCTTTAATTCAAGTTTTAACTTGTGAATTGTTATAGCTACCAATTCACCCTACTATCTATGTTATGCTTGGGAAAGCCGTAGATTAGAATAGAATTAAAGAGAGCTTATTTCTGAACTCGTGACTCGGGGGACGACTTTGCGGTTAGGAAAGGAATATACTTAACAGTCTTTCTTAGTTGAATACCGTATTATATTCGTTCATGATAGACTCATTACCATAGGAATATAGGATTGATATATTGTGGATAGGCGAGTAGTATTGTGGGAGCATACTATTCATATAAACGATCTGGTCAATTAGCAACCATTTATAATCTGGATTAAGAAGTGTTGTTATTTAACTTAATAGGATTGATAAATTCGACCACAACCCTGGAATCTTCCTCCCCTCTGAGTAAAATTCATAAACACATGTTTGCATCCGTGCCCAGTAAAATAGGTTCACGTAAATTGGAATAGAGGGAGTAACATTATTTTCTATGTGTGTAATGTAATAATGTTTGGCTAAAAAATCATGTTTTTGCATGTAATGTTTCTTGCATTATGCCTCGATCTTGTTAACTGTGGTGTGAACATTTGAGACTCGAGCTTAATAATGGTATTTATATGTGTAGGAGTTAATTGGAAGTGATTTGGAAAGTTTGCATGATTTTTGGCCTTCCACCCAATTTATGGGCCAGTTCTTTCCACAAACGGGTTTCGGGCATCGTGACTTCCAAGATCTTCTGAACCCACCAGTCCAAACCTTCCACCATCGGTAGGATCAATCAGTTTACCGAAACATACGAAGGGTGAAGAGTTGATACGGCCATAAAAGAATATCTAGGAAAAAGTAATACTAAACTAAGAGCTTACGAGTGTGGTTCCAAGCAACCGGAAAGGATGAAGCCATTGTCGGAATGATGTCATTGGTGACAACTGCAACAAACCGTACCATCCACACATGGTGGTTGTCATCATCCATGCTAGTCAGCAAAGCATGGTGGCCATGTTTGCAGAGATTTATCATTCCCCCCGCGGAAGATTTTGGGGGAATAGATATTCCTCATATGAGCTAAGGTTAGCTCATCTCCAGTTTCCTAGAACAAGCGTCGAACACAGGCGACCGTCCTCTACACTGAAGGACTTACCTATGCCAAAAACACTTGGTAGCGAAGGCAAAGCTTCGCAACCATAGAATCAAGCTCTCCGCTCAAAGAAAATGCACCCAAAGTAAAGGGATACGTGTAAAAGTATGTAAAACCTTCGTTGGGAAGGATCACTCGCTCCGATAGATCAGGAGAAATGATATCCAACTCATTGCAGCTGCAGTCTTCCTTCACAGCATGTATACTGGAAGGACGAATGGAAAAAGGATACCTGCTAAAAGCCCATGTACGAGGGTTAACAGTAGGGAATTTCTTTTCAAGGTCCTATGTGACACTGAGTTTTCTTGGGATGATGGAACCCACCGTTGGAGGAGCAAAGTCCTCGGCTTTGTTTTTGTTCTTTGAAGAACCAGCACGTTTGGAGGAAAAAGCCATTGAAAAAGTAGAAGGAAAAGGTTTTGTGTTTGAAGAGAATAGGAGAAAGGATGGAAAACAAAGATGAAAATCGGAAGCTCGAGAAATTATGAAATGCAAACGAAAAGAATGTAGCGTATAAGTAAAATTTTGGCGACTAAATTCAAGGTAATGATTACCTTGATAATCGGCAAAATCTATGCTAAATCGTGGGATGACGCGTGTTCGAGGCATTAAATGCGGAGAGACGTGCAACTAATCAACTGTCAGGGACCTTCAGAGGGAGTTATAGTAATTCTCGCCATAAAGGTGTTTCTACCAACTTCCCAGTCACAAAGTTATGTCACCGAAAAGAAGGGGGACTATCTATATAGGGAAAAAGATGATATGACATGTGATCGGCTAAAGGGAGGACACCAGGAACCCAAGATGGGGATGGCCAAAGACCGAATGCAGCTATTCCGCTTGTCACCGGAAAGGATAATGTTCATAAAGAGGTGTTAAATGCTCTGCGGTCGGTAGCATTTAATAGGGAATATTGTGCAGCATTAAGAGCGATGGTCCGTTACAGAGAATTTGGCATTTATGTTCACTGTTACATCTTCATCAATGACTCTAATAATTGGCATTAAAGGAGGACATGATCCTAGGTCCTCCTTCCCTATACATATCTATAAATAGTGAGCTCAGTTATCATTGTAAAGGACACAAATTTTCTGGCTAAACATATACCGCAGTCTATACAAAGCTTAATACAATCTTACTTTCTTGATTTTTGATCTCATCATTGTTGTGCCCGAAAACTTTACTTCTGGAACTATCATCTCTACTGCTTCATATGCATTTGAAGGCAAAGTATTGTATATTTCTTAAATTATTGCATTATTTCAGGATCAAATTTGTTCACTTGTCTAGAAAGCACGTATAAATTCAACTATGCCGTTTTGCAGGTAAACACTTATTCTTTTCGCATTTAATGGATCCTACAGCAACTCATATCAATTCATATTAAGTCATGAGAATTAGTAATAAAATATCTCGTGTCTTTTTGTATTAATACAAACTAGTTCTTCCTAATCAATTAACATTATTTTCTATGTAATGATGTTTGGCTAAAAATTTATGTTTTTTCATGTAATGTTTCTTGCATTATGCCTCGATCTTGTTAACTGTGGTGTGAATATTTGTGAATCGAGCTTAATAATGGTATTTATAAGTGTAGGAGTCAATTGGAAGTGATTTGGAAAGTTTGCATGCAAAGTGAAGTAAAAACGGAAGAATCTGGTGCCCAGGTCCCGGATAACAAAGCGAGGTTCACTTCGCCAGACCGGGACCGGAGCAGAAGAAACCAGAAAAGTACCGGACAGTGAAGTGAGGTTCACTTTGCCAGACCAGGACCGAAGCGGAAAAAATCAGCTTCTCCAATCCGAATTAGGAGAAGCCCAATTCGCCCCATACAAACCCTAGCCGCTATAAATACATCAAAACGTGCATTTGAGGGGGAGACACTACTTTGGAAGGAGATAAGACAATGGAAACATTATTTGGAGGCAAGAACATCACGTGAGACAACTTTTGGAGGAGAAAATCATCGAGTGCTTCATTCATTCATCTTTTCTTTGTAATTTGTTTATGCAAAACACTTGAAAAATTGTTACTACGAACATGAGTGGCTAAGCACTCTAGTTTCTAGGGTTGTGGTTGACATGATTATTAACGTTTATTAATTACATCTTCATTAATTCAGATTATCATCTTGTGGTTGTTTCTTTAATTCAAGTTTTAACTTGTGAATTGTTATAGCTACCAATTCACCCTACTATCTATGCTATGCTTGGGAAAGCCGTATTTAGATTAGAATAGAATTAAAGAGAGCTTGTTTCTGAACCCGTGGCTCGGGGGACGACTTTGCGGTTAGGAAAGAAATATACTTAACAGTCTTTCTTAGTTGAATACCGTATTATATTTGTTCATGATAGACTCATTACCATAGGAATATAGGATTGATATATTGTGGATAGTCGAGTAGTATTGTGGGAGCATACTATTCATATAAACGATCCGGTCAATTAGCAATCATTTATAATCTGGATTAAGAAGTGTGGTTATCGAACTTAATAGGATTGATAAACCGACCACAACCCTGGAATCTTCCTCCCCTCTAAGTAAAATCCAGAAACACATGTTTGCATCCTTGATAATTTAGCTAATTGCTTGTTTAATTTCCACAATAGTAGTTTAGTAGAAAAACAACATTTTTGATAATCTTGGACAGTTAATTGATTTTAGTTAGCTTAGTTAACGATTAAGCTAAGTCTCTACGGGTTCGACATCAAACTTTTGAGTCACTTTATTACTTGACGGTCACGTATACTTGCGTATACTTGGGGAACCAACAAGTTTTTGGCGCCGTTGTCGGGGACTTAGTTATTGATTGTTTATCTAAGTTAAGCTTTAATCAATTTTTGTTCAAGTTTTTAATTTTCTTATTTAGTTAGAATTTTCTTTTCTTATTTTGACATGGCATCTTGAAATGAAATTTTTTTGAATGATGGTTGTTCATACTTTGATGATCCCTGTCCTTATTGTGTAGGACCCCACTGGTGGATGAATTGTCAAACTATTTCCAGGAACGAGTTCGGTGCACCACTCAATCTTATGAGTCAAATATTTGTAATATGTGTGATAGTAAAGGTGGCCATTGGGATGACTGTTCTAATTGTTTTTATCCTCCTTCCAGCCCTATTTATGATGTTTTGATAGTTTTTGTGAGTTTGATAGGAGCAACGATATAAAAGTTGTGGAATATGATGCTCAGTTTATGGACATGTTGAGTCAATTAGTGGAGCAAAGAGAAGAATACCGAAAAGGCAGGGAAGATCTCAAGGCCACAATGAAGAAAATGAAGGCCAAAGTAGAAGAACTGGTTGAAATACTCGATGATCAACAAGATGCGAACTTAGTAGATATTCAGGAAGGGATTCAAATTGAACAAGAGAGTGAGTTCCATCAAGAGGAAAATTTTGAAGAAGAGGAGATTTTGAGCCAAACTTAGCTAATGAAACAAGCTGAATGATTAGGAATATATGAGGCTCGACATGAGAAAATTACAGATGGGATGAAAGACTTAATAGAAAGAAGAGCTAAACTGGGGCAAGAGATCGAAAAATTTGGCATTGCTATTCACGACTTAGAAGCTCAATTTAATGCAAAGGTTGTTGCATCTAACGCCCAACAAAATATTTCTAAGTTGTGTGAAGCTGAAAAGGAGCTTATACGCCAAATTAAGGAGCTAAAAGTGGAGAGTCAATAATTTAATCATACTTTTAGTGATGATGTCCATGTTGAGGAAAGCACACTAAAGTCATGTGAGGAAGTAGATAATGTTATATTTGAAGACTCTAGGGTGTGTACATATGAGGATGTAAATAGTGACACAATTCTAGAGTTGGAATGCATTGGTACTCATTTCATATATTTTTCAATATTGTGTTTGGATGATGACATAGAAATCGAGTCAAATGAGCCTTTGGAGGAGCGAATGGACGAGAAACAAGGTGCTTACATACTGGAATTTATTGTGCCAGAGAGAAAGAATTACATACCTCATCTGAAGGCCAAGAAGTGTAGAATGCATAATTGGTTACTTGGCCCGAATACATTTGTCCCACCACCCCGAGAGCATAGCAAAAAGCTTGAAGCCGAATTGGGGGCTCAATTCACAAGTTTGAGATGGAGACAAAAAGTGATTCAAGCCGTGCCACGGCGCTAAATCAGGCGCTTGTTGGGAGGCAACCCAGCTTTACTTCTTTCTTTTATTTTTATTTTTGTAATATTTTTCTTGTAGTGCTTGTTTCTATTTATTGGATTAAGAGAATAGGAAGCAAAGCCATTGGATGAGTGCAGCGAGCCAGATGGCAAGAACTAAGTATGGGGTGCCCGCATAAAGGACCATGTCCGGGGAAGTCTGAGTACCTCGTAAGCCGTGATTGCTTTGGCCTTTGGCCTTTCAGAGAGTTTCTTGTCCACCCTCGTTATGTTTTTGCTTTATTTGTGCATTGGGGACACTACACCCTTTTAAGTGTGGGGTCGGGGACTGTAAGATTATAGTGATATAGTTGTATTAACATTAACTTCTTGCCTTTAATTCTTAGCTTCTTATTTTTATTTCCTAGTTAGTAGAATTAGTAGTGTAGTATTTTAGTACTAGTTTTAGTAGCTTTTATCAGAAAAAATCAAAAATTCAAAAACATGAGAAACATTTTGGACTTTTCCCGACGATGGATCTCTTGGACAGATTTCTTGAGGGATTAAGGTCCAATGCAAAATCCAAAAAATATTTTCTTTCTTTTTAGTTAGTTGTAGATAGGTAATAATCTCCCTTTGGTTTTTCTTTGAGCATTGGTTCTTTTCCAAGTGATATATCTTGAACCGGGTATTTTTATTTATTTTAGAAAATAAAAGAAAAAAAACTTGATTGCTCCTATGTGCCTTTTGACTTGTTTAATGCTAGCATAGTTAGGACTTAGCATGAAGATTACCTCCCCTAATATATTTTGACGAAAATTGATGCCATAGATAAATTGAACAGCTTGTTTATGACGCATTCTCTCAGTTTCTTGACTCGTTGTTCATGTAGTGCTTTATTGCTTAATAATTCTTGACTATGTGATTACTTGCTTTGACTTGAGAGTTTGAATGGAACCGTCCTGAATGGGTCATATGCATTGTGTGAGGTGAGGTCTTGATTGTATGTTGTGTTATCCTGTGTTCACTACAAAAAACTGGAATTAGCTACGAACGTTGTCGCTAATCTGTCGCTAAAATACTTGTAGCTAGCAGAGTTTCTTGATAATCCGTTGCTAATCCGTCACTAAATGAGATTAGCGGCAGATTTTTCTATTTAGCTACAGAATTTGTCCGTCACTAAAACCTGATTTTTTAATAGTGGTTAGTCTAGAACTTGCCCCGTGTGTTAGTCGGAGCGAAATCATTAAGTCTCATAAGTCTAGGAGATGATGTAGGCATTTCTTTGATCATTCATTGAGCTATTATGCCACCACAAATAAAACTATCCTTAGATATCCCAGTTGAGCCTATAAACCTTATCTTTGGAACCCACAATACAAGCCGAATCCCATTTTTTTCTTAGTTGAACCTTGTTGAACCTTTGCCTCCAAAATCACTTAAGTCGCTGAAGAATAAGGTGAGAGTTGGGGTAGCTTTTGAGTGGAACCATAAAAAGGCCAAAGGGTGCACACATGTTTTGAAAGATCATTAGTCGAACACACTTAAATTTAGGGAGAGCATTAAGAAAAATCAAATTCAAAGAAAATATAAAAAGAGAAAAAAAAATAGAAAATATATCTCTTATCCATGTTGATCCGGGCTAGTAAATGTATAGATATCTTTAAAGAGACAGGGCTAACTTGTATATGGTTTCGTGGCATGGCTCGAGTTCGTCATGAAGAGTGTACACTTGAAAGTTAAAAGTAGTGTATTAAAGTGCTTAGAAGGGTTAGTCGTTATACCAAAATATACCTTACCCATACCGCAGCCTCCATTACTACCCGTAAAGTCCTAATTGATCCTAGACTTTGCGAGCTTAGATTAGTGGAGATATACACTACGAGCAAGCTTATTGTACGACCACGGGATGCACATGAATTTCATTGTGAGAGTGAGTGGTTCTTTGTTCATGTATGCGATGTCCTTTAATTATATTCGAATGCATATTTGAATATGTGGGCGAAATACTTTCTTATTCTTTAGTGAGGCACATGATCCCATTACGGCTAGGTGACGTTATTAAACATCTCTTGTTGGGTGAGTGCATGAGTTGAGAGTGCTTGTTGGTGACAAGTCGGTCTTTGAGGTTGGGTGGTTATTGTCATGACCCAAAATCCATAAAGGTCGTGATGGCGCCGGACTCCACTGTCAGGCAAGCCAACAATAGATACTTAATTAGGTTCTCATTTTTTTGTTACTTTTGAAATCATATTTTCCTTCCATTAATAGCAAATGATGGAGTTCACAAAATAAATAATAATATTTTCAACAATTTCAATACAAGACAACCCATAATCACCCCAAAACCTAGTGTCACAAGTGCATGAGCATTAATTAGGAATGTAAAATAAAATACAACAGTTGTCTGGAATACAAATTAGAAAGGAAAAATGTAAGTACTCTGAGGGAGACTCTGTTGGCTGCGGATCGTTGTATAGAATGCAACTCACCTAAGTCCCCGCCATAAATCGCGCCTATGCGCCCACAAGGCCGCTAAACATATGTGTACCTGCACAAAAATGTGCAGCAAGTGTAGTATAAGTACATAAATCAACGTGTACCCAGTAAGTATCCCGCCTAACCCCGAAGAAGTAGTGACGAGGGGTCGACTTCGACACTTACTAGTGGTCCAATAATATCAGGTACAGTAAAGAAGTGAATGAATATGAGACAGAGTAAATATATGAAACAAACAAGTATAAAATACGTAGTACAATTTTCCTCTTTACAATTTACTCAGGCTCTCAACTAGCAAGTTCCCTTTGTAACCGGAGCATATGTATAGATATAGTGGATTTCATCAAAGAGGTTGTCATAATCCAAATCAGGGAAAAACACTCAGATACACTGGCTTCTTGCCAAACGTTACGCACGATTTCATGAGGATAATATATATATAGGAAATGCCGAGGCGTACGGCCCGATCCAACATAAAAGTAAATTGTGCACTGCCGAGGGTCGAACAACGCGAATCATAGATGCATCTATTAACCTGCCGATTCATACGTGCGACGAGGTGAACGGCCCGCTCCCATAAGAGTGTTACATAAATCCTGACGAGGCGAACGGCCCGATCCCATAAGAGTGGTGGAAGGAAATACCCTGCTCGCGAATCATACATGCGACGCGGTCAAATATAAATTTAAGGAATATCCCTGCTCACGGATCATACTTGCGACGCAATCAAATATAAATTTAACATTAAAATCATATCTCCTTCTTGATTCTTTTCAAAATAAGGGAAATTCAGCTTGTAGCCTTTTAAGGAAATTACCCCGCTCGCGAAACATACATGTGACGCTGTTACACATAGATTTCTTAAGCTATTGTAGCATTACTCAATCCTTTTTGAAATTATGAAGTTCAAACGAAACCTTTTAAATCTTACGTTATTCAATTTCAACTCCTTTCAAAATATTTAATAAGCAAACTCAATCTCGCTCCCTCTCAAGGCAGACAATAAACATGAATCAATAATAATATCAACAAGCCATGATGTAAGCCTAAAACTACCCGGACATAGGTATAGCTAGTAGCTACGTACAGACTCTTGTTACCTCGTGCGTACGTAGCCCCCACAAATAGAAGCACACAATAATTTAGTTCACCTATGGGGTTAATTCCCTCTTACAAGGTTAGAAAGGAGACTTACCTTGCTCCGAAATTCCATAACCGGCTCCCAAGCCCTTCTGACGACTCAAACTGATGCCCAATGCTCCAAAACTAGTCAATAATTATGCAAACCCATTAATATATATACTCAAATACTCATTAAAATCCTATTTACCACAATTCCCAACTCCGCTTGAAAATTCGATAAAATCACCCTCGGGCCAACGTGCCCGAATTCCAAATATTATCGAAGACAAACACTACTCATAGCACTACGAACTCAAATATATAACTTATTCTCAATTTCATGCCCAAATTCGTGGCCAAAATCCAAGAATACCAATTTTTAGGTTTTTCTTCAAAATTCCAATTTTCTACTAATTTCCATGTTTAAATCCATATATAAACCAAGTATATAACTTGCAATAGGTGGGAATCACTTACCTTGACATTGATGACAAAGAATGAGCTCCAAACTCGCTCCAAGACCGGCTCTCAAAGAGGAAATAAGGTGAAAATGAGCTAAGCACTCGTTTTTAAAGAACACACTGCTCATCCCCGTCCTTCGCACTTACGGTCAAGTAGCCGCACTTGCGGCTTCGCAGGTGCGAGAAACCTTCCGCTTATGCGCTTACGCAGATACGGCCAAAAGCTCTGCACCTGTGGTCCTTCACCTGGCTAGCCTGCTCCGCACCTGCGACTCTTATGTCGCTTCTGCGCCCTTCGCACCTGCGGTCAAAACCTTGCAGGTGCGGGTATAGCAGATATCAACTGCCTCAACTCCTCTTCAAATTCCAAATTCGATCCGTTAACCACCCGGAATCCACCCGGGGCCCTCGGGACCTTAACCAATTATACCAACACATTCCGAAACACATTATGAACTTAGTCGATCCTTCAAATCACATCCAACAACGTCGAATTTATGAATCGCACCCCATTCCAAGCTTAATGAACTTTAGAATCTCAAACTTCTACATTCGATGACGAAACCTATCAAATCACGTCTGATTGACCTCAAATTTTGCACGCAAGTCACATTTGACATTACGGACCTACTCCAACTTTCGAAATCGGAATCCGACCCCGATATAAAAAAGTCCACTTCCGGTCAAACTTCTCAAAAACCTTCAAATTCCTAACTTTCGCCAAACGACTCCAAAATGACCTACGGACCTCCAAATCCACTTTCGGATGCGCTCTCAGTACCAGAATCACCATACGGAGCTATTTTCAGACTCGGAATCCCAAACGGACATCGATAACATAAAATTCACCTCCACCCCAAATTCATGAAATTCTTCCAAAGTGCTAACTTCCACAATAGGTGCCGAAATGCTCTCGAGTCATCCAAAATTTGACCCGGACATACGCCCAAGTCCAAAATTATCATACGAACCTGCTGGAACCTTCAAATCCCGATCCCGAGGCCGTTTACTCTAAAATCCAATCTTAGTCAATTCTTCAAACTTAAAGCTTTCGAAATGAGAATTTTCTTTCCAATTCAACTCTGAACTTCCCGAAATTCAATCCCGACCACGCGTACAAGTCATAATACCTGAAGTGAAGTTGCTCTTGGCCTCAAACCTCCGAACGATGTGCTAGAGCTCAAAACGACCGGTCGGATCGTTACAGTTATGGGCAGGTTGTTTGAGTGTTTTAAATTGTTTACCACTATTCATGCATGAGAAAGTTGGGGAATGTATGAATGCATATGCAATGGTTTAATTGTTGGTATCCACCATGGTCATAGGTGTAATGTATTGAATTGATAAATGTTCCTTCGTTGTATGATGTCTTGCATTGCGTTATTTGGTTAGCAAGGTTTTAGGATGCTCAAGGACTAGAAAGAGCTTAAGTGTGGGGTGGTGATGTTTGGCTAAAAATCTATATTTTTGCATGTAATTTTCCTTGCATTATGCCCCGATAGTGTTAACTGTGGTGTGAATATTTATGACTCAGGCTTAATAATGGTATTTATATGTATAGGCGTCAATTTGAATTGATTTGGAAAGTTTGCATGCAAAGTGAATTAAAAACGGAAAAATCTGGAGTAAATATAAGTTTGGTGCCTAAGTCCCGGACAGCGAAGCGAGGTTCACTTTGCCAGACCGGGACCGGAGGAGAAGAAACCACAAAAGTCGAGGACAGCGAAGCAAGGTTTACTTCGCCAGACCGGGACCAAAGCAGAAAAAATCAGCTTCTTCAATCTGAATTAGGAGAAGCCCAATTCGCCCCATACAAACCCTAGCCACTATAAATACATAAAAACGTGCTTTTGAGGGGTAGACATACTTTGGAAGGAGAGAAGACTTTGGAAACATTATTTGGAGGCAAGAACATCACGTGGGACAACTTTTGGAGGAGAAAATCATTGGGTTCTTCATTCCTTCATCTTTTCCTTGCAATTTGTTTATGCAAAACACTTGGAAATTGTTTATGCGAACATGAGTGGCTAAACACTCTAGTTTCTAGGGTTGTGATTGACATGATTATTAATGTATATTAGTTACAACTTCATTAATTCGGATTATCATCTTATGGTTATTTTTTTAATTCTAGTTTTAACTTGTGAATTGTTGTAGCTACCAATTCACCCTACTATCTATGATATGCTTGGGAAAGACGTGCTTAGATTAGAGTAGAATTAAAGAGAGCTTGTTTCTGAACCCGTGGCTCGGAGAACGATTTCGCGGTTAGGATAGGAATATATCTAACAGTCTTACTTAGTTGAATACTGTATTATATTCGTTCATGATAGACTCAATACCATAGGAATATAGGAATGATATATTGTGGATAGGCGAGTAGTATTGTGGGAACATACTATTCATATAAACTTTCTGGTCAATTAGCAACCATTGATAATCTAGATTAACAAGTGTGGTTATTAACCTTAATAGGATTGATAAACCATCCACAACCCTGGAATCTTCCTATCCTCTAAGTAAAATCCAAAAACACACGTTTGGATCCTTGATAATTTAGCAAATTACTTGTTTAATTTCCGCAATAGTAGTTTAGTAGAAAACCAATATTTTTTTGTTATTGATCACGCCCAACTATGCCTCGTAAGAGGTCTAGCGGTAGTTGCAAATATAATCTGGTTTACAAGTCCGGAGTCAAATCCCACAGGGAAATAACCTACTAATTACAACCAATAGTTTTGCACGAATTCAAGTAATCAACTTTCAGAAATGTAATATAACGATTTGAATATTTTCTAACTAAGAGCAAAGTAATTAAAATGCAGTAATTTATAACTAACAAAGCAAATGTTGTATACAAGATTTGGAACAGTCTAAGGTTATGATTTTCCATATTGTCGTAATCTTTCCCGCTACGTTTACTATGAATTTGCGTAAATATTCTCTACCAATCATAAGTACTTTGATTATCATATCTCTCTCTCGAGCAACTACCACAATTTACTAGACGTATTCTCTCGAACTATGCTAGCTGGCACTAATGTACCGCTCACTACGATCGCACCAAGGCTTCGTTATCTCTAATTATGCCTTTAAACCCTCTGTATCGATCTCTCAACTACGTTAGGAGTGGTGTTGTTCAACAACTACCTAAATGTGTGCTCTCTCTCGAGAAATATACACACTAAATAGACCCAGTTAATTGAGAGCTCTTCAATTAACAACAATAAAAATATAGTTGAACAAGTAGAGAAAAATTAAAGACAAATCTATATTAAAAGCAGTAGAAAATCATCCTCCATTAGGTTCCATCAAATCTTAGATAAGAGAGTTTAGCTACTCATAAATACAACAACAATTAACATAATATTCAAAGACATTAAACTACAAAGTAAAGAGATAAAGGAAGGGAAAACTGGTTTGATTCTTGCTCCACAGTGCTTGGCAGCCTTTTCTTCTCCAAAATCTTGTTCAACCCTAGAATAACTCGTTTGGGGAGTATTTATGTCAATCTCTCGGTTCAAATTCGGGTTTGGGTCTTTTAACCTGCGACTTTTAATTATCGTGCTATAGACCTCGCGAAGCCTAGTTTATAGCGCGGTCAACCAGGCTATAGAAGTCAACCTGGCTATAGACTTCTCGAAGCCTGGTCTGTAGCACGGTCGACCTGGCTATAGACCTCGTGAAGCCTGGTCTGTAGCACGGTCAACCTGGCTATAGACCTCGTGAAGCCTTGTTTGTAGCACGGTTTGGGTATTTGATGCTTTTGGCTCTTTTCTTGCGTTTTTATCCTCATTTTGTGCAACTTTCATTCGATGATTTATTCAAATGTTCCTACACATAAAACAACACAATTTAGAGCAATTGTCGCATAATAACTCACTAAACCAACAAAATATATGGCGAGTAATGTGCTAAAAGTATAACATTTTGGCCTAACATCAATTATCTTGGACAGTTAATTGATTTTAGTTAGCTTAGTTAACGATTAATCTAATTCTCTGTGGGTTCGACAGCCGACTTTCGAGTCACTTTATTACTTGACGACCACGTATACTTGCGTGTACTTGGGGAACCAACACGTAATCTTTGACCTATTCTTAATTTAGTATTATCAATAAAATATAGCTAATGCTTGACTATTACTCGCAAAATAAATGCTCTAAAACGTTTCAATATCGTTTTGTAAATTACTTTAAAGATCTGATTTATGAGGTCTCCTCTTTGTTTCTTTGTACAATTATTTTTCCGTTTCGGACATTTTTTCTGGACATGTTCCTTTATATTGCGAACTAAATATTATAAGCCTTCAAATGAATTTATTGCTGAAGGCAGACAACTAAATCTTATCTCTTCTGTCTATTTTTCTTTCAGAAATTCAATTTTTACGGGTTGCCGGTTGCAATGGTCAAATCATTAATTAAGTTTGGTGGCTTATTTATAAACTCGAGCACCCTTGGAGCTTTTATATTTTCAAAAAAAATATTACAAAGGAATTAAGAAAGCAGGTTTATTCTAGTTTACACAGAAAAAGAAGTATATTTACTTTTACTTATAAACTACAAAAGATGTTTTTCTTTTAGAAAGATTGGAAAATAGTCTGGAAAGTGAATCGTGAGACAGATTTTATGAAGAAAATAATACATAATACATAACACATCAAAATATTGATGGGACAAAGGCTTTAGTCATGGGAAGCATAGAAAAATAACTAATAAAGAATGAGTTTAAGTTATATATATTGATGGTGTAAAAAATTTTTTACATAATCAGATAAATAATTTATAAAGTAATAAAAGGTATATATTTTTGATGAACATTAATTGACAATCCAATAAAAATAGTAATTAATCTAATAGAAATAATAATTAATTGACAAGTTAAACTAGTGTGATAATGTTAAAGAATCATTACAGTTTTAATGCATCATTTCCGGCTTATATGAACCTTTTCTATTTCGAGATTAATTAAACTATGTAAGCATAGACTAACATTTTGAAACACATTTTTTATCAATTGACTTGAGAAGAATTGTAACTTACACCGTGCTTTTCAAATAATTTTTAAATACCTAGCTAAATTTTAACTTTAAAATATTGAGTTAATCTAATCTAATTTAGCTTTAAAGGATAATCAAATTGACTCTTGAAAGCAATAAGATTCATATAAACTTGAACGGAGAGAGTATAACTTAAGTCCATTTGTAACTGCAGGCTGTCACATATAGATGAATTTTCTTTTATTATGAAATATATAAGAAGTCTATATCGCTATGATCTGGGATGATCAAAATATGGACCATAGACATTTATGAATAAACAGACGAAATAGTTTAAAATATGTATAGAAAAGCGAGTCAAGGCAGGCTTTAGTCATGGGAAGCATAGAAAAATAACTAATAAAGAATGAGTTTAAGTTATATATATTGATGGTGTAAAATTTTCTTTACATAATCAGATAAATAATTTATAAAGTAATAAAAGGTAAATATTTTTGATGAACATTAATTGACAATCCAATAAAAATAGTAATTAATCTAATAGAAATAATAATTAATTGACAAGTTAAACTAGTGTGATAATGTTAAAGAATTATTACAGTTTTAATGCATCATTTCCGGCTTATATGAACCTTTTCTATTTCGAGATTAATTAAACTATGTAAGCATAGACTAACATTTTGAAACACATTTTTTATCAATTGACTTGAGAAGAATTGTAACTTACACCGTGCTTTTCAAATAATTTTTAAATACCTAGCTAAATTTTAACTTTAAAATATTGAGTTAATCTAATCTAATTTAGCTTTAAAGGATAATCAAATTGACTCTTGAAAGCAGTAAGATTCATATAAACTTGAACGGAGAGAGCATAACTTAAGTCCATTTGTAACTGCAGGCTGTCACATATAGATGAATTTTCTTTTATTATGAAATATATAAGAAGTCTATATCGCTATGATCTGGGATGATCAAAATATGGACCATAGACATTTATGAATAAACAGACGAAATAGTTTAAAATATGTATAGAAAAGCGAGTCAAGGCAGGCTTTAGTCAAAATTGCAATAACTATTGGGGTATCAAGCTGCTTAGCCATATTATGATAGTCTGAGAGAGAGTGATAGAGCTAAGGGTAAGGAGGAGTGTGTCTATTTTCGAGAACCAGTTTGGATCTATGCCGGAGCGTTCGAGTACAAAAGTCATCCTCCTTATTTGGAGATTGATGGAGCAGTATAGGAAGAAAAATAAGGACATGCATATAGTGTTCATTGACTTAGAAAAAGCGTACGATAAAGTTCTGAGGGAGGTTTTGTGGAGATGTTTGAGGACATATATGATGGAATATAGACCCGAGTGAGGACGGTGGGAGGGGACTCAGACCATTTTCCGGTTATGATTAGATTGCATCAGGGGTCGGCACTTAGCCCGTTTTTGTTTGCTCTGGTGATGGACGCATTGACGCGCCACATCCAAGGGGAGGTGTCGGGGTGCATGCTATTTGAAGATGATATTGTATTGATTGACGAGACGCGAGACGGTGTGAACGCGCAATTAGAGGTATGGAGGCAGACCCTGAAATCTAAAGGTTTCAAGTTGAGCAGGACCAACATAGAATATTTGGAGTGTAAGTTCAGTAACGAGACTCAAGGAGGGGAAGGGGAGGTGAGGCTAGACTCGCAAGTCATACCTAGGAGAGGAAATTATAAGTACATTGGGTTTATTATTCAGAGGGTTGGGGAGATTGATAAAGATGTCACACATCGTATTGGGGCGGGATGGATGAAATGGAGACTCGCTTCAGGTATTTTGCGTTACAAGAAGGTGCCACCGAAACTTAAGGTTAAGTTCTACAAAGTGGTGGTCGGACCAACGACGTTGTATGGGGCTGAGTGTTGGCCAGTCAAGATCGCTCATGTCAAGAAAATGAAGGTAGCAGAGATAAGAATGTTGAGATGGATGTGCGGGCACACCAAGTTAGATAGGATCAGAAATGAGGTTATTCGCGACAAGGTGGGTGTGGCCCCTATTGAGGACAAGATGCGGGAAGCGCGACTTAAGTGGTTTGGTCATGTGAGGAGGAGGAGCACAGACGCCCCGGTGAGGAGGTGTGAGAGGTTGACATTGGAGGGCCTACGGAGAGGTAGAGGTAGGCCAAAGAAGAGGTGGGGAGAGGTGATTAGGCAATACATGGAACAACTTCAGCTAACCAAGGACATGACCCTTGATAGAAAGGTATGGAGGACTAGGATTAGGGTAGTAGAGTAGGTAGTCTAGAGTGTTCATAACTGTAGTATTGACATGCAGTCTCGCTTTCTGTTGGTAGTAGTTTTTTATGCCTAACCGTTGTTTTCTTTCATTGTTGATCACCTTACTGTCTTGTTGTTTTTATTCTGCTTTTATATGGATTTTTGGTACTGTCATTTCTTGTCTATATTTTTATTAATATGGTGTTTATGCTTTCTTGAGCCGAGGGTCTATTGGAAACAGCCTCTCTATCCTCGTAAGGTAGGGGTAAGGTCTGCGTACACACTACCCTCACCAGACCCACGGTGTGGGATAATATTGGATATGTTATTATTGTTGTTGTTATACAATTAAAATTACTTAAATTCTAAAACGTAGATAACTAACCTTGAAATGCTAGGATAGGGGATTTGATTTTGGGTGGCGGAGGAGGCAGTGAGGCCGGCGGAACAATGACAGGGGAGGGGAGGGAGACTTCTAAATGCTTTGTTTTTGGGTGAGGAGGGAGATAGGAGTTGATTTTGGGTGGAAATTTGGGGGAATCACGACAGTAGGAAAGAGAAGAAGAGAGATAGAGAAAAGAAGAAAGTGGGAAAAAATCTTTATGATTTTGGATTTTGTCATCTACTTTGTAGATCATCTGGTGCAGATCATCTACTTTGTTTTTGGATTTTATCAACCACAATTGCATTAACCTAACATATAATTTGTGTGGTTGTAATTCAAACTATGTGATTGTGATATTTTTAAATCTATATGTCTAGTAATTTCATTGTTAAAAAGTTGTGAATAGTGTTTTTCACCTACTTATCTACGACTTTATTTTAACGGCAAAGTGAGAAAGGCCTATGTATAAATGGCCCATCGAATCTCCTAAATTGTATGTTATACCACTTGGCCCAACACATCCATTTAGTTTACATGGTATCCGCCCATCCCAAAAAATACACGAAAGATATATAATATAAATATAATTTATGTATATTAGTAAATATTTTTTGTCTAGCGGCCAAACGTGTAACTTCCCTTTAGTTTCTTAATTGTATGCATGAACTTATATATACTATACTAGCTATATTACAAAAGATTTAGTATTATACAAGCATAAAATACTTGAGAAAATGAATTCTTACATAAATAACCCTGAGAAAATGCAAACAGCAATTGTTACAGTTTCTAGCTTTTCCCTTGTTTCTCTGTTAAAAATAAAAAAAATTAAAAAATAGAGTGGAAGGTAGACGACATTATTTATGATAGAAAACAAGAGGTGTTGCAAAAATTAATGATGTTCCTTTTAAAGGAAGATGATGAAGTGGAACGGCACATTAAAGAAAGGAAAATATCATTGAACAGGGCTCATACAAGTGTATGCATAATAACCCCAAAAAATAGGCATTCTTCATTCATTTTTTCCAGTAATATGCCAAACAATACACCATTATATTTTCTTTCCTCTCCTTCTTTTCTATGTCTCTCTCTGTCACCAAATGAAAATGCAAATATTTCTATCTTTTGCTTATATATCTTCAACTGTGCAACTATCCCAAAAAAATATCTGGTTGTCTCTTACTCTGTCCTTGTATTAAGACACTCTTAATTAGCATCAAAATCTGGAGATATACTAGGCAGCTTCCATGAAATCTCTACCAATACCATCTAAAAATCAAAACAACTCCCTCTGTTTCTGTTCCTATTTTCTTGTCATGTTGCCAAAAAATAATTGTTGGAAAAGAACTACGTACCTATATTGGATTTGCATAAATCTAAAAGTAGGCATGTGTATAGTAGTGGCGAAGCTAAAAAAATTTCTAAGAGTATTCAAATTTTAAAAAAGTAAAAAAAAGTTTACTACAAAGAGTGTTCAATACGTTTTTCGTTGACCACCCTTGTGTCCATGTGGCATCGCCACTGTACATAGCGTACGTCCACGTTGAGGTTTCCTCTTACTTCCAAGTGGGAGTTAGTTGAAACTGATATAATGGTATTGGGTGTATACATCAAATTAATATATACACACATTTATCTCTTAATCATGGTTAACTAATATGCATTTTCACTTGAATTTTTAACTATTAAAATGACAAATGAGGCTGGTTCAGTTGGTAAAAGCACATCCACCCTCGAGTCACGTTGGAAGGGAAGTGTGAAAACACTATACATCCTTCTAATTTAGGAGGGGTTTAAAAAAAACCTATTAAATTAAATTACTTGGTTTGACGTGCCGCCGTGACATGTATATCATATCTGATCAGTTCTAAACGTCATAATTTCTTTGGGCGGTGAGACATGATCTCTTTCCTAAGCAATTTAAATAAGTTAGCTCTCTCTGAATTTATTTTTCACCGTAAATTAGAAAATTTTGGTTCGAACCCTAACAATTAATGAAGAAACTTATGGTATGATGTGTTTTCTTGTAATGAATTCTACGCAGTATGATTTAGATTAGTCAATTCAATGATTTTGAAATATCATCTTGTTAAAAAAAATTAACTTTCTTCCAAATTTGGTTTGGTAATACTTATCTTTCTTCTTGTTTTTTATTATACTTATTTTTCTTCTATTTTAATAATTTATAATAATTCTTTTGACCTATTAATCATTACTGCAATAATTACAATCTATTACACACTTCCAATTAAGTCATTTTAGGAATATCTCCTCATTTCATGAAATTCCTTCAATAAAAAACAATTTTTTTGTCTAAGTAAACAAAAAATCTAAGGCCTTAGTTAATAACGGGTTGGTTTTCTAATTAGAACAGCGGAGAAAATCTAAATGTTTTTTCCATATCAAAATAAACTTCCATAATAATGCATCAAGTACATTTACAGACACCAAAAAAACTCTGAATAAATCCGGGATACAATAAATCAATAATTAAAAAGTGCGGTGAACAAACTACAGACAACAAAAAAGAAGAAATAAAAAGGGATAATTTGCGGCTTGATTCCCAACTTCTACTTAAATTTTTACTGTTTTATGGATTGTCAATTTTATTGACAACTTGTACAAAAATTAGTTTAAAAAATCTCAAGCTTTTTATATTAAATGCTAAATAATTTAAAAGAATTGTTACAAAGAAATCAAAATAGCAAAGTTTAAGTTACCTGGGAAAACAAAACTACCTGAATCAATTTACAAGATTTTCCATTTGGTTGACTATTGTGTATTTTTTGACTCGCCTAATATTCTAGATACCAAAATACCAAAATATCCTTGGTACCTGTACAACTTATTCTTTTCGCATTTAATGGATCCTACAGCAACTCATATCAATTATATTAAGTCATGAGAATTAGTAATAAAATATCTCGTGTCTTTTTGTATTGCAAACTAGTGTTTCCTTAATCAATTAACATTATTTTCTATGCATGTAAGGCTAGACTATTACTCGCAAAATAAATGCTCTAAAACTTTTACATTGTTTTCTTAATTAGTTTAATGATCTGATTTAAGAGGTCTTCGATCTCTTTGTTTCTTTATACTCCTAATTGTTTATCCATTTCTTACATTTTTTTGGACATGTTCCTTTATGTTGCGAACTAAATATTATAAGCCTTCAAATGAATAGACAAATTAATCTTGTCTCTTCTGTCTATTTTTCTTTCAGAAATTCAATTATTATGGGCTACCGCTTGCACAGGTCCAATCATTAACTAAGTTTGGTGGCATATTTAATAAAGTCGAGCCCCCTCGGAGCTTTTATATATTTTTTAAAAAAATATTACAAGGGAATTAAGAAAACGAGTTTATTCGAGTTTGCGCAGAAAAAGAAGTATATTTACTTTTACTCATAAACTACAAAAGATGTTTTTCTTTTAGAAAAGATTGGAAAGTTGTCTCAAAAGTTAATCGTGAGACAAATTTTATGAAGAATATTACATAACACATCAAAATATTGATGGGACAAAGGCTTTTAGTCGTGGGAAGCGGAGAAAAATAACTAATAAAGAATGAGTTTAAGTATATATAGTGATGGTATAAAATATTATTTACCTAATCAGATAAATGATTTATGAAGTAATTAGAGGTAAAATAATTGTGATGAACATTAAATGACAATCTAATAAAAATAGCTATCAATTTAATACAAATATTAATACATTGACAAGTTAAACTAGTGTGATAATGTAAAAGAATCATTACATTGTTAATGCATACTCCTTCGTTCTAGTTCGTGTGAACCTTGTCGCTTTTCGAGATTTAAATTATGTAAATTTTGACCAACACTTTGAAATGCATTTTTTCATCAATTGATATGAGAAAAATTGTAACTTACAGTACTTTCATATAATTTTGAATATCTAGCTACATCGAATTAATCTAATTCAATTTAGCTTTGAAGATTAATCAAATTGACTGTCGAAAAACAAGAAGATTCACATAAACTAGAACGAAGGGAGTATAACTTAAGTCCAAAAGGAATTTGTAACTGCAGGCAGCCACATATAGATGGATTTTCTTTTATCAAGAAATATATAAGAAGTCTATATCACTATGATCTGGAAGGATCAAAATATGGACCATATAAAGTTATGAATAAACAGACGAAATAGTTTAAAATATGTACAGAAAGGCGAGTCAAGGCTGCCTATAAATAGTGGCCCTTTGCAGAGAAATTTAAGTGAGCAAGTTTCAGAATAAACAAGTGTTCTTTCTCTCAGAAAAATAACAAGTTGTAACAATGGCTGGCTCTTCTTCACCTAAACTGATTTTGCTTTTGGTCACTCTCGTGGCTACTGGTTATTGACTATTTCCTTCCCTCATTTCGTTTGATCGTTTCTATGCATAAATATCCGTATCACTGTTAAAATGCATACTGCCTCTTTATACAAATTAATCCTACTGATCACAAATATATAACTTACTTACTTACTTATAACTAGTACTATATATATATATATATATATATATATATATATATATATATATATATATATATATATATATATACTGTTACCTTATTCCATGCATGTTACGCTAGTGTCCGCAAACATGGATCCATGCATATTTAATTTGTAGGTGCAGACGTTAGTAGAATTTTTCTTGTACTAGCTAGCAAGTAGTGCAGTAATAAATTAGATTATATATATGATATGCGTATGACATTAATTATATTATATGTTTTGCATGCAGCTCATCTCATGACATGGCCTCAAGTAAACGCTATGCGAGAAATTGGTGAAGAATTAAGAGGAATGCAATTACTGTACCCTCATGATCTGAATGGTGTTACTTGTGGGAGACGATGCAACTACGACGAAGACTGCAATGATGGTTGGGTTTGCAACAAATGTAGATGGGATGTTATAACTAGTAAATACATCTGTGGCCCTTTCAATTCACTTCCCTCTGCACCTATATATTAATATGGGATGCAATAAGTTGGTACGTTGCATGCAATAATATTATACTATTATATTGCATGCTTTAAATAAATAAAAGTTCTAAATCTATGGCTAGTTGTGCATGCAGTCTAGCCAGATTGCGTGTACATGCTAGAATATTGTAAAATGGTTCCACTTTTCATCTGTGAAAATCAGTGGACTTGTAAAATGGTTCCATTATTCATCAGTGAAAGTTGTTATCTTTGTGTAATAATATTGCTTGTGCTAATAAACATTAGTATGAAATGTGTTTTGTTATAATAAGTATTCTATTCATCATGGCTATTGTGGTAAGATTCAATGGAATTTTTGAATTGAAACACTGGTTACTAATTATGTTAGGATCAGGAACCCGAATGGTGCGAAATTTAGCCAAATAACGGTATAATGACAATAATAAAGACAATTGAAGTTGATAATAACGGTAATTAAAGTAGATAAAGAAGACACAAATTTAATGTGGTTCGGTCAAAGTGACCTACGTCCACAAGCGGAGAGGAGCAATTTACTATACGAATAAGAGTACAAAAGAGAGTACAAAATTAGAGTAAACACTCTAATTAATCCCAAATGCCCTAAGAGAATAACCTCACAAGATCACTCCAAAGAAAGGGTTCACACAAGTGCTTCCCAACACTAACTCTCATGCAAAATACTCTTAATAAAGGAAGAAACAAGAATTGAAGACAAGTCTTATTGGTGTGTATAAAATGAACTAATGACCTTCCCTTTTATAGGCAAAAAAATCTTGGCCTCTTAGGTGTAAAAGAAGAGATACAACTTGTGCAAATGATGTCCAACACACAATGCAATATTTTTGTGTCCCAAAGAATATTACCAACAAAGTCTACACGTTGCAAAGATGCTTATTCTTATGTGATATGGACTCCATTAGCCAAAATAATGGCCATATTACAAATCTCTATCTTGGCCTAATTTTGGATGATATAGTAAATTTTCTCCACCTTCTCCGCAAAAGCCTCAATGGGTATATGTCAAAATTTAATGCCATCAAAATCAGACAAGTTGTCTGATACCGAAACTGTAGTAAGGCCTATAACAGTGGATCCCAATAAAGTATACAACGAACCAGATCTGTGTGCTTTCATGATCACAAGAGCACCATGAGAAACTTTCAGAACTCCACCTTCACCTGTGTACTTGCACCCAAGAGATGAGATTTTTCTTCAAGTCAGGAACATGTCTAACATCAGTGAGAATTCTCACCACACCATCGTGCATTTTGATTCGGACTGTACCTTTTCCAAAAACTTTGCAGGCAACATTGTTGCCCATCAAGACAACTCCACCTCCAATAGATTCATATGTGGTAAATAAATACCGATTGTGACACATATGATAAGAACAACCCGAATCTAAAATCTACTCATTGTTAGATTTGAAACTATTATTAGTTGCTAAAAAAATAGTTCCCTCAGTCTCATCAGCAGCTACACTTGCTTCGGCAATGTCAGTATTTTTGTGCTCATTTTTCCTTTCCTTATGCTTTTCTTTATTTTTCAGCTTATAGCATTCGGAGATATTGTGACCTTTCTTGTGACAATAGCGACACTGTAAATTATTGTATCTGGATATGGAGTCGGATTTGCCCCTAACAAACATGCCAACTTCCGCTTGAGTTCTACTAGCCTCCCCAGTAATATCACTATCTATCTGTTCTTTTGATTTTAAGATAGATTTAATATCCTTATAAGAGATATTATCCTTTGCATAGAGCATAGTATCTCTTATATGCTTAAAAGATGGGGGTAGAGAACAAAGCAGTAACACAGCTTGATCCTCATCTTTAATTTCAACATCTATATTACTCAAATCCATAAGAATGGAATCAAAGATGTCAAGATGAGAGAGAATAGAGGTACCTTCACCCATACGAATTGTATAAAGTTTTTGCTTCAGGTAAAGTCTATTTTCCACCGTCCTCTTTATATATAAGGTTTTCAATTTTTTCCACATGCCTTTGGTTGTGGTTTCTACAGAAACTTCACGTAAAACCTCATTTGAGAGATTTAAAATGATACCTACTTTTGCCCTTTTGTCTATGACGGCAAACTCCCCATCCGTCCGTCTTCTTCTCCTTTCCTTGCAACGCCAAATCTAAGTCATCCTAAATTAGGATAGCTTCCATCTTTAATTGTCATATTCCGAAGTTTGCACTTCGGTCAAATTTCTCAACATAGGTCTTTGTTAGAGTCATTTTGGCTATTAAAACTAACCCGGTTAGATCTGGCTCTGATACCAATTTGTTAGGATCGGGAACCAGGGTGGTGCGGAATTTAGCCAAATAACGGTATAATGACAATAACAAAGACAATTGAAGTTGATAATAATGGTAATTAAAGTAGATAAAGAAGACACAAATTTAACGTGGTTCGGTCAAAGTGACCTACGTCCACAAGCGGAGAGGAGCAATTTACTATACGAATAAGAGTACAAAAGAGAGTACAAAATTAGAGTAAACACTCTAACTAATCCCAAATACCCTAAGAGAATAACCTCACAAGATCACTCCAAAGAAAGAGTTCACACAAGTGCTTCCCAACACTAACTCGCATACAAAACACTCTTAATAAAGGAAGAAACAAGAATTGAAGACAAGTCTTGTTGGTGTGTATAAAATGAACTAATGACCTTCCCTTTTATAGGCAAAAAAGTCTTGGCCTCTTAGGTGTAAAAGAAGAGATACAACTTGTGCAAATGATGTCCAACACACAATGCAATATTTTTGGGTCCCAAAGAATATTGTCAACAAAGTCTACACTTTACAAAGATGCTTATTCTTATGTGATATGGACTCCATTAGCCAAAATAATGGCCATATTACAAATTATATCAACACAGAAAACAGTGGAGGTGGATATAAACCTAATTTCCTCCTAATCCAAAACTGTTCAGATATTGGTCATTGGAAGACTATACAGAGAAGATGCGACTTCTCCATTACATCAACAGTGTACAATTAGTTTCAAAAAATTCGTAATTAAAATTTTGGCATTACCAATAGATATATACTCGAGGACAAACATATTTAGTAGAAATTAAAATTCATATTCACATTACCAATAACAACACATAGAAAGTTTGCAATAGCAGTTTACTTAGGTCAAATGCCAACCAGGGATGCAAACAAAGAAGCTGATTGTTTAGCTAAATTTGTCTGTTAAGAAATGGAACTTGGATCTAATTCAACTCCAAAAGTTAATTGTGAGTTCCAGACCAAGTCGCATCTACTACCGATCTGGGAATCTAACATTGTGCGCACTCTTCTTCTCCACTTTCCTGTTAGGCTCAAATATTCTTAAACCTTAACAGAAACTTGAGTGATTGTAATTCAAATTGTGTGATTGTGATAATTTTTAACTATATACGTTTTGTAATTTCATTGTTAAGAAATTGTACATAGTGCTTTTCACCTAAATCTACAACTTCAGTTTCTAAAAATAACAAGCTAAAGTGAGAAAGGGGCTCATGTATAAATGGGCCATCCAAATTTCCCAAATTGTATGTTAAAACCACTTGGCCCAACAGACGCACGCATGCTTATTATTAGGGTATGCATTTTACTTTTTCAGTTCAATTGTATGCATTAATATATGCCGAACCAAATTTCCTTTTCCCCGTTGTTTCTCTTTACAGTTTACAATACAGGGGAAGGTAGATGGCATTTATGTTAGAGAATAAAAGGTAACAAAAAGTCACAAATTTAAGATGATCCCTTCAAAGCATGTTCTTCGTTAATTCCACCAAATAATCTTTTCACACATTTCTCACATATTTGGTTTGTTCATTATCCAACAACCACATATACATAATGAATTGGATGCAATTTTCCTTCTTTACTTTTTCTAGAAAGTCCTTCTGTTTGACTTGGATAAAATGTTAGTACCAATAGTGGAACTACACAAGTTAAGTAGTCATAGGGAAAGCAAGTTTTGACATAAATACCAAAGCCTTTAAAATTTTTGAAGTGCTCTAGAAAGATTTTAAAATCTAAAAGATATGAAGAAAGACTAGTGAATGAAAAGAAATAGGAAGAGTTCAGAGGAAAACATAAGAAAAAAAGGAAAAGCATCATAGAACAGCACACATACAAGTGTACGCATAAAGATTAAGGCGGCCTAAAAAGAAGTATTCATTTTTCAAGATGAGATTAAATTATTAGGAATAATATGCCAAAAATTACATCATTTTCAGATTTGCTTTCCTCATCTTCTCTCTCTGCCACCAAAATAAAATCAAAAGTTTCTATCTTTGCCCATCTTCAACTGCAACTATTTCCAAAAGAATTCCCAAAAATCTATCTGGCTGTCTCTGGCTCTGTCCTTGTTTCCTCACTCATCTTCACCAGATTTTATTCTGAATCACTTTCCATGCTTCCCGTAGCCTTTAATCCTCTTGGTTTCTGCACAATAAATACATCAAAATATGTTATTAACATACAAATTTCTCACTGAAGAAGAGTAGAGCGCGCGTGCGCGGGGATGGGGATTATCCATCAAGTTTCGAACCATGCACGCTGGCCCTCGGAGATTTCTCAATTGTGAAAAAAAAAACCACCTTTCTCATGTGAAGAAACAAAGAGAGCAAAAGCAGCAAGTGGAATACCTTCTTAGAGGTCTTCTTCTCCCTCACTTCATACCTTTCTTGGCACAAGTCTTGCAACCATGTCCCTGGTTGCACCAACTGCAGCACACAACAAAGACAAGTAGCTATTTTCAGACTAGATTTACCATGGAAAGAATCAAGAAATACCTAAATGATAAAAGCCTAATTCTTGGATCATATATCTGAATTCGGAGTATGAGGGACTTACAAGTACGGTTCTTTGTATCAATTTGGCCCTCTTCTTAGGCCTTTGAGGAAGTTTGCAACCTTTCATGGCCATAAAATCTTGTTCTTTTTCTTTACTTGACAATGTGATAAGCAATTTTGGCCAAACCATCTTTTTCTTTTCCTCCCTTGAATCAATGAACAACTTGTTACTATCATCTACACCTACCGACCCTCTCGTTGTATAATATCGGTCCTCCTTCTCGGGGGATGACACTGATGTCTTACGATGCTCATTCGCGTTAGATCTATTCACACCTAGATCCCTGCAATAACAAGTTACCACCAAATTGTAGTACAATCTTTTACTTTTGGGGTAGCCAAAATCCAAGTATTTTTCTGTTTAAGAGATGAGAATCTTCAAACAATTGCCATAGCAATCCATGATTTAAGTATTGTAATAGCTTCACCAGAAACAAATATGATTTGTTCTCAAGTATCATTACCAGCTCACAAATCACTGATGCTTTTCTAACTTCAGATCTAATGAGCTAACCAACCAACCCCAACTAAACCTAGAGACTACAACTTTGAACTTCCTTTCCTTCTAATTTACAGGTAAGACATCAAATTGTAATTACCCCTTGCATAACAACCAGCATATACCCATTTTATTGAACACCAATTTGGAGTATTTCCGCAGGTATGCAAAAAAAAAAACTAATTATTTCTCATAGAATTGACCTATTAAAACCCTTACTCAATCAAAGAATGATTCTTTGCATCAAAATCTGGACATACACTTAGGCAGATTCCATGAAATCTCTACCAATAGCATCTATTAAACCAAAAAGTACTCATAATCTGAAATAAAAATTAAATCTTTAACTCAAATGAGGCATAGTTCTGAATCAAAACACTGACACTATTTCCAACACACATACATCAACAGCCAAAACAAACAAAATTCTTTACTTTATTTATTTTTTTCCTAATTAATTACCTGTTAAGACGATGAGGAGAAGAAATAGGAGGAAGAAGAGTAGATTCCTTGGTATTATCAACAACTCGAGATGTGATTTTCTTCTTCACTACAACACCACCATCAGATTTCCCATTTGAAGTTGAATCTTTCACCTTGAAACACCTTAGTCTTTTTCTGTTTCCCCACTGTAACTTATCCATACCTTTTTGTTCTATCTGCAACACCCAAAAAATTAAAAATAAGGCCATATATAAATTAATTACCCTACTTTAAACATTGACCAAAATTGAAGAGAAACTAAACAAACAAAGAGATTTTAACATCACTAGTGCATAGAACAAAGACTGACCTCAAGATCTATGCTTAGATACAGTACCAGATTATCTTCAAAGACCCTGCATATAAATTAATAAAACTCATTAAACAAAATCTCATGCAAGAACTGAAAAACACAAATAGTACAAGAAAAAAATAGTAAACATTACAAAGATATAAGCTTTCTTATTCACCTTCTTTTGAAGCAGAGAACTCCCAAAAACTGAAAAAAGATGAGATTTTTGTTGAAAGATTCAATGATTTTCCTAAGATAATTCCAATGAACAGCCAAAGATCTTATCTTTTTCCCCTAGTATGAAATGGGGTTCTTGATTTTTTCTCAGAACAGGCGCAGTTTATTCTCTAGAGTGTTGCTACTCTCACCCCTTTTTCTTTCTTCCCACAGTTTTGTGGTTTTTGTATTTGCATTTTTCTTTTTCTTTTGGGCATATTTGAGTAGATTTAACTGAGGCAAATCTTGTCCATTGAATGTTGAATGGACGGCTAGATGAGTTTCCCTCGAATTGACTTATGGAAGTCTGTGGAGAAAACGCACGTGACACTCACGCTCACTCAAACCTTATTGACAGCAAAATTCGGAAACCAGAATATTAGGGAACTGATAATAATTCCATTACGCTTTGAATTAGCATGGATTAAAGAGCCCAAATTAATCTTTGATAATGGGCTGGGCCTAAATTTTTTGTTGACCTTGGGCTAGGTTTGGAGAAAATCAAAATTGGGTTTAGGGTTTATAGGCTCAAGCCCTAATTTAAGGCTGATAGTGTTGTCTCTTTGGTCATTATGGAGTTTCCAGTTTTTGATTTTGTCATGATGGCTGATTGGCTGTTAATAAATGCTAAGATATCTTTGGCTCTGCCACTGCGACAAAGTACTACTAATTTTATCTTTATTTCATAACATTAACAACAACATACCCAGTTTAATCCCACAAAATGGGGTCGGGAGAGGGTAGAATTAATGTACGCAGATCTTAGTGCTAACTTTGTGAAGGTTGATAGGTTATTTCCGATAGATTCCAGCCCAAAGAAAAATGAAAAAAGAGGCCTTCATTACCTTATAGTATTAAAATATTATTCAGTATTTACTGTAGTGTTCCTTGTTCAAAACATTACTCCGACTACTTATAGGTATATTATATTCTGTCTATTAACGTTTTTGGAACCCATGATTATGGATCCGAATCCATTAATATAGAGCATTTTCTTTTCCAAGTGAAATTACCTAGCATATGAAAGAGTGAAAAGGTACTTTCATTGTTGTGGAATAAGAAATCTTTGTATCTTAATGCACGCATTTAATGTATTTGGAGCTAATCCACTTTTTGGGAAATTAAGCAATAATAACAATATTTCTACTTAAAATTCCTTCTACCCTAAAGGAAGAGAATCATTGATTCCAAGTTCTTTTGTTTTTCCGCCGATGACTCTTAGTAATAATAATTCACTAGTGTTAGGATCGAGAATCCGGGTAGTGCGGAATTTAGCCAAACAACGGTATAATGACAATAACAAAGACAATGAAAGTTGATAACAACGACAATTAAAGTAGATAAAGAAGACACAAATTTAACGAGGTTCGGTCAAAGTGACATACGTCCACAAGCGGAGAGGAGCAATTTACTATAACAATAAGAGTACAAAAGAGAGTACAAAATTAGAGTAAATACTCTAATTAATCCCAAATACCCTAAGGGAATAACCTCACAAGATCACTCCAAAGAAAGGGTTCACACAAGTGCTTCCCAACACTAACTCTCATACAAAACACTCTTAATAAAGGAAGAAAGGAAGAAACAAGAAATGAAGACTCAAGTCTTGTTGGTGTGTCTAAAATGAACTAATGGCCTTCCCTTTTATAGGCAAAAAAGTCTTGACCTCTTAGGTGTAAAAGAAGAGATACAACTTGTGCAAATGATGTCCAACACACAATGCAATATTTTTGGGTCCCAAAGAATATTGCCAACAAAGTCTACACTTTGCAAAGATGCTTATGTTTATGTGAGATGGACTCCATTTGACAAAATAATGGCCATATTACAACTAGTGTGGATATAATTTTGTCATTAGTTTCCCATATATATCTAACAATATATATACTCTATATGAAATAAAATCTTCAAAATGATTCGAATATAGCCAACAAACAGAGAAAGAGTTTGGCCAGCGTTTCATTGTTCTTAATACGTTCTTGAGTTTGGCCAAAAGGAGAAACAAGAAAGAAAGAAAAAGCAAAAGAATCATGTAATAATAGTTACATGGGTACCGTTTAATGAATACACATGCATGTCTTTGTAGTATTCATTATTTCAGTTGGCTGTTTCTCAAACTTCGTTAAGGTACATATTGTTCTGCTAGTCAGGCAATAAAGTATGGAATATAATTTGCATATCTCCTATTGGATTGCCTTAGGATTTGGAACGTTGATGTTTTGTTGGTTTTCTGAAAAGGGCTTTTATACAGGGGCCGGAGACAAAGAATAATAAGAATTTAAAAATATTCTTATTAAATTCGTTCATCAAACCCTAATGGTTAGTGTAATTCTCTCAAGGATTTTTGCCTAGATATTGATGAACAAAAAGAGTAATATAAAGTTAGTAGGGTTTGTATTACAAAATGAACATATCCTACTAACCGCTACGGTTTGTACCCAATTAATTGAATAAATTATGAAGTTAATATCTAGAATAACTACTATAATAACTGCTAACTTGATAATGATATTGAATTTGGAGAAATTGAAAACAATATTACCATAAGATGTAGCTAGAGGGTCATTATCATAATAAAACTAAGTCTTCTATTGACCAGTTGATAGGCTAACTTGAGAAGAGAAAGTTAAAGAGTGTTTGGTACAAACGTGACTTGCAATTAAACCAACTTGGTCCTTCGTTAGGTGAACTAATCATGCAAACAAAAGTTAAGATGTATTTCAACCGTATGTATACTATGTGCCTCAAAAGTTGTACCATATTCGAACATGGTTAAAAACTGATTAGACCTTATCAACTCCTTCAACATATTTCAAGGATTAATTACCACTAATATAGATAACATTCTGGTTTTCTTAAATATATCTAGGATTAATAATTAATGTATTGAGAAGCGCCTTTTCAACAGAGGTTTCCTAAAATCCAGGATAGTACGTAGTTTGCATTCCATTTCTCAACGGTCAAGTTAGTCATTGAGCTAACCTTGATTTGTAAATTTTTCAAAGTGGAGGAGAGTGGAAGTGTTTATTACTGAAACTTTGGAAAGGGGAAAAAGCAAAAGATTTATTTTTGAATTTTGAACGCAAAAAGAAACAAAATTGAACAAACTGAGTATGTCCATGAAACTTCCATAGAAAGGAATGGGAAAAAAAATAATTATAAAGGACGAGAGTATGATCAAAACCTATCATCATAATTTGAAATGAATTATTATGCTTAAACGTTGTCATATGCCATTATCTTACCCTTTGCTGAACATTATCATTCATAATTTGACAAAAATGGGGTGAGTTATATTGGGTAAATTTTATCTAAAATACAAAAAAACAAAATTAGAGACTTTCTCATTTCTAGAATTCAAATATACAGCTCAGCTCTTGCAAAACTCTTGAACGATCTCAAACAAAATATATCATAAATTAATACAAGAACAACAACATACCCAGTAATATCCCACACTGTGGGGTCTGGGAAGGGTAGTATAGACGCAGACCTTACCCCTACCTTGTGAGAATAGAGAGGTTGTTTCCAATAGACTCTCGGCTCAGGAAAGCATAAGCACCACATTAATGAAAATATAGACAAGAAGGGACAGTACCAAAAAGCCATATAAAAGCAGAATAAAAACAACAAGACAGTAAGGTGATCAACAATGAAAGAAAACAATGGTTAGTCATAAAAACCTTCTATCAATAGAAAGCGAGACTACGTGCCAATACTACTGTTATGAACACTCTAGACTACCTACTCTACTACCCTAATCCTCGACCTCCATATCTTCCTATCAAAGATCATGTCCTCGGTCAGCTGAAGTTGTGCCATGTCTTGCTTAATCACCTCTTCCCACCTCTTCTTTGGCCTACATTTACCTCTCCGTAAGCGATCCAATGTCAACCTCTCACACCTCCTCACCGGTGCGTCTGGGCTCCCCCTTCTCTCATGACCAAACCACCTAAGTCGCGCTTCCCGCATCTTATCCTCAATAGGGGTCACACCCACCTTGTCGTGAATAACTTCATTTATAATCATATCTAACCTGATGTGCCCGCACATCCATCTCAACATCCTCATCTCTGCTACCTTCATCTTCTGGACATGAGCGATCTTGACTGGCCAACACTCAGCCACATACAACATCGTTGGTCTGACCACCATTCTGTAGAACTTACCCTTAAGTTTCGGTGGCACTTTCTTGTCACATAAAATACCGGAAGCGAGTCTTCATTTCATCCATCCCACCCCAATACGATGTGTGACATTTCCACCAATCTCCTCATCCTCTTGAATAATAGACCCAAGGTACTTAAAACTCCCTCTCCTAGGGATGACCTGCGAATCCAGCCTCATCTCCCCTTCCCCTCCTTGAGTCTCGCCATTGAACTTACACTCCAAGTATTCTGTCTTAGTCCTGCTCAACTTATAACCTTTTGATTCCAGGGTCTGCCTCCATACCTCTAATTGTGCGTTCACACCATCTCACATCTCGTCAATCAGTACAATATCATCTACAAATAGCATGCACCACGGTACCTCCCCTTGGATGTGGCGCGTCAGTATGTCTATCACCAGAGCAAACAAAAAAGGGTTGAGTGCTGACCCCTAATGCAACCCCATCATAACCGAAAAATGGTTTGAGTCCCTATCCACCGTCCTCACTCGGGTCTTTACTCCCTAATACATGTCCTTAATCAGCCTAACATAGGCAACAGGTAAACCTCTAGCCTCCAAACATCTCCACAAAACCTCCCTCGGAACTTTATCGTACGGCTTTTCAGTGCGTAAAACCAAAGACGCTAGTGCCCGAGAGCTCTCATCGGACTCACTCCATCGGTTAACGGATGAGTTCGAAGAAGAAGATTCCATTTTGGTGGCCCATGTTAGAAGTGGTTCTGAACTGCCTCAAGTCAGGGAGGTCGTAGAAGAAGTAGCGGCCGAAGCCTCTGAACCAGGGAGGATCGAGACCGTTTCGCTCCGAGCTGGGGAAGCTTACAAAGAGAATTTGGCCAGTACTTCCCGGTTAGAAAATAATATGCCTAAGGAGGCGCTTGGGGTGATCGACGTCTCTGGGTCGCCTTCGTTTACTGATTCAATGATAAACGATGCCCAGACAATGAAAGGTAACCTCGGCGAGGGGGCCCAAGTAGCAGTATATTCTCTTTACTGGTGAATCAGTTCCCAACCCCGAGTGTTGATCCTACTCGGAGACGGGCAATTTATATATCCATCCCAGAGGACGTCGAGGTTCTTTCTTCCCCGGTAGGGATTTTCAGTTACCTTCGGTGCTTGGTGACCGAAGAGGATCAAACCAAAATGAACGAGGTAGAGGCACCCTGTCTGTTTAACGAAGCTCAACATATGCTGAATCGGGTAATTTCGAATGTCCCTTCGTTATGTATCTAGCTTTAATCATGAATAATCATAATGTTTTTCTTTGTGTTTGCAGGTCTCAGTGCTTCATCATGAGGCCTTTCTTCGATACCGGAAGAATTCAAAGCGTGACGAGGCTGAGGCCCGGGAGCTTGCTAGAAAGAGGGACGCTTACAAGCTCCTTAGTGAAAAATCCAAAGCTGAGCTAGAAGTGGCTCGTAGAGAACATACCGAACTGGTCGAGCAGGTAATGAGAGTTTTTGGAGTTAGTGATGATGAGTCAGACTCAGTAGCTAACAATCTGAACTCGCAGGTTCAGAATAAACTTGACGTGATCGAGCAACTCCGAGGTGAGATGGATGCGGTCAAAGCCGAGACCGAAGAATGAAAAAACAATATGGATCGCTTAGCCTCGGAGAAAGAGACTGCCCAAACACAGTTGGCTTCTGCTAAGGTTCAGCTTCGGACTGCAAAGGAGGAGAACTTGGCGCAGGCCAAAATGATCAAGGGACTCCAATCTCAGCTGAGCTCGGTTGTTTCTGGTCAAGAGAATCTTGCCAAGGAGCTCGAGGCTGCCAAGTCAGAAGTTATTACGGCCCGGAACAAAGCTGATAAAAAAGTGGCCCAGCTCAAAGTTGATGTCGAGGCTATCCAGGAGCAGGCAAAAATCATGGTGAAGCATGCGAGGTGGGAATCCCGAATGGAGACCCTCGAGGGAGTCCATGCTCAGAATTTTGACATATTGACCGAAATCGAGAATGCCAAGACATGCGAAACCAATGCTCGGAGGCTAGCTTTTCCCGATGAGGATTCTGAGGCGTTTGAAGAGTCGGGTGAGTCCGCTGGTGAAGAATACCTCATATGCGACGATGTATCCCCCGATGAGGATTAGGCCATTTTTTCGTCTTTTGTACTAACTTTTTTGTTGAGGTCGTTCGGCCTTTGTAAAAACAAGCATGCATCGGGGCTATTCAGCTTTTGTAAATAAATTTTGATATATATAAATAAGGCTTTTTCCTTTCATCGTTTCTCGAATTTTTCCCTTGTTTTTTTATTTATCTTAACGACGGTCGAAATGCCTTAGCATGAAATAATTATCTCGGAATGGCCATAGCCTTTTAATTCGGGCAATGCCAAATAAGCTTTATGCCCTCGAGTTTTATTAAGTCAGAACGGCCTTAGCCTTTTAATTCGGGCAATGCCAAATATGCTTCATGCTCTCGAGTTTTATTAACTCGGAACGGCCTTAGCCTTTTAATTCGGGCAATGCCAAATAAGCTTCATGCCCTCGAGTTTTACTAACTCGGAATGACCTTAGCCTTTTAATTTGGGCAATGCCAAATAAGCTTCATGCCCTCGAGTTTATTAACTCGGAACGGCCTTAGCCTTTTAATTCGGGCAATACCAAATAAGTTTCATGCCCTCGAGTTTATTAACTAGGAACGGCCTTAGCCTTTTAATTCGGGCAATGCCAAATAAGCTCTATGCCCTCGAGTTTATTAACTCGGAACGACCTTAGCCTTTATATTTAGGCAATGCCTACAGTCCCCGAGTGAAGTGAGTGTTCGAACTCGGATTAAGGTGGCCCTTGGGCTCGATATCTTTGGCTTCTTGAAATATGTAGGAAATATTTTAAAGGACAAGATGTTTATATGCAAGGAAGAATCTTCTCTTATATTCTTGTGCGCAACAGTTGTACATGTATGCATATTTTGTGCCAAGGCTCGAGCGGTCCATGTGGGCACGGTTCTTTTGACTGTTTGACCCTTACAATAAATCCTATTGATCGAGTCACGAAGTTTCTTTCCTTGTCATAGTCAATAACCGAGGGTGTTTCCCCCTAGTGTTCAGGGATAATTGAAGTGTGGCCTCGAATGTTGTTGTAACTATTGCCACCGGTTCGTAGCCGGCCTTCGATTCTAAGTTAGCACGATTTACTTACTGCCTCATTAAAAACCTTGCCGGAAAACCCATTTGGGACAAAATCTATTCAAGAGAAAAAGAGTGCAACGCGTGCTTTCAAACCTAGGATCTCATATCATCCTTTGTAGGTTGCATGCAAGTGTCAGTTTGAAATGTAAAAAAAAAAATAGAAGAAAGAATTGGGGTCGTACCTTCGAAATAATATCGTTTTAAGTAAGATATATTCCAGTCGTTTGGTAATTGCTCGTCGTTCATTGTTCCGAGCTTGTAGGATCCTTTTCCGGTAATCTCGATAATTTGGTACGGTCCTTCCCAGTTTGACTCCAAATTCCCTTTGTTCGAATTTCGGGTGTTCAATGTAACTTTTCTTAGTACTAAGTCCCCGATATTGAAGTACCGAAGGTTGGCCCTTCGATTATAATATCTCTCGATTAGCTATTTTTGGGCGGCCAATCGGACAAGGGCGGTTTCGCGCTTTCATCTAATTGTTCCAAGCTTGTACTCATAGCCTCGTCATTTGATTCCTTTGTTGCATGTCGGAATCTGAGGCTCGGTTCTCTGACCTCGACCGTTATTAAAGCTTCTGTGCCCTAAACCAAAGAAAACAGGGCAGCCCCGGTACTAGACTTCGAGGTTATACGATATGCCAACAAGACTTCAGGTAGCATATCCTTCCATTTTCCTTTGGCGTCGATCAATTCTTTCTGAGGTTTTGGATTATGGTTTTATTGGTGGATTCTGCTTGTCCGTTACCACTAGGGTGGTAAGGAGTGGATAAGATTCTTTTGATCTTATGATCTTCGAGAAACTTGCTTACTTTGCTGCTAATAAACTGTTTCCCGTTGTCGCACACAATCTCGGCCGGTATTCTGAATCGACATACGATGTGGTCCTAGATGAAATCGATAACTTCTTTTTCTCTGACCTTTTCATACACCTGTGCTACCACCCATTTAGAAAAATATTCAGTTATAAATAAAATAAACTGAGCCTTACCGGGTGCCCGAGGGAGGGGACCGACGATGTCCATCCCCTATTTCATGAAAGGCCATGGTGACAAAACCGAATACAGAGGCTCCCCAGGTCGATGGATCATCGGAGCATGCCTTTGGCATTCATCACATTTTCGAACGAACTCCTTTACATCTTTTTCCATGTCGATCCAGTAGTAACCGGCTCTGATTATTTTTCGAACCAGTGATTCAGTGCCCGAATGATTTCCACAAGTACCCTCGTGGATTTCCCTCAGAACGTACTCAGTATCTCCCGTCCAAAGACATTTTGCAAGTGGACCATCGAATGTTCTTATGAACGAGGTTCCGTCTTCGGCCAAGCTAAATCGGGCTGCTTTTGTACGCAAGGCCCTTGATTCTTTTGGATCCGAGGGCAAATTTTTGGTCCTGAGATACTCCACGTACTTGTTCCTCCAGTCCCAAATTAGGCTCGTTGAGTTGATCTCGGCGTGGCCTTCTTTCACCACCGATCTCATAAGTTGCACGACTTCTCCTGAATTGAACTCGTTATCTTCGACCAATGATCCCAAGTTAGCGAGGGCATCGGCTTCGCTGTTTTGATCCCGAGGTACATGTTGGAAAGTTCATTCTTTGAACTGATGTAATGCCACCTGTAGCTTGTCTAAGTATCTCCGCATTCGTTCTTCTCTAACCTCGAATGTTCCGTTAACTTGGTTTACCAGAAGGAGGAAGTCGCACTTGCTTCGATCACCTCTGCTCCCAAGCTTTTGGCTAATTCAAGGCCTGCAATCATGACCTCATATTCAGCCTCGTTATTAGTTAATTTCACAGTTTTAATAGATTGTCTAATTATATTACATGTTGATAGCTTTAGTATAATACCAAGTCCGGACACTTTGGCGTTCGAGGCCCCGTCTGTAAAGAGGGTCCAGATTCCCGAAGATGTCCCTGAGTTAGCCAATAACTCTCTTTCAACCTTGGGTATCAGGGCCGGTGTAAAGTCAGCCACAAAATCTGCCAATATTTGGGACTTAATGGCGGTCCGAGGTCGATATTCAATATCGTACCCACTTACTTCCACTGCCCATTTGGCCAATCGGCTCGAGAGTTTGGGTTTATGCATAACGTTCCTTAACGGGTAAGTAGTTATGACACATATGGGGTGCAGCACCCCGGAAAATTTCGAAGAACTTACGCGCTATTAAGAAAGTTGATGTGCGCTAATTATATTATTTTATGTGCAAAAAGGGACTATTAATATGATGGATATCAATTGGATATGATAATAAGTGTACGAGACATATTATAAGTGATGTGGGGTATAAGGATAGCCTTAACTCCAAGTCAAGTTGGAAATTACATGATAGACTAAAGTTCCAAATATATATATATATATATATATATATATATATATATATATATATATATATATATATATATATATATATATATATATATATATATATATATATATATATATATATATATATATATATATATATATATATATATATATGGGCTATATGATAGAAAACCTATCAAATGAAAGATATTTGAGTCTAGTTTCTAATGCTTCAAACCGTTTGTCATTTGAGCATTCCTACAAGAAGTTATGACCAAATTACCAAAGACTGATAGAGGAGTATGCAGCTGCGAAGCATCCGGGGCCGCGTCCGAAAGAAAGGCTGGTAGTGAAGTGTTGCCATAGCGTCCAGGTCCACATCCGAGCTTCAAAGAGGAGTGAAGTGGGGATGCGAAGCATCCAGGGCCGCATCCGAAACCCAGAAATCTAGGCTTATAAATACAAAATCGGGGGAAGAGAGTATTTTTTGTATTGGGATTAGGGTTCTTGATGGTGAAGAGATGATTTTGAGCTCAAATCAAGTCCAATCAATTAAGGTAAATTGTTAATGATGTTTTGGGTTGATACTTACTCAATATACATGAGTTCTAACATCATTCTTACATCCAAATACTAGTTTTTATCATCAAATCCTCAAGAACACAAAAATCACCAAAGTTGTGATTTTTCAAGATTGATCTACTAGATGTAATTCCAATGCTTGAAACTTGTTTATTATGAGTAGTTAGAAGTATTTGAAGCAATTGTTACAAGTTTTAATGGTTGAAAGATTGGATTATAAAACTCTAGTTCATGGCATGAATAGTACTTTTGAGAAAATAAGAGAGAAGATGAATGGTAATCTTGGCGATGAAATTTATGAATACAATGAACCTATAGAATTATTTGTTAGCAAAAGATGGAAGTGATCAACTAAGTAATCACCCGAATTGTATAGTTTTCAAGCGTTGATTATGAAAAATGATGAATAGTAACTTGGTGGCAATGGATAATTGATGTAGTATCATTAATGACTTCGAATGGGTATTAAAATATAATAATGAAGTTGAATGGTCTAGCATGTAAAACTATTTGGCGATTTGAGTTGTTGGAGGCTTGTAGCCAACTTATGAGCCATATATGGATGTTGATCAATATCTTATTTCATATTCTGATGTAATTAGGATATCAAATTGTAGATATCGACTTGTTGGCGATGTTGAGCATTTTAATTAGCATTGAAATGACGGAGGAGGATTGAAAGCTTGTGAATGTTAATAAAGCGAAAGCGGGATATGTTGATTAAAACTTTCTCTTCTTGAGGGACTTTCTCTAAAAATATATTTCGAGTTAATACTTAAGCCGTTTGCAAATGTGCTTTCGTACTTGTGGGGACAAACAAGTACGGATGTCTCCATGTATTAAAATATTATATTGCATATGTAGTGTCATACTGTTTTATAAAATTTTATTTTAAATCTTGTTGGCAAAATGACACTCAAGGTAAATGTTATAAGTTTTTATCAAAACTTACGTATTTACAAGGGTATACATATTTGAGTGCTAAAGATAATTTTTCGTGAAAAGTATTTCTTTTGGAAATTGACGAACAGAATGGCACTTGCGGTATCTTTTAAAGATTGATGTTAAATTGCTAAAGGCTTTAGCATTAAAAAGGTTATTTATTTAAATTTTGTTCAAATGATTTAAATTTTCTATAAATACTATGATTTGATAAAAATAGATCATTTGAGGCTTTTATGCTATGAATCTATTTTTTGAAGTATCAAATGTTTGGTAGTTACTTGTGTTCACCGAGATTGGCTTCGGATATATCGTGTTCGTTGTCATGAAACTACACGTATCAGTGTAGGCATAGATGGCCACTTTGTGCTATAGACTACGGTTGAGTGCTCTCCCTCGAGAGAGTATTATTTTGTGCTATTATTAGCATAGCTGAGTCGAATCGTACAACACTACGATGAGACGACCTAAGCAAGTAGGGTATATGATATTTGCCGCTAGGTACATAGCCTAGTTGACCTTCTTATGTCGGTGATGGTATAGTACTCCCACTGGAAGGTAAGGATGATTTTCTTATGTTTAGGCCTAAGGAGCCGAAAGTGATTTCGATGACTTAAAGCAAATGGAATAATTTTGTATTATTTTATCCAAAATCTTAGATTGATGTAAATGTTTTAAAAGTTTATATTGTGGGTTATATTTCACTTGGTTGTTATTTAAAATAACAAGGGTCGTGAATTGATAAAATTTCTTATCGTTTTATATCAAATATTGGTGCATTATTTTTATAAAGTTTGTCCCAAGAACTTAAGTTAGAGAGAGTCTATGACACTTATTGAGTACCGTTGTAGTGTACTCAGCCCTTAGGGCCCCCCTCTAGGGTCGCACTTACTTTACATGTTTCAGGATGATGTATGATACGTAGCATGCGGTCAGGCGAGGATAACTCTCTTTCCGAGGTATTATGAAGCACCACTTTTATTTCGTGGTAGCTATCATGTTATTACTTATTTTATTTTGTTGGAAATACTCCAAGTGTTTGTTCTATTCTTTGGTATATAGGCTCCATAGATAGTTGTGAAAGGTTATAGTAACGGGGTTGTACACAACATACATGAAAGTATATTTATTTTACTTAGTCTCATTGTTATTATCATGAAAGATGTCATGTGTGATTTTGAATTGGAAAATATTTTATCATTTAACTTGAAAATGTATATGAATTTCAAAAAGATTCCGCAGTTAAATTGGTTTTCATGCATATTATTTGAGTGCATCACATGGTTTGGTTCGCTCGAGTCAAGTAGTATGCCGGGTGCCGGTCACGTGGTTTTGGGTCGTGACATGGGGTGACATTGGAAGTATGGTTTTATCTTCCTAGAGGCACTTAGCAAAGCGAGCGCCAATTTTTCTAGGTGGGGGTATCTAGTTTCGGCCTCACCCAAGGTCCGGCTAACATAATAAATCAGAATTTACGTACCTTGTTCTTTCCGAACTAGGACTCCACATACTGCTATCTCCGATACTGCCAAATACACATATAGTTGTTCGTCTACCCTCGGTGTTTGAAGCAGTGGTGGGCTCAATAAATACCGCTTAAGTTCTTCCAATGCCCGTTGGCATTCCAGGGTCCATGTGAAGTTGTTTTTCTTCTTCAGTAACGAGAAAAATCGATGACTCTTATCGGTGAACCTCAAGATAAATCGTCCCAAGCGGCAATTCGCCCGGTTAGCCTTTGCACGGCCTTCACGTTGTCCACTATCGTGATATCTTCGATAGCTTTGATCTTGTCGGGATTGATCTCGACTCCTCGGTTGGATACCATGAACCCGAGAAATTTACCTGATCCGACTTAGAACGCGCACTTTTCCGGATTCAGCTTCATGTTGTACTTCTTTAATATACTGAAGGTTTCCTGCAAATGCTTTAAATGGTCCTCTGCTTGCACGGATTTAACCAACATATCGCCAATGTAAACTTCCATCAATTTTTCTATTTGTTCTTCGAACATCCGATTTACTAGGCGTTGGTATGTGGCACTGGTATTTTTTAATCCAAACGACATTACATTATAACAGTAAGTGTCGTTTTTAGTGATAAAGGAGATTTTTCCTGATCACCAAGGTCCATCCGTATTTGGTTGTACCCGGAATAGGCATCGAGAAAACTGAGCATCTCGTGGCCGGCCGTGGCATCGATCATACAGTCGATGTTGGGCAAAGGAAAAGAGTCTTTGGGGCATGCTTTATTCAAATCTTTGTAATCTACACACATTCTCAGTTTATTCTCTTTTTTAGCGACTACCACTACGTTTACTAACCAATCAGGGTATTTAATCTCTCGAATTAACCCTATTTTTAGGAGTTTAGATACCTCGTCCTTGATGAAAGCATGTTTTACCTCGGACTGGGGCCTCCTCTTCTGCTTGACCGGATTAATTTTTGGGTCCATGCTTAGTTTGTGAGTGGTTATTTCTGGTGGGATCCATGTCATATCAAGATGGGACCAAGCAAAACAATCTATGTTAACTATAAGAAATTAAATAAATTTTTTCCTGAGCTCAGTAGTTAGTCCCGTGCCCAGGTATACCTTTCGATCGGGCAAATGCTTGATTAATACAACCTGTTCTAACTCTTCGACCGTCGATTTCATTGCGTCGGAGTCATCAAGGATTATAAAAGATCGGGGAACCCCGTAATCATCGTCTTCGTAAGTCTTTTACTTATCTGATTGGATCGTGACCGGAATCGGTAATTGCTATTTGGCCTTTGGGTTGGCGCCAGAATTCGGTTCCTTTGGTGTTATGAGCATTGATATCGGAATCACTTCTTCGATGGCAAACATCTCTTTTGCTGCCAGTTGTTCCCCGTAGATTGTCTTGATCCCCCCTGGGACTGGGAATTTTAGCACTTGGTGAAGAGTTAAGGGTACTGTCCTCATGTGATGGACTCATGGCCTTCCGAGAAGGGCGTTGTACCTCATGTCCCTTAGATTACATAAAACTTGGCCTCTCGTACGATTTCGGCGGTATTGACCGGTAACGTTATCTCTCCTTTGGTAGTTTCATATGCCATGTTGAACCCGTTTAGGATTCGGACTGCTGGCACGATCCTGTCTGGTAGACCAAGTTGTTTTACGACCTTCGACCGAATAATGTTGGCCGAGCTACCTAGATCAATTAACATACGTTTAATTCTATTATTGTTTACGAGTATAGATATTGCCAACGCATCATTGTAAGGTTGTACGACCCCTTTTGCATCCTCGTCACTGGAAGATAAGACTCATTCCGGTATGTAATCTCGAGTTCGTTTATCCATGGTGATAGAGATTCTGGTATGTTTCAACATTGGCTCCTTTGGGATATCGACTCCACCGATGATCATATTAATTACGTGTTGAGGTTTGATATGCTCTTATTTCGTCTATCTGTTAGAATCCCTGTTCCTGAAATAATTCTTAGCTCGGTCGCTCAAGAACTCTCGAAGGTGCCGGTTATTGAATACTCGGGCTACTTCTTCTCCCAGTTGTCGACAGTCTTCTGTTCTATGACCGTGAATTCCATGATACTTGCATACCTGGTTGGGATCTCTTTGAGCTGGATCAGATTGTAGAGGTCGAGGCCATTTGGTATCCTTGATTTGCCCGATGGCTGATACGATGGTAGCTGCGTCAATATTAAAGCCTCAGTGCTTCTTTAGGCCCGTGGGCCTGTCAAAACCGTTTTTGGTCATTAGCCCCCGGTTGTTTTGACCTTAGTCATTTCTTCTTTCGTTTCTTATGGGTTCTACCCTGACCCACTGTTCCTCCGCTCTCCATTATAGGGCCGATATCGATCCATGTTTGATCCTGGTTCACGATCGATGTCCCTCTTGGCTCTATCGTGAGTCCTAACGGGATATATAGACTCCGAAGGTGCCCTAAGTTGATCATCTTCGACTCTGATTTTCGATTGATACCGATTGTGTACATCGGCCCAAGTAACAACATGGTATTTTATGAGGTTTTGTTTTAATTGCAGCGAAGCCACCGAGCTTCGAATATTGAGTCCCTGACTGAAAGCGTGAATAACCCAATCATCAGCGACCAGCGACAGATCCATTCATTCCATTTGAAAAAGGGACACGAACTCCCTGAGCATCTCGTTCTCCTTCTGTTTGACTTTAAAAAGATGTGATTTCCTGGTTTCGACCTTAATGGCACCTGCATGTACTTTTACGAAAGAGTTTGCAAGCATAGCAAATGAGTCAATAAAATTAAGAGGTAACTTGTGATACCATATCATGGCTCCCTTCGATAGGGTCTCCCCAAATATTTTTAACAAAACACACTCAATTTCGTCGTCTTCCAAGTTGTTTCCTTTGATGGCACATGTATAAGAGGTCACATGCTCGTTTGGATTGGTCGTTCCATTGTACTTAGATATTTCGGACATACGAAATTTTTTGGGGATCGATTTTGGGGCCGCGCTTGGAAGAAAAGGTTTTTGCACGAACTTCCTGGCATCCAGTCCCTTCAACATCGGGGGCGCTCCTGGGATTCCCTGGAATTATATGTTTCGACCTTTTTATCGTTCGCTTCGATCTTCTTTTTTCCTGATTCTACCCGCTTTGTCAGCTCCTCAAGCATTTTTATAATTGCGGGATTAGTCCTCGACTCTCGTTCATTCGATCTTATCACAGCTGGTTCCGTTCTGCGAGTGACTTCTTGCGATGGATCGGGTTCAACCCTGCTCGGTGCTTGGATTTGGCTCTGCAAATGAGCTATCGCCACTTGTTGAGCTTGCAGTATTTTGAAGATCATGCGTAGGTTGATCCCGTCTTCTTCAACGTTTTGTGTGTTTCGAGTAGCCGATCGGGCTCCACCGCGGACGCTATTTTCAGGGTCGGTAGACAAGTTTGCTTCGATGGCCACATGCGAATTTACATCAATCGGTTTTGCGGTCCGAATTCCAACGACATCAACGGGTGGCCCTGTATTACAGGGCATCGTGTTGTTATTCTCACCTTGATAACTTGATTCGTTGTCGATATGTAGAGGTGATAATTGAGAGTTTGTCATTTTTAGCCTGAAATCAAAGACACTTCAAAGAGCAAGTGTAAAGCAGTGTGCGTTATAGAGATTTGTATCAAATAACCATTATTATCCTTTAGCCCCACGGTGGGCGCCAAACTGTTTACCCCCGAAATCGGATAACAATTGAATTTATAAGCGATTAAAGATATGTGATCTAATTCGATACAAAGTGAGAAATCAGATCTAATATGGAAGAATAAGTAGAAATACAAATACAAACCATGCAAATTGAACAACTTGAGCCTCGTAGGATTAACTTCCTTCGAATTTAAATGTGATATTATTGAAGCCAGAAATGATATGAACAAAGCTGGAAAAAATAGTATCTTGCTCTCTGGAGTATGTTACAATGTGTCCCTCTATATTACTCAGTCCCCTATATATATTTAGGGAGATTAGGCTTTTAAGACATTATTTTATATGAAATTATGTAGACTGTTAGCTCCCTTTTTGACTTAATCCCGTAATTTCCGCTATAATGGTTAGTTAATGGTGAGAATCACGGATCCTTATCGGATGAGTTGGCAAAGCTCTTCTTCGAGGCCGTTAGAAGTAGGATAGGTCGTGCTTTGGTAAACTCGAGGGCAAATCTGATAGTCTTGTCGAATTTCGAACCTCGATATTGAGCTTGACTTCATCTATAACTTCGATCTCTTACAGATGAACCGAGCCTGATCTATAGTTCCAAATGCTCGATCAAGTATCGAGATCGGTTCTACCCGTATACAATTACTACTCCAATTTTCATTTAGTAATATGATATGATGTTACAGTCCAACGATTTTAGGTTTGCTTTGAAAGTCTTGCGCGATGAGACATTATGACTTTTCTGCGTTATACCTCTCACAGCATTTTGGTTAATATTCAAAGCAACCATCAGATAGAAAACGACCAAGTAACAATATCTCTTTGGCTAGTCTTCAAGAATAATTATTTGACAATTATTTTATTATTGATGGAATTAGAGGTTTTTTCTAGAAGCAAATTATGAAAAAGAATTGTTGTCACTAGAGACAATCCAGTGAAAATCGTCAAAGCTATAACTAATTCTCAACACTAACTACTTTTGTGTGATTAAGATGTTAATACAAGTTTATTGTCACGAATTAATTTTGTTATGTGCAAGACAATCAAATCACTTATTACATTGTTCACCTCAAATTAATTTCTTACTATAAACTGTTAGTCAATACTGTAAATGAAGTGGAAATTATATTAAACTTGTTAATCACCTGGGCGGAGCTAGAGCGTCGGGAGCGGGTTCGGCCGAACCCACTAATTTTAATTCGAACTCTATATTTGTCTTTAAAATTTTATTGAATATGTATAAACTATTAATTTAGAACTCAATAACTTCAAATGATTAGAATCCCGAACTCATAAGTTTGAAATCTTAGCTCCACCGTTGTTAATCAAATTTTCATATTTTATGTTCAACTTATTTTCTTTGTTTAATAATCATGTGGCATGCGCATGAACTGCTCACATTACTTTTTATCAGAGATGCCGAATATTACAAGAATTCAAACGTCAAAAAATACCAACTTACACCTACTTTGATTTGCCTTTTTACACTAACTCAATGAATGCATAGTATTCAAGAAACTGCGTATAAACAGTCAATTCCCTTCCCTTTTACGTAATTCATAAGCTATGTTATTCTCGTACTCCTTTACTATTCCCGGAATATTTATTGCACTTTCGCTTCGCCTATATATTCATATATTTTCCTTTATTATTTTTTCTAAGATAGGTTAACAGTAGTTTCCTTGTCCGTCATTTACCTAGCAGATCAATCATTGACAATATATCATTTCTATATATAATAATTAAATTAACCAAAAAATTAAAGTATCATTTAATTTATGCTTGCAAATAATTTCATGTAGCATTTTCACAATATTAAAGAAAAAGGAGAAAAAGAAATCACTAATAGTAAATTTAGCACAAGGTGACCACTATCCCTTTCGCTAATAAACTTTTGAAAAGTTTATACTAGTGAAAATTCCAAGAAAAACAAAACAGTGGTTAAGAAGACAGCTTTGAGGTGGTGACCCGCCAGTATTTTAATAAGAGATGTACTTTATAAACCACTCCATGTTACACTCTGTCAAATTTCGGGCAGCGGGCAGCCCTTCCTTTATTTGCTGTCACAATTTAAGTACTACACTAATTAATTAACTAAACTTTAACTTCTAAATAAAATAAAGTATGAGCTGTTAGAAGGGTGTGAACAATGTTAGTATTAGATACTCAGAGATAAAATTTAATATAGTTCAAGTTTTGTTCGCTTCATTTGGAAATTGGAACCAATAAATGGTAACAAAATTTTCCAATAGAGAAACACCAAATTCTAGCTTCAATTTCTAATATTAATTCATAAATGATGCTTCACTTCAACAGTAGTTGAGCTCAGCTATATGCATTTTTTTATTTATAATTTTACTATATTCCTATGTGTTCCATTCCAGTACAAACCTATTATAACCCTCTTTCTTTTGTTAAAAAACCAATATTCTTTGTAAAATCAATCTATTCATATGCTTTTTCCTTTAGTTCAATATATCGTTCATTCAAATAAATATTATTATCAAATATAAGTAAAATTTACTGCTTAAAACATTCAAAAAATTTAGTAAAGTTTTGCTTTAACATTTTGAAATATGAACAGAGATTATTTCATTTATCAATAAGTTATTTTGGATTTAGATACTTATAAGTAAGGAGAAAATAAGTCTTGTCAATCACTAATTAAAGACTTGAAATGTCCAACATAATTAAAATACTTTCACATGTGGTATCGCACTTTCAACCTGTCCGTAATTCTTCTTCGCTTTCCTACACCACACAGCAGCTATATATAAACACCATATTAGCCCATAATCTTCCTTCAGTAGAATCTCTGCAGTTCCTCTTTGCATTTGCCTTTCAGCATTTTGCTCTCAAATAGGAATTTCAGAGTCTCTCTTTTTCTCACATTCCCAAATTTCTACAAGAAAATGGAGGGCATTAAAATGAAGATGTTTGTTGTTGCTGTCGTCATCATGATGATGGCTATCTCCGCCGTGAAGGGCGTCGCCGCCGCTGATTCTCCGGCACCTGCTCCGGCTTCCGATGCCACCATCTTCGTCCCCACCTTCTTCGCTTCGTTTGTTGCTCTTGCTTTTGCTCTTCTCTTCTAATTTAGCTCCATGTATTCTTGATTAAATCATGAGGGTCGTTTCGTAATTTCATTATTTTGTTTTGTTTTGTTTTGGAGTGACTCTTTGATTGTATTTTGTTAGTTTCATGTATTTTTGTGTAATATATTTGAAATTTTAGTGAGTTTTTAGGTTATTACTATTGATAAGAGATCTTGACTCTAGTGTTTGGCTTCATAATTTCATTTCTTTAATTATTTAGCTTTTAAAGATGACACTATTTTAAGATTCGTTCATTTAATATGGTAGAGATAATTATATGTTGCAAAAGTGATCAAACGACATCTTTACCTTAAAATTATAGTATGATGTTTTTCCCCCTAGTATATTTGAAGCTAATTTGGAAGGTAAATACTTCTTTAATATGCTTAGTTTCCTTAAAAGTGTACCGAATTGCAAAAATCTCAAGAAAGCAAAGGCACATTCTAATCAATTCAAAGTAAATTGAGAAAAATAAATTGACGAAAAAGAATCTTTATAAGCATCATATGTTGGACGATATATACTTTTTAAACCTCTTTTGTTATTCATTCTAGAAAGAACTCCAAACCTATAAATTTACTTTAAATTAAAGGCCTAACTAGTTGAACTACCTTTGGAGCCTTTTGTAAGGTGAAGTTCTTTATTAAAGTAACAAGTTGAGAGTGATTCCACTAATTGCTGTTGCAGTGGAATGTACAATAATGATTATTCTGAGAAATGTGAATTTCAAGTCTCCAAACATATGCATTTTCAAACCTCATAAGGTTACGATCATCTAAGAATTTCAAGAAAGACCACATGAGCAGCATGCAAGTTAATACTCAGCTTGCTTTTATTTGTGATGTTTTGACTTTTTACGCCTCTTAATAAATAATAAATAAAATGCATAATTTATCATGATACACATTAATTGATGCATATTTTTAGAATTAATGTTGTGGTATAACAGAAAAAAGGAAATTATCTAATCTTGATATGCTAAAAGTGACAAGTAAAAATAAAAATTTATTTTTAGAATACTGGACAAGTAAAAGTGAACAAAGGGATAACTACTCGTTTTACATGTAAGGAATCATTAGTTGTATAAACAGAGAGGGGTGAAAAGGAAAAAGAGCTAGATTGAGCTGAGTTTGCACGAACACCCCAATTATAAAAATAAAAAACAAAAAAAAGCAGCTAGAGATTTCTAAATTCGTTTAAAGTGGTAGCCTTACATGAAAACAAATCCTTATCCACGTAATATATTTGAAGGAAAAAAAAATGAAGCCCTACAATGTCCAGTGATTAGGTAATTACTTGAGAGAAGTGTAAAATGGGACAAAAGGGGTGGCGAAGTTCAAATTTCTAATTATTTGAATGGTCAAGTAAATTTAGGAATAGAAGAAGCAGAAGTGAGATTGAATAGATGCCATATAAATTAAGTGATATTTTTTGTTGAGTAGGAGCCATTGAAGAGAATTCTTTGGGCATCAATTGATGGTGACTCTTGAGTTGTATATGTGAACTAACAAGTTGTGCTCTTTATTGAAAGTTTCAATGAAAGGCCACCAAATTGTGCAAAATATGGACAACTCATCTCATAAATTTATAGCTACCAAATTTGGCCAATGATGGACTTACATGAGAATGCTGACATGAGTAATGAGAAATACAGTAAAAAAATATAATCGCTCGTAGGTAGAAGGTTTTTTGCGTTCAAATCTAAGAGACTCTTATGTGCTCGGGCACTTACTATTTTTAACCAAACCCTGTAACCAGTGGCGAAGCCACATGATCACAAGTCGAAAAAATTGTATTGTGTATATAGGTAAAATATTACGTTTTAGATATATATAACACATATTGAACACCATTTGTCGGAAATTTTTTTCACTTCTTCCAAATTTAAATAACCTTGAAAAATTCCTAGCTTCGCCACTGTTTAGGAAACTAGCATTAACATACAAGTAACTTGACTGAACATTCTTTTGTGATTAGTAGCAACTCCAAAATGAGTATCCATGACCTAAAAATCTTGGGTCCACCATTGAATAAGGCTGCTAGCTAGGTGTTCTGATACTTTATATTTAAATCTTTTTTCCTATGAGCTGCTGCCACAAAATCTCATTTGATAAAGATTTACCTTAATGTATTAACTTTCCTATTTCTTTAGAAATAAATTAATGGGATGATCTCCTCTTTATGTTGCTAGATTTGCTTGTTTTGGTTTCCATGTGTGAATATAATTCACTTAAACCAAAAGTAGGAACTTTTGGAGCCATCACAAAAATGTCAAGGATCACTGCTAAAATTAAAAAGCCCTAGAATTTTTGGTTTTAGGCAAAATGTTTGAAGCTAGAATCCACTAATTCAAACCACCACATGGCTACAAAAGAGAAGATACTCCTCCTAATCAATATGCTAATATCTTTGATTAAACATGATGGATGTCTATCTATATTTCATTTGGGGTGCACATGGGGGAGTAAATAATGGCAAAGAGAAAAGGCCTAAACATATGATTAATCCATCCCTCAATAATTCTTCATCATCATCAAAATGCAGCTTCAAAACTTGGTTGGTTGGTTTGGACCTTTATCCCTAGATTATACTAAGTATACATATTTATCTATCAATGCCTTTTTTATCTTTATTCGAGTGAGTTTGTTCGTTTAAGAAATAGGTCAAGATTTACATCACTTGAACTATTAGTTGGGATATCCATGTATGTTACTTTTCTTACTTTGTATGGTATGAATTTCATTTCTTATTTCTGATGACAACCACAAAAGTAAACAATAAACACAAGATATTGATAACAAATGTTTACCCTGGCATTCAAGCTCAAAGAAACATCCAAGCTTAAGTAAGATTGTTGTCATGTTTCCATCTAAACTCTAATTCATGCACAGACAAATGACAATATACCATCACAGACAAATTCATGCACTGTTACAAGTCTCCCTCTTTCATCATGTAATAATATACATAGAAACCCTCTGTTCTCAAAATTTACAAGATTGTTGTCATGTTTCCATCTAAACTCTAAAGCACAAGAGCTTGGGTTACCTGCGTATTTGAAAACTTTCTGAAAAAGATAAGATACAACATGGGGCCGTAGCAACTAACCCAAAGGGGAAGAAATAAAAGGGAATGAAGAAAACCACTCTACTTGCTGTAGAAGCCAGATTCTGAGATCTAACTTCTCGGCTTTAGTGATAATCCGATGCAAGAGACAACGAGTAGTGGCTTACGAGTCTCCTGAGGAGGACACTCTTGCTGTTGACGTCTCTCCCAGCGAAACAGATGCCAAAGACGAAGCCAAACTCGAGCATTCCTAGCACCTTTATGAAAGTTTCTTGTTTTGCTCAGCTTTAGCTTGCTCCAAGCCCTCTTGAGGTCAATCACGTGGAAAACGCGCCCCAAAAGCTGCCTTGACTCTCCAAAGATTCCCATGTTTAGATGAGGAATATATGCAACCCACAATGCTACTACATGAGCTACCAACCCAGGAAAGAAATAAAGGGACGCCCTAAACAATAGGAATGCAACCGACAGTACAAGGTAAGGTTCACTCAAGAGCAATTCCCTTAAAGAGGACCCTTTCCATTGCTGAAAAGCTTTGTGACCATCTGTCTTATAAGTAATTTGATGTTTCTTCACTTCTATCACAGGATCAAGCCCTGAAAACAAGCATAAATGTGTGAATTCTATACCATTAAGTTGAAAATGAGAAAGTGTAAAGCACTGATTTGTTGCATTCCATAAAAATAAGTATTTCTATTACTTATATAGCATGTGGATGCATGGTTAAACCCTGTATATATGCCAAATTAGCACTTCAAATTTTAGACTTTACTAAATAAAGCAGTCATTTTTGGGGGCAGGTGGGCCCTTACTGGTGTTCATTCGACAAGCTACAGCGAATTTTCTTGGCATTTCAGCAGTCTCATATTAAGGAATGTCCATCTGTGAAACTCCCAAGGATACCAAATCTCACTTCTATGCATCAGTTTGATTGGGATGTGGATATATACTTGGTCTTTGCTGACTTATTTCATCCTAACTTAATTCTTGTTCTTTCTGTTATGCAAACATGCGACAAATAATTGCAGGCATGCCTTTTGCTAATCTACAGTCAGCTTAGCAGCTAATGTTTAGCTCATCTAGTTCTCCAGTATCTTAAATGTTGATCCTCCAGATGCCTACAAGCTACAGCCACTTGATTACTTTTACCTAACTATATATCACATGGTCATGTTAATTTTGAAAAAAATGCAAAAGTAAAATGAAACAGAAAAGGGAAATAAGAATGTAAAGCCCACTACTATTCAGATTCTAGTTAAGTTTTTAGTTGTGGGATCTTCAGCTTGGGATCAAATCTAAATGTCAAGTAGGGCGGGGTTGTGCTTCAATATAATTGTATGGACCTTAAATTGAAGAATATACTGGGGTTACCGATTTTAGCTTTTCTTTGCTTCAACATTCAATTTTGCCAAAAGTGCCAAAGTGAGGAAAAGTTATAGGGGAGAACCCTGGCTTGCCAAAATAGAAAAAGCCCTTTCCCCTTTCTCTAATAATAAGGTAAGGTAGGATGCATTTTAGAGTATTCCATTCCGTTTTTCAGCTGGATCCGAACCTCTTGTTATTGTTCGGCCTGAAACAACTATATTCAGTAGAGAGAGGGGCTTTATCGAAAGGCTAGAAACTTTTATGTATATAGATATAGTGTGTGCATACAGGGTTTAGGTATGCCACTTAAAACAAAGAACCCCAAGTCAGTAAAGTAGTTAACCAAACACAAGTAACAAGTTAAGAAAAATCCTCACACATTGCAAATATTAATTGGCTTAAGCTATGAGCAAAGGCTAAGTGTAAAACATTTTAAAATCAGAATTCAGTTTTTTGGGGCCGATCCGCTCCATCTTTTCCTTAAAAAAATGGCACCGGGCTGAAAACCAAATGTAATGAAATTGAAAAGCTAAAACCATTCCACCACATTAATCAAAGCGCAATGACCTAATTTTAGGCTTGGCTAGTGTTTTGGAAAAGATGAAAAATGCTCACTCCTCCAAACAGTAAGGATGAACTCTTACTATTATGCCACCCAAGAGCAGGCAAAAAGAGAATATAGGCAAGCAATTGGAAAGGTCACCTGTAGTCCTCTTGTAGAAGTTCACAAGAGACTGAAGATCTTTCCGGCCATGATACCGCACTCTCATTGTCTGATTCACAATCAGTATTGCTGGAAAACTGTGAACTCCATATCTGGAGAAGACACTGCAGGTGAGAGGCAAGACACATGATTAGAATTGTGAGAAACAGGTGAAAGAGAGCAGAGAAGCTTGGGAGAGAGGAAAATGCTAAATACTTTTATCAATTTTCCTTTTATTGGGGAAACTGTATGATGTAGCACATATGCCTTATTATTGATGCACATAATAGTACTTATTTAATTGAAAGCATTTGTAGGTAAGGACTCAAAAAGGCTTCTGTCACTACGAGGAAATATTCATCTGATATTTACTTTTTTGATAAGGTATATTTATCTGACAGTTTCAATCTCATACTTTTCCCTAGACAAATTTCCATGCAGTACATCCACATCCTGAAAACAAAAAGGTAGAGTTGGGACGACATCCCAGGTACGGACGACCGGTGCACACCTAGGGCGGACCGGCCGGCCCATACCAAAGTCCAACTACGAGCTTTTTAACTGCAACAACTTAAATATATGCTATTGGAGCTCTTTGTGTGGGGTAACTACCCCGTAGGGATTAGTTTGATTGTACTATTTGAATTACGTGAAAGATGCGTACACGAGGTGACTAGTGTGTATACGGCCTTATATGTGGAAATTTTACCGGTTTAGACTCTTTGGACTGCCAGTATCAGTCATAGATGGCATGCTTTCAGCACTTTTTCAACTATTTAATTATTTAATATCCAGCACTGATTAAGTATTCTTAAAAGGGGCATAAAGGGGAGTCGGGGATCAGCAGTTTTCATAAATTTTAATGGCACCTTGTGAGCAGTTACTGCTGTATTGCACAAGTTCTAATGGTGGAGCAAAATGCTAATAGAGATGGCACGGCTTTAACATACTCAGAAAAGATATAATGTAGCAAAAATTGAACCCACCTAGGCATGGCTTTTGATTGCTCAACCATCACATGTCTGATTCGCGGGAACATGGAACTCAGAGCACCAAACTTTGATTTAACATCTGTAGAGAAAGGACACCACGAGGCGTAGAACAAAATAGCAGTAACATCATCTTTCTGACTGGACCCTAGAGCCTTGTCAAGTGATTCTCCATCCGTCTTTTGTGAGGAGATTGAATAAAGGCACAAAAATCAGGATAAAAAGAAAAATAACTATATTAAGATGCATGCCATAAAAAATAGAAGAACGTAGTTTACGTGAAGAATTATAAAGTTATTTATGAGAAATTAGGTCCACAATTCCCTCTCCTACACCATAAAAGAAAAAGAAAAGAAAACACAACCTAGCTCTCTTGCCCCAAGGAACAAATGGAAAGAAAATGATATTATAACAAATGTAAACTTTGGAAAACTGTAAAAGGAGATCTAAATGAGATCCATCCATTCAGCACAAACTGCATAACAAGGTTGCACACACTTCAGGCTGGAGATGAATTAATGTAAGAAAAGAATAAACATTCCTTACAAGTATCCAGGAGGAATTAAAAGACCGGCTATGGAGGTAGAAGCTAAATTTTGAAAACAACTTACGAATAAAAAAGCTTTCACATCAAAGAGAGAATAAGCCTGTTGCATTCAACACATAACAAGCCCCCCAAAAAGGAGCATTCCCAGAACCAAAGTGATGTATATTGCTGAGACACAAACAATCGCACACTGATGGACATTTATTTGGTACATCATCATCTAGAGAACCCACATTATAAGTTGAATAATCTATTTTTCAAAGATGATCCCAACATTACAAAACCATTTGAAGCCCCAACCGCAAGTTAGGTAAACATCCATTCAGCATAATAGAGCTTGACTACCAACTACTCCGTTCATTAAGCACTTGATGACCACTTCTTCATTCACTTACCTGATAACCTGAAAGCCGGTTCTTTTCCTAATTCTATTTCGGCTCATATACATGCCATTGTCACCCTTCAAACCAAGCTCTTGCCATCTTTAGCTTGTAGGAACCAGGAAGTTGTAATATAAGTGCCTTGCTTTAACTTGCATAGCAAGTGTGGATTTACTAGGACAAGAGAAGCATGGAGCCAGAGGAGGTTAAATAGAAACTTATTCTTGTGGATTCCCCCTTCCCTAATACTGTTGAAAAACATTCTAATGTTCACCTAGAGTGGAAATAACGCCACATTCTGATTGCAGCCAAGATAAAATGCCATGATTGATGTTTCACAATCAGTCAAATCATTATCAGCGGATGTTTGCTGATAAAAGAAAATAATCATTAGTAGCGGATGTCCATATGAGCACTCATCCTAAAGGACATTACAGAAGCTGACCAGTTCACCCTAAAATTGTCCCGTCCACAAAAAACAATTTATAAATGCAACAGAAGCTGACCAGTTCACCTAACACTCTTCGAACACAAGTTTTCCTCTCTATGCACACTTCATTGTCTACTCTCGAAACAATAGAATACACTTTGCAACACTTGGCAAAGTTTCAAAACAAAATTAATCACATGACATTGAGCTTTTCCAACTCACAGGCTTCTCCAGGGGAGGAGGGGAGGCTGCTGATATCACTTACACATCTTTTTTATCTAATACATATATTCATGATAAAATATCCAAAAACCAATATTTCTAAACGCACTATTTACACTTCACTGTCTACTCTCGAGACATGAAATACAATTTCCAAACATATCTTCAAAAACAAAGTAAATGTCATTCCATCAAACAGTATCCTACCCATGGGCGCCTCTGCAATGATGGGGAGGCTATCAACAACAACAATAACAACTACACCTCAGTCAAAACATGTTTGGGGGGACTACCAATACAACTTAATACTCCAGATTACTTTGATCTGTTTCTCCAATCCTCAATAAAAAAAATCGTTCTATTGTAATTTCTTAATTCAAAGAAAATCTTTAGTTTTTCCATCTAAACTATGCTCAAATGATCAGCTATGCTGCAACAAGGAGTTACAAACAGGACCCTGAAACAGGAATGTTCAATACTTAATGATAGAATTTCCATATCACCGGTGACTTAAGTAATCTTTTCAACGTCTACAGCAATATACATTACCAAATTCATATTTTTCAAAAGATGCTCCTAAACAATCAGCTGCAACTCCATGAGTAAGCAAAACTAAACCATGATTAGCTATTGAAAGTACTTAAAATGAGCTATGATGCAACAAGAGAGTTATAAAACTGCCCTCGAACAAAAAAGTGACAGCACATCTGAATACAAGTATCTCCACATTACCATGACTTGAAAAATCTGCAGATATAAGCTGCAGTATTTTCCCCAATACCTTATCTACTGAATCATAAGATAATCTCAAACCCCAAATTAACTTTAAAAATTCAATCTTTTAAAGCAAATATAATGAAATCAACAAAAACAGAAGCAACTCAATGAAAAATCACTTAATCACAAGTCATAATCAAACCATGATTAGCTATTGACAAAATAAACCCAATTAATCAAGGGGAAAAAACCCCAGCAAAGATTCTCACAAATCCTATAACAACTTCAAACCCCTAATAATCACCAAAATAAGCAAACCACTTCAAAAAAATGAAATCTTTAGCAAAACCAAACAGCAAATTTTTTTGAAAAATTCAACCCATTTCAATTAATCAACAAAACCTAAATATAAAAAATACCAGATATGTACTGCAACCAAAAAAACAAAAAATCCGCAGAAAAAAGAAAGAGATAAAGAAATTAAATTACCTCAAAAAGCAAAGGAGGTGGAAAGGAGATCCGAAGAGGGCATTGAGACCTCAGATCGTAGAAAAACGTATTCGTATTATACGATGAAAATACGCATCCAAAAGCTGAAAATACATAACACAATACTACTATGTATCTCATCGACACCATCATCCTACAAACAACAAAAATCAATACTTTCTGATTTTCTCCTATAAAAAGAAACCCAAATAAAATTCCCTAAATATTAAATACAAAAAGGAAAATTCTTCCCCTCTTAGCCTCTCTTTAAGAAAATCTTGAAACTTTGGGTTATAAAGTCGCCTTCTTTTTTCATTTTATATTTTTTGTATGTATAGTGTCAATGTTCTGTCAAACCAGCTTTTCTTCTAAACCCTCTCTCTCACAGCAACTTTTTCGTCTTCGTACGATTTTGATTTAAAACTAATTTGGCTTTTCCATTTTTTGATATACTTTAATAAGGCCTATCTGATTTGTAATCTTGGAAAGTAAATATTAAAATATCTTCCTACTTTTGATAAAATAAAAGAAGAAATTACTTCTTTTCTTCTTCTTTTTTTGTGGTTATCTAGTTTTCCACCAAGCTACGGTTCAAAACATATTGTCTCGACTCACGAGTTTGAATAATATATGATCAATTAATTACTATTAATCAACAACAACAATCCAGTAAAATCTCACTAATGAGTTTGGGGAGTATAGTGTGTACGTAGACCTTACCCATACCCCGAAGAAGTAGAGAGGCTGTTTTCGAAAGACCCTCGGCTCAAAAAAATAAAAAGACAAAATGACAAAAAAACAAAAGGAAACAATATTAGTATCACAACAACAATTATAGGATAAATATGAATACCATGAAATCCAGAAGAAAGATGCAAAGCAAAGGGAGACAATATTAGTAAATATTAGTATCACCACAACAATCATAAGGAAAATAGGAACACCATGAAATCTAGAAGAAAGATGCAAAGCAAAAGCGATAGCTAGTAAATAGGACATGCACTGAAAAGCGAAATAGTAAGCCACAACATTGCCAATAGCTATCTTAGACAAAAACCCTACAAGGCTAGTCCCACAGTGGTACGAAGTAAGGCACGACTCAACTACCTCCTAACCTACAACCCTAATACTCGACCTCCACATCTTCCTATCAAGTGTCATGTCCTCGGAAATCTGGAGTTTCGCCATATCCTGCCTGATTAATTACTATTAATCGAGTATAATATTTTTTGTAAAAAAGTAATAAATATTATATTAAGCTATATAATATTTTGTGATATTTAATTTATATTCTAATCATCCCAAATGACAAAAAAGTTAAGAGCACAAATGTTGAGACACTTGCAATTTATTATTATTTTAATATTTAAGAATTACATAAATTCTAAATCACAATTCTTATATTTTGAAGAATCATAATTATAGTAACAATAATATTTTTATTGAAATAGCAAGGGGTCACAAGGTATCCCTTAATTAGTTATCTTATCCTCCCACGAGATAATAAAATATTACTAACTAATAATTCTGAGATTAGTTATATCATAATTTTATCTCAATCAAATTTAGGATAAACATGTCTTAAATTTAATTTCGAGATTAATTATTTTCCCTCGTACAGATCAACCCTAATAATGCAATTCTTCTAGGGTGGATGGAACATAAAAGGGTTGAATAAATTGATCAATTTTGACAATTTAACCAAAGACCATACCAAGCCCAACCAACTTATGATACGCGCTCTGCGCGTGTACCTACGTCGGTAATAATATGCTTTCATTATAAAACTAAATTTGTTTAAAATATAAGTTACTGAAAATAATAAATGTTGATCATATTTAGCTTGCTCAATAAATGAGAAATATGACTTTGATTCTTGGTGTTTCTGCTGGCTATCGAAGTTATGTAGTTGACTTTTTTTCTCCCTCCATCTCTCCGCCTCTTCTATATTTTTAATTATTTTTTGTTATTTGTTCTGATTATTGAGTGTTGTTTAAAAATACTATACAAAAATCCACGAAGAAGATAATTTTGTTTGAGTAAACAATTAAAAAGCTTTAAAAATAATATTAAATGGATTATAGTCATAGTATGACCAAAAAAAAAAGAATTATGGTCATCGTTATATTATTCAAATAAGAAAATATTTCATATGATGTAAATCTTGAGTGCTTTTAAAATTTAAAATATCAACACTTCCAATATATATAGAGTTTAATTTAAAGGAGGAAGAATTCAGAATGTTAAAAAGTGATGAGTATTTTTGTTATGAATCTTAATTATTATTATTTTCACTTTCCAAATAGGAGTTAGGTGAAATTGGGACTGATATTGGGATGAAACACTTGTATAACGTACTTGGACTTAGCTTTATGCGCGAACTTATCCTAAAGTTCTTGTACAATTATGTGTAATTAGCTTTGTAAGTAGATCAAAAATTCATTAACAACCCTTTGAATCGTCTAAAACTCTCTTTATTAATAATATTTTAAAAATTAAAAACACTAATATCGTGTCATGGCTGTAAATTTGATAGAACCTTCCTTCCGAATTTTTTTTCGTATTTTAACTTTTGTTTGGTCTGTATTTATTTTATTTTGTTTGATAACAATATCTATGTATTTGTGGATTACGCAACTTATAATTTAATAGTTATTATTATTTGGTAACAACTTACAAATAACTATATTCACTAATATTCATTTTAGTAATGAATCCGAGTATTTAATTGTTTGTTAATCTATACTATATTAAAAGCACGAAAATCCTTAGCGAAATATCGTTCGTCTTTTATACCCTCTAAATTAGTTTCACACTAGACAAAATAGTCATTTATTATTTTTCCCATTTTTAGGAATTTAAAATCAACTAAAATTTTAGTTATTATATTCTTTCCGTATTTGAATTAAGTAAAAGTCCTCGTATTTAGACTTCAACCGACATGTAACAAGTTAACTAAATCAAAACTACTAACGTTATTGTCCAAAGCAAAGTAAACCTCTTTTGTTAAAAATCCTTCAAAAATTTAAAAGTTAAAAAAAAAAAAGGAATTTAAATTGGATATTGTTATAAATCTGTATTGCTGTAATAAACAATTAAACTTTCTGAAATATATAAATAAAACAGAAAGTTAGTAATACTTGTTTAACGAAATAAATTCTGGAAAAACAGTATAGGAATAAATCGAGCCCACTGAATACACAGTGTGTCCTTAAGGAAATTATTCCCCTCAAGTGCCCGAGGTGCTGCAATATATCCTCCCAGGATAGAACGATTTAACTCACCGGAGTGTTGGCGAGCCACTCGAAGTCTGTAAAACACACTGGATTTTTTGTGCAGAAGAAGAAGAAGAAGCTCAGAAAATTTCATAAGGAAAGATTCTGGGATTCAAACTCTATTTATAGAGTTGCTGGCATTATTTCTAAAAAGGTTTGCAACCTTTCAGAAACAGCCATGGCTGTTGGAACAGGGTTGTTTGAAATATTGCGGGAAAATGGATTTAAAATAACTCGGGAAAGAAAACGGGCCTGACCGGACCAGGTCGCGGGTCATGGGTTATTCCGGATTGAATTTTTCGTTAATTATTTAATTAATTAATTAAATAATTGAAAGGAATTTTGTCTAAAAAGATTAATCAATCAATCGATCTTTGATCAAATCTAAATCCAACTGAAGCCGAGCGAGCGAGCGAGCGACGGCGCGAGGTTTGCCTTCTTCTTAACTCTTTAAGAGCTAGAAAAAGAGCAATTATATATATACCCATCAAAAGCCTTTTCTTCCTCCAATATGAGACAATGTCCCTTTGCCAAGGAGGGAAACTCAAATATTTTATTTTCCCCTCCATTTCTCATTCACCATCTTTTAAGCTACATAAGCTTAAAATCCCAATAATCCTCCACATGAATGGGGAGTTGCTAAAAAATAAAGGAATGCAAGGACGCGTGTGTGTTTTACATGCAAGAATTAATTGCATCTAGATAAGTAGGTTTCCCTTTGAACTTTCCGTAGTGAACTTATATCGGATATACTCGGTAAATCGGTAGATTTGATATCTTTGAACCGTCGAGCTTTGTTGTATACCTAGACAATATAAGTCACACAATCAATCCTTAACCATCTATGGTTCTCACGATTGTGTTCGTTTCAGCCATGAACACCGTCTGGTTTTATGAGTGCTTAGAGAATGGCCTTTACTTTCACTCTCCTTTAAACGGCTTACACTTCACACTCACATAGGTGATTTTTAAACATGTAATCCTATAGACACACTATCTGGTCATATCCTGTCAGACTTAGCAAATCATTAAAAAATCTTTAAGCTTTGTTGAATCGCCGAAAAGCCTTAATGCTTTACCTAGATTTCTGAACATTGTCTTCATCACGAGAATGGGTTGAGTTATTTGACAATGTTGAACCGTCATTCATAACTTTGTTTAATCTCTTTGAACCTAGCTCGTGGGATCTCCAGTCTGCTAGGTAGAGTTACCGCCATGATGACTTGTCCTAGACCTTAATTCCATTCCCTTTGATGATATTTCAACTGCCTCTCTAGATAGGCCTTTTGTAAGTGGATCCGACATGTTATCTCTTGAATTTACATAGTCAATTGTGATAACACCTCTAGAGAGTAGTTGTCTAACGGTATTGTGTCTCCGTCGTATATGACGAGATTTTTCGTTATACATAACGCTCCCTGCCCTGCCTATTGCCGCTTGACTATCACAATGTATACAAATAGGTGCCAAAGGTTTGGGCCAAAATGGAATATCTTCCAAGAAATTTCGGAGCCATTCAGCTTCTTCACCGGCTTATCTAAAGCTATGAATTCAGATTCCATTGTAGAACGGGCGATGCATGTTTGTTTGGATGATTTCCAAGACACTGCTCCACCCCCAATTGTGAAAACATATCCACTCGTGGATTTAACTTCAGATGATCCAGTGATCCAATTTGCATCACTATATCCCTCGATCACATAGGAATATTTGTTATAATGCAAAGCGTAATTTTGGGTATGTTTGAGATACCCCAAAACTCGTTTCATTGCCATCCAATGTATGTGATTGGGATTACTTGTAAACCGACCCAGTTTACTAATAGCACATGCTATATCTGGTCGCGTACAATTCATGATATACATCAAACTTCCCAATACTCTTGCATAATCCAGTTGTGAGTCACTTTCACCTTCATTCTTTTGAAGTGCATAACTCACGTCAATTGGAGTCTTGGAAATTTTGAAATCCAAATACTTGAACTTGTCAAGTACCTTTTCAATGTAGTGAGACTGTGATAATGCTAGACCTTGTGGAGTCTTGTGAATTCTGATTCCTAAGATCGCATCAGCAACTCCTAAGTCTTTCATATTGAATTTGCTAGCCAACATGCGCTTAATAGCATATATATCTCCCATGTTTTTGCTCATTATCAACATGTCATCAACATATAAACAAACAATGACTTCATGACCTGGAGTATTTTTAATGTAAATACATTTTTCGCACTCGTTGATTTTAAACCCACTTGCCAACATTGTTTGGTCAAATTTGGCATGCCATTGTTTGGGTGCTTGTTTAAGTCCATAAAGCGACTTAACAAGTTTGCACACTTTTTTTTCTTTATTAGTTACCACAACCCCTCAGGTTGTTCCATGTAAATCTCTTCCTCTAATTCTCCATTTAAGAAAGCTGTTTTAACATCCATTTGATGGATTTCAAGACCATACACGGCCGCTAGTGCCACTAACACCCTAATAGATATTATCCTCGTTACTCGAGAGTAAGTGTCAAAGTAATCAAGGCCTTCCTTTTGTCTATAACCTTTGACAACAAGTCTTGCCTTATATTTGTCAATAGTGCCATCAACTTTCACTTTCCGTTTAAAGATCCATTTCGAACCTAAAGGCTTATTTCCCGGAGGAAGATCTACCAATTCCCATGTATGGTTCTCCAAAATTGATTGAATCTCACTATTGACTGCCTCTTTCCAAAACGTTGAATCAGAATATGACATAACTGCTTTAAAAGTTTTGAGGCTCATTTTCAAGCAAGAATGTCACAAAATCTGGTCCAAAGGAAGTAGATGTTCTTTGACGTTTGCTACGCTTTGGATCTTCTATACTTGGAGTATTTTCCTTTGGTTCTTCCCGAGGTCGTTTAGGTCTTTCACTTAACGATTCACATTCAGTATTATACGGATAGATGCTTTCAAAGAATTCAGCATTCTCTGATTCCATTACTGTATTAATGTGAATTTCGGGAATATCAGATTTATGAACCAAAAACCGACATGATTTACTGTTTGTAGCATATCTAATGAAAATGCAATCAACCATTTTTGGTTCGATTTTAACCCTTTTAGGTAAAGAAACTTGTACCTTTGCTAGACACCCCCACACTTTGAAATATTTCAAGTTGGATTTTCTTCCTTTCCATTTTTCATATGGAATAGATTGCGTTTTGCTGTGGGGTACTCTGTTGAGTATTCGGTTAGCTGTAAGGATAGCTTCGCCCCACAAACTCTGCGGTAATCCGGAACTTATTAATAAAGAATTCATCATTTTCTTTAATGTCCGATTTTTCCTTTCCGCAATTTCATTGGATTGAGGTATGTAAGGTGCAGTAGTTTGATGGATAATTCCATATTCCGAACATATTTCTGCAAACGAAAATTTATATTCTCCACCCCTATCACTTCTAATCATTTTGATCTTTTTATTCAATTGATTCTCCACTTCATTCTTGTATTGCTTAAATACTTCAATTGCTTCATCCTTACTATTAAGCAAATAAACATAACAATATCGAGTGTAATCGTCAATAAAAGTAATAAAATACTTTTTACCACCTCGTGATGGTGTCGACTTCATATCACAAATGTTAGTATGAATTAAGTCTAAAGGATTTGAATTCCTTTCAATAGACTTATAAGGATGTTTTACAAACTTAGACTCAACACATATTTGACATTTTAATTTATTATACTCGAATTTAGGCAATACTTCTAAACTAATTAACTTCTGCAAGGTTTTGTAATTGACATGTCGTAAACGAATATGCCATAAATCATTTGACTCCAATAAATAAGAAGAAGCTGAAATTTTATTCATACTGTCAACAACCATTACATTTAGTTTGAAGAGGCCCTCTGTGAGGTAGCCCTTTCCAACATATATTTCATTCTTGCTTACAACAGCTTTATCAGAAACAAATACACATTTGAATCCGTTATTAACAAGCAAAGAAGTAGAAACTAAATTCTTCCTAATAGTAGAAACATGAAGAACGTTGTTGAGCGTTAACACCTTGCCGGAAGTCATCTTCAGGAATATCTTCCCATAACTTTCAATCTTGGTTGTGGCAGTATTTCCCATGGAAAGCTCTTCTTCGGGACCAGTAGTAGAGTAAGTCACAAATGCTTCCTTGACAGTACAAACATGTCGAGTGACTCCAGAGTCAATCCACCACTCCTTCAGATTTCCAACTAGGTTGCATTCCGAAAGCATTGCACATAGATCATCAATGTCATCATTATTCTCCACTATGTTGGCTTGTCCATTCTTCTTATACTTTTCGGGAGACGACAATCAGGGGCTTTGTGACCGGTTTTTTCACAATTGTAGCAGCTGCCCTTGAATTTTTTTTTGTTCTGCTCCTTAGTCTGTCCAGAAGACCTCTTTCTCTTCTTACTTTTTGGAGCAGTCTCCTCAACGATATTAGCTCCCATGATCGTTGAATTTCCACAAGACTTCTTCTTGGCCGTTTTGTTGTCTTCCTCAATCTTGAGACGAATCACAAGATCTTCCAACTTTATTTCTTTGCGATTGTGCTTAAGATAGTTCTTGAAATCTCTCCACGAAGGAGGCAATTTTTCAATCATTACAGACACTTGAAATGCTTCATTCACGACCATACCTTTAGCAATAAGGTCATGAAAAATAAGTTGAAGCTCCTGAACTTGGGTTCCAACAGTTTTTGCTGTCTATCATTTTATAATCTAGAAACTTGGTAACCACAAACTTCTTCAAGCATGCATCTTTAGTCTTGTACTTCTTCTCAAGTGCGTCCCATAATTCTTTCGAAGTATTCATCGCACTGTACACATTGTACAAGTCATTCTCTAAAGCGCTTAAGATATAGCCTTTGCAAAAAAAAATCTACCTGCTTTTACGCCTCAACAATCATGAATTTTTCGTTGTCCGGCATGTCCGCAGCAGGCACTGGAGGTTCTTCACTAGTAATTTTCTGCATACCAAGTGTGGTAAGCCAGAAGAACACCCTTTGCTGCCATCCTTTGAAGTTGGCTCCGGAAATTTTTTTCGATTTCTCTGCCGGTAGAACAACAGTCCGGTTTGATGAGGCTATCGTCGTTGCCGCAACAGTCGCAGAAGAATTTCCGTTATCAATTGCCATTTCTCACTGTAAACAACAGAAGAATTCAATTAATGGCAAAACCAGAACAGTAAACAATACTGTTATTAACAAAAAAAAAAGTATGTATAATAAATAAAACCGAAGTTTTTTATATACTGTTTCACAGAAAACGATGAAGTTTTTATGTTCTTCAAATCGTTTTATGAATTTCAATACTCTGATGAAGTTTTTTATATCTTCAAATCAGAATAGTAAAATTCAGAAGGAGTAAAAAACCACACAGGTTTTAATCTCCACAAATAAAATACAGAATATAATAAAATAATTTCCTTAAGATTGTTATAAATCTGTATTGCTGTAATGAATAATTAAACTTTCTGAAATATATAAACAAATCAGAAAGTTAGTAATACTTGTTTAACGAAATAAATTCTGAAAAAACAGTATAGGAATAAATCGAGCCCACTGAATACACAGTGTGTCCTTAAGAAAATTATTCCCCTCAAGTGCCCGCTGCAATATATCCTCCCAGGATAGAACGATTTAACTCACCGGAGTGTTGGCAAGCCACTCGAAGGCTGTAAAATATACTGAATTTTTTGTGCAGAAGAAGAAGAAGAAGAAGCTCAGAAAATTTCGTAAGGAAAGATTCTGGGATTCAAACTCTATTTATAGAGTTGCTGGCATTGTTTATGAAAAGGTTTGCAACCTTTCAGAAACAGCCATGGCTGTTGGAACAGGGTTATTTGAAATATTACGGGAAAATGGATTTAAAATAATCCGGAAAAGAAAACGGGCCTCACCGGACCGGGTCGCGGGTCATGGGTTATTCCGGATTGAATTTTTCGTTATTTATTTATTTAATTAATTAAATAATTGAAAGAAATTTTGTCCAAAAAGATTAATCAATCAATCGATCTTTGACCAAATCCAAATCCAACCGAAGTCGAAGCTGTTGGAACAGGGTTGAAGCGGATTGAATTTTTCGTTAATTAATTAATTAATTAAATAATTGAAAGGAATTTTGTCTAAAAAGATTAATCAATCAATCTTTGACTGAATCCGAACCCGAGCGAGCGACGACGTCGCGAGGCTTGCCTTCTTCTTAACTCTTTGAGAGCTGGAAGAAGAGCAATTTTATATATATATCCATCAAAAGCTTTTTCTTCCTCCAATATGGGACAATGTCTCTTTGCCAAAGAGGGAAACTCAAATATTTCATTTTTCCCTCCATTTCTCATTCACCCTCTTTAAGCTACACAAGCTTAAAATCACAACAGATATTGCCAATATTTGGGAATCTAAATTCATAATTTACCACTTTTACTTTTTTTGAAACTTTTTATCATTTTACTTAGTTAAAAAAGAATTTTATTTCCAGCTCAAAAATATAAATAGTTCATAATAATAAGTAATACAACACTGAATTTGCATTGGAATGGAAGATCTAAAACTTTCAGTTGTAGTTAAATTCGAATGTGTGAGGCCTTTATCGGAAGATAAAAATTAATCAGTATAATTAGGATACATTTTGTTTTTACTATTTCTTTTTATTAACTCTAAGGGTTTACGAAAAATTATTCTTATAATAAATTAATAATAAGCATTAATTTTCTACCTTAAGTTTGCGTACGATAGACCCTTGTGATCATGTCCTTTATTGGATTCCACGTATAACGGGAGTTTAGTGCACTGACTGTCCTTTTATTAATTTTCTACCTTTTTATGACAATTATTTTATTTCAATCTAAAAATAAATTTAGTTAGATTTGAATATTACCATCCAATTAAATTCTTCGCATGATAACTAAACTTAATATATGAACTCTCTTTTTATTTTTGGTATTTTCAATTTGAGTTCCAACAAGAATAAGATGAAGTTCATATTAGGTACTTGAGCAAATATAGTTCATATTTATATACGTGCAAATCAAACAATTATCATTTTTAGAAACTCACATTTTTTTTTTTAAATTTATTTTATAACTCAAGTGTAATTAGTTAATATAATATTTATGTAATTTTTTAGAAATATATATTTATTGAGACGGGATACACGCGCAACGCGCGTATCGTAAGACTAGTTTATTAAAAAGCTTAGCGAAAGCACACACTCCTAAGTCGTGTTATATAATTGTGATTTATTCCTCTAAGACCGTTTTCTAATTTATTTAATTTGCAACTTGGTTGGCTCATAAAAAATATCAATAATGAAACTACTGTTGTTCGAGAAAAAAAAGATTGAATTACTCTATTAAAAAATATTTTTGTGTTTACTTTTTGAATAAAAAAAATACTTTTACTACTATTTTATTATTATTATTATTATTATTATTATTATTATACACTTATGTTTACTACTATTACTATTCTTATTTATTTTGGTACGATAATAATATGAGCTGAGTTTAAAGAAAAATATGATGATTTATATAACTGACCACAATTTTGTTTGGGACTAAAGGGTATTATTATTGTTTTTTTTAAGAGGCTAGATGACAGTTTCTTCCTAAGATGATATTTTTTAAAATAATTTGTTTATTGTTAGAACGTCGTAGCAAGGGTATATCACGGTACTTTAATTTATAAGCTTTTGTATTAATCACAGCCTGTGTTTGAACTCTTAATATTTATTTCAACATTGTACTTAGCCTTTAAATTTTATAATCCTAAAGTTTTAGTATTTTTATGCTAATTATGTGTTAATTATATGGTTGGAACTCAAATAGGCGCCTACATTAAGTGTACCATACGGGGTTCTTTAATTATGTTTTCAAATATTACATAATCTTAGGATTTCCTATATATTTCAAATATGTAAAATTGAGTAATTACAATTTTAGTTATTTTTATTTTCAATGTCCTAAATATTAGGTAAAATATTATTAAATAACTATTATCTCTAGTGTAAATTTTATTTTTAAAAGATAAAAAAGTCAACTATATTTCGTTGTTATGGATATTTGCTTTTAATATAATAAAGATATAAATTCTCCGCGCTTGGGAAAAAAACGAGAAATAAATGACAAAAAACATTATTTTGTACTTCCACTTGTTGCTCCACTCTACCGACAGCTTCAGGTAAATGATTCTTTTCCCTTTCCTGGTTTTGTCATTCTTCTGATAACTACAGTAGCTATATGGTATTTCTTCTGATATTGAATTTTTTGTTTTATTTTTATTTGGATTTTCTGTTCATGTAAAGGAGCTTAGATCATTGCACAGTGAATTAGTGATTTTTCTAGCATGCCTTTAAGATTCCAACATCAAACTTGTTTTTAAATTTCCACTGCTTTAGATTTGGTTTTCATATACTTTTTCAAGAATTCCAAGCCCTGAGAAAGAGGCCAGCTAGCTTATATCGATTCATTCCTATTGTCTTTTTGGAGTTGCAGATTCTTGAATGTTGCTAATTTATACTGTAGTTGATATCATTGAGTTTTGGTGTATTAAGATTGTGTTCAAAGCTAATTTACCATTTCAAAAAAAAAAAGATTATGTTCATAGCTTGAAATTTGTTTGATTCTAGCTGAATATGATGGGATTTATCTCTTACTTGTATGCAGTAATCACCATTGATTTTCCTTTTTTGGTCGTTGATAAAGATTAATGACTTTCTCCTTTTATTAATCCTAGGAAAAAATCTCATCCTTCAGTGAATAAAGTCACCCTTTGACCCTATTCCTGAAGCAATTGAGATAACTATATGCAGCGAACAGGAACTGAGTTCTGGATTATTGCCAAATCACTGAGCTTGTCCCCAAAGTTGATTCCTTTCCCCTATGGATCGACTTAGTGAGCTGCCTGAACTGATACTGGTTCACATCCTCTCATTCGTGAACATGAGAGATGTTGTCAGAACAGCCATTCTCTCCAAACGCTGGCGACACCTGTGGTCAACTGTCCCAAATCTTGATTTTAGTTATGATGATTTCTATCCCTATCAGAATTATGTGGACTTTGTGAATCGGACCTTGCTTTCTCGTGGCACTTCTAAGATCAGAAGACTTAAAATTGGTCTCTTTTTAAATGCTAGTTATCGTAAAGATTATGATGGATGGATTCTGTATGCTGCAAAGAATAATGTAGAAGAGCTCTTCTTAGAATTTAATCAAGACTGTTGCTATTGGTTCCCACCTCAGTGTGTGTATCGCAATTCTTCATTCAAGACATTGAGTTTGTGGAGCTGCAAGTTTATACATGATGTGCAAATAACTTGGAACTTGTTGACAAAGTTAACCCTCCGGTTCTCGGTGTTGGGGAATCAAGATGTTCATAAGATTATGGTGGGTGCTCCAAAACTGGAATTCCTTGAGTTGGATTCATGCTGGGGCTATGATGATCTGAATATTGATTCTCCTTCTTTAAGAACACTGATTGTATGTGAATGGGAATCAGTTGAGTTTGAACATGGTCCCATCATGACAATTTCAGCGCCCAATGTTCAGACCCTGCGCCTATCAGGATTTCTTTATAGGAAGTGTATTTTGATGAATGTGCAGTCCGTTGTTAATGCCACCCTCAGTATTCATCCGCACACTGGTTTCAGAGGTGAAAAGAAGAACTTAAAAGGGCAGCAGGACAACCTAATGGAGCTAGTTAGGAGCCTTAAACATGTTGAGAACTTAACTTTGGGTGCTTGGTGCGTTGAGGTTAGTTTTCGAAACAAGTTATCTGTATCTGGTCTTTCTTTTTGCCTACCTTTAAGAGTCTTTTTTTTTTCTTGGTTGTGTCTTTATGAGGTAGATATTGGGTCTCTTACCCTTTGGAGCAGAGTAAAGTAATTGTTACAATTGCTAGCTTTAGTTCTCTCTTCTCTGATTAATTTTGCTTTCTAGGCATGACTCTATTTACACAAAGCACATTGGTTGAATCTTGATGCTCAAACAAGCACGTTAGAGAAACCTTCCCGTAGAATCCTCCGATTTTTTAGCATTAGGTTACTTTCTAAAAGCTAATAACTTCAAGAGACAAGTATTATTCTAAGCTTCCAAATGCAACTGTAAGTACAATTCCCGAAGCTCACAAGGAAACTGAACTGTCACTGGCTCACCTGAATTCTTCAACCGCATAATATTTGTAAGCAAAATCTAACTAAAAAATAACTAGTTCCTAGGTTAACTTAGATCAGAATCTATTGAGAACAAATCCCTTAAGCTCTCCAATGGCAAAAATTCTCCAGTTATCTAAAATGAGACCAAATTTATCAGCACAGTAATTGAATGCCTAAAAAGGGAGACATCTTAGAGGAAGTAAAAATCATTTCAAAGTAAGTATGATTCAGCACATTGCTCACCTCCTTTCATCTTTATCTTAAGTTTATCATGTTTTATTATGATCTAGTATATGACTAGGTTTAAGAAATTAACGGCTTGGCAGTGTGTTTTTATATTACAACTTCCCCATAACTACACATTATACAATTTGTTTTTCATGAAATTCTGATCGGGCATGCTTGTCCTAGTGGGTACTGAAATATCTACTTTTTCCCTCTGGATTCTGTGAATTTGACGATACAAGGTTCTAGCGCTAAGGGAGAAGAAACGCATTCCTTCTCAAGTTTCAACTCACAAATGTGTCACATTAAGTATACATATGAAGGAAGATGATCTTTTTGGAACAGTTAACCTGCTAAAAGGTTCACCAGCTCTGCAGATGCTAATAATAGACATGGAATATGGACCCTATGAACAGGTACATATTTCCTAAACTTTATTGTTCTCTATTTCTTATCTGACATATTCTGCCCAGAGTATTTGCTAGAAATTTGTGGAGAAAGAGCACTTCCAGTCAAACTAATTCTCTTGAAGACAAGTGGAGGAAAGCATAGTGCTATTTCTTCTCTCGACTTAAGACACCAAAAAAATTTAGTATGTAGGTTTTTATAGGTATTCTTCTAACATGTTCATAGTTTAATTCTATATTTCCTCTTTCTCCCAAATACATAAGCAAATCATACATGCATTCTTACATTAATATCGTAATACATGAACTAAGAAAATTCATATGCTTGGGATGAATCTAGTTTATTCATCAAACACTCCCTTAAAACCTGATTCATCACTCCAAGAAGCATTCTGGATTTTAAACTGCGCTCTTGCTGCCACTTTGTTGTGAATGGAAGAAGAGAATAATACAATTCAAAGGATAAAATTTTATAAGGTTCAAAGAGAATGGAATAAGGAGATAAGCACTCTAATAACATTAAGAGAAGTTCCATTTTACATTTAAATAAAACACACTAGACTCACATATGTATAGCTACTTTATACTTCTAGTTACACGAACCATCTAGAATAACTCAACTCAAAGGACACACACTTCAATTATAACTTTCAAAACATATATATTAGACTTAAACCCCTAGAAAAACTCAAAATACAAATAAACCTAGCCACTTGTTCATACTGTTAACATTTAAGTTTACTATTTCCAACAGTATCTTCGTGATGAACTGGTTATGGAAATTTAGCTTCAGTTAATAAACTAAATACCGCATTCATTACATTGCCAGAGAAGTAGAAAATGCTTTCATTGACATACATCCATTGATCTGATCCTCCTTATCAAAAGAAAATAAAAACATAAACAAAAATAATCCGTTATATCTGATCCTGTACTGGCTTCTGGAGATCATTTGTATTATTCATTTCTGGTTCTATCTAAATGTAAGCAAACCTTATCTTGGAAATTTTTTCTAGCCAAAAGGCGTGGAGCTAGCAGATTCAAAAAATTTCTACAATTCTAATGGCGCAAACTACTTAGCGTCACAAGTGAAGCACGTTAAATGTTTGCTGCACCATTTGAAGACAGTCAAGATTACCCAGTTTGTGGCAAAAACCTCCGTGTTTCCATTTCTGGAGTTCATTTTGAAGAACGGGAAGGTACTAGAGAATGTAGTAATCATAGCAAAAAGGGTAGATGCAAATTCACCAGACTACTTGCTAAAAGTTGCTCAAATATTACTAAGTCTGCCTAGGGCTTCCTCCCGAGCAGTTGTTACGCTCCTCAACTGACGACATTAAGTCATTTTGTAATTCGATAATTCATCAGCTTGTTCGGAAGCTGCATGGATTATGTTTTATTTCTGTGGGGTGTCAGACATCTTAAATAGTTCAAACATGTTTTTCTAAAGGTGGACTAATGCATTTTGTGAAGGTAAATGTTTCTCTTTGTTGTAATATCACTATGATGCTTCTTGTCTCCTGGATATTATATATTCTGTTGCCTCAAGTTAATACTTGAGTATGTATATCCCATTAGGATTGTTGTCAAGTCTTTAAATCATGTGATTCCCCCTTAGCAATTCCAACTGCCCCTTGTTTTATAATGCTGATTTTTATTTTCTGTTGAAAAAGATGAAGGGAGAGGTGGATTCTTTTAATATCTTCAATCCTTGAGATATTCGACTTTGGTTTAGTTCATATCTTGAGAAATAGCGGTTGCATTTGTAAGTTATTATACATAAGTTTAGTGAAAAACAATTGTTAGGGTAGTCTTAGTTGGTTAGCTACTCGAACTTTCACCTTGTTGGTGAGGGTTCGATTTCCCACCTTGTTATAAAATGACTTTTATTCTTGCTCCCTCTCTGGTAAGTCCACTACTCAGAGTTCTCACATCCGTAGGGATGCGGACTGACTGTCACCTTATATGGTATTGGGCAATGTCTGCCTTATAAGTTATGTAGTACTTGAGGTTCGAGTAGTCCTATAGAAGCTTTTTAGAATTTGGTGTGTGTTTTATTGAAGGATAATGAATTCTTATCTTTCTGTTCTTTTCTTTTGTTTTGATTGTAAATCTTTTTGGGGCTTTGGAGTTATTTTGCATTGATTATATTTTCAGTTTTAATTGTTTGTTCTCTTTTCAGTTCCTTCATTCATTGTTGATGTTTAATTTCATGAATAAATGACATGAAAATTGTTGGTATTTTCTAACGGTATTATAGTGCGGTTATCTTCCGTTTTCTTTTGGTTCAACAAAAATTTAACAAGCTAATTAATGTCGTCTCCGGTAAATTATACTCTAATCTATTGGTTTCTGTGTTATATATCAGTTACAAAATTCAGACCGACCCCTACGTATACATAAATCTTTTTTGTTTATCTAATAAGTATCATTTAATCCTTGTCTTTGATGTTATAACTGGTCATAACATTCTTCTTATGTTTTGTGAAAGGGGTCAAAATAGATCTTCATTTTTTCAATATTAAGAGAAATCAATCTCGTGAATGCTAGTTCTATATTTTTTTTCCTAAAAGATGGCTTCTTTTTTATCCTAACTAAAAGATAGCTCAATTGAAGAAGAAAAATAAAATTTCGTTTTATCAAACTACCTTTCCTTTCCTTCAAAAATATTTAATTTCTGATTATTATTCATTTATAATTCCTAAATTATCACTTACCAAATTGTAAGTAAATTTGCAACAAAAGATGTTTGATCAAAGATGAAGAAGCAAAATGATGGATCTGAAGGAGAGAATATTTTATCTTCTATCTTTTATAATTTCCCTAGTTGTTGGTTTTTTCTTTCCTCTATCTGTTGATTCGCAATGCAATGGAAGTCTAGTAATTGTCAATTTTGGCGACTCCAATTCTGATACTGGTGGCTATGTTATAGTACGTGGAATGATCGGACAGCTTCCAAAAAAGCACACCATTAGTCATGATTTAGCTGGTCGAATGTGTGATGGCAGATTAGTAATTGATTTTCTATGTAAGTTGGTTACACCACAATGGCAAACACAGAATTTTACGTAAGCAATGGCATCTTATTATCACAATTCGTGTTATAAAGCGAGCTTGACTTTGCCTCTTTAGTGGCTTTTTAAGGCTTCACTTCGTATTCTAAACGTATATACATATGTTTTTACTTAAAAATCCGTTTTACATATATGTTGAAAAGATTTTAACGAGGGGTTGTCGATGACATTCCTTTCTATACCAAAGTATTTGAGAACTTCAATAATTATGTTACTAGTGTTTCATTTTTTTTGTTAAGGAAGATAAGCAAGAACAAATATGATTAACTCATCCATTTTCGGGGCTCATGTTCATTTATTTATTTACTTATTTAATTTCCACTGCAGGCGAAAGTGTGAAAAATGGTTATTTAACTCCATTTATGGAGTCAATGGGCAAAAACTTTACAAACGGAGTTAATTTTGCTATTGCTGGTTCTAAAACTCTTCCAGCCTCAGATTCTTTTAATTTGAAGATCCAAATTGCCCAGTTCCATCGGTTTCGATCTCTTTCTCTTGAGTTATTTGACAAAGGTATATATGAAATGATAACCATACTAAAAGTCAACCACTCCTATTAAAAAAATATTGATATTTTCGAGTCGAAAGAAAAAAAAGGAATTAAAAAGTGAAATCACGATGCAAAGACAATTTTTTTTTATAACCAGAAAATCTAAAAATCTCAAGGTTTACTGGCGTATGGTTTGAAACTTAGTAGATAATATCCCTTTCCATTTAAATATCAATCTTTCGTTTACGAATAGTTTTGAACTAATAACATATGTCTAATCTACACATCATACGCTTTTACCACTAGATCAAAGGCCCGAAGGCAAGATAATAATTCTTATCGCTTAACTATTACTCAATTCTTAAAGACTAATATTATTTGTATATTTTAGGTAATGGAAATTTGCTAGGAGATGAAGATCTAAGGAATGCCCTCTACACCATTGATATTGGACAAAATGATTTGGATGGAGTATTTGGCGCTCTCTCATATGAAAAAGCTATCCTGAAAATTCCTGATTTCATTTTTGAAATTGAAACTGCAATAAAGGTAACCATACTTATAGTCATCTTCCTTTTTATGTCTCTTCTTTATATAGTTTTTTGCTCCTTTCTAAACTTGTATACTTTTGCTCTTTTTTCTTGGATATTTTTGAATTTCTATATTGAATTGCAGGAAATTTATGAAGAAGGTGGAAAGAATTTTTGGGTACACAATACAGGGCCAATAGGGTGCTTGCCTAAATCACTTGCAACATATAACAAGTATAAGGATGATTATGATGAGCATGGATGCCTAATATCTCTAAACGAAGGTGCAAAAATATTCAATGACAAATTATACCTTCTCTGCGAAAAACTAAGAGATGAAATGAAGAATATCACCATTGTATATCTTGATGTCTACTCCATCAAATATGACCTTATTGCTAACTCTTCTAATTATGGTAAGTGTTTCTTTCTTTCATTTTGCCAAAAATATAATGACGCGTTCATCGTTTTCACCTTAAAGGTTAAATTATTTAGTTTAGTGTAAATACTGAGTGTGGATAAATATTTACCGATTTCTTGCATGTGTATCGCTATCTTAAAGGATAAATTGATTAGTTTAGTGAAAACACTAAGTGTTGTAGGTTAGAAGGGAGTCGAGCGTTTTTCTATGTTGTTTCCGAGGGCGGGGCTAGGTTGATAATGTTTCGTCTTGGATTGTTAGTGGTTTATGTAGCTTCCACACTATTTTCTATGACACTATTACTTGGTATTGTTATTGCTTTTATATTTATTTTCTGTTTCTTACGATGCTGATATTGTTTTATTTTTCTGGCTTCTGTTGTTGTCACTGATCTATTGTGTATTGTTTATTGTTTATTCTTCTTCCTGAACTAAGGGTCTTTCGGAAATAGCCTCTCTACCGAAGGGGTGGAGATAAGGTCCGCTTACACTCTACCTTCCCCAGACTCCACTTGTAGGATTTTACTTGATGGTTGTTGATAGTATAAATACTAAGTGTGGATAAATATTTACTGATGTCTTGCTTGTGTATCACTATAAGAAGTGATTGGGTCTGTTTTGGTAGGGTTTGTAAATCCATTGATGGCGTGTTGTGGATATGGAGGGCCACCATACAACTATGAATCAAACAACAAATGTGGGCAAGGAAATTACACAATATGTGAGGATAGATCCAAGTACATTAGCTGGGATGGTGCTCACTATACAGAAGAAGCTAATGCAGCTGTTGCCTCTAAAATACTCTCAACAAACTACTCTACGCCTCCACTCAAGTTCGATAGTTTTTGCAACATTGAACCTTGATATGGGACTAAAGACTCTTGTCAATCATTGAAGTTGTATGCAGTTTTGTTTGGCAAATAATTTTTTTTCAGATTTTGTATCGAAAACAATAGTATGCAAACCTAGCAATTTCAATGTCAAAAGAAGCTATCTAACCTATCTCCACAGTCTGGAAACTAGGAAAACTTCAATACAAGGTCCCGGAGAATTCAAAATTTATATACAAACAAGCAGATCAATAAAAAATGCATGCTATCAGGTTCTTGAGGCATGATTTTGTATAGATAACGCGTAGAACAAAGGATAAATAAGTTAAAGGTTTTAACAACTTGACCCAAGATAGGGACATAAACACCTATACTTGGCATATACACCAATAGACAACAACTATGTCTCAATCTTAAACTAGTTAAGAACTACATGAATCTCTATTATATGTTCTGCTCCATTTTCACTCCAATACTCAATAGCTCATTCCAGGAGGATACTAACAACAGAAACTTAACCATTTAAGAATAGCCAAATATAGGTAAAAAGATCAAGCTCAAAATGACAAGCCGGAATTGGTGTAAAACTCCATAAAACCTACTTCAAGAAAGTTTTTGAAGTACATAGCTTATTCAGCTAAAAGAATATTCCCATCCATTTGGATAAAGCAGTCCTCCCAAAACTAAATTGGTAGGAATATCAAAAAAGACCAAATGTCTAACCTAAATTTCACGAGTCAATATATCACCAAAAAAATCTTAAAGCACCCATTCACTTTGAAGGCGTGAAATTAAAGAAATAGATAAAGAGGTACTAATACAACAATGCAAAGATGTTATTCTAATAGAGCTCAACTGAGCGGATGTATCTTTTAGAAGCAAATCACAATCCGAGTTTCTTCTCCGCTTTCTGAATTTGGTTAAGGAAAATCCAAGTCATCTGCATAGGGAAAACAAAGAAGTAAACATATGGTAAAAGCTGACATGGAATCGAAAGAACTTTAGTTGGAAGAAAAAGAGGGAAACATACCATAACATGAGGAGCAATCCTAACACAATATACTGGAAATCCAGTGTAAAATTTGAAGGGTCCTCCTGCCTTCAAAGTTTTCATGGCACAATCGAAAGAACCAGAGTAAGGCAACTTTCCTTCAGCATCTGGCTGCATTTTCTGTATCTGAGTCTTGACGTAATCAAATGGTAAACTGCAAGCAGCAGCAAAGAATCCAGAAACACTGCTGGCCCCTGTGTTTTAGGAAAGAGAAAGGATTTGTAAGAAGGGGAAACACTGCGCCTCATGGGAGATATTAAATTTTACATCATCCAATGATAACAATAACGTTCAAGACAGTCAATGTGAAGAGCGAGAGAAAAAAATGTACTTGAACACACAATATCCCAGACAAACTTTGCACAGCACTATTTCCATGTTATTGAATGCCACAGCAGAAATGACTTCCTAGAGAACATTTTAGAGTCAGAGCAGAAGAATGAACTGCCCTACTCATTGGCAACACCTCAAAGGCATAGCTTACACCATCTAACAGTCTACAATGACCAACTTTACCAGAGTCCCAAATTCCCTCAATCTACCAAACAACTTGAATGAATTTAAGTTTCATAAGTAGAAAGGCAGTAAGCAAAGTAGAGATTAACATATGCATTTCCCAACAAGCAGTTTTTTCCCGTAAAGCACTAACTGCACCAAAGAAAGGAATCAGGCCGCCCAAAGATGCTGCATTCTCTAGCAGATAGTAACTTAAATGATTAACCAGGCTATGCAAAAGATGGGTGAAATTTCCTAAAGAAAAGTTTACTGATTCTTTTTCTAAGACAAGTTGCATCATTTGTTCCCCTCTTGAAATTACAATCTGAGCTTAAACCCTTCTTGAGGGAAGACATTGAAGAAACTCAAGTACTTAAGACTAAAATCAGGACCCTTAGAAGCATTAGTACAGAAATTATCTTACCTACTACTGTAGCGGCCTCACTCATGCCAAGGTTGTCCCTACAAAACTCCACACTCTGGTCATAAGAGGCAAGCATTCCCATGTTCAATGCCATTGCCCTTACTACTGTGGGGCCAGCACCTTTCCAGAGGGCTAGAACTCCTTCATCAGCCACAATACGGGAGAGTGCATGAAATGCATTTGTGTAATGGCGTCTCTGTGCTAAAGGCAAGGTAGCATCAGCTTGCATACGAATGAGGGCTAAATCTGCTGGACTACCAACACATGCACCAATTGCTCCAGCAGTAAGACCACATAAAGCCTTTTGGTACAGAGGCAAGGGCTTCCCTTCATTGGCCTCAATGGCCTTGTTCGTCAAAATTCTATTTCAAGAAAACCCGAAGAAAAGCAGAAAAGTAAGTCCTTTTTTCTTTTATTGGATGAATATAGGCAAGAATCTATCAAGCAAAAAGCATAACAGCAATAAGTTGGGCTATTGTATAAAATCATCCTCAATATCACCAATAATACAGTGGTTTTAGCTAGGTCCTCTTTGCTCCAAAGAAAAATTTGAGCTTAATTTTATTACGCAAGTAGCTACAATCGACACTCCAAACATGCATGGCCAAGTAGGTTATTAAGCCTTTGTATCATCTAAAATTCATCGTGTCACTTATTCTTCTACCTGCTGAGTTTTATCACACCAATTCTTTCAAAAGGTGTGTTAGCTCAATATTTCCATAAACACATAAAATTTTAGCAAAATCCTATATCTCTATGGAGGTCCAACAGTGATATCACAGACCTTGCAACAAGAATCATCAGAAAAGCACAACAGAGCAAACCCAATAAGCACAACCACCTCGAAAAAATTACAAAATAAGACCAAACCGCAAAACTTTCAAAACAAATAGCAGCCAGGTGGAGGGAAGGGGGAGGGGATAACATGGAGCGTCGTAATCCCAAGATCTTCAAAAAATTTGAAAAGCAAGGCTTGCAGAAAATCAATAAGATCACATTGTTCATTAATTTATTCCTATGTTGACACTTGACATATCCAAAGAGTAACTTCTTTAGACGGAAATTCCAATAAGATGTGCACAGCACCTCAATATGATTCGTTCAGACTGTATCTTTGATTCGAAAAAGCAAAATGAAATAATTAGACCTGAGAAGGAAGGTGTGACTCAAAAAGTATTATGCAGAATAATGGTGGTGTCCAGAGTAAATCCTGTGAAAACCTCCAATTTATTACGCACTCGTATGAAATGTATAAGACAAACTATTGGGAGGGTATGATCAATTATGTGTCACAACTATGAGCCTAGATGCATCAAAGAACAATAGAAGGCAATCCTAAGGGCTGTGAAGTATTATGAACCTTGACGTATATCAATAGTATCAATAATACTTGAAAACTTAAATAAATCCGGCAGATTATGAATGGAGAAAAGACAAAATTTAGACAAACAGTCACCTGAATGACCCAAGTCTGGCTGTTGTATAGGTTGCCTGCCTGAGAAGCCCAGCTGACAAACCCTGCATATGAAGATAAAATAATTGATGGCATGGAATCACAAAAAACCATACAACACAAAAAGTTGGAGAAAATTATGCATTAAATAAAACAAGTGCATCAGGCCATCAGCTTTCAAGGAAGTCCAATAAACAACATTACTTTGGACAACCTTGACGCAGAACATCAACCTTAGATTTTACATTGATAGTATGACATCCATCTCAGAGTCAAGATTGTTCCAGTATTACGAAGTCCAACTAATCTTTGAAGCTACAGTCACTAAAGCTTATGATATTTGTAAGCTTATCAATTGTCTTTCAAGTAAAACCATCTGGATTTTAGGTATGATAATCTATTTTCCCTAAGAACTCTCACAGGAAATCTAAAAAATCTCAATTGATAATCATACAACAGATAAGTTAATGCATTTGGGAGTCACCTTATATAATCCAATTTATGTTACTCGGCACCTGTCTAATCCATGATATGTTACACTTGTAGCATTCACCAATTAAAAGTTTGAACGGAATCAGAGTATCTCTTACGCATTACGCCAAAGATAGGTATTAATACAGAAAGACTTTCACCAGCTCATTTCTAGAGGAAAGCATCATCTAGTTCTCTTGCTGACATTTTCCAAGTGTACTATTGATTGACAAAAAAATTCAGAAATTGTTCCTTTCAGGCATTTAAACTTTTCAGGATCATATGAGGTAGTAAAAGGTAATGCTAAAATACCATAAGCTCCAAAAAAGTAGCTAATTCGTTAAGGCATAATCAAGGTAAAACGTTTAGAAATATTTATCCTCTCTTGAGGATACTATAACATATGAACTACAGCCCAATTCAGCACCAAGTTTAAAAGAGCAGGGTATACTCATTATTAGTGGGGAATTAAAATACCTATTTGTTTCTTGTGATCTAAGATAAAATAAAGAATCATTCAGTCAGACACCAACAAGTAAATGGTGCAACATTATCAATCAAGGACTGTTTAACCAATATAAATTTCAGGGGAACAAACCTTGTAAAAGGCACCAAAGCCTTCATTTTTAAGCATGGTCTTGGTGACATCAACTGCTGACCCCTGACCCAATTGTATCCTTACCTGCCATCATAAGAAAGTACCATAAATCAGAATAGATCCCATCAAATTTAAGTAGTAGTATTACAAACTGCAAGATTCAAACGTTATCTCATATTGCATAAAAAATCCAAAGATTCAGTTTTAGTTATAATGGTAGTGTCCGTGCCAGCTTGCGCGCAACTCGACTATTCCATCGGATACCTGCTACCTCCCACAAGCACCAACATAGGCAAAGGGAGCTAGCCTTTCGGCTATGGGTTCGGTCTTAAGAAATTTATTGAATTTGTACAATTTAGAACCCACTAACTTAAAAAGACTAAAATCCCGAACCCATAAATTTTAATTCCTGGCTCCGCTTCTGAACATAGGTACCAGATAACTCTGACACCAAGGGTTAGGCAGATGGGAAGAAATTCCTAGTGTAAAGATCAAATCTTTTTAAGGCTAGATCTTGTTCATTCACTACAAAAACAACTCTAAATTGGAAAAAGTAAAATGAGACATTGCAGCATAATCCCCATTTGATCTAAGATCTGAATTCACCAGATACACCATAAGATCAAAACCAAACATCACCTACAAAACAAAAAGCAATAAAACCCCAAAATGACACTCATTTGAGCCAAGATCTGAACCTGACCCACTAACCAAACACATCTTAAAAACAAAACACCCTCAAAACATCAAAAAGGCAGGATCTTCACAAACAAGAACAGTAATAGCCATTAAAAAATAAGTGGTTTAAGGGGTATACCTTGATCATATCGATGGGCTGAATAACACAGGTGGCAAGCATACCAGAAGCACCTCCATTAACGAAGGGCTTAACAGTGGGCCAAACACCTCCAGATTTTGGCTTCTCTCCCATTTCTTTTTCTGCTTCTCTTTCCCTTTCAGATTTCAAAGAAAAAGAGAATAATAAATGGGGGGCTGAAGCTCTCTGAGGGTTTACAGAGAAAAGGGAGAAAATGTAGGGAGAGGGGGGCTACGTATTTATACACAGTTGGAAGCAGCAAAGATCAGCTCACTCGCCGAGCCAACAAAAGCAAACCCTCTTTGTGGCTTCTTGTGCCCCGCTTGTGTGTCACTAGGACTACATAATTTATTGTCTATACTCTTGGCCCTTGATTTTGGAAAAATTACACTTTTAGAAATTAATTTTTATTTATTGTTTTTGGGTTTTGGAATTAATTTTTTTTTTTTTTTTTGGAAACTTCCATAAAAACCTTCGGCCGCTACGGTCTCTGTCATAACCTCTGCCATTTGGGTGAGCACTCTGTACGCACTAGGTAACCCCTCACTGTATAATAACCTGCAAACCACACTCTATGCGCATTAGGTAAGCCCCCACTGTGTAATAACATACAAACCACACATGGGATATAAATTGCACTAGGCAAGTCATGTGCGACAGGCTCGACCCATAAGACATTGAAGGGGGATCGATCCCAAATCATATGTATGGATGATCACCCTCCAAACCAACTGGGTCATCCCCGAAGGGATAAATTCTTTGCTTTCACTACTTCTTTCGTCTCATTTTATATACGTAATAGTATTTAACGGTTTTAAAAAAATAATAAATTATTACCGCATAAGCTAAATATTTGTGTTATACCGAAAACTTTTTTGATACATGATGCCTTCAACATGTCATTTATTAAGCGCATTTTATTAAAAGTAAAGTAAAAATATTAAAATTAAAAAGTTTCATCTTTTTTTAAAAGATGCATAATAGACTATAAATTGAAGGGCACCTTGGAATAAAAGTTCTTCTCTACTTCTTTTAGCTCTAAAATTAAATAAATTTTGGTATAATTATATATGAAATTTTTTTAGTCGGAAAAAATATATATGTAATTTTCCAAGAAATATAATTCAATAAAAGTCTGCTTAATCTGGAGAAAGGAACATATGGCCGTGACAGCTTCTAATTTTATTCTTCAAGATAGCAAAAGGCAAACACTGACTTTAGACTTTTCTCAATGCTAAGGGATACCTTGCTTTAATGGTGGTTATTACGGTGAAGGAGCAAGTATTTCAATTACAACATCATCATTATCTATTTGGTGTCATATAATATAATGAAAGAATATTTCTTAAAAAACGATTAAAAATGATGAAGTGAAATTGTAATTTCTTGCTTGAAATTCACGTATCTTAAAATTTCAAGATATTTACAATATAGCATGGACATTTCCCTTTATCATTTCTTCAAATATTAAGATATTATATCGCAAGCACGCAAGGTAGAGAAAGTTGAATAGCGAAAAATAAGAAGAGAAGAAAGTAGCGATGATATATTTAGAGCATGCAAAGACTATTGGAAAAGTTTCACATTTGGCCAGACAGATAAAAATAATTACATCTGCTAGTCAATACATACAAAAAAAAATAGACTAATTACGCAAAACATATGTATATTTTACGTTTATTACATTAATATATATATAAAAATATTTGATTGTCTATTATTTTTTAGAGCTGCTATACCACGTAATTTCTCTAAGACTATTTCCCTGGGTTGATTTTGGTTCAAAGTCAAGTGAATGGTAAATTTGTAATGTTGTATTCTTGCACCAATATGTGGTGTGTCAATAATGCAAATATACTCCTATTTGCATGATTTTTTTTTTGTTTTTCACCCGGTGTCCGGTATTCATATTGGGGTTCGATTAAATCCGAATTCGTGTCGGAAAGTCCCATATTGAGGCTAAAGCGCTCCCTAACAAAGGCGACTCCATACCTAAGGACTCAAATCCTAGACCTCTGGTTAAAAATGAATGAATACTTACCACTCCACCACAATCCTTGTTGGTCTATTTACATGATTTTTATAGTTGAAGAAAAAAATGAATAACGAGTATTATTATGAATAACGAGTATTCTTTCCTTATCACCCCAAGAGCAAGGTAGGGAGTTCTTGGAATGAGGAAGCCGAGGGTCTATCGGAAACAGCTTCTCTATCCCAGGGTAGAGATAAAGTTTGCGTACAAACTATCCTCCCCAAATTCTACTAGTGGGATTATACTGGATTGTTGTTGTTGTTATACAAGTTGAAAATAAAAACAAGCATGGTAACTGTTTTCGTGAAAGAATTCGTCCAAGAAAACCAAACATTTATTAATTGGTGATGGGCATTTTCTTAAATTGGAATTTGACAACAAAATATGGGCCGAACGTTAAAGTAGAGGCGATGATGATTCTTCCAATTGAAGAAACCAAAATAAATTGGGACTTTGCTGTTAAAAACTTAGCTAGTTTTTGGTCATAGATTTCCAAATTTATTCTGAAAAATTTAATTTGGGTAAAATTTGGTTTGAAGATGAAAGTGTGTTTGGACATCAGATTTCAAAACATATTTTTCAAATTTATTTTGGAAAAACATGAAACATGACTTATATCCACAAGTTCTAAAAACTATCACAAATACCCAACAATACCATTATCAATAACATTCATTATATTCTCGCAAACTATAGTCCTGAACATAAATAAATTTGATAAAAAATATTATTTTTATAATGAACTACATGATACACTATTAAATGACTGAGAAGACGAAACAACATTGTTATAAAATAATAAATGGTGAGCTCTTTTATAAAATACAAAAGTTTGGGGCAATTTTTAAAAAATATAATATTGATATTTTGGCCCAAAACTAGCTATTATTTTGCCAAAATATAGACAAAATTTATGGCCAAATATATATTTGTCAAATAAAATCTAAATTTATTTTGATAAAATTTATGACTAAACTGGTCCTTAAAATAGGGCACTTTTTGCCTTTGCTTGGCAAACTCTTGTAAGAGTAGTAAATTGATTGACCTTCCAAGGGCACATATGTAATTTAATGTCCAGGATCATATTTTACATTTTCAAATAATCCACCAGATTCAGATTTCAATGTTGGCGTGATGAGAGATTTTTTAATTATTTTTTCCACTTGTTTAGGCGGCGATATCTTCAACAAAATAAATAATGGCATTAAAGTAAATCTAGAAGTTTAAGAAGGGTGTTAATGGGATTGCATACCTTTAAATATTTATTTAATCTTGCCCGCCTTACGAGGTCTGCAGGTAAGTTGTTCAATCGGACGAGCGCTTCAAAGCATATATTACCAACAATACCCCTAGACTGTAACATCAATCACAATATAAAAAAGAGCCAATATACTATTATAAGTTTGGATTGGCTTAAAAGAAAAGTAATTTTCAGCACAAATAATTTTTAAGTCAAAAAATACTATGTTATGATTGTCTAACTTCTTGCTTTTGGCTTGTTTTAAGTAGTTTTTAACTTATTTTATCTACTTTTTAATTTTGTCAAATACTGAAAAAAATTAAAAAGATCTTAAAAGCTGATTTGACCAGCTTAAAAGTCAATCCAAACACGCCCCATATATGGTGTATGTTCAACCTTCAAACGTTTTTGTTGTAGTGATGTACTCCCTCCTTTCACTTTTACTATGTCATTATTTACTTTAATTGGTGTATAGTCTTAATCAATTAGGAAAATAATTTGAAATGAGTAATTAATGCTAAGAAAAAATAAATTGATATGCGAAAAATGACAAGTAAAAATAAATTTTTATTTTTAGAATACTTGACAACTAAACGTGAACGAAGGGAGCATATACATTTTAAAGGACAACTATTTATATGGTTTGTGCGCTAAATTTTTAAAATTGAATTTAATTCAAAGTATTAAGTTCTAACTTATCCTTTTTAGAAATCCTTTAAAAACAAATATTAGATGGTATGTTCGCAGTTTCAAGTGTCACTATTTTTTGATGAATTTGTCTTCAAAAGCAATAAAGTTACAAAAAAACATAATTATTATGTCCAAAGTTTTTGCTCAACGGATATACTATAAGAAAAACGTAAGTTTGTAGGTTGTTACTATGCTTGAATTATGTAATTTCACCTCCTATTGCATTCGATTTAAATCATATAGACAAATATATTTGAAAATAAGTACACAAAATTTTAAAATACATATTTGGCACGAGCTCAAACCTTTTTAATACCTACCACAACATTTACTTATATGTTCTTAATTGATTTTAATTTTAGAAAAGTAGTCATTTGTTGAATAGCGAGGAGTTGCATGCATCTTTTCCACAAGGAATTGCATGTATCTTTCCCTTTTGGAGGATACATCAATTTTCAGTTATTACTTAATTTTATTAGTGATTTTAGTGTATTAGAGAATTTTGCCCCTGACAAGGATAATTCAATTTACTTGGAGATAGTTTATTTGTTGTCTTTATCCTTTTTGTTACAAGCATTTTCATGTTTTTTCCCCTCATGACATTATTATAAATACATTTGTCCTTTTTCTTCTCATTCTTTCTTTTCCCAAACTCAGGTGGGCTAAAGTTAAGGGCATCTCCAACCTTTACCCCCATTTTGGTCCAAAATGGGGATTTTTCCATTTTGGGGATAACTTACTCCAATCACTCCTTCATTTTTCCCCCAAAAAAAGAATATTCTTTTTTATATTCTTCTCTCTCTTCTATATTATATTATTATCTTTCATTTTAATTTTATTTTTTAATTTTCATTAAACAAATTTCATCTTTTATTTTTATTAATTTGTAATTTCCATTAAAACAATTTCATAAAATTTTAAATAATATAATTTATAAGCAATTATTATAGATTAACTAATAATTTAAATAAAAGTGAAATTATTGCGATACAAGATTAATTAAATACATATTACATAACGATAAAATTCATTCGAAATACTACATAAATATTCAACTTCAACCTCTAGTATTCTCCCATAAATAATTTATTAATGCATTACGAAGTGCAAAATGAGCATCTTTGTCCTTAATTCTTCTATTAAAAAAAAATAGATGCGCGATAATTAATTTTTTAAAATTATACGTCAAAGTTAAGATGAAAAATTAATTAGGTAAATATATTATATAAATATAATTAAGTATGTATAAAAAGTAAATTAAAAAATTAAATAATAAAAATAATAATATTTTAATGAAGAATAGTAAATGGGGAGATGAATTTGGGGACACACTATTCACTCCCCATTTTGGGGACAAAAATGAGGGAGGGTTGGAATGAAATTTCTTCATTTTTGTCCCCAAAAATAGGGAATGCCCATTTTGGGGACAAGTTTGGAGTTGCTCTAAGTTTCAGATTTCAATTGTCTCTTTAATTTCTGCCACCCTTTTATTTCGAAAGAAAAATGACTATGAAAATGTAACAAATGTAACAAGAAGGATGGTTAGGAAGTTGATGTCGACGCCATTTCTTTTGTCATTTTCACTAAATCCTTTTTGGATAGATAAAGCCAAAGAGCTTTTGGATTTTACTAGTTAATGTTCAAATGTTATGTAATTTAGGGGTAAATTGGATTGTGTCACATGTAATCTTTCAAAAGGTAGCGCTGTCTAAAATTGATTTAGGCCTGATTTAATTAACTAGTCATAGCACCTTTTTCTTTTCCCTTTCACTTTAAGTCAAAGTCAAGGAAAGTACAATGCGCCTAAACAAATTAAGTCAAGAAAGTATGGTGGAGGTTGTGATCAAACAAATTACACATTAATGTAAATTGGGTGAACATGAATATATTTTTTTTCCAGAGTAATTATTTGTCATGTTTAATATAAGACCTCATACACACGTCTCAGAATTAAAATTCTTCTAGTATGCTACTTTTAGTTATAACTATGTAATACTAATTGAAAGAATAGATCTACAAACGGTACAATAAAGTAAGATTATAACTTTTCCTGTGGTACAATTAAAGTAACATTAATGACGAGTAAAACTAACATTCATCGAGTAGTATTTACATCTCTACTTTGAAACTTCGGTGATACACTTCTAAGAGATATTCTCACGGACCTCTATGAAAGTTTGATCTATATTTGTGAATTGTGTTAAACCTTTTGAAAATATAAGGTTTTCTAGTACTCAATTCATGTGTAGTTAAAACGTATAGTTTATTGGAAAACTAATTATAGATCACAAATGCCCTGTGACCTATAATTAGTTGTGCAACTATTTGTGCCTAATTTGTCTTGTAATCTTATGATTGTTGGGCACGCAGAACTATATTTAATTTCGGATGAGTAAGCCTTATTTGACGTTTTATAGTTTGCTATATGCTTCGTACAATTTTAGTCAAGGATTGCATTGTAGTTCGTGTTGAAAACCAAAGAAAACTTATGCAAGAGAGAAGAAATATGAAGGAGGAATTCGATGATTTTATTGAAACGAATATGACTATATATAGCCTTATATAACCGACGTCTAAAGCTAAAACTATGTTTCCTAGAGTCTAACAAATTCTAATGACGTGAAGAACTCGACAAACAAAGAACTCTAATAACATTAGGAAGCTAAACACTAAAAGACTTCTAATAATTTCTCCCTTAAACTGAATGCTATGAGCACTCAGTTTATCTTAGACTTAAAACAAACTCCCAACAATTCTCGCAACTTCAAAAAGACATCCATCCTGAGGGGCTTAGTCATCACATCAACTAATTATTCCTTTGTACCGCAGTAAACTAATTCCACAGTGTCATCTTTTGCGAGTTCTCGCAAGAAGTGAAAACGCACATCTATGTGCTTGTTGCGACCATGCATAACTGGATTTTTTTTTTGAAAGTTTAATTGCAGAACTATTATCACAGTGTATAACAGATGTCTTGCCTTGATTAGGATCCAACTTTTCTAATACCCTCTTCAACCAAATAGCTTGGCATGCACATAAAGCAGCAACTATAAATTCTGCTTTTGTATTAGATAAACTCACTACTGGTTGTTTCTTTGAAGACCAAGATACTGCCTCTGAGCTCAATAAAAACACATAGCCTGATGTACTTTTTCTATCTTCCAAATCGCCAGCATAATCGCCATCAGTATAACCAACAAGTTCATCATCTCCTCCCTTCCCGTAAAATATGCCAAACTTAATTGTCCCCTTTAAATACCTCAACACCCTTTTTGCCGCCTGTAAATGAAGTTCAGTGGGATTCTCCATATATCTGCTAATAAGGCTCATTACAAACATCATATCCGGTCGAGTTGCCGTGAGATACATAAGACTACCTATAATTTGCTTATAATAAGTCTTATCCACCTTGATCTCGTCCGCATCTTTCATAAGCTTAGAGCCAGGAACGATTGGATTATGGACAAAATTGCTTTTATCCATCCCAAACTTCTGTAGTACCTCCAATGCATATTTCTTTTGAGTGATAAAAATTCCATCTGATCTTTGATAAACTTCCAAACCAAGGAAATATCTCATTCTTCCAAGGTCTGTCATGTCAAACTCATGCTTCATGGAACCTTTAAATTCGGCACACATTAACTCATCATTGCCAGTAAATATAAGATCATCAACATATAAACTTACAATTAATATTTTTCCATCTTTATTTGTCTTGATGAAAAATGTATGCTCGTACTCACACTTTTCAAAACCTCCCTTCATGAAATAGGCTTCTATGCGGTTGTACCAAGCTCGCGGCGCTTGCTTAAGCCCATAAAATGCCTTTTTTAACTTATATACTTTCTGTTCATTTCCCCTTTGCACATAACAACAAGGTTGTTCCACAAAAATATTTTCATGCAATTCTCCATGTAAAAATGCGAACTTTACATCTATCTGGTACAAAGGCCATCCTCTTAGAGCTGCAAGCGCAATTACCAATCGAATTGTCTCCATACGCGCCACAGGTACAAATACTTCTGTATAGTCTACCCCATGTTGTTGGGCATACCCCTTCACGACAAGCCTAGCCTTTACTTCTTCATTTTCATCAAATTTAGTTTTATAAATCCACTTAACTCCAATTTTCCCCCATCCTTCAGGCAAATCTATTAATTCCCATGTACCAATTTTTTCTATTGCTTCCATCTCGACGTCCATGGCATGCCGCCACTTTTCACTCTTAACGGCATCTTCAAAGTAAATAGGATCAGTATTAGTGGCTGCAAACATAACCATATCACTTTCTTCTTCTCAGATGGCGTCACCTGTTTCATAGTCTTGCATCCAAATCGGTGGTGGCCTAGTCCACTGTGGTATCGAAGTAGAGGATTGATGGTCTGAAGACAAAGGGTCAGAGGAAGGTAGTATTTCCTCTGTTCCTTCCGAACCAGGTTCATTATCTTCCATTATCTCAGTAACAGGAACTAGTTGAGATGTTTCCTCTTCACGTTGAGCTTCTTCCTTGCCACGTTCATCCCATTCCAGGTCACACAAAATTGCTTTTTTATGCTTGTTATCCCAATCCCAGCTCATGTCTTCTTCAAACACGACATCCCTACTTATAATGATCCTTTGTGAAATTGGATCATAGAGTCTATAAGCTTTTGATTGCTCACTGACTCCCAATAAAATACAACACAAACTCTTATCATCTAGGTTTGATCTAGTATTATCAGGCACATGAACATGAGAAAGGCATACAATAACTCTAAAGTACTCAACTGAGGGCTTGTATCCACTCTATGCTTCCTCTGGTGTCTTAATTTTTACTGCCAATGTCGGACTCCAATTCAAAACATGGACTGTCCAATTGAGTGCTTCAGGCCAAAAAGTCTTGGGAAGTTTCTTCTCTGATAGCATGCTATGGATCATATTCATAATAGTTCTATTCATTCGCTCCGCGACCCCATCTTGTTGCAGCGTATATGGAGTTGTCAATTGTCTCTTTATTCAATTCTCATCACAAAATCTAGAGAAATCTTATGAAGTGAATTCTCCTCCCCGATCTGTACGAAAGCCTCTAATAAAAGAATTCGTCTATTTTTCAACGTGAGTCTTAAATCTTTTAAAAATAGCAAAGGCTTCAGACTTCTCAGTCAATAAATAAAACCATAATTTTCTGCTAAAATCATCAATGAATGTGAGCAGATACCTCTTTTTGCTATTAGATATAGGCTTGATCGGACCACAGATATCAACGTATATTAGTTGTAGAACTTGTGAAGCTCTCCAATTGCCCTTCTTTGGAAATGGATCACGTTGTTGCTTTCCCAACAAACAGTCTTTGCATAGTTTCAGAGGAGACTCGAGTTGCGGCAAACCATGCACCATGCCTTTTTGCTGAAGAATCTGTAAGCCTTTAAAGCTTAAGTGTCCATACCAACAATGCCAAAGTTGCACTGCATCTTCTGTAATAGTATTGAAGTCATTTGAGTATCCATAATTAAGCATTTGTCAGGATGATGCACCTTACATTGACCGCGTTGAAACAAAACATCAAGCCCTTTTTCCTGTAACTGTCCAATACTCAATAGATTATTTTTCAGTTCTGGTACATAAAACACACTTGTGATAACCTTTGTTGTTTCCTTCATCTGAAGCCTTATATTTCCCTTTCCTATTACACTCAAGCTTAAATTGTTACCCAACTTCACTGAATCTCTAAAACTTCCATCAAAATCGAAAAAATATTCCTTCTTTCCGCACATATGATTACTACATCCTGAGTCAAGAAACCATGTGTCTTCATTGTTAGCATCACATGAATCAACATATGCCATCAATAACATCTCTCCTTGAGTTTCTGCATAATTGGCCGCCTTTTTCTTTTGTGGACTGATAATCGGCTTAATGTATGCATATTTTGATATATACCGCCTCACATTTTGCTCATGTCTCGACAATTTGAGATTTTTAATATGATTATTTGTGCTAAATTTTGGTATTTCTATGTGTAGGGATCATTCGGATGTAATTTGGGATGAAAGGGCGCGAATTGGAGCGAAATCGGGACAAAAAGGCAAAAAGTAAAATTTGAGGGCCACAGCCAGCGTAGGGCGCTAGCTGTGGCGCAATTTACAGCAGCTAAAATATTTGAGCGCCAGGGCCAGAGCCCCACGCTGCCCTGGACGCTCAAAAACGTGAAAATGTCCTATTTCGACCAGGACTCGGTTATTTCGACCCCAAGACGCCCCCAACTCATATAAAAGCCAACCTAAACCTATTTTAAAAAAGGAGAAGGACGTCTTGAGAGAGAAAGCACAAGCACAGAGCCGCCGTGGAGGCCGGAATTCATCAAGTTCCATCTTTCTCTCACCAAACTTAGTAATTTTTATGTTTTTTTGTATGATTTGTTGTTTGGCTACCATGTCTATGTGGAGCTAAACTTCACGTTCTAGGGTTGTGGTTCTTTCATGACTATTGTTATTCGGATATTGATTTTGCCTTCTTGATTTATCATATTGGTTTATTTATTCAATCTTGCGCTTAATTATTTAATTGCTTGATCACCAATTGAATACTATCTACGAATCTAGAATTGAACTCAAAAGTGGAAATTCTAGATTACATATAGGATTGAGTAGAGAAAGTTCTTGAACTCGGGCATCGGGGAACGAATTCGTGGTTAGGATAGACATATACCTAATTGCCTTGCTTGGTTGATTTACATGAATTATAAATGCATTCTTGTTGATTCTAACTCCATAGACATATAGGTGTTAGGTTAGCTCGAATAGGCGAGCAAGAACTCGACAGATTCTTATGAGCAATATTAACCCTGTCAACCAATAAACTAGATAAATTAGTCGGTCAATTCAATTAAAGAATACAATAGGATTGTTAGATAGCCCATAACCATAGATTATTTTTATTATATTGATATCATAAAAATTTGCTCTTTCTCTGTTCAAAGTTTATTATTTATATTTTTTTATTTAATTAGTTTAGAATTAAATATTTTTAGGTTTAATTCTTGTTTAGATAATTAGGATAGTCTAATTTAGTTAATAGTTAATCACAAGTCCTCATGGGTTCGACATCTGACTTTTAGTCATTTTATTACTTGACGACCGCGTATACTTGCGTGTGCGTTTGGCCGCAACAAGTTTTTGGCGCCGTTGCCGGGGACTTAGAAATTAACTATTTTTCTACATTAGGCTTTTACTTTTATCTTTACAAGTTTTTTTTTCCTTCTCTTTTTGTAAATATTTTATTTTTATAACTATTTAATTTTTCTCTTAGTGTGTTTCTAGTTCTTTCACCATGACATCTGGGGATGAAATATATGCAGGTAAGGTTATTGATGAAGACTCTTGGTTGACGGAAGACTTATATGGATCATCATTTTGGGCTTGTCATGACCTGAACTCTTGGAAATCTAAATTTGAATATGGGAGTAAGGGTTGGTATTGGGACGAATATTCTCGATTAAGGGAATATGCAAAACGACGTTGTCTTCTGACAACATTGGTGAATGATTGGTCTAAGGAGAGAGATGATCTTGCACATAAAATTGATAATTTTGGCTTGGCTGTGCATAACTTGGATGCAAATTTGAATAAAAAGGTTGATGCGTGTAATGGCCAACAATTTAATGATGAGTTGTATGAAGCTGAAAAAAATCTTCTAGACCAAATTGAGGAGCTAAAACGAGAATACCAATCATTAGATCATGTTTTTCTTGAGGATGCCAATGTTGAGAGGAATGCTCTAGAGTCATATGAGGGAATAGATAACATTACTTTGGGAGATTTGAGTGTGTGTATATATGGGGATGTAAATAGTAGTACAATTCATGAGTTAAGGCGCATTAGACCCCATTCCAATCATTTTTCCACATTGTGTTTAGATAGTAAGATAGTAATCGAGCCATCTGAGCCAATGAGGGGGTCAAAAGGTGAGGATGAGAGTGCCTATTTTCTTGAATTTGTTGTGCCAAAAGCAAAAATTACATTCCTCATTTAAAGGTCGAGAAGTGTAGAGTGAAAAATTTATTACTTGGCCTGGTTATCGTTGTAGTCCCACCACTGGAGCATAGCCGCAGACTGGATGCCATGTTAGGGGCTCAATTCATAAGTTCGAGGTAGAGACAAAAAGTGGTTCACGTCGTGCCGCTACATTAAATTAGGCACTTGTTGGGAGGCAACCCAACTTTACTGCTTTATTTATTTTTGTAGTGTTTTTTTGTTTTGTAGGATTATGAGCATAGGAAGAAAAGTCACTGGAAGCGTGCAAAAGCGAGCCAGATGGTTGGAACTAGTGTGAGGTACCCGCACAAAGGACCATCCATGGGAGAAGTCTGAGTATCCCGTGAGCTGCTATTGCTTCGGCCTTTGGTCTTTCAGGGAGTTTTTTGTCCACCCTTGTTATTTTTACTTTATTTGTGCATTGAGGACACTGCACTCTTTTAAGTGTGGGGTGAAAGATTCTCTATTCTTTCTATAGTATTATATTAGTATATTGTTAGTTTCTTATCTTTTTATTGTTAGCTAGCTTCTTATTTTTAATAGCATAGTTAGTAGAATTAATGGTGTAGTATAGTAGTAGTAGTAATTAAAAAAAGATAAAAAAAAAAAAATAACAGAAAAAATTGAGAAAAAAATGAAATTTTGTTTTTGGACTTTTCCCGATGATGGATCTGTTGGACAATTTTCTTGAGGGATTAAAGTCCGATTAAAAATATCAAAAAGATTTACTTTTGTTTTTTTAGGTAGTATCCCTTGGTTTTTCTTTTGACATTGGTTCTTTTCCAAGGGTGTAGCTCGAACCGAAAAATTTAGTTTAGTTATTTTTAGGAGTAGGAAAAGGGAGAAAACCAAGATTGCTCTGAGGTACCTGTTGACATGTTTGGTGTTGGCAAGTTAAGTTAGGGCATGCGCTCTATCTTCCTGCATATATGATTTGAATTGTAATGCCCAAGTAAATTAAGTAGCCTACTCTTTGACGCCTTTTTCTCAGTTGATTGACTTGTATGCCACCTAGTGCAGTGTTGCTTAAAAAATTCTCAACTTGATATGCTTGCTTGACGTGAGAGTCACACAGAACCGTCTTGAGTGAGTCAAGTGCCATGTGTGTGTAAGGATTGTTGATATTCTGTGCTATCTTGTATAGTTTAGAACTTACTCTGTGTGTTAATCAACGCGAAATCATTAAGTTGTGCTAGTCTAGGAGATGACATAGGCGTTTCTTGCTTGACCATAAAGGTGTTTGTCACTGACAAATAGAAATTTTCCATTGCTATCCCCTTTGAGCCTATAGACCGTTTTCTTGGCACCCACATTATAAACCGTACTCCTACTTTGTTCTTAATGTGAGATTGTTGAACCTTTACCTCCTAAGGCACTTAGTCGCTAGAAGAAGTAAGGTGAGAGATTGGGAAGTGGCTTTTGAGTGAAACCATGGAAGGGCCCTTAAGGTGCACTAAAATTGTGAATAAAGGTCACTAGCTTATGAACTTCAATGTATGGAGTGTGTAAAAAAAAAAAGAGGAATTTTTTTGCAAGAAAGAGCAAATAAAAGTTCAAATAATGTAGAAAGACACACCTCCTAATCCTTCTCACTCGTGCTAGTGAAACCATAGAGGTGCTTGATGGAAAAGAGGGCTATGTTAGTTATAGTGTATGACAAGTGAATTGGTTGCGAAGCAATTGCGCTTGAATTGTGAGTGTAGTGTATTAAAGTGCTTAGGAGGGTTAGTCACTATTCCTAAATGTATCCTACCCATCCCTTAGCCTACATTATAACCTTAAAGTCCTAATTGATCCTAGATTTAGTTAGCTTAGATTAGTAGAGATGTACACTTCGGGCAAGCTTATGGTACGACCACGGGATGCATATAAATTCTTTATGAGAGTGAGTGAATGTTGTTCAATTGTGTGATATCCTTAATTTATGTTCAATGACATATTTAAATTTGTGGACTACTTTGATATTCACTCTTTTGCTTGTGGTGAGGGCACTTGATCTCATGACGGATTGGTGATATTGTATACTTTCTTGTGTTGGGTGAGTGCGTGAGTTGAGGATGCTTAGTGGTAACGAATCGTCTCTTGAGGTAAGGTGGTTGTGGAGAGGTTGCTTGAGTTGATTGAGTTGGTTGAAAAACATTGAGTATACTTGGGCTATTTAAAAACGGGAAGAATGTGAAATTTGTGTGTTCATGCTTAATTGCCGACATCGATCATAGTCAAAAGGTAGGGTGTTTGATTGAGTTAATTGTGAGGTCCTCTTTCATAGTGCTAAGTACGTTTTGGGGGTACTAATATAGTTCCATTGCTCGAGGACGAGCAAGAGTCTAAGTGTGGGGTGTTGATAATCAGCTTAATGTATGCATATTTTGATATATACCGCCTCACATTTTGCTCATGTCTCGACAATTTGAGATGTTTAATATGATTATTTGTGCTAAATTTTGGTATTTCTATGTGTAGGGATCATTCGGATGCAATTTGGGACGAAAGGGTGCGAATTGAAGCGAAATCGGGACAAAAGGGCAAAAAGTGAAATTTGAGGGCAACAGCCAGCGTGGGGCGCTGGCTGTGGCGCAATTTACAGCAGCTAAAATATTTGAGCGCCAAGGCCAGAGCCCCACGCTTCCCTGGATGCTCAAAAACGTGAACATGTCCTATTTCAACTGGGACTCGGTTATTTCGATCCCAAGACGCCCCCAACTCATATAAAAGCCAACCTAAACCTATTTTAAAAAGGAGAAGGATGTTTTGAGAGAGAAAACACAAGCACAGAGCCGTCGTGGAGGCCGAAATTCATCAAGTTCCATCTTTCTCTCACCAAACTTAGTAATTTTTATGTTTCTTTGTATGATTTGTTGTTTGGCTACCATGTCTATGTGGAGCTAAACTTCACGTTCTAGGGTTGTGGTTCTTTCATGACTATTGTTATTCGGATATTGATTTTGCCTTCTTGATTTATCATATTGGTTTATTTATTCAATCTTGCGCTTAATTATTTAATTGCTTGATCACCAATTGAATACTATCTACGAATCTAGAATTGAACTCGAAAGTGAGAATTCTAGATTGCATATATGATTGAGTAGAGAAAGTTCTTGAACTCGGGCATTGGGGAACGAATTCGTGGTTAGGATAGACATATACCTAATTGCCTTGCTTGGTTGATTTACATGAATTATAAATGCGTTCTTGTTGATTCTAACTCCATAGACATATAGGCGTTAGGTTAGCTTGAATAGGCGAGCAAGAACTCGACAGATTCTTATGAGCAATATTAACCCTGTCAACCAATAAGCTAGATAAATTAGTCGGTCAATTCAATTAAAGAATACAATAGGATTGTTAGATAGCCCATAACCCTAGATTATTTTCATTACATTGATATCATAAAAATCTGCTCTTTCTCCGTTCAAAGTTCATTATTTATATTTTTTTTATTTAATTAGTTTAGAATCAAATATTTTTAGGTTTAATTCTTATTTAGATAATTAGGATAGTCTAATTTAGTTAATAGTTAATCACAAGTCCTCGTGGGTTCGACATCCGACTTTTAGTCATTTTATTACTTGACGACCGCGTATACTTGCGTGTGCGTTTGGCCGCAACATGGACACTCCCATTGAAAATGTCCAAGCTTGTGATAGTTGTAACACTCTACTGTAGCTTTGTCAAATCTGCCTCTTCCCCTTCCATGACCTCGACCCCTTCCACCAGATTGTTCTCCATGAGCAATCTTTAAGGCTTGTTCATCCGCAACTGGAGAGCTCATGCGTTGTTCATGCACAAGCATACTTCTTTGCAACTCATCAATAGTTATCGTGCTTGTATCCTTAGATTCCTCAATGGAACATACAACATAATTGAACTTGATAGTCATGGATCTCAAGATCTTTTCCACGACCCCTGCATCTCCTTTGTCTTTACCATTTGCTATTAACTTGTTAGCAACGGTGAGAGTTCGAGCAAAAAACTCATTCACGGTTTCCCCAGCTTTCATGTGCAGAATTTCAAACTCTTTGCGAAGAGCTTGCAATTGTGCTCTCTTAACTCGTGTATTACCCTGATATTGTTGCTTCATATGATCCCATATATCCTTTGCGGTCTCCTTTTTCAGAATTGTTTCTAAGACTGAACGATCTAATGCTTGAAACAGAAAGTTATTTGCTTTCAAGTCTTTCAATCTTTGATCATCAATGTTCTTCTTCTGTGCATCAGTCATACCTTCTGCTGCTGCAGGAATTCCATCCTCCACGAGGCCCTAGTATTCCTTTGATCACAGGAAATTCTCCATAAGCATCGCCCAATGATCATAGTACCCATCAAATTTCGGTACTGCCGGTTGGACAAAGGAACTCTCTGTTGTCATATTTGGGTTGCCAAACACTTAGAAGACTGTGACTTCTAACGCCGTGATAGGACTCTGATACCAAATATTGAAAATCAAAGAAAACTTATGCAGAGAGAAGAAATATGAAGGAGAAACTCGATGATTTTATTGAAACAAATATGGCTATATATAGCCTTACATAACCGACGTTTAAAGCTAAAACTATGTTTTCTAGATTCTAACAAATTCTAATGACGTGAAGAACTCGACAGACAAAGAACTTTAATAACATTAGGAAGCTAAACACTAAAAGACTCCTAACAGTTCGTTTATTTAGAGATAACTATCAAGGACTTTGTAACCTTCTCCTTCTCCTTCCCCTCCCAATTTCTTGTTTAGTACTGAAATGTCCAAAACTGAATCATGTTAAAAGAAAAATGCTACATATAAAGTCAAAAATATGAAAAATAAAAGTAACTATAACTGATAATAGAAATGACTAGATCATTATAAAAATTTTGGAGAAACTTCTAAATAAATAAATATTAAGATTTACAAGTGGTTGGCAGTTATATTATCATTCTTTGAGGTTCTTTGTCTGTTGATGATACTAATATATTTGTGATGCTTGCTTGGTTTTGACAACTGAGTGAGTAAGAAAATATGAAATAATTTTACATGGCGGTAGAGGCGGATCCAAAATTTGGAGGTTGCGGGTGCCAAGCTAATCGATTTGATCAACTCGGGCGTCGGTTCGGGTTATTCATCTTTTTTATTTATTTAGACAAACGATCAAACGAAAAAAGTATAATAACTATAACTAATTGACGCAACCATAAAACTTTCAATAATAATATTAATATTATAAATATACACCATCTATTTACAATTGTCCTCGATGAGTTTTCATATTTTGAAAACGATCCATAATGACATCATTACTTACATTTGTGAATATATCACACTTGATGTAACAAACTAAATAATTATTTAAATATTGGTCACATATGCTATTTCGTTCTTCATTCTTTATCTGCTTCACGGATGAGAATGCTCTCTCCATAGTTGCGATAGCAATATATAAAATCAGAGTCAACTTTACAAGTAAATAAACATATGAATAAGTCTCCACAAGATTTGCCTCAACCAATCCTTTTGCCAAATTACTAATTTCTTGTAAGTTGGAGAACTTGGGATTACTAGCTCGCATATGAATTATAAAAGTATCAAGTTGATAACTCAAGTCTCGAATCTATACTTCAGTAAACTCATTTGGGTAACATTTTGCTAAAGTCATTATTCTACCTTTATCAAAATTAGCAAAAAAATTGGCTGGATTCAAGCTAGCCATCCCGAGAAGCAAATCGCTACTCACTACATCAAAATGGTCATTAAGCTCTTGAAGTTGCACATCAATTACAACATAAAAGATTTCAACATGCAAGCAGTGTGAATAACAAACACCGGAAGACTTGCGCTTCGACTTTCCAGGAAAATAAGATTCATCCATCTTGGGAATCAAAATAACGTGCATAACACAAAATGAGGAAATATTATCTAGTAAAGATTCCCATCCACTTTCTCTCACATCTTGCAATCTTTTCTCTGTAATATTAAGAAACTCCACGGCATTAACAATATCTTGATCCCTCTTTTGTAGGATCTACTCATTTGACATTGCCAAAACTTTCAACATCAAGTGAAGTATAAAAACAAATTTGAATGTTGTTATCTCACTCAAAAGATATTTTGCTTGATTTATCTCATTTGAGGTAGAACCTTCATATTTAATCACTTCAAGCGCATGAACAATAGATGAGAAAATAACAATAAAGTTATCTAATGTTTTGATATGTGATCCTCAACGAGTGTCACCTGGTCTTTGAAGCCCGCGTTCTTGATTTAGTCCTCGCCCAGTATGAACCTCAGCGGACTCAAGTAATTGCTCGAACTTTTCAGCTTGAAGACGTTGATACAAATCTCCGCACTTAAAAGATCCTCAAATGACATTCAACACGTTAGTAACATGACAAAAGAAGTCTTCAACATCCAAATCCTTTTTAGCAATAGCTACAACTAATATACCAAAGTAATATCCATTCAAGTCTCCAATTATAGCCTTTATTTTTTTTGCACAAATATTGATAATATCCTTTTGGATCATAGGGCAAGTCAAAGTATCATTTTGTGGAGCATTTTCTAATATAATTTTTCCCACACCCGGATGCTTGTCCCTATGCCATCGTAAGAATCCTAGAAAGAGGCCTTGATTAATTGAAGTTTCACTTTCATTATGACCCCTAAAAGGCAATCCATACAACAATAGAAGTCTTGCCATATCAATTGATGCTTCTAAACGCATCCGATACTCACTTTTCAACTTATCGAAGTGCTTATAAAAAATAACTTGAATTGATTGATGATGATTTGATAAGTCTAGCAATTTCTTGAAACATTTATCATGGACATTATTAACATCACCAACATATAAACGAAATCTTTCAAGACCCTTATTCCAAGCCTTAAAACCATTCTTTGTATAAAATTCGCCTAAACTTTCATGAATAAATTTATTTTTGAACAATAATAACACATAACAAAGAAATCAAAAGTGATAATAAAGTTTTGCAAGAACATTAAAATCCAACTAAATACAAAAAAAGCAGAGCAAAAACATATATTTAATGGAAAAAAAATAGCCACAGCCCACATAGGGTTAAGAAATAAACAAGAGGAAGTGAGGTCTGAGGAAGCTTTACAATGGTGGCTGTAGAGTAGTGACCAATGAACAAGCGTGCTTTGAAGCAGCAAAAGAGAAGAACTGAAGAGGTGAGCGTGAGAACCGCCAACGGATTGGACGAGCAAAGTGGGGGTTGGGGACTTAGGAATTGGGATTGGAGACGGGGTTGGGGGCTTGGGAATTGGGATTCCTTTTGCTGGAGACTAATTTTGGAAAAGGGGAAAGTGGCGGAAGGCTTTTAGCTTTCTAGGAATATTATTTTAATTGTAAAGCTTTATTATTATTATTATTATTATTATTATTATTATACTAATTGTAACTGCATGAAGCCAAAAATTTAATTGCTTACAGTTGGATTCGAACTCACAACCAGCAGAAGGAAAAGATGGACCTTTGCCACTGGCACCTTGGCCACTTTTGTTCTGTGGGTGACACTTTAAATATATATACTATTTCTTATATATATAGAGTTTTTGTCGAAACTTGCGGGTGGCGTACTACCACGAACCATGTACATAGATCCGCCCCTGCATGACGGGCGATGAAATTAATGGTGGGCAAAACGGGGGAAAAAGTAGTTTATTTTTTGGGAAGAAAGTAAAAGCACCTATTTTATTTTATTTTTTCCTTCCTTTTTTAGATGACATGTGTTTTCTAATGACATATGTCTTTACTATATTTGTTTACTTCTTATGTTCACAAGATACATTTCTGTTCAAGATGAAGTTTTAATTGGTCTAGCAAATTGACATTTCATGCCAAGTTTGAGAGTCTATCTATGTATTTGGTAAAAAAACGTTGTTGGCTTGCACGGTAAAAAATGTATTTCTGTCAAGATGACATCCTTAATTTTGATTAAAAAATTAAAAAAATATCACACATTTATAATTCGGGGGAAAAGCTTCTAAAAATCAATAGAACTATACAAGGAAGAACAAAACCAAACGAATTCCCTAATTGCTTGTATCTTGTATATCGTGTCATCCACCAGAAATACCATAACTCATAGGTAACCTTTAATAAAGGGGACACTCCATGCATCTTTAAAATTTTTAATTAAATAAATCAACAAACAAATTTCTAAAAGAATTTATAGGGAACTTTTTTAAAAGAAAAAAGAAAGGAGCAAACATATAATCCATCCTCAGTAGTGAGATTGATCAATAATTACTGCTCCCTTAGGTTTCCTACTCAAATAAGTTGTTGGATCAATAATTACTACTCCCTCAGAAGTACACAGGCAGACAACTCCATCAGTCCATCAAAACTATTTCTTCTATGACATTAGTGATACTTCAATTATTAAAAGTGAAAGTACTTCAAAGTGTCAAACAACCACCTTTCAAGACTGATGTTCAGTTAATTTGGTATAGTTCTGGAAAGAGGAAACTGATGCAAATCTCATATTTAACTTCAACAGGTCGTATTGCCACTAACATTAGCATTATAATTGTTTGTCAATGGTGAGATCATACGAAGAAAAAAAGGAAATTGAAACTTTTTTATGCATTATCAAAGACAACCTTCTCATATTTATGTGAACAACAAAAAAAAGATAATCATATGGGCACCTTAAAGGAATGACAAACTTATATGGGCGATTATAATACTTCAACATGAGTTATAGACTTGAGAAACTTAATTCAGTTTTTCTTTTAATTCAATATAATGACGAGATTGTAATGATAGTCTCTTAATTTGCTCGTAAATAATTTTAATTATTACAAGATATTTAAATTGAGTGTCTCAAGCATGAAAGTACTACTACTTCACTTCTAATTTACCCAGCTCACTTCTAAATGTAATAAATTATTCAAAATTATGTAATAGAGAGTTTTTTGATTCAAGGACAAATTTATCTTCACTGAGAGTTTAAAAGATATTATTATAAATTTATCTTGAGGGTAGGATCTTCCTATTTGATTTTCACCTAATAAGTATAGATCTTTTAAAATGGTATGAATAGTATTAGAATGTGTGAAATGTTTTACACTAAATTTAAGGGATGAAAATACAAGCTCCAAGTTAATTGTTAAAGGTAAGAGGATTATATCATATGAACAACTAATATTAGTTACATAAAATAGGATTGTCGCACCAAATATTCAACGTGATAATTTTCTTGCTTTTTTATATTTTAACAACATATAGATTACATTTGAATATGAGCAACATCGGCTATGATTGCAAATACTTCACATCTAGAAGTTTCTCCTTCGTCTTTAAGAAATTGTAACCTTTTTACTTTTATAGCCGCATACATATCAAGAAACTGTTGTCGAATGAAAGTAGTAATTTATAGAAGTTGTATAGAAATTCGATCAACATAGGTCTTCTTTAGGGTGGCTAGTATATCATAATCAATTTCATGGTGTAAAGCTGTAAAAAAAAAGTAGTTATTTACATTGTTTTAAAAGGCGTAAGGCGTAAGGCGTGGCATTTTGCATATGCCTCAGCGGGGCGTAAGCTCCGAGACGTGGGGTGTAAGCCCCATAGGTATTTAATTTTTAATATTTTATAAAATAATATAATGACAGTTAATATTTATAAACAGGTAAAATTACATAAAAATTAAAGAATACTATATATATGTGTTCTCCATCCCCACAAAAAACTAATCAAAACAATCTATTATATGTTACTTACAAGCACAAGTAATTTGAGTCTAAAAGAATAAAGTTTTCTATATGGAGTAACAAAAAGGATGATTAACCTGCAATTTGAACTTTGAATTTGCTGTTATAAAGAAAAAATGTAGTTCTCTTTGTATTTGTAAATAAAATTAAATATTCGTTGCTTTTGGGAGATATTAGCAGACTAGCGGACAAGATAAAAAATTAGAAAAATCATGAATTAGGGATTAAATCAATAAAAAAAGGTCTTTACTTTTAAATTTAATACTTTTGAGTTCCTTTTTAAATCTTTTGAGTAATAACCAAAATGATTTTTGAGAATTTGGGTATTATATGAAGAACTAATTCAACAAATTTTGTTTTAATTTGAAAAAGGTCTCCGGGGCTTACTCCTTATTAAAAAAAACACGCCCCGAACGTCCGGGCGTACGCCCCAAATTGCGGGGCATACGTCTCTTGAGACTTTCGCCCCACACCATCGCCCCGGGATTTTTTTGGTACGCCTCGCCCCGGGGCTCGCCCCAGAAACGCCTTTTAAAACAGAGGTTATTTGTGATAGAGATATTTAATAGTTACTAACATCAAAAGGTTTTATTGACAACATTGTTGCACGTACAAGGACACTGACCCCTTTCTCTGTAAATTTGACAAATGAATATTAGTTGAATAGTATAAATTATATAATTGTATAAGTATAACACGATAATCACATGACAAATCTAATATTCATTACACACTATGTACCCTAATATTTCAAGAAATTGGAACTTTTGGCTTATCTATTAAACTCGCATAGTAACAAAAGAGGGATTGCAATTGACCAAATAATAATTGAAATAATTCACTTTTTAAACGGGTTAATTAAATCAGTAATCCAAATTGTATACGGTCGAAATTGATTTCGGCTTTCGTATGTTTGATCGAGATGGGATCATAATGGACCGAAGAAAGTCTTCATAAAATCGAGATGGATCTAAAGATGGCACAAATGAGCTTCAGATTTCAGGCACAGGTTAAACACCGAGCTCCAAGTCATTATTGAGCTCGGGTCCGAATCGAACTATGATGAGATGTGATTGAATCGAGCCTAAGGGCCAGAGGCTAACCAATGCCGAGCCCAAGTCATTTCCGGGCCCCGAGTCAGCATCGACCTCGAACCCGCATCGAACTCTAAAGTTGGACGCCGACCAATATCGATCTATACCGAGTCCGATCAGGATTGAGCTCATAGACAAGAGCCGTTGCAGCCGCACTAAGGGAGAGAATCTCGGCGTAAATTAGGAAAAAGCTGATTTATCATGAGTTCCCCACTATGTATTTTTAATTATATCTAAAGCAGGGTTTCCTAACTATAAAAGGGATGGCTATATTCCTATAAAGGGGAAAAGAAAGTTTTTGGCATACATTGTAACTGAGATATCATATATTCCTATATTGAAAAGTTATCCTTTTTAGCTTCATGGATTGATTCATCTTGCTTAATCCATAAATCATCTTCTTTCCAACTTTGCTTATTTTTTCATTCTTTGCAATCAATATTCGATATTTCCATTTTACTCTTATGATTTGTGTAAAGTTATACCACATATCCTTAGAACTACGTACAAATTCAACTCTATCCGTTTTTCGGATAAACAGTTTGGCGCCCACCGTGGGGCTAAGGATAACAGTGGTTATTTGACACGAATCTGCAAAAACACACCATTTCACACTTATTTTCGGAAGTGCCTTTGATTTCAGATTAGCAACGACGAGCTCTCAAATTAAATAGCCTTACATATCGACAACGAAGCTGGCCTTCAAGGTAAGAACAACAACTTGACGCCCGGGGCCAGAATGCCGCTTGTCGATGCCGGTGGAGCTCGAGTCGAAGTGCTATTAGACGTTAATCCGTATGTGGCTATTGAGGCAAACCCACATTCTGAACCTGAAAATAGCAGTCATGGTGGCACTCGATCTGCAGTTCGAGATACCCATAACGTCGAGGAAAATGATGTCAGCTTGCGTATGATTTTCGAAATGTTACAAGCTCAACAAGTAGCGATAGCTCAGTTGCAGAGTCAAACCCAGGTACCGAGCAGGCCGGAGCCCAGTCCACCCCGAAAAGTCACCCACAGGACGGAACCAGCTATAGTAAGATCAAATGAGCAAGAGTCGGGGATTAATCCCGAAATTGCTAAGATGTTCGAAGAACTGACCAAATGAATAGAATCAGGAGAAAGAAGGATCGAGGCAAACGACAAAAGTGTGGAAACATATATCTCCAGGGCTGATCAGATCCCGGGGGCACAGCCGATATTGAAGGGCTTAGATTCCAAAAGATTTACACAAAAGCCTTTCCCCCCAAGCGCGACTCCTAAACTGATCCCAAAGAAGTTTCGCATGCCCGAAATTTCGAAATATAATGGAACGACCGATCCCAACGAACATGTCACCTCTTACACATGTACCATCAAAGGGAATGATCTAGAGGAAGATGAGATAGAATCTGTATTATTGAAGAAATTCGGCGAAATCCTGTCAAAGGGAGCAATGTTATGGCATCATAATTTACCATCTAATTCTATCAATTCTTTTGCTATGCTTGCAGATTCCTTCGTAAAAGCGCACGCCGGGGCCATAAAGGTCGAGACAAGGAAGTCGGACCTGTTCAAGGTAAGACAAAAGGATAACGAGATACTAAGGGAGTTCATATCTCATTTTCAAATGGAACGAATGGATCTGCCACCAGTCACAGACGATTGGGATGTTCAGGCTTTCACCCAAGGTTTGAACGAACGAAGTTCGATGGCCTCCCGGTGATTGAAGCATAAACTGATCGAGTATCCTGATATTACTTGGGCCGATGTGCATAATCAATATCAATCTAAAATAAGAGTCGAAGACGACCAGTTGGGTCCTGGGTCCATTATAAAGGGCTGCCAACCGAGAACAGAGGTCGATCAAAGACCGATACCGGCCATATAATGGAAATCCTACAAGCTCAGTGTGATAAACGGCCAAAACGATACTATTGCTAAGGTACAACCCCCCTGTTCAATTATATTTCGAAACTAACCCTTGCAGGTGTTCGACCAAAGACGAAGATTAATGAATTCGATCAGGAACTAAGATGGATTATTCAACACGAAGCCTTAGGTCTAAAAGCCCGCGTTGCACTCTTTTTCCTTTAGACCGGTTTTGTCCCAAATAGGGTTTTCGGCAAGGTGTTTTAATGAGGCAACCATTGATCGTGCTAACTCGGAACAATTAAACATTATTCGAGGCCTCCTTACAATCAACCTCGAATACCGGGGGGCATACCATTGTCATTGAACATATCAACGATAATTATCAAGTACGGTGCAAAGGAAGTTACTTCGTTATTTCATGGCAACATGGTCTCCACAGGAAAAATTGTAAGGGCCAAATGGTCAAACGGGCCATGCCCATGTAGTTGGCCCGAGCCCTGACATAAAACATGAACACATGTATAATAACTTACAAAGAAATATTTCTTCTTTACCGATATCTTATATCTAAGAAAATATTCCTCTATTTCGACACCTATTATGCGAATAAGCTTAAGGGCCGACCATTACCCTATAAATTGGGGACTGCCAACCAAAAAATCAACGAGTTCGAAAAACACTCACTATAAAGCCCACGAGCTACACCGACTCGAGTTCAAGAAACCATTTGGGGACTATCTACGAAGCCCAAGGGCTACCCTATTTTGAGTTTGAGCAAGCACTTACTCGACCATTAAGCCTACGGGCTACATTACTTCGAGTTCGAATCATTCACTCGACTACTAAGCCTACGAGCTACTCTTATTTCGAGTTCGAGCAATCACTCACTTGACCATTAAGCCTACGGGCTACATTACTTCTAGTTCAAATCACACACTCGACTAATAAGCCTACGGGCTACATCACTTCGAGTTCGAGCAAGCACTCACTCGACTACTAAGCCTACGAGCTACTTTTATTTCGAGTTCGAGCAATCACTCACTCGACCATTAAGCCTACATAATACATTACTTCGAGTTTGAATCATTCACTCGACCATAAAGCCCACGGGCTACATCACTTCGAGTTCGAGCAAACACTCACTCGACTACTAAGCCTGCATGCTACTTTTATTTCGAGTTCGAATCATTCACTTGACTACTAAGCCTATGAGCTACTCTTATTTTGAGTTCGAGCAATCACTCACTCGACCATTAAGCCTACGGGATACATTAATTTGAGTTTGAATCACTCACTCGACTAATAAGCCTACGGGCTACATCACTACGAGTTCGAGCAAGCACTCACTCGACCACTAAGCCTACGGGCTACTCTTATTTCAAGTTCGAGCAATCACTCACTCGACCATTAAGCCTACTGGCTACATTACTTCGAGTTCGAATCATTCACTCAACCATTAAGACCACGGGCTACATCACTACAAGTTCGAGCAAGCACTCACTCGACTACTAAGCCTACAGGCTACTTTTATTTCGAGTTTGAGCAAAGCTCTCACTCGACTATTAAGCCTATGGGCTACATTACTTTGAGTTCGAATCATTCACTCGACCATTAATCCCACATGCTACATCACTTCGAGTTCGAGCAAGTACTCACTCGACTACTAAGCCTACTAGCTACTCTTATTTCGAGTTCGAGCAAAGCGCTCACTCGACTATTAAGCCTACGGGCTATATTTCTTCGAGTTCGAACAAAGCACTCACCCAGTCATAAAAGCTGCAAGGTCTGAGTTTGATCAAATTGCCTAAAGCCTTATGAAAACCTTTGTAAGGAATGAATAAAACAAGATCTTTATGAATAAAACAAGATCTTCGTAAGGCAGAAAACAGAGGCAAGTCGGGAAAAGAAAAAATCTTTATATATACATACAAGAATGTTTACAACGCCCAAACATGGCCCTACAAAAAAAACCAAAATGAAAATTAAGGGCTAAGTTTCTTGGTTGTCTACGGGGGCAGTCTCTTCTCCGTCGGGCTCCTCCCCGCTCTCGGACCCACTCTTGCTCCCATCATCGCCGTCATCATCATCATCACCATCATCATCATCGGAAGCCAAGGCTTCAGCATCGGCTTCGAGCTCTTTAGCCCTTGTTATCTCTTCGGTGAGATCGAAACCTCGAGCATGGATCTCCTCGAGGGTCTCCCTCTAAGATCAATATTTAGCAAGTTCAGCAACCCAATGTGCTCGAGTGTTGGCGATTTTGGCTGACTCTTTTGCCCGTACCTGAGCAGCTTCAGCATCGTCCCGATAGATGGCCATGAATGCATCCGCATCGGCCTTTGCCTTTTCGGCGTCAGATTTGGCCTTGGCAAGTTCGAAGGCCAACCGAGCCTCGAGCTTCTCTATTCTTCTTGCTTGAACCGATCTTTTCTCCTTCATGCTTTGAAGTTGGTTTTCGGCCGATGATAATTAGGCTCGAGCAGTTTCTTTTTTTGCGGCAAGACGGTCCATGCTATCTTTCCATCCCAAGGTCTCCGCCCTTATCATATCGACCTCCTCACGAAGCTTCCCAATAACCTCAAGCTTCTACTGTAGCTGTGAGATCGAAATATTAGCCACCGTTCTAGAATCGAGCCTATGGGTTTTTAAGATTACCATTACCTGCTCGGTCAGGTCGGTTTGGTCTTGTTGAGCCTTGGCCAATTTAGCTCGGAGGTCCTTGATTTTTTCTTTCCTTTGTCCGAAGAGGAGTCTAAGGGCATTCCTCTCCTCCGTGGCCCGTCAGAGGTCGACCTCATACCGACGCAGTTCAGCTCGAGACCGAGAACACGCTTCTCGATGAACCGCTACGGCCTACAAAGAAAGAAGAAAAAAAGTTAGAAAAGAATAGCAAACATGAAAGTGCTATCGAAGAAGGAAGTTAGAGCTTACCCGATTTAAAGCTTGTTGCACTTCATAGAAAAGGCCCGACACATCACTAGGGCCAGTAACATCCTCGACATCAGTAAACAAATCACAGAAGGGGTCCTCCCCTTCATGAGATCGGTTTATCTTGAGGGCCCCCAAAGCTTGGGCTTCCCGAATCGCCCATTTGGAAAAAGTAGGGAGAGTGGGCGAGTTTTCGATTATTATTGCCCCAAGCGACTCGCTTGGGGAGTTCTCCTTAGATCGGAGAGCTTCAAGACCGGCTCCTTCTGATCTACCCACCGTTTGTTGACTTCGGTGGGAAGCATCCTCGATCTCTAACGATTCGGAGACTCTTCCCGAACCTCCCTCTGATATCTCCTCAGTTCGAGGCAGAGCTTTATAAATCACCATCGATTCAACTGCCTTTGGGGCATCAATGGTTTTCTTAATTCGGGCCACCAGCACGGACCCATCATTTTCTTCTTCCTCCTCATCTTCATCCTTTAGACGCAGGACTAATTCCATGGTTAAATGGATGGTATTCTTCCTCGGCTTATAGGCCATCCTCGTCTTCGGTTTTGGATCTTCGGAAGTAGAGGTTCGTTTTCTCTTATTATCCTTCACCGATTTTGGAACAGAGAACGAAGCCTCTTCCTCGCCGGGCTGGGGCCTCAAAACTGCATCTTTGCCCACACCTACATACAAGAAAATTGATTTAAGTATATGGAAAGCATCTCGTTCGAACTACCAAAGATACGAGAAAGAGGCTTACCATGATTTTTGGCCTCCCATCGGCCCTTCGACAAGTCATGCCATGAGCGCTCTGCATATGTGGAGGTCAAAGCTAGATCCCGTACCCAGTTTGTGAGGTCGGTACCGTACCAGGCATCCAAGGAACCGCTGCATCACGAAAAAGGATATCAGTGAGAAAAGAAATGAAGGGGCAAATAGTAGGAGATAACAGCAGAATTACACTTACGCTTCATGTTCCACTCCTCGGAAAATGGCATCTTTTTAGTCGGAATCAGGTCCGAAGTCTTCACTCGAACGAACCTGCCCATCCAGCCTCAATCCTTGTCCTCGTCTATGCTCGAGAGCAGAACCTTGGTAGCCCGGTGCTGAAGTTTTATTAACCCGCCTCGAAAGAGGCGAGGATAGTACAATCGAATGAGATGGTCGAGGGTGAAAGGCATCCCCTCGATTTTGTTCACGAAGAAACGGATCAAAATAATAATCCGCCAAAAAGAAGGATAGATCTGGCCTAGGGTTATTTGGTATTGACGGCAGAAATCGATAATAACAGGGTCGAGAGAACCTAATATGAAAGGGTATGTATACATGCTTAAAAACCCTTTAACGTAAGTGGTGATATTTTCTTCAGGGGACGTGATTACTATTTCTTTGTTCTCCCAATTGCTATCTTTCTTTAGTTGCTCGAGGTGTCCCTCGGTTATCGAACACATATACCTCGATACTGGCTCACATCAGCCGGGAACCGACGAGCCTTTGTCGACCTTAAAATCGGAGGTAAGAACACACGCCCCAGGAACGCACTCCTCAGGCCGTGGCTCCACCGGTGTTTTGTCGGCGGCGGGTTGTTTTTTCTGAGGAATGGTTTTTGATGTTTTTGCCATTTTTGGTTTAAAGATCGAAAATAGAAAGAGGTAACAAAGATTTGGTGTTTTTGCAGTAAAAGATCACATATTTATAGATGAACTCAGAAGAAGAACTTGGAAAATTTGGAGATGTAAAAGTGATAAATGATAAAAGGAGGGGCTATTTATAGATTGAGCAATGGCAGTTCAACATCAGCGGTGGCCGACCACCATTTGACACGCATTAAATCCTTGAAAAACTAAACCGACGGGACAATTATCACGTGCGTCATGTTCGAGCCTGATGTAAACGTCAACTTATATCTAATCGAGCCGTTGAGAAATCATATCGTTTCTCGCCACATCCTTCCCGAAAAATGAGGGGACTATCTGTATACGGTCGAAACTGATTTTGGCCTTCGTACGTCTGATTGAGATGGGATCATAATGGACCGAAGAAAGTCTTCATAAAATCGAGATGGATCCGAAGATGGCACAAACGAGCTTCAGATTTCAGGTACATGTTAAACACCAAGCTCGAAGTCATTATCAAGCTTTGGTCCAAATCGAACTATGATGAGATGTGATTGAATCGAGCCTAAGGGCCAGAGGCCAACCAATACCGAGCCCAAGTCATTTCCGGACCCCGAGTCAGCATCGACCTCGAACTCACATCGAACTCTAAAGCTGGACGCTGACCAATATTGACCGATACCAAGTCCGATCAGGATCGAACTCACAGACAAGAGCCGTTGCAGCCGCACTACTTTTAGATTTTAAAAGCTCACAGACAACCGCATTACTATATATATTAAATTTTAAATATTTAGGCACTATCTGGAAAGAGTCAGTTGAGATTGCATAAGCACATTTGACCTCCAACAATGGTGGTGACAGGGGCAAACATATTCTTGAATAAGATCACTTTTAAAAAAGTTTCTAGACTCACAAATTCGAGGAATCTTTAATTTAAGACTTTGCAAATAATATGTATCTTATTCATATTTGATTCACTTTTTAAAAATGCATTATCCAACCCATTTTTAATGGATAATATAGATGAATAATTATTTTTTATCCATTTTCACCGCTAGGTGTTGACCATGTCGACAGCGGTGAGGTGGAGCATGGGTTGGACTTTCTTGCTGCCAGCAGGTATGTTGCGTGTTTATCATATACTTTTTGTGATTTGCCTAATTTTAAATATCAGAGAGTGCTTGGGATCACCTCAAGCTAAGTAAGAGCCTTGCTTACACGCCTTTATAATTTTTTAAAACAAACGGAATTGACCATAGTATATATGATCTTGAAATAAATAATTTAATAGAAGCGGACACATGATTTGAAGTTTGCGGGTGCATTTTTTGATTCAACCAAAATTTACTTTGTATATAGAGTGTCAACTAATAATATATCACTTTTTTCTAAAGATATATGCATGTATACATGAAATTTTTGCCGAATTTTACGGGTGCCCGTGACCCCTCTACCTGTTGCATAGGTCCGCCTTGAATGAGGTGCCTATAGTTTTCACCTTTTCATAAATCATAAGGTGTTGGTGGGAAACGATCTTCTATATATTTTCATTTAAACTGTCAGATAAACCACATTGTCACAGCTCCATACTCTTCCTAGTCTAGATCTCTCTCTCAAAAATACTGGCATGGATATTGTGTTGACTCAGTACCATAAGGTCCAAATGGAGGCCATTCTGGGGCCAAAATCGGAGCCATTTGAAACCTTCATTTCCAATCACATGGAAAGCTCTGAGGAAAAGGTTTCTGAGGCTAAGTCAATGTTCAACATGTTGAAGCACAAGGATCGTAACTCCCTTGCTCTTAAGCTTGCTATTGGCTCTTCCTATGACATTTATTCCCGTGAAAAGTGTACTGTCCTCTTAAAACAGTTGCTTACTGATGAGGATGACTTGTGCACTTGGAGCAATCTAAGTGTGTCAACTCAATTCACCATCAAATCAATCCTCCTTAATCGAATCATGTGCGAAGAATCAAGATTCATCATCCAAGAGTTCCGTGACACTGTTTCGAAGCTGGCTGCTTCACTTCTTCCAGATAACAATTGGCCTGAATTATTGCCGTTCTTGTACCAATGCCTCACTTCCACTTCAAACAACTACCTAAAGAGGTCAGCTTTCATGTTATTTGCGCAACTAGCCGAGGACATAGGTGAAACAATTGTCCCTTGTGTAAAAGATATGCACTCACTATTCTTAAATACACTGAATGATGATACCCTCGATCTAGATGTGAGGATCGAGGCCATGAGTGCTGTGTTCAACGTCATTAAGTGTGTATTGAGTCCAAATGAAAAGGAGTTGTTTCAGGATTTATTGCCAGGTATGATGAGGACGTTGACTAATGCATTGAGCAACAATGAGGAGAAGGCTGCAGCACATGAACCTCTGAAAGTTTTTATTAAGTTGGCGAAGAATGAGCCTAGGTTCTTCAGGAGGCAGCTAGTAGATGTGGTGGATATCATGTTTGAGATAGCAGAATCTGAGAGTTTAGATCAAAGAGCGAGACACTTTGCGGTTCTATTCTTTATAACTTTGATCGAGGCGAAGGAGAAGGCCGCAGGCACGCTGAAGAGATTGCCTTTGTTTATTAGCAGATGTTTTGCAATGTTATTAAAGTTATTACTAGATATTAAAGATGACCCTGCTTGGAATAGTGGCGAGAACGTGCATGATTATGCAGGGATATTGATCTGTGACCGCAAAATTGGCGAGGAGGGTTTACACCGGTTTTCTCTTGCATTACGAGGTGAGTTCACTACTCATATTGCAATAGAGCAGTTGTGTGCTTACTTGGCTGCCCCAGAATGGGAGAAGCGCCATGCAGCTCTCATTGCCCTTGCTCAGATTGCAGAAGGTTTCTCAGAGGTACAAGAATTGTCTTAGTTGTGTATTAGTTATGGCTATGGTTTAATTATAAGGCATATTACTTAACTCATTGTATTAATTAAGAGGTGTTTTTTGCTGGCCAACTGCTTAAATTTACACGATAGTTTGCCCACATGCCCACAATTACTCTGCCAGAATGCTTTACTCTATGCTTTATTGTTTAAAGTTATCTCTTTCACTTTTTCTCTTACGCGATTACCTTGGAATCATAGCTTCTTTACTATTACAGGTGATGATTAAAAATCTGGAGCAAATGATGAATATGGTTTTAAACTGTTTCCAAGATCCTCATCCTCGAGTCAGATGGGCTGCTTGCTGGGCAACTTCTCAGTTGTTGATTGACTTCTCTCCGCTTGTGCAAGAACAATACCATAACCAAATATTCCTTGCATTAGCTTCAGCCATGGATGATTTTCAAAATCCTCGAGTGCAGGTTTGACCTGTGTGATACATAACATTTATGAATGCTGCTAGTCCTTTGCGTAAATGCCAGCAAAAGTTTTTATTCTTACTGCACCTTTGCAAGGGGGTTGCATATAGCATATAGTTGATGTTCTTTAACCTTGTCTAGGTTTAAGACCTGTTTTTAAATTTTTGTACTTTTTATCCACAGATATAATAACAGATAAACTAATTTGCTTCCTTTACTCTTTCGCATTTTTATAGGCATTTGCCACGGCAACTCTCTGCAACTTCTGTGTGCCTGATGAGCCAGAAACTTTGATACCTTACCTAGATGAGATAGTTAACAAACTGCTTGTACTTCTACAGGTGTGCAAATATAGAGGTCACCAAATTACTAAGTATGTCACTGCTGAGTGCTGACAAGTGCAAGAGACTAATGATGCCTTTTTTCGGATTTTTGTTGCTTGAAATGCAGAATAACAAACAAATGGTCCAAGAACAAGCATTAACTGCATTGTCTTCTATTGCTCAATCTGTTAAGGTATTAACTGGTGTCTTTATTTTTGGCTCAGTACTATTTCTACTTATTTATGAATAATGAAGGCAAATATGTATATTATATGTCAACAGGAGCACTTCCGAACAAACTATGACACTGTTATGCCACACTTGAGAACTGTCCTGAGAAACGCACATCTTAATTCTAATCTCATTCTTCGTGCCAGAGCAATGGAGTGCATAAGTGTTGTTGGGATGGCTGTTGGCAAGGAGAAATTCAAAGATGAAGTAGAGCAGGTCTCTTCTGCCAATTATGCCCAGTGGCTCCAGTACATGTTTTTTAGCTCCATACTGAGGGAGTGCATAACACATAATAATTCCATCGATTGGGATTGCTTCCTTCATGTTTCATTTGTTATGCTTTGTCAGATGGCTTTACTGTAGCCAAAACACAGTATATCTCTTGCTCGAGTTACTACGTCTTTCAACAACAAAATAATGACAGGAATATCCTTATTCTTACCATTTCCATTATGGTCTCCCTCCTTTCCGCCTCTCTTGGCATTCTCTTCTTGTCTTGGCATGCGCTAGTGTGAGCTTATTTGCTTTTGGCCATTTCTCAACATAGAGCTTACTGTTATTTGTTTCCTTTTTGTTGTTTTCATTAAAGGTCATGGAAGTGCTTATGTCATTACAAGGATTACAAGCGAAGGTGGATGATCCTACTACTAAGTACATGCTAGGCGTATGTGTTAATCACTTGATTTTAATATCAAAAGTTCTTTATAGATTCGCCCCCCCTTTATTTTCTTTATTTCGTTGCAGGCCTGTACTAGAATTTGCAAGTGCATGGGACAGGATTTTCTTCCTTATATGAGTGTAATCATGCCATTTTTAATTAAATGTGCTGAACTTGAACCTGTTATGACCATATCTGCGAAGTTGGATTATGAATATTATGAGTTAGATGATAATGGGTAAGCTTTTGTCATTGAGATTTTTGGACTATGAAAAATATGAGTTAGATGATGATAGGTAAACTTTTATCATTGAGATTTGACCATCTCGGCGGAGCTTTTGATACTGTTAAGAAATGGAACTCAAGTTTAACTCAATCACAAAAGTTAGCTCATGAGGTGAAGATTATCTAAAACAATATAAGGAGATCAAGTCCCCCCTCCGCAACCAATGTGGGAATCTAACACACCCGGCACGCCTAGGCCTGTCAATTGGAGTATGGACAATATAATATTGGGTCCCAAATAGGATAAACCAAGAATTTAAATGGGGTTGGCTCTAATACTATGTAAAAAATGGACTTTGAGCCTGATTCAACCAAAAAATCAGCTCATGAGGTGAGGATTGTGCAAAATCATGAAACCAAGCCCCCCATCCACTACCTATGTGGGAATCTAACAACTATGATTGATGTCTAGTTCTTGCTTTGGATTCATCAAAAATGTGAAGCCTATTGGGGAGAGGTGGTTATCAAGGACAGGGTGTACCTAGGATCTTACTTAAGCTTTACATCTTGCAGTATAGTGAAAATCAAGCTTGGAGATAAAACGATGTTCAAGAAAGGAGATGTCCCAGAGGAGAAAGTTGTAGCCTGTGATATGCTATGCTAGTACAGTGATATATTGCAGGAAGACTTCTACCCATGCACTTCCCAGGTTGGCCTGAATGATCGATCACCTTCATGTTTTCTTTTTCTCATGTGCTGTTAAGTGAGGTCAAATTGAACAAGGGATATCAATGACTTCATGCATGAAGCAGGTTATTTCAATCTTTGTTCCGCTTTTGAAATTCTATATCCACAATCCTATCAGGAGATCTGCTGTTGTTGGTAGAGTTCTCATTTTCATATGGTTTCTTTGTTTTTCATGTGAATTGTCTATTTGCTGATGCAATTTTCTTATTTTTGCTGTTTAAGCAATGCCCATCCTGTTGCGTTCTGCTAACCTGGCTTTTGAGAAAGGGACTGCTCAAGGTGAAAGTGAGTCATATTTCACGAAGTTGTCAAACTATATAATACTGGCTTTGGTAGAAGCTATGCATAAGGTTGTCCTTAACATCTGTACTTATGTTGTTCCTTCTTTTTTGGATAATGAGAAAGTGATACGTGATGTGTTATCTCAACAGGAGCATGTGACAGAAATCTGCGCAATCATGTTGGGAGAATTGAATTATTGCCTGCAGGTTGGTTATGTTTTAAGACAGGTTTTTCTTTAATTGATGATCCATGTTTGCAGTGTTCTCCTATAACTGATATGTTTCTTTTGAACGCTATATATTCCAGTATGATCAACATGTTGGCCTTTACATTCCCAAAACAGTAAAAAAAAACCAATTTTAATTTTATGAGCATTCTTGATATATGACCCCATTTCTTTTCCTTCAATAGAGATCTAAACAAGACAGTCATCCAAATCAGTTTTATTCTACTAGAATAAAAAAGAAAGCTTAGTACATCTCTTATACAAAGGAAAACATGGGTACAAAGAGCAATGACTTGCACGCTAATATGTCCAGGGGATCAAGCCAAGTACGAGCTCCTTATTTGATTCTTACTTGTGTGGATACAAGCATAATTTATACCATATAAAAATGCTTAAAAATGGATGTGTGGAATCAATTTTTTCACAGATGGGGTAATCATAAAGTTCTCTTGACATGACAAGGTAACACTAGAAAGTCTTACAAACAGCCTATGGCTATTATTTAGAATGTTCCATTAGTATTGTCAGAGCAAGGAAAATTTTCTGTTATTATGGTCCTTTAGTATCTTCTTTCAGATTTGTAGACCACTTCCCACTGAAGGTCAGGTTCGTAGCATCGTTAATGAGATAAAGCATGTAATTACAGAAAGTTCAAGTAGAAAACAAGCACTCACAGAGAGAGATAAACCGGAAGACTTTGATGCTGAGGAAGCAGAATTGTTAAGGGGGGAAAGAGAGCAAGAAGAAGAAGATTTTGAGAATGTATGTTCTATAGAAGAACGGAGTTCAGACATAAGCATACCGTGTTTTCCTTTTACAAGCATTTCACTTTGAATCTACCATTATTTTTAAATCCATCTAACTTATTATTAGGTTGGTGAAATATTGATAACATTGATCAAAGCTTTCAAGGATGCTTTCTTGCCTTTCCTTGAGGAGTTGTCACCATATTTGTTACCTATGTGGGTAAGTCATAACCTCTAAACCTTCTAGATTGTTTTTTATTATATATATTATTGTTTTCCACATTGAATTTTTCTTGCTTTTATGAAGGCCAAGGAGACAACAACTAATGAGAGATGTACATCTATTTGTATCTTCGATGCTCTTGTGGAGGTGTGCCCTGAAGAAGCTCTAAAGTACGTCGATTTGTATGTTTTTTTATCTAATGCTAATTCTCACTTTTGATAGTTACTTCTTGTGAAAATTAGGTACTATGATGTTTGTCTTCCATTAATTCTTGATGCAAGCAATGACGAAAATCTAGCTGTTAGACAGGTTTGTACATCTTTAGCAGTTGTAACAGTTTTCAGTCAAGTTGCATTTACTATTTGATTTGTCGGAGAACCATATGTCATGTTCAGGCTGCTTTTTATGGACTTGGGCTGTGGGCGGAATATGGTCGTTCTTCTTTCAAACCTTTTGTTGTAGGTATGTTATTGTTGAATGTGATACTTAGACCATTTTCTACATGGAGAAGGGGACCAAGAAGTGATATGTTTTTTGTGTTTACTTACATCTTATGACCTGAACCAGAGGCTCTGTCAAGGATCAAAGTAGTGATAATGCATACGAATGCTCTTGAACCTGAGAATGAAAAAGCATATGATAATGTTGTTTCTGCACTTAGTAAGATATGTCAGTTTCATGGTGAAAGTATTGACTTAGCCCAGGTATGTTCTTTTATTTGTTTATGCATTCTTACACCTTCAGCTCATATACACTTGAGTTGGCATTCCAAAATTTCAGTTATAAATTTGGGGTAATTCATTGCATGCATATATCATATAGTTTGAGAAATATCATAATGTTTCGCATTATTGTTTTTCAATATTTATGTTATAGATTTAGAAACTAAAAGACAGTAAGTCAAGTGAATCATCCCCACAATTCCCAAAGACTGCGAATATACTCCGCCATGTTTTAACCATACATATAGAGATTTACAAGAGTTTCCTATTAGTCATTTCTTGTTTATTTATTTGCTTTACCCTTTTAGTCGAAAGGAGTTTTGGTTGTTAAGCAATGAGGACTATTCTATAACTGACTTAAATTGACTAATAATTTACTGTGATTGTAATTTCCCCAGAATTCTTATTCCAAGTCATTTGGTAGGTTATTCCAGTTTGGTTGAATTGCCTGCCTATAAAAGGTGACTTGGACGAAGCCAAAGATGTTCATGAACAGTTGTGTTCAATGGTCGAAAGGTACTGGAACTGGATTGGTTTGCTCTAGTATTTATACTCAATTACTCTTTTACTCTGGATTGGTTTTGTTACCTTGGCATTGATAATTAAGGCTGTTTAATGGGGTAAACCGATTATATTTACTTTTAGCAGTTGCTTTACATTAAGTTGTTGATGAGAAATGTTTTCTGTAGATATAATTGTGATTGTTCTTAACGGAAGAATGTACATTTTAAATGAACTTTGTAATTTCAGATTCAGGGAAAACTAAACAAAACACATCTTCCAAACGTTTGAAGCAATATATTAATATTGTTGTAACTAGTTTACAACTTAATGATATTGCAGCAGGAACAATTTTGATATATTTGGCATAACAAAATTTCATTAGGCGGTGAAACCATTTAATTGTTATTGAATTAATGACTTCTCTTATATGGGGATTTGACTTGACAGAAATCATCTAGTTGGTGGTTGTTAGTGGGATTTATCTATGTTTTCAATTAGCAATTCAAATCTATCAACATTGTCCTTGCAAACTATAGTATGTGTTTGCAAACTATAATATTCTCAATTTCAGGTCAGACAGAGAAGTTTTAGGCTCCAACTATCAGTACCTTCCAAAAGTTGTTTCAATTTTTGCAGAGGTTAGTTTGAGATTACAACCTAAACTTCATTTAGATAGTTTATTGATCTACCAACATGTTTATCTCATGATATTTGTGGCATTTTTATTGAAGTAACCTTTATATCTCTGTAGCCATCCAGTAATTGGAAGTTGCTTCTTCTGTAGGTTCTATGTGCCGGAGAGGATCTTGCTACTGAAGGAACTACAAAACGCATGATTAATCTTTTGAGGCATTTTCAGGAAACAATACCACCAGCTACCTGGGCATCAACACGGTCATTGCTATTGCCTCAGCAAGAGATGGAGTTGGAATCCGTTTTATCAGCGCCTAAGGAAGATTTTAACATTTTAACCCATGCAATGAAACTTATAGTCTTTTGCTGTGGGAACCAAATATTTTGATCTGTTATTGGCCTGTCCAGGTGCGATAATGCTCAGGGTTGGTTAAATGTGTAAGTTCAGGGTCGGTTATGGAGATCGACTCTTGCAAAGTTCGGGACTAGTCATTTTCTTTCTTTTAAATTACATCTATTTACAGTTCAAGTGGTTGTTTTTTTCTTTTATTTCTCATGTTTTCGCTTGTAGTTGTTTATCTGTCCTGTTTTCCAAATACTCCACTAGCCTCCAAAAACATTTATCTTGCCCATGATTGTTGTATTACGTATTAAATTCATTAAACACCTCTCTGGCCTTATAATTGTAAACAACATCAATGCAGAAGAAAATTATCCTTTCATTGAGTCCTGTTAGGAGCTTACTATGGTTGAATGTAATGTGAAAATTATAGCGGAAGTAATCTATAACTATATTATTATAAAAGTATGAATACAATGTCGGTTTATAAAAATAGCCTTATAATATTAAGCATAATAACTCATAATAAAAGGACATAACCGAAATTCTAGATATTAGCCTTATAATCATATTAGTTTTAGGACATAATACTACACGTTAAGAATCCTACATGATTACCTTTAGGAATGCAATTAGTATAATTACTTTGGGCATAGACATATAATACTACATGTTAGCATGTATACCTGATACATTTAGGAACACGTTATGTTTCCTTTTAATATAATTACTTTCGGGGTAGAGACATATTTTTAGTCATGTAATCCTATTACTTTTAGGATATATTTCTTAAAAATTCTTATTACTAATTTAATTTGAAAACTATTATAATGTCCTATTACTAATTTAATTTAAAAATATATTATATTGTCCAAATCCATTTAGAAAAAGGAGAGCATATATTATTATAAAAGCACAAATACAATATTAATATACCAAAATAGCCCTAAAATATTAAACGGAAGAATTCATAGGGAAAGGACATCACTGCAATAACCTATTTTTTGGACTACAATACCTTCTGTGCTAATTTTTAATATTTAAGATTTTAAAATTAATGAAATTTTGTCTATTAAATTCTTATTAAAAATATGTAAGAAGGTTTATAATTTCACAAGAATCCTCCGTATTGGCAATACATTACCACTACATAATGTCCAATACCAAGAAAAATAAAAGTAATATTAAATGAATTGCATAAAGAGTTGCAATTGAGAAAAAAATACCCCCACGATAATATATTTTTATATTATATTTGAACTATCTTTTAACTCAAATAATATTTTTTATTAATTTTTTGTGTAATATTAAAAAATACCCAATTATTAAACAACAACTAAGAAAATATTTAAGAATATAAATGTGTGAGAAAGAGAAAACAAAATAGTTGGTAAGAGTCAATACCACTAATGATTCTACAAACATAAAGGTCTAAAAGTGAAATGTCATATCAATCTTTTACTCTTTGAAAATAAAATTTATGGTGGATAAAATTATAATTAAAATTAAATATTCAAAACAAGAGATGAACTAATATTAAGATCTGAATCAACATAGAATAAATTATTTTTATGTTAAAATCAAATAATTAAATCTTTTAGATAATTATTTAGCAAGAAAATCCAATTCAATTATTTTTAAAATTCATCATATGAGTAAAATTCTTATTTTAGTTTAAAAAAATCTTAGGGTACATAAATTTATTCCATAAAAAGAGCGTTAGAACACAAAGTAAAAAGGTTAGTATACTTGCAAATATCATATAAAGTGGCATGACACTGTTAGCAATAATAACAAGTGGTATACCAACAACGATTTTATTGTGAGGCTACCCACTTTAGATTTGATATACCTCATCAACAACTTAATTAACCATCACAAATATATCAAAGCAGAGCAATGATGCTAAATTTATAAGGTAAGCAAAATTGATAATAGGGGATGAAGCACTTATGGCTAAGTGTCAAACAATCGAAACAATAGATATATTGGATATTAATGAACCGTTTGGTGAAAAATTAATGGTTTGGGAAGTAATTTCTGTCAAGTACTATCAGTAGTTTCAAAATCGACAAAAGCATGGACTATAAAAGCTAGCTTGCCAAAGTTATACTTTTGGTCTCAAATGAAAAAGATTCAACTGACAAGAAATATAAAGTAAGAACAGATCCAGTATTCAGTGTCTTTTTGCTTCGTATCGAAAACGAAGAAGAGCATCCAATAAAAGATGATTTGGTTCTTCCTGAACACTTGGTTATCAACCCCAATGGTAATAGTAGTGCATTTAATAAGAGAAATATTTCTATCATTAGATTAAAACGCAATTTGAGCAAATCGCATGATAGAATTAAAAAGATATCTTAGCTAGCAGAAATGAATATGTTGATCAACTAAATAAAAGGTGGATTGAATAATTTTATAGTAAAAACAAAATGTTTTTCAGTTTTTGACTCAGCAGAAAATGATACCAATAATAATTACCAAAAAGAATACTTAAATACTTTAATACCAAATTGCCTTCTACCATACATGTTTGTTGTCAAGTTTATTATTTCTTACATATGTAAGTGTCACCGTATATAAAATAGACTAAGTTAAAATTGATCTTCCATTGTATATAGGTTGATTTTGAAGAAAAGTATGCCCGTCATGCTACTGAAAAACTTAGATACGCCGAATAGCTTATGTAATAGCACACTGATGATATATAGAAGTTTTGACAATAACGTTATACATGCAAAAATTATGATATTGGTCAATGTGTTTCTAAATATATTCTTATCCCTAAATTCAACTTTCGTCTTCTGAAACTAAAGAATATCCTTTTAAATTTGTGTGAAAATAATTTGTAGTATGTTTATATTTTGCAAATATAATAAATAAAGCACAAGGACAAACATCCTAAATATTGGACTATATTTATCGCAATATATTTTCTTGCACGAACAACTGTATGTTGCACTTTCAAGAGGGATATCAAGATCGACAACAAAAGTTCTGGTTAAGACAAAGCAACCAAAGCATTAGGAGGAAACATACACGCACAAAAATATTGTCCACAAAAAAATGTTCGTTAAAATACCATCACATTAAATACCTTTAAACTATAATACACAATTATCTAACTAACATGACAAAATTGATCATTTGTGTAAACTTTGAAGATGTCCTTGTTTCAAATTCATGTATTATGCTAATATAATAATATTTTTTTTATTTAGATGATTATTGTATTATTATACATAAAATTTCTCTTATTAATTAAATTTTATTATTTTTTCATATAAATAAATGTTTAAACTATCACGTGTCATTATTAACGTGCAACGCATGTTCATAGATACTAGTTAGTACTAAATGTCAGAGGAGGTATCTAAAGTGTACCCCTAAATAAAGTTTGGAAAAAAAATCATAAGCCTAAAGATTTGGTAGATGCAAACGTTACTCCTTCATTAATTGCTGATGCCAAATAATTTGCTCCTTTTGCTCTTTGGTGTTTTCATAGGCATGTTGTCATGACCCAATTTAGGATTATGACCGGCACTTAAGAGCTAGTGCCCCCAAGTAAGCCTCATCGATATTTTATAAAAAATCGGACAGAGTTTCCTCTATTTTAGGACTGTCCAAAAATTTACCCTGTCTCAAAAATTAACAATAGAACCAACCTATATCAACCAAATATCTCATAATCTTCATCAACTAATCAAACAGTTATTCACCACTGTTAATCAATAACTTGCAACACAGTAATCTTAAATTCATCTCCAAAACACTATAAGAGAATCTAATACTAGTCATGGGTCTAATAATGAACGAATACTCATGACACAAATAAAATGACTATAGAGCGACTCTAAGAGTTCAAAAGGAGAGAACATAGCAAATAAATAAACTCTTCGCCCACAAGAACAAATGCGGGGCTCACCAGGAACTATCAACTCGTGTACTCTAATTAACGAAATTCTCGCTCGCGTCAACTGTTGTCTCTATGAAAAAAATAACGGGGAGTGAGTCGCTAGCTCAGTGAGTAATAACACTTAGCCACAATCATTTTTAATGGGGACAAGTCAGAAAACATGCCTTTATAATAATAATAATCAGAAACTATCATGAGAATAAAATGCTCTCTCAAAAACGGTAAATATAATCAGTCTATTCATGTGTTTCCTGTAACCGGAATCAATTTAACAAATCGGTAATAAACTCGGTAAATATTGTCTCATAGAAAATCTTTATATTTGGGAGGTTTCCAAGAAAGGATCATGTAATCTATATCACTGTGTGGACCCCTTCGTAAAAGGAGTCAAATATAACTTGTAGGTCCCTACTCGAGGGAGAACTGTAACTGTATGTTAGTTCTACCTTCCCACTAGCGAGGTCTATAACTGTACTCGATAATCGGTAAATACAAGGTGCACCAGGTCTAACGAACCCGTCGTTAGCTACGGGATCCTTCAAAGTCTCCTCCCATTTATACTTTTTTTTGTAAACAGTAAATATTCACATGGAAACATTTTCAAAATAGTACAGGGCATTTCAATTCTTATCAAATTATGTAATCCAATTTCGGTAACGGTAATCATATCTCAAGTAACAGTAAAACATGTCTAGTAATAATGAGAATCTTTTAAATAATTGTAAACATCTCAAGTAAACTATTCAATACCATATCAAGTAAATGACTTGTCCCACATGCAATTTCAAACATTCAGTAACACAATTTATTTTCAAAATAACGTATAAACCATGCAGGTTATGAAAACACAAATTGCAGTAAGATTACTACTCACAGTACTCGTGCTGAAATACCAAATGTTTCACCTCGAGCAATTCATACAACTTCCTCCAATCAATCTATAATTACATAATATCGATCTCATGTTAGTTTCCATGTTTAGGCTAATTCATTGCTAATTTAGAATGCCCAACCCTCGAGGTTTCATATTTGACTCTTAATTCGCCAAATTATATTTACCCACATATGAGTAATTACTAATCTATCAACTCCAACCTATTCATATAATTTATTAGTCCAATTTCATAAAGTTCTATTGATTCTTTAGGAAGAAAATTCTCAATTGCGTGAATGAACTAGTGAAATTTCTATTACTTTGTAGAATCTTCCAATCATGAGAATCGAAATTAAAATCTATCAGAAGAATATGCTCAAGTAATACCCGTAAGACACAGTGAATGCTTAAGATTCCTCAACAGATTGCTAAATATTAACAAAAATTATACATATCTTTCCTTGTTTCGCTGATTTTTGCCAATCTCCTTATTTAACTTTAACCATTAAAATATATTCTCAAATTTGTGGAATACAGTACCTTAAGATTTGAACAAATAATGGCCGGAAGTGGCTTCTTCTGCTGTACCAAGCTTTTTCCCCAACTTACCTTCTGTATTTTTTTTATTTTTGTCTTAACCCTTGACCCTTCAAAATCTCTTTTTGCTTCTGGTTTAGTCTTACTCAGCAAACCCTTTTCCCTTTCTTTCTTTTTGATTTTGGCCAGAGAAAGGGGCTTCGGTCCTTTTATTCTTTTGTTTCTGTTAGCGTAGGGCTTTGCCCCTATTTCATCTTATATTTTTTTTTTTTTGGGGGGTAAATTACTTAATTATCTTTTTTGGTAATGAGGAGAATTACACATGTGTTGCTGTAGCTCTCTGCTTCTTCTGGGTGCCGGGCAAGCCAGAAACTTTGATACCTCACCTAGATGGAATAGTTAACAAACTGCTTGTACTTCTATAGGTGTGCAAATATAGACACCAAAATATATGTCACGGTTAACAAGTACAAGAGACTAATAACGTCTTTTTCGACTTTTTGTTGCTTGAAATTCAGAATGACAAACAAATGATCCAACAAGAAGCATTAAGTGCACTGGCTTCTATAGCTGAATCTGCTAAGGTATTAACTGGTGCATTTATTCTTGACTCAAATCTGTTTCTACTTATATTAGCTGTTGGCAAAGAGAAATTTAGAGATGACGCAAAGCAGGTCTTCTACCAGTTATCCCAGTGGATCCACTGCATCTTTTTTAGTTCCATAATAATGGGATGCTGAACACATATCTTGATGCCATTGATTTGGATGTCTTTGTTCTTGTATCATTTGTTATGCTTTGTCAGATGGCTTTACCATATACAAAAATATAAATGGAATTTCACTTTTTCTTAACATTAAACCAATTACGTATTTGTCTATTTGAAAAAACATAAAACAGGCCCTAGATATGATTCTTGTGAATTGAGCTTCAACTAAGTTTTTCTTTTTAATTCCCTTATGGGAGGCTTGCAAGGAGGAAGATATTTTGGATTTTTGAGTTTCCTCAGAGAGGACTTATAAAAGAAAATATTTTGGATTTGGAATTTGATGTATCAAGGAAAGACTTCAAAGTAAACGAAAGAAGACAATATATATACTTTTTGATATTTGTTTTTTGAATTTTCTTGAAAATGATGCTTTTGTAAAGATTTTCGGTCAACTGTGACCCAAGTGGCTAGGCTTGACCGATTCATCCAGCTAAGGACAAGAGAAACCGGACCCATAACAAGTTGCCTGCGTATCTTGACACAAGGTCAAGTATCAATTAAGTTCTATTCACACTATATAGCTTGGGTCAAGTATCAATTAAGTTCTATTCACACTATATAGCTTCAAGTTAGTTCCATTAATTATACACCACAAAATTAAGGATATGCCTTTTTATGGTAAAAATTGCATGGGGCGCCCTATTTGGTCGCCCCTTTTTAACTTATACCCGTTTGTTTTTTCGTTTACATCCGTACCCATTCATTTGTTAAAAGCATTTTAAAAAGACCATTTTGCCCTTTTTTTTTAAATAAAAGACTATTGACAAACTGCAGGACAAAAACTTAAGCATATTTAGGCTGAAGTTTTAGCAAATAAACTAAAAAACTTCAGCTTGTTTAAACTATGGGTGTTTAACGGGCGGGATGGGATGGGGTGGACACAAAAAAATCAGCCCGTCCGTTTAACGTTCCGGGCTGAGTTAGCGGGCTTTTAGCGGGCTGTACTTTTTCGGGGTTTTTTTTGTCCGTCCGGGTTCGGGCTTAGCGGGCTGGACGGGTCGTGCAATTTTTTTTTTTTTAAGTAAATTTTATTTTTCTTATTCAATGTTATTGATACTTAAGTGTTTGCAAACTTTTAAGACTTAGAATTAAACTTTGAAGTTTAAAGTTTTAAATTTGAAATTTGAATTTTATAATTTTAAAATTGAAATTTGAAAGTAAGTGGCTACAAAAAATTATTTAATTAGACCAATAGGCAATATGTAAGGATCAAGCTCCGAAAACTTTCATTTGATATTTTTATTAAATAATATATAATACTTCAAATTAAGTTGCAAGTTCTTTATTGATTTTGTTATTTTTGAACTTGCAAATTAAAAGTTTACAACAATTATAAAAAAAAAAAATAGTATATCACATACTTTGCATCATTTTTGTAAGTTCATCCATGTTAACATGAGGTTCTTGGTTTCCGGCATTGGTTGAATCAGAACCATAAACCATTATATCTCCAATTTCTTGGTCTTCCGCTTCATCTACCTCGTCACGCCCTTGACTTCGCCGTTCTGATCTTATCCAATCTTTGAAGTACACTAGAATTTTCAAAGCGTTGTTGCCCAATGAATGACGAGTATCTCCTAGTTGTTGCCTTGCTTGGCTAAATGCGCTCTCTGATGCGACTGTTGAAATCGACACATTTAGTATGTCTAGAGCCATGGCCGAAAGAATAGGAAATTGATTTGAGTTGCTCCTCCACCAACCCAGTGGTAGAAATTCCTTTGTGCGGGGCTCTGCTGACTTTTGTAAGTAGAATTGAAGTTCATCAATATTCCTGCTACTGGTTTGTTGATGCTCCCCTAGTGTAGAACAAATCAAATAATCTTCAACACCATCATTATCATCCAAAGCACTGGTCTCAGATGTTGAAACTGAACTTGAAGGAATATTTGCATCTACAACAGAAGAAGCATCAACAATATTAGCATAATAATTATATAATATTTCTAAATGTTTGTGTAGATCAGAAATACAGGTGTCAATATCAGGAGTTTCAGTTGGTCCAATATCCATATAAGAATATAAAGCACTGATTAATTGGCGACAAGTGACCATTTTGATAGAAGGGTTTAAAATAGAACCAATTAGGTAAATAGGGGGAATTGGGTAGAAATAATTTTTAAACTTATCTAGCATAGATTCAACAACAGAAGTATATCCTTCTTTCTTCTTCAAATTATGTAGTAAAAGAGAAATTTCAGCAATATGAACTAAACCATTTGCAATAGTAGGATAATAAGCTCCAGAAAACTCAAGTGTAGCCACATAAAATTTTTGTAAAAACTTTACAATATCTTCAATGACATCCCAAGTTCTAGATATTAACAAACGGCTAGGATCGGTACAATGAGAATTAGCAACTTCAGTTATATGCATTCTATATTTATAACAACATTTTAAGAATAAATAAGTATAATTTCACATAGTAACTATTTCTTCATGCATGAGTCTTGATTTTAGTCCATAGTGTACATATTTTTCTTTAAATGAATTTGACCGTTGGCAACGGTCCAGAAAAAAAACCCGTTAAAAATCGAGCTGAACCGGGCTGTAGCCCGTTAAAACTCTGTTAACGAGCTTAGCAGGTTCCGGTGCACCGGTATCAAAAAACTGTTCGTTTGAAACCTGCTCCCCGCCCAACATGTCCCAGCCTGCCCCCCTCTCCCCTGCCCGCCCCCCACGCTACAGTATCGGGCTGAACTGGGTTGTAAACGGGTCAGCCCGACCCGATTAACAGGTATAGTTTAAATTGAAGTTTCGGATAAAACTCAGGACAAAACTGTAGATTGCGTTACAAAACATCAGCATGTTTTGGTATGAAAATTTAGCAAATGAACTAAATAGCTTCAGCATGCATTAGCAAAAACTCTTTAAAAAATTACATACTGCAAAACAAAAACTTAAGCATATTTAGTCTGAAGTTTTAGCAAATGAACTAAAAAACTGCAGCATGTTTAGTCTGAAGTTTTAGCAAATGAACTAAATAACTTCAACATGTTTTATGTGAAGTTTTAGCAAATGAACTAAATATCTTCAGCATGCGTTTAGCAAAAACTAATTAAAAAATTACATACTACAAGACAAAAACTTAAGCATGTTTAGTCTGAAATTTTAGCAAATGAACTAAAAAACTTAAGCATTTTAGCCTGAAGTTTTAGGAAATGAACTAAATAACTTAAGCATGTTTAGTCTGAAGTTTTAGCAAATGAACTAAATAACTTAAGCATGTTTAGTCTGAAGTTTAAGCAAATGAACTAAATAACTTCAACATGTTTAGTCCGAAGTTTTAACAAATGAACTAAATAACTTCAGCATGTTTAGACTGAAGTTTCGGATAAAATTTATGACAAAATGTAGACTGCAGGATAAATAACTTCAGCACGCACTAGCATGAAGTTTTAGCTTCAAGGTGAAACAACTTCATGCAAGTGTGATTCTGAAGATGAATCTAGACAAGTTTCTGATTTTTTTTATAAAGTTGCTGAGAGGAAAGGAGGAGATCGTTTTATATCTTTTGCCAGGAGTGTAATTGTCATATTATTACGGATTTTTTGTGAGATGGCTACCAAATAATTAATTTTAAAAAATAGGGTACGGGTTAAAAGGTGGCACAAATATAGGGTACGACTGCAAATCCCCATTTTTTGTCCTCGTAATATTTGGTAGAAGTTTTGGCTTAGTCCTTTTATATATTTATTTATATTTATTCTATTGTGGTAAAACCCATCTATATTGTGGATTACCAACAATAGAATAAATATAAACAAATGTATAAAAGGACTAAGCCAAAACTCTATATTGTGGATTACCAACAAAGGAGAAAAAGTATTTTAACAATTAGAAAATTACTGCATTATCCTAAAAGGAATGACAACCTCCGGGGCAAAGTCGAACATCAAATTCACAAGTTTTTAAAATAAAACTGATTATTCTACTATAAAAATAAAACAAAAACATAAACTTTATGTTTGGTCCAGCTTGCGCCCAATGCTCACGTCCAAGTCTTTTAATCAACAGCCATAAGAAAATATGGTCACTTAAACAATGTTCATCAAAAAGTGAAAGTATCACTTTGTTGTAGCTTTCATTTGAACATTTCCATGGAAAGATTTGTGCATTGACTTAAAATATATTACAATTTATTTTGGAACTGTCCGTTTCTTTCACTAAAGTTGCTAAATTTGGCGTGAAAAAAGGAACAAGTTGCCCCAAATCCACGGTGTTCAAAGTGAAAAATATTTTCTACAATCCGAAAAAGAATTATGTTCATTTAGAAAAACTTACTCATAATTGATGTTTACATTCAGATCATATGCATGTATCATAGTTAAGTGTGATAAATTAATCTAAAAACACATACTGTATTAAGTTAATCATGCTTAAGTGATCTTTGGAGACATTATTAGCTGGGAATCAAAGACTAATTTATAACAACCACACAAAATTGAAAAAAACTGTTCTAAACCAAAAGAAAATGCTCTTTATCTTTTTTAATTAAAAAATGCTCACTTATTCTCATAATATCATTCAAACAGTAGCAGCAACTTTGACAAGTCAAAGAAACTATCCTCCTATATATTTGTGCATAGGCTTTTTCTTAAATTTCGTAACCAACTTTTGAACTCCTTTGTGCAAACATGGGCAACAAACAACTCTCAGTTGTGCTCTTTGTCTTTGCCTGTCATGAACTTGCTTTGTCTTCATCCACATTACCTCAATTGTGCAACAAAGATCAAAGTATTTCCCTTCTAAAATTCAAGCAGGTTTTAAAACTTACTCATGGCCATTGGGACTACTTCAAATGCAATTGTGGATTAATTATCATAGATCAAGCTAAGAATTTTAACCATCAAAGAAATATAAACAAACAGTTAGAGCAAAAGACAATGAATTTCATTGATGATTGATAAGATTCTACCACAAAGCATAAAAGAAATAAAAACACTGGAAACATGAGCAAAAATAATTAAAAAATCCCGAACTAGCCACTAGTTGATCTACACTAGGCTAGGAGGCTTAAGGCGGGAAGGACTAGGTGCTTGGTTTTTGGCTTGGAGGAGTTTCAGCATATTTTGAAGAATGCCATCATTCTTCTCCTTTTCTCTTGCCAGGTCAGTTCTGAGAGCATCTTCCTCAGTCTCAACCTCTGCCAACCTCTTCTTCAGCCTCTCAATCTCAGCATCCTTAGCCCCATTTTCTTGCACCAAGGCTCGCACCTTGCTATTCACTGGTACCTTCTTGGATGAACCAGGTTCTTTAGGAGTGGAATGGACTTCATAGTCACAAGCAATTAGAGTATTTGCCCCAAAATGATCCTTGCTTGTACCAACCTCCCACTTCTTCATAGGTACCTTGAAATATGCAAGCACAACTGTGAGAATGAAGCCATAGGGAATGGCATGAGTCTTGGTGCCATTTAGAACCCTATCAAGAAGCTGGATTATAAATCCAGGCCAATTAATTTGCCTCCCACTGTCTAAACACTCAATGAAGACCAAGTCCATGAAGTTTACAATGTGCCTCATTTCCTGCCTTGACAGAACACATTTGTTAACAAATTAGAACAACACTTTGTGGGGTGGCTTCATCTCACTCTTGTACACAGCCTTGGGCTCAACTTCCTCCTCATTGTCACTGAATTTTCTGGTAATGGCAAGGGCAGTAGGAAGATTTTCTAGGCTTGGCCACTTAAGCTTTGTATAGTCATTGTACCCCTCAGCAGGTACACCCAGAATTTCTCCCAACTCATTCACATCGAAAGAGACTTGCACTCCTTTCACCATACTGGTAACCCTTCCATCTTTCACCTCAGCATTTGCCATAAACTCAACAATTTCATTCCTGGCCAACTTGTCATCCATCTAAAGGACCATGTCCTTCCAGCCTTGCAATTCCAACTTCTCCAAAAGCAACACCATTCATTGCTCTCTTTTTCTTTTCCCTTTTTATTTTTACCACCAACTTCTTTAGACTCTGTAGTTTCAACACCTGCTATAGACCCTACCAGCACAAACCTATTTTTCAAATTTGTATCAACTTCAGAAATTATCTCAGGAGTAGCTTTAGGGCCAGAAGACACCTGTTCAGTTTCAGCCATTTCTTCCTCCCCAGTAGCAGATTTAAATGAGTCTTCAGATTTCTGAGATTCTTGGACCTGGCAATCCTTCAATTGTTTATCTAATTTCTTGGATAATGCGCTCCCTGCTACAGTCTTGCGAATAAGCATCTTAGTTCTTCCTTTCTTAGACAGAGGTGTGGTTGAAGGTGTGATAGATGGTGTGGGTGTGATTTCCTTGGGTGGGGATGAAGGATTTTCAGGAGTGTTAGCCATTTCAGTGCTTAGGTATGGGAGAGAAGATAATTGGATTGTGTTTGGAAGATGAGAGAAGATGGAGAGTATTTGACGGCTTGAAAAGATGGAGTGAAGAAAACAATAATGCTGATCAATTTAAAAAGGAGTAACTAATGGGGTAACGACAGCTTTTCAGACTTTTAGAAGTCTAATCAAACTGAATTTCAGCTTTAAAAAGACTTTGGAGTATATCCCTAGAATCTAGGTACTTTAATTCGGTTAGGAGTCTTTTGAACGGAACTGGTTCACTTGTAACGGATAAGTCCAAAAGGGTTTGGAATTAAGTAGGACTCTGCTCATGATCCAAATATTATTATTTCAAATTATGCAGAGTGTAGAAAACATACCGAGTAATCTTAATGAACCAGGTTCTTCACTGAGAATTGTCTTGTGCAAGTCTTAATTTTCCAAAATAGAAAACATATCATTAGAGATTCATGAATTATTTTAGCACATGGCACAAAAGTATACTATTGAAAGTATGAAACTGAGCAAAATTTAATCTAATTATATACAAAATTTACAGATTTTCTAACCATTTTTTTTTCATTGTGAATTTTTTAACTGGTCCTTTTAGGTGATCTTAATCATCCCTAATTCTAACATGTTCCTTTCAAAGTGATCTCTACTTAGAGCTTTTGTAAAGATGTCAGTTATTTGCTTGTCAGTAGCACAAAATTCCATAGTTATCAAACCCTTTTCATAGTTATCCCTCAAAAAGTGATGCCTAACATCTATGTGCTTAGTTCTCTTGTAATGAACCGAGTTCTTGGTCATACTAATAGCATTAGTGTTATCACAGAAAATGGAGATACAACCAACATCAATTCCAAAGTCCATTAATTGATGTTTGATCCACAACAATTGAGCACAACATGAAGCACCAACAACATACTTAGCTTCAACAGTAGATAATGCCACTAAATTTTACTTTTTTGTAGCCCAAGACATAAGACATGAGCCAAAAAAGTGTGCCATACCTGAGGTGGTCTTTCTATCCACAAGAAAACCTGCATAATCAGCATCAGCATATCCCACTAGATTGAAATTACTACTTTTTGGATACCATAGACAAAGATCAGTGGTGCCTTTGAGATATCTCAAAATTCTCTTGACAGCAGTCAAGTGAGACTCCTTTGGATTTGCCTGAAATCTTGCATAAAGGCCTACACTGAAAACAATATCAGGTCTACTAGCAGTGAGATACAATAATGAGCCAATCATTCCCCTATACAACTTCTGATCAACAGATGAACCAGGTTCATCTATATCCAACTTTGTAGCCATTGCAATAGGAGTGTTAATTTCTCTGGAATCTTCCATTTTAAACCTTTTAAACTCTTTTACATACTTCTGATGATGGATCTTAGTTCCATTTGAATTTTTTTTAAATTTGTAAGCCTAAAAAGAAATTAATCTCAGCTATCATGCTCGTTTCAAATTCACTCCCCATTAGTTTAGCAAATTCTTTACTTAACTTATCAGTAGTTGCTCCAAAGATTATATCATCAACATATATCTGAACTACCAAGAGATCTTTACCTTTTTCTTTCAAGAATAAAGTATTGTCAATTTTACCTCTCTTGTAGTCATGCTCAAGCAAAAACTTTGATAATCTTTCATACCATGCTCTTGGAGCCTGCTTGAGCCCATAAAGTGCTTTGTCAAGTTTGTACACATGATCAAGTCTCTTCTTGCTTTCAAACCACGGAGGTTGCTTGACAAACACTTCTTCCTTTAGATAGCCATTGAGGAAGGCACTTTTGACATCCATCTGGTGAAGGGTGAATTCCATGTAAGCAGCAAAGGCTTTGAGGAGTATTATTGCTTCCAACCTTACAACTGGAGCAAAGGTTTTATCATAGTTTATGCCCTCCTCTTGGCTATATCCTTGAACCACCAATCTTGCGTTATTCCTTGTAACTGTTCCATCTTCATCAAGTTTGTTTTTGAAGACCCATTTTGTGCCAATTACTGATCTGTCCTTGGGTCTTGATACCAGATGCCAAACTTGACTCGTTTCAAATTGGTTAAGTTCATTTTGTATTGCATTTACCCAGTCTGCATCCTACAAAGCCTCCGTAACATTTTCAGGTTCAATAAGAGATAAGAAAGCATTAAAAGCACAAATATTCTTTAAAGAAGATCTGGTTTTGATTCCAGAGGTTGGATCAGTAATTATGTTCTTAATGGGATGAGAACTTTAATACTTCTAAGATTTCACAACTAGCTGGTTTCCCCTTGATGTTCTTTCAGTGTTTTGTTGATGTGGAACAGGTTCATGGATAGGTTCCATTGAGGTTTGGGGATAATTTTCTCTTTTTTCTCTTCCCTCTGTCATGTTGCTTTGGGTGGAAGAACCTGTTCCATCACATGTTCCTTCTTCCAATGCAGCTTCAGTCTGGGCTGTGGTTTCATTTAAGTTTCTTACCAGCCCAATTGCCTCATCATCATGTTCCTGTCTCTCAGAAAGAATGTTAGTTTCATCAAAAATCACATGAACACTTTCTTCAACACACATAGTTATTTTGTTATAGACCTCGTAAGCTTTTCTATGTGAATAATATCCCAAAAATACTCCCTCATTACTTCTGGGATCAAACTTGTCTATGGAGTCTTTACCATTATTGTGCACAAAGCACTTGCATCCAAATGCCCTAAGATGGGATATATTTGGGTTTCTCCCTTTAAGTAACTCATAGGGAGTCTTCTCTACATGAGGTTTAGTCATGCATCTATTTATGATGTAGCATGCAGTATTTACAGCTTCTGCCTAGAAGCTATGGGGCAGTTTACTAGAAAGAAGTATAGTCCTAGCCATATCTTCAAGTGTCTTATTTTTTCTTTCAACTACTCCATTTTGCTGTGGAGTCCTAGGAGCGGAGAAATTATGATTTATGCCATGCTCATCACAAAATTCAACAAATTTAGCACTCTCAAATTTAGTGCCATGATCAAACCTAATTGATGTAAGTTGATTACCTAGTTGTTTCTTAGTTTTTCTAACAAAAGAAGTGAACATGTCAAATGTTTCATCTTTAGATGTTAAAAATAATGTCCACGTAAACCTAGAGTAATCATCAACAAGCACCATCACATATCTTTTACCACCTCTGCTTAATGTTCTCATTGGACCACAGAGATCCATATGGACCAGTTCCATCGTCCTGGTGGTGCTTACCACTTTCTTGTATTTAAAAGAGGATCTTACCTGCTTCCCCCTTGCACAAGCCTCACACACTTTGTATTTCTTGAACTTGATGTTAGGCAACCCTATCACCAGATTCTTGGAGACTAATTTGTTGAGTTGACTCAGACTTGCATGTCCAAGTCTCTTGTGCCAAAGAAGGGGATCATTGTCCAACACACTTAAGCAAGTGAGTTTATTTTCTGAAAGTGTGGACAGATCTACAATATATATATTGTTTATTCTTTTTCCCTGCAAAACAATCTTGTCAGTGATAAGATTAATCATAAAACATTTGGTAGAGGCGAATGCTACCAAGTTACCTCTATCACACAATTGTGATACACTGATTAAACTGTATTTTAGGCCATCTATCAAGTAGACATTCTCAATAGAGTGAGAATTAGTCTTACCTACCTTTCCAACCCCAATGATCTCACCTTTCTTCCCATTTCCAAAGGATACAATACCTCCTTTGAGGTACTCAAGTGAAAGGAACTGGTTCTTGCTTCCTGTCATATGCTTTGAGTAGCCACTATCCATGTACCATATTTGGCTGCTCCCCTTCACTTGGACCTACAAAAGGAAATCAGGGGTTAGTCTTAGGAACCCAAACTAGTTTGGGTCCCTTTCTATAGGCAAAAGGATGAATCAGATTCTTTTTAGCCCAACTTGGTAGCCTATTCTTCCCTTGAACAAATTCTTTGTTCTTTTGGCTTGCCTTTTCTTTTGCATTGCATTCACTTTTATAATGACATGTTTTACCACAGTGAGTACAAATCTTGTTCTCAGGAAGTGTAAGGTACTTGCTTTTGGGATCCCATTTAGGTGGCATATTCCCAAAGCCAAGTCATCTTCTATTGCTACTATGACATTCCTGTAGCCATGAAAGTTCATCGAAGGACCTGTTCCATTTACAAGTTCTGTCTAGTTCACGCTTGGCTTTGCCTAGATCGATTTTCAAATTTCTAACCTGCTCATCCTTTTTATACAACCTATCTTTTAGTTTACCTACATTTTCTTCTAGAGTGAGTTATGTGCAATCAACTGTCTTCTTACTTGTTCCTAATTTCAGTTTTAGGTTTTCAGATCTAAGTTCTAGGACATTTGATTCAAATGCATGAACCTGGTTCTTTAATGCAATATTTTCACTTATAGTCTCACTAACCCTAAGTTCCAGGTTCTTACACTTTGCTTTCAAAATCACACATTCCTTAGATAGTTGTTCGTTTTCATTATTTACATCTCATTATTTACATCCTCAGACTCATCAATGAAATCTAGAAGTAATTTAGATAGCCTTTCTTTAGACAAAAATTTAATCTTGTCTTTGAGATGAATTACACTTACCTCAGATTCCTCATCAGATTCTCCAATGGCCATAAGTGCTTGTTCATCTCCATCTTCATCATCTGAGCTTTCTCCCCAATAACAACCATAGCCTTTGCTGATCCTTTGTTCTTCTTTGGTTGAACCTGTTCCTTCTTCCTGTTTCTTTGTTCAGCTCTTTCCTTCTTCCATTCAATTTTCCATTGAGGGCGGTTCTTAATGTGATGATCAGTCTTATCACACTTCTAGCATCCTTCATTGGTTTGCCTTTCAGGAGCCTTTGGTTTGTTGTAGCTTCCACTTCTTGAAGGACCCTTCCTCTCTTTAGGTACTTCTTGAATTCCTTTGTGATTATAGCCATTTCATCATCTTCTAGATCAGAACCTTCAGTGATTCTGAGTGCCAGGCTCCTTTCCTTCTTGGGTATATCCATCTTCATGGTTTGCCTTCTAAGTTCATAAGCAGTGAGATTTCCAATTAGCTCATCCAACTTAAGAGTGGCAATGTTCTTTGATTCCTGAATGGCAGTGATTTTGCTCTCCCAAGTAGCTGGCAGAACCCTTGTCAAAATCTTCTCAACTCTCGCTTTTTCAGAAATAATCCTTCTAAGAGACTTAAGTTCATTTGTCAGTGTAGTGAACCTTGTATATATCTCTTGGATGGTTACCCCTTCCTTCATGGTGGAATTCTCATATTGAGAATATAGTAGGGTTCCTCTAGACCTTTTCACTTGAGGTATTCCTTCATGGGCCACTTGCAAAGTATCCCAGATTTCCTTAGCAGTGGTACAACTTTGGATTCTACTGTACTCATCTGGACCGAGTCCACAAACAAGTCATTTCTTGGCTTTAGCATTCTTCTCCCATTTCCTCAAGTCGTCAGCAGTGCAGTCAGCTCTTGTCTTTGCCACCTCTTCTCCTTCGGCATTTATCTTCATGGTAGCCAATAGGCCATCTGTGACAATGTCCCATAGCTCATAATCTTCTCCTATGATGTGATCTCTCATCCTGTTTTTCCACCAAGAGTAATACTGACCATTGAAGAGTGGTGGCCTAGCAGTGGATTGCCCTTCCCAATTTCCAGGTGGTGCACTCATCTTGATCTTCTCCTAAGATGTTAGCCTCTTCAGGGATAACCTGCTCTGATACCAATTGATGTTTTAACTTCAATACCACACAAGAGGGGGTGATTTGTGTGCAATTTTTCGCTTAAACTGATTATGGAATGACCTGGTTCATCTAAGCATTCCTTAACCTACTATTACTGAAATAGCAAATGCGAAAAGTAAAGAACACAAGTATTTTACGTGGAAAACACCTGGCTCAAAAGTTGAAAAAATTACGACCTACTTCTCAGTAGGATTTTCCCAAACTCTCCACTAAATCACTGAGCCAAAAACTGCATTTACAAAATACTTTTGTAAACCTAGGGTTAACTCTAATCCCGTTGTGGTAACCAACCTCTAACTACTGCGACAACTTTAAGTTAGCTCTAACTTGAATACTCTGAGTACCTATTACAATTGCCTCTAGATAAAATTGAAAAGTACAATATGAAAATACCTACTACAATTGAACTAGAATAAAATACAGACACATGGAATTGGTTCTTCTATCTAGTTTATGTAGCTTCAGGTTTGCACACTTGAATCACACAAGAATTGTTTGCAAAATGCCTTGCTATTTTGCTCTCAACTCACGTTTAACTTATGCTTTTGTGTGTAACTGTAGAATGAGAACACCCTACAATATATAGAGTTAGTAGATGAAGAAATAACTAGAGTTTTAATGCTACTCTTCCTTGGTAGAAGAGTTCTAGTTGATCTCAACTTCTAACTCCTCCCTTATCTTGGATAGTGTTCTTTTTTATTAAGGAGTCTTTCTCCTTATCAATTATGCAACCTTTTCGATCAGGAGATATCAATTATACCAAGTTAAGCTTATCTCCTTCACGTGTATACCACATGCTCGAATCTGCCCGTGTCTATGTACACAAGGGATGGACCTGGTTCATATCTGAATTTCCTTTATCAATCTTAAAAATTAACCTTCACTTGGGCCAACAGATTCTTCATAATTTGACCCAATTAATAGAGCTTGATCTTAGTGAAGCAAACATCTCTTCCACCATTCCTCCAAATATCTCTTTTCATATAACAACTCTGACGCTTGACAATACAGGATTGCATGGGGCATTACCTGAGGGTATTTTTCACTTGCCAAACTTGGAAATTCTTAATTTAGGATTCAATTTTCAGCTCAGTGGTTATTTTCCAAAGACCAAATAGAACTGCAGTGCATCTCTGAGGGAGTTATATCTCTCTGAAGTGAAATTTTCTGGTGATATTCTGCCCGAATCTTTTGGCTATCTAACTTCATTGCAGAGACTGGATCTTACTTCTTGCAATCTCTCGGGGCCAGTTCTGGAATCTCTTTGGAATCTCACCTGTATTGAAAGACCGGTTCCTCTGTTTACAAGTGGACTGCAGAATCTGGAGGTACTCTCGCTATCACATAATTCCCCGAATGGAGCAATACCATCATGGGTATTCTCCCTCCATCACTACGTGAAATGTATTTGAATGATAACCACTTTTCTGGTCAACTTGAGGATTTCAAGTCCAATGCACTAGTCCAGATTGCATTAGGAGGCAATCAATTGCAAGGCCATCTTCCCAAGTCAATTCAAATCCTTGTGAATCTAACACTACATCTTTCGCCTAACAATTTTAGTGGCAATGTAGAAGTCAACTTCTTTTCAAACCTCAAACAACTTTTCTATCTGGATCTTTCATATAATAGTATTTCGCTGACCAATGACAACAACGTCAAGTCTACCTTGCCCGGATCTCTTACACAGTTATTCTTTTTCGGTTGTGAAGTAAACGAATTGGACTTTTTAAGATCAGCAAAGAATATTATTTCCTTGGATCTTTCAAATAACAATATTGAAAGAACAATTCCTAACTGGGCATGGTTTAATTGGATGCACTCACTAGGTTATCTTAATCTATCCCACAACATATTGACAAGTATTTACCATATTTCATCATTATTTCAACTAGTTACTCTAGATTTGCGATCCAATTTTCTTCAAGGATTGCTACCTATTCTACCGTCCTCTTTAAATTATTTTTTCATATCAAGTTATAGTCTCAGTGGAAGATCCCCTCTTTTGTGTGCAATTTGACATCATTAATAGTTCTTGATTTAGCAAGAAACAATCTGAAACGAGCAATTCCACAATGTTTGGGTAACCTAAGTGACTACCTCTAGGTTTTGGATATGCAACACAATAGTCTTTCTGGGAATCTCCAAATAACTTTTAGAGTTGGAAGTGGACTTAAAAGCTTCAACTTGCATGGCAATAAGGTAGAGGAAAAAATCCCAAAATCCTTAGCCAATTGCAAAGAGTTGGAAGTTCTTGATTTAGGAAACAATCACCTAAATGATACATTCCCTATATGGTCGGGGACTCTTCCAAAGCTACAAGTTTTAAGCTTGAGATCCAATAAATTGCATGGACCCATCATAGCTTCAAGGACTAAAAACTTGTTTCCTCATCTTCAAATATTGGATCTCTCTTGCAATGCATTTACAACAGAGCTGCCAACAAGTCTCTTTCATCATTTGAAAGCCATGATGAGAATTGATCAAACAATGGAGCCACTAAGTGATGATAGATATTATGAAGACTCGGTAATTGTGGTAACAAAGGGACTGGAGCTTGAAGTTGTGAGAATCTTGTATTTGTACACCACTATGGATCTTTCAAACAACAAATTTGAAGGACATATTCCTAGTATTTTGGGAGATCTCATTTCGCTCCAGATGTTGAATTTATCTCATAATGGATTGCAAGGTGGTATACCGCCATCACTTGGAAATATATCTCTAGTGGAAACATTGGACCTTAAATATAACCAGCTTTCGGGAGAGATACCGAAACAACTTGCTTCTTTTACGTCTCTTGTATTCTTAAATCTCTCCCACAATCATCTCTAAGGATGCATTCCTCAAGGACCTCAATTCGATACATTTGAAAATAACTCATACGAAGGTAATGATGGATTGCGTGGTTTCCCAGTTTCGGAAGGTTGTGGAAGTAGCAAGATTCCTAAAACAAACAACACAACACGCGTTTTGGATGAAAAAAGCACTTCTGAATTTCTCAATGATTTTTGGAAAGCTGCTCTTATGGGATATGGAAGTGGACTAATTATTGGATTATCCATTGCATATATCATGCTTTCGGTTCGAAATCCCAATTGGCTTTCTTGGATTGTTGAAGAACTAGAACACAAAATCACCATGAGAAGGCGAAAGAAGCAGCGAGGCCAAAGGCATTACAGAAGAAGAAGAAGAAGAAATAATGGTGTCTAGAAAAGTTCTAGTCGTCCAATATGTAATTTCAGGTATATATTCATATTAATCTCTATATCTGATATTTTTTTTCTTAGTTTATATTAACTGGTATTCTAGGGGGTCACGGGTTCGAGCCGTGTAAACAGCCTCTTGCATAAATGTAGGGTAAGACTGCGTACAATAAACTTTTGTGGTCCGACCCTTCCCAGACCCTGTGCATAGGAGACTTAGTACTGTTTTTTTATATATTAACTGGTATTGTATGTCTTCATTTGAATATATCTTGCTTTATTGGCTTGCTAAGTGTATCTTTATTAATGCATGGGAATTGAGATTATTTATTATGTATGTGACTCGTTCATTTTAACTTGTATGAATTAAATGTAGGCAAAGAATGTGTCCAGTTGAAATACCAGGAGAATGGGAAAAGACTCTGTACTATAGATGTTTCCAACATCAACTGCCACAGGGAACATGAAGATTAATAGATGCTTCTGAAATTCTTTTTTGTGCTGTAAATGTTGCTGTAATTTTTGTTTTTGAAAATAGAGAAAACAGAATAAATTCTGGTCTTTATTATCGTACGATTCAAGTATATTGTTTAAACATGCATTTTTTCGTATTAATTTATTTTATAAAAGGTGTAATCTCGCAATTAATTGTTTTTTATTTTCTTTCAATACAAAAGAAAAAAAGTATTTTTTTAACAACACTGCAAAATAATTATATGGCATAAAGGAAAAAAAGAATAAGAAATAGCAGACTATGGTGGGTGGGGGGGGGGGGGATATGAGCAGTGGCTATGGTGCATCTTGTGGTTTTTGTTATGTTATTATTTTCATTCATAAGGCTGCGGTAGTAACTTTGCATTAGCTGATTATTTATATAACCAATGGTAAGGTTTATTTTTTGCCTATCGGTGAAAGGTTGAGTAGGCGGTTAGGCATAAAAATTGTAATTTTTTGAAAAAATGTAGCATTTGAAGTAACGTTAAAAAATAATATTTAAAATTTAAAATTATGTTTAGATATGCATTTCACTTGAAAAAATATTTTAATTTTGTGAATGGAAAAAAAATTAAAAAATTTGAAAAAGTGGTCCAAGCTAATTTTTGATTTTTGAAAAACTCATTTTCGATTTCTTTTCAAAAACTTGTAAAATTTCATGAACAAACATATTTTTTTAAAAAAATTCGAAAAAAGGAAACTTTTTTTTATGGACAGACGGGTCCTAAATCTTTGCATACGGAGTGGTGACTTTTAGTTTTGCGGTTGCTTATCTTTTCTACTATTTGAGTTACTGTTGCATTTGTATTTATTTAGCAGACTTTTAAGAACATATCAAATTGTTCTTATATTGCAGAAAAAATTGATAAAATTAATTTTATCAATTACCACTTATTAAATTGTTTAAAAAATCCAGTTTTCTAATGAATATTTAGCCCTTAATTAACTGTAGAAAATAAGCTTATTAAACATGTCTAACATCAAAGTGAGCATTATATTTTTCTAGCGATCGTTTAAAATTTCCATGAAATTGTTCTTGTATCATTTGGATGTCTTCGTTGTTGTTTAATTGAACCCGCTTCGTCAAAAACTAATACTGTGTATATGTATAAATTAGAATTAAAACTGTGTAAATTTTGTATAAATATTTTATTTGAACTCACTCGACAACTACTATTTTACGACTAAAGTTATGTACTTCTAAAATTGAACTCGCTTGCACAAAATTCTAGGTCCGCCACTGGGATCACAAGCGAAGGCGGACACTCCTCCTACCTGGTATTTTCTAATTACGGCATGTTTTAATCACTTGATTGTACGATCAAAATTTCTTTCTAGATTGGTCTCTTTCTATTTTTCTTATTTTATTGCAGGCATGTACTATAATTTGCAAGTGCATGGGCAAGATTTTCTTCCTTATATGAGTGCAGTCATGCCCTTTTTAATTCAATGTGTTGTAACGATCCGATCGGTCGTTTTGAGTATTACAATCATGTTCCCCCATTTACTGTTCTATCTGTGCTTTATAGTTGTATTATGACCTATCGGATTAGTTAGTTTGGGTCCGGAGAAATTTCGAAATAAATTGAGACACTTAGTCTCATAATGAAAAGCTTAAGTTAGAAAGGTCGATCGGATGTTGATTTATGTGTAAACGACATCGGATTTGAATTCTGAAATTCAGTAGCCCCGTATGGTGATTTTGGACATAGGAGTGTGTCCCAAAAATTATTTAGAGGTCCGTAGTGAAATTTGGCTTGAAATGACGAAAGTTGAATTTTTGGGAAGTTTGACCGGAGGTTGACTTTTTTATATCGGAGTCGAAATCCGATTCTGAAAATTGAAAAAGTTTTGTTATGTCATTTATGACTTGTTTGCAAAATTTGAAGTCATTCCGGATTGATTTGATATGTTTCGGTACAAGATATAGAATTTGAAAGTTTAAAGTTCATAGGTTTTGATTTGAGGTGCGATTCATCATTTTGATGTTGTTATGTGTGATTTGAGATCTCGGGTAGGTCCGTTTTGTGTTATGGGACTTTTAAGTATATTGGGACGGGATCCCAAGTGGCTCGGGTGAGTTTCGGACGAGGTTCGGAGCATTTTGGAAGTTTTGGCTAAAGCTGGTGTTGGCTGCTGGTTCTGGTGTGATCGCACCTGTGGCTGGGTTACGCAATTGCGGTGGTCGCAAAAGTGACAAAGCAGTCGCAGAAGTGAGGGAGTGCTGGCTGGGGAGGGATCGCAGAAGCTGATCTTCAGGCACAGAAGCGTGATCGCAGATGCGACCATGGCCATCGCAGAAGAGGCATGTCTCGCAAATGCGAGCCTTTTTTCCGCAAAAGCGAAGGTCGCAGATGCGACCTCTTATCCGCAAATGCGAAAACGCTGGGCAAAACCCCTATAAGTTTGAGGTTTGATATTTTTACCCATTTTCCGGATTTAAGCTTGGTTTGGGCATTTTGGAGAGGAATATTTTCACACAACTTGGGGTAAGTGTTCTTGACTCCCTTGTGATTATATTTCATGAATTAATCTTCATTTTTTGTGTAAGATTATCGAATCTTCAAGAGAAAATAAAGAAAATTTCTATAATTTCATAAAATGAATTTTCGAGTTTTGAATACCGATTCGGAGTTAGATTTGAGTGAAATTAGTATGGTTGAACTTGTAATTGGATAAGTTGTCGGATTTTGTGAATTTTATCGGATTCCGAGATATGGCCCCATGAGCGATTTTTGAGTGTAGTTTCGAATTTTGTAGGAAAAATATTAGTATTTTGATATGGAATTAATTTCTATAATTTGAGTAGACTGAATCAATTAATTGTGACGAGATTCGATCCGTTCAAAAGTTGATTCGCGCAGAATGGAAGTTCAGGAGCATTGTTTAGCTTGCTCGAGATTGGATTCGTCTTGTTCGAGGTAAGTAATTCTTCTAATCTTGGAGCTGAGGATATGAACCGTGACTATACATGGTATGTGTTTGGTGTTGAGGTGACGCTCATGCTAGGTGACAGGTGTGTGGGCATGCACCGTATGAACTGTGACTCCGTTATTTCTGTGGTACTGTGTAGTTACCTGAACTTATCTGTAATCATGAAACCTCTACGTACTAGAGTTATTAAGCTGTGATTCATGTTAGAAACCATGTCTGGGCTACATGCTTATTCTGTTGGGACCAACTGAGGTCATTACTATTGTTGATTTATTTACTTACATTGCAATATCATACTCAATCATATTCATTCATTACATATCATATCTCAGTCTCTGTTGTTATTTGTTTCTATATCATATCATCATTTTGGGATACATCATGTCATTGTGAGCCCGAGAGACTGGAGAGGTTAATGACTGAGTGAGGCCGAGGGCCTAATTTTTGAGATATTGATTCTATATGAGTTGTCCGTGTGGATTTTAGCGTTTGTGCTGAAGGAGCCCCTTCAGAGTCTGCATACCCCCCAGTGAGCGCGGTTGATTTATATTGAGGGATGGATCTTCCCTAGATATGGATCTTGTTCGAAGTATTTATACTGGGGATGGATCTTCCCCACAGGCTGGATTGGCCCTACTCAGTACTGATGGTCAGTTGATGTATATATTCCGGGATGGATCTTCCCTGGGCCGGATTGGCCATATCCAGTACTGAGTGATTGAGCATGATGAGTTGAAAGTGTGAGACGGTGAGATTGAGTACTCTGAGATGTGAGTACATGAGTTCATCTCTGAGATACATTGCATTGACATGCACACATGACATACAGTCATAAAGATGTATCTTCCTCATGTTGTACAGTATTACGTCATTCATGACTTCTCATACTTATTGGCATATGGGCATAGTGATGCATTTTACACTGGCTATCTAGAAAGAAAATGAAACATCTTATTTATTGTTGAAAGGATTTTTGGGAAAATTATTATTTTCAAACTTACTCATATTTTTGGCAACTTCGGTAAACGACTTGGGTTTTCACTGATACATTTGAAAGGCAGAACTATTTTCAGAAATCATGATTAAGATGAGCATTTTATCTCTGAGTTACTTCTTTTATTACTTGTTTTACGTTGTTATGGACTGTTGCTGGCTATTGGTGTTGGACCCAACCTTTGTTCTAGCTCGTCACTACTAACAAACCTAATTATCACGACCCAAAATTCACCTAGTCGTGATGGCACCTAACCCAACCCGTCAGGTAAGCCAATTAATAACTATCCGATTAAATTAATATTTAACTGACTCTAATACACTCCCCAAGGACTGGTAGTACAAATCATGAGCTTCTAAGATTAGAATTTACAAAGCTGGTATGAAATGAATACATCATCTGTTCGAAATGTACATAAACAGATTTTTATAAATCTAAGGCTACCTTGAACAAGAGGCAGCTACAACCGAAACACAAGTACGTCTTCAATTCCATCTCTCGTCGATCACAGCAACATCAACAACCAACATCTGCACGCAAGGTGCATAAGTATAGTATAAGTACAACCGACCACATGTACTCAATAAGTAACAAACCTAACCTTAGGTTGAAAGTAGTGACGAGCTGGAACAAAGGTCGGGTCCTACACCAATAGCCAACAACAGTCCATAACAACGTAAAGCAAGTAATAAAAGAAGTAACTCAGAGATAAAATGCTCAGCTTAATCATGATTTCTGAAAATAGTTCTGCCTTTCAAGTGTATTAGTGAAAACCCAAGTCGTTTACCAAAGTTGCCAAAAATATGAGTAAGTTTGAAAACAGTAATTTTCCCAAAAATTCTTTCAACAATAAATAAGATGTTTCATTTTCTTTCCAGATAGCCAGTATAAAATTCATCACTATGCCCATATGCCAATAAGTATGAGAAGTCATAAATGACGTAATACCGTACAACATGAGGAAGATACATCTTTATGCCTGTATGTCATGTGTGCATGTCAATGCAATGTATCTCAGAGATGAACCGAGTACTCAATCTCACTATCTCACACTTTTAACTCATCATGCTCAATCACTCAGTACTATATATGGCCAATCCGGCCAGGGAAGATCCATCCCGGAATATATACATCAACTGACCATCAGTACTGAGTAGGGCCAATCCAGCCCGTGGGGAAGATCCATCCCCATGTATAAATGCTTCGGACAAGATCCATGTCCAGGGAAGATCTATCCCTCAATATAAATGAACTGCACTCACTAGGGGGTGCAGACTCCGGAGGGGCTCCTTCAGCCCAAGCGCTAAAATCTGCACGGACAACTCATGTGCTATAGTATCAATATCTCAATCAGTCCCTCGGCCTCACTCAGTCATCAACCTCTCCAGTCTCTCGGGCTCACAATGACATGAACTAGCCCAAAATGATGATATGATGTAGCAACAAATAACAATAAAGATTGAGATATGACATTCAATGAATGAATATGACTGAGTATGACATTGCAATGTAAGCAAATAAATCAACAGCAGTAATAACCTCAGCGAGTCCCAACAGAATAAGCATGTAGCCTAGACATGGTTTCTAACATGAATCACAGCTCGATAACTCTAGTATGTAGAGGTTTCATGATTACAGATAAGTTCGGGTAACTACACAGTACCAAAGAAATAACGTAGTCACAATTCACAAGGTGCACGCCCACACGCCCGTCACCTAGCATGTGCGTCACCTCAACACCAAACACATAACACGTATAGTCAGGGTTCATACCCTCAGCTCCAAGATTAGAAGAGTTACTTATCTCGAACAAAACGAATCCAATGTCGAGCAATATAAACAATGCTCCATAACTTCCATTATGCGCGTATCAACTTCTAAATGGCTCAAATCTAGTCACAATTAATTGATTCAGTCCACACAAATTATAGGAATTAATTCCATATCAAAATATAATATTTTTCTCACAAAATCCGAAATTACACTCAAATATCGCTCGTGGGGCTCACATCTCAGAATCCGACGAAACTCACAAAATCCGACAACCCATCCAATTGCATGTTCAACCATACTAATTTCACTCAAATCTGACTCCGAACACGTATTCAAAACTCAAAAATTTGTTTTATGAAATTATAGAAATTTTCTTATTTTTCTCTTGAAGATTCGATAATCTTACACCAAAAATGAAGATTAATTCATCAAAATATAATCACATGGGAGTCAAGAACACTTACCCCAAGTTGTGTGGAAACATTCCTCTCCAAAGTCGCCCAAACCGAGCTCCAAAGTCCGAAATATGGGTGAAAATATTGAACCCTCGAACTTAAAGGGGTTCTGCCCAGCGTTTCCGCATTTGCGACCTTCTCTTTTGAGGGAAAAAGGCTCGCATTTGCGAGACATGCAGCTTCTAGGATGGCCATGGTCGCATCTGCGATCGCGCTTCTGCACCTGATGATCTGCTTCTGCGATGCCTCCCGATCCAGCACTCTCTCGCTTCTGCGACTTCTTTGTCGCTTCTGCGACCATCACACCTACGCAACCCAGCCGCAGGTACGATCACACCAGAACCAGCAGCCAACACCAGCCTTAGCCAAAACTTCCAAAATGCTCTCAACCTCGTCTAAAACTTACCCGAGCCACTCGAGACCCCGTCCCAATATACCAACAAGTCCCATAACACAAAATGGACCTACCCGAGACCTTAAATCACACATAACAACATCAAAACGACGAATCACACCTCAAATCAAAATCTATGAACTTTGAACTTTCAAATTCTATATCTTGTGCCGAAACACATCAAATCAATCCGGAATGACTTCAAATTTTGCACAAGTCATAAATGAAATAACGAAGCTATTCTAATTTCCAGAATCGGATTTCGACTCTGATATCAAAAAGTTAACCCCCAGTCAAACTTCCCAAAAATTTAACTTTCGTCATTGCAAGCCAAATTCCACTACGGACTTCCAAATAATTTTCCGGACATGCTCCTAAGTCAAAAATTTCCGTATGGAGCTACTGGAAACATCAGAATTCAAATTCGAGATCGTTTACACATAAATAAACATCTATTCGACTTTTCCAACTTAAGCTTTCAATTATGAGACTAAGTGTCTTAATTCATTCTGAAATCTCTCGAGACCCGAACTAACTAATCCGATAGGTCATAATATTGTTATAAAGCATAAATAGAGCAGTAAATGGGGGAACGAGGCTGTAATACTCAAAACAAATGGTCGGGTCATTACATTCTACCCCACTTAAACATACGTTCGTCCTCGAACGTGCCAAGGGTTGTTTTCAAGCCATCAAATCACTATTACATCTTAGCACGCACGTACCCAGTATTGATGCAAGTGTCATGACCCAAAATTCCAACCTGTCATGATGGCGCGCCTATCTCAATACTAGGCAAGCCGATAATCTCCATAAATCACAATTTCTCTTTAAGTTTGAAAATACAATAATTAAATACAATACAAAATCTCACAAATACTAATATGAACACTCCCCAAAGCCTGGTGTCACTGAGTACATAAACAACTAATTGTGAATACAAGTCTGAGACCAAATAAAGTAAATAAGAATATAGGAAAGGAGAGGCAAGGTCTGCGAAACATGGTAGCTACCTCAGAATCTCCGAAAAATTAACTACGCGAAAGGATCAACACCCGCTATGTCCGGGAACACCTGGATCTGCACACGAAGGCAGGGTGTAGTATGAGTACAACCAACTCAACAAGTAACAATAATAACGAAGGAACTGAAAATAATGACGAGCTACACAGTTATAGTTCACTTTCAGTAATTCCAGCAAAGAATAAACATGCTTTCAATCCGGCAGTTTAGGTCAAATCAATTTTATACAGTTCAATTTCATGTAATCTGGATATAAAATCTTTCAGAGATTTCACAACAATGACAGATAGCAACCAAGTGCAACAACAAATGCAATGCAAGTACAGCCTCTCAGGAAACAGTCACTCACATCATCACAACAGCTCAACCAATCGGCTCTCAGCCCTCAGCACTCACACTCAATGGGTACCCGCGCTCACTAGGGGTGTGTACAGACTCTGGAGGGGCTCTTACAGCCCAAGAGCCATAATCTGCACGGAAAAATCACGTGCTATAATATCATGCACGGATAACTCACATGCCATAATATCTTTACCTCACCGACAAGCCCTCAGCCTTACTCAGTCCTCAACCTCTCTAGTCTCTCGGGCTCTCAGAAATCACAAAGATCAATCCATACAAAGATAACATAATGTATCAACAAATATCCAGAAAGACTTAGGTATAATACGCAAAATAAAATCATGACTGAGTACAAAAGAGCAATTAGCAAATAATTCAACAAGTACGCGACCTCTGCGGGTCCCAACAGTACTATAACGTAGCCTAAACCTGATTTCTAACATGATTTACAGTCAAATTTTTTCAACACATAGAGAGCATATAACTACCAATAAATTATTCAACTATACAGTTTCCAAGGGACGGACCAAGTCACAATCCTCTCGATGCACGCCCACACGCATGTCACCTAGCATGTGTGTCACCTCCAAAATAGTCATATGATAAAAATCCGGGGTTTCATACCCTCAGGTCTAGATTTATAACTCTTACTTACCTCAAGTCATGAAATTCTTATTCTGCAATGTCCTTTCCTCATGAATTGGCCTCTAAACGCCTTGAATCTAGCCATAAATAATTCATTTCAGTCAATAAAATTTATTGGAATTAATTCCATAAGAAAATACTAATTTTTCATAAAAATCCAAAATTTAGCTCAAAAATCGCTCGTGGGGCCCACGTCTCGGAACCCGACAAAAGTTACAAAATCTGAAAGCCCATTCAACCACGAGTCTAGCCATACCAATTTTACGAAAATCCGACATCAACTCGACCCTCAAATCTACAAATCTTATTTCCAAATTTCTAAGTTCCAATCTCCGATTTACACCTCAAAATCATGTAATCTAGTCGGATTATTCGATAATAATTCAATATTATGGAGTAGAAATGATCACAAGGGACTTACCTCAAGTTTTCCTTGAAAATCTATCAAAACTCGCCTCTCCTCAAGCTCCAATTTGTCAATAATGACGAATGGGACGAAGTCCCTGTTTTTATAATTCTTCCCAGGCAGCCTCGGTTTTGCCTCGATCTTGGCCTTCGATCGAGGTCCTAGATCCTAGGCCTTGATCCTGGGCCTCGATCGTGGCTTCGATCCTGATCCTCGATCATGGCCCTCGACCTCGGTCTTCGACCCTGCCTTCGATCGTGGACCTCGACCCTGGGCTCGATCATGGCCCTCGACCCTGGGCTCGATATGGGCTCGCATCTGGGCTCGATTCTGGGAGATGGAATTTGCAGCAAAAGGAAATTGCAGCAACTATTTTAGTCCACTTTTTAATCCGTTAACCATCCGAAACTCACCCGAGACCCTCGGGAACTCAACCAAATATACCAACAAGTCCTAAAACATCATACGAACTTAGTCGAGTCTTCAAATTACATCCAACAACAATAAAAATACGAATCACACATAGATTCAATCCTAATGAACTTTGAAACTTTCCATTTCTACAAGCATCGCTGAAACCTATCAAATCACGTCCGATTGACCTCAAATTTTGCACACAAGTCATAAATAATATAACAAACATATTAAATTTTCAGAATCGGATTTCGACCCCAATATCAAAAAGTCAACCCCCGGTCAAATTTTTTAAAAATTCAACTTTCGGCATTTCAAGCCTAATTCCTCTACGGACCTCCAAAAATTCTTTCGGACATGCTCCTAAGTCCAAAATCACCATACGGCTATTGGAATTATCAGAATTCGAATCCGAGGTCGTTTACACATAGGTCCATATCCGAGCAACTTTTCTATTTTAAAATTTGCAATTATGGGACTAAGTGTCTCATTTCACTCCAAATTCCTTCCGGATCCGAACCATCTAACCCGATAAGTCATAAATTAATTATAAGGCATAAATTGAGCAGTAAATGGGGGAACGGGGTTATAATATTCAAAATGACCGGCCGGGTCGTTACATTCTCCCCCTCTTAAGCAAACGTTCGTCCTCGAATGAGTTTAGAATAATACCTGGAGTCTCAAATAAGTGTGGATATTTTCTCCGTATCTCCTACTCAACCTTCCAAGTAGCTTCTCCGACTGGCTGGCCTCTCTACTGTACCTTCACTGATGCTATGCTCTTTGACCTCAGCTTTCGAACTTGTTGTTCTAAAATAGCCACTGGCTCCACATCATAAGTCAAATTACTGCCCAGTTGTACTGTACTGAAATCCAGAATATGAGACGGATCCCCGACATACTTTTGGAGCATGGATACATGGAACACTAGATGAACACCTGATAGACTAGGTGGCAAAGCAAGTTCATAAGCCACCTCCCCAATTTTCTGAAATATCTCAAAAGGCCAAATAAACCAAGGGCTCAACTTGCCCTTTTTCCCGAACCTCAACACACCCTTCATGGGTGAAATCTTGAGCAGAACATTCTCCCCAACCATGTGAACAACATCACGAACCTTCCTGTTGGCATAACTCTTCTGTCTAGACTGTGTCGTGCGAAGCCGTTCCTGAATTACTTTAACCTTCTCTAAAGCATCCTGAACCAAGTCAGTACCCAATAGTCTAACCTCACCCGACTCAAACCAATCCACCAGAGACCGACACCGTCTCCCATACAAAGCTTCATACGGAGCCATCTAAATTCTTGACTGGTAGCTATTATTGTAAGCAAACTCTGCAAGTGGCATAAATTGATCCCAAGAACCCCCAAAATCAATGACACAAGCGCGTAACATATCCTCCAATATATGAATAGTGCGCTCGGACTGTCCGTCCGTCTGAGGGTGAAATGTTGTACTCAACTGAACGTGTGTGCCCAATTCTCGATGCACTGCCCTCCAAAACTGTGAGGTAAACTGCGTACCCCAATCTGAAATAATGGACATCGGCACTCCGTGTATGCGAACAATCTCGCGAATATAAATCTCAGCCAACCGCTCCGAAGAATAATTTGTACCAACTGGAATATGTGCGGACCTGGTTAGCCGATCTACAATCACCCAAACAACATCAAACTTTCTCAAGGTCGGTGGGAGCCCAACTACGAAGTCCATGGTAATACGCTCCAACTTCCACTCCGGAATTTCAAGTCTCTGTAGCAATCCACCCGGTCTCTGATGATCGTACTTTACCATTTGACAATTTAAACACCGAGATACAAACCTAACTATATCTTTCTTCATCCGCCTCCACCAATAGTGCTGCCTCAAATCCTGATACATCTTTGCGGCGCCTAGATGAATAGAGTACCGCGAACTATGAGCTTCCTGGAGAATCAGCTCACGCAAACCATCTACATTAGGCACACATAGCCTGCCCTGCATCCGTAATACACCGTCATCTCCAATAGTGACTTCCTTGGCATCACCGTGCTGAACCGTATCCTTAAGGACAAGCAGATGTGGGTCATCATACTGGCGCTCTCTGATGCGATCATATAAAGAAGACCGAGAAACTACACAGGCCAAAACTCGATTCGGCTCCAATCTAATAAAATGATTAGCCAAGGCCTGAACATCCAAGGCTAAAGGCCTCTCTACTGCCGGTAAGTATGCTAAGCTGCCCAAACTCTCCGCCTTACGACTCAAGGCATCGGCCACCACATTGGACTTTCCGAGATGATAGAGAATGGTGATATCAAAATCCTTTAGCAACTCCAACCACCTTCGCTGCCGCAAGTTAATATCCTTCTGTTTAAACAAATGTTGTAGACTCCGATGATCGGTATATACCTCACACTGGACACCGTACAAGTAATGCCGCCAAATTTTCAAGGCATGAAGAAAAGTTGCTAACTCAAGATCGTGGACTGGATAATTCTTCTCATGTACCTTTAACTGTCTGGACGTATAGGCAATCACTGTACCGTCTTGCATCAGCACTGTGCCAAGACCAATACGCGATGCGTCACAATACACAGTATAAGACTCTGAACATGTAGGCAACACCAATACTGGAGTTGTTGTCAAAGCTGTCTTGAGCTTCTGAAAGCTCTCTTCACATTCATCCGTCCACCTGAACGGAGCACCTTTCTGGGTCAATTTAGTCATATGCGATGCAATAGACGAGAATCCCTCCACAAAATGATGATAATAACCGTCCAAGCCAAGAAAACTCCGAATCTCAGTAACTGAGGATTGTCTGGGCCAATTCTGAACTGCCTCTATTTTCTTTGGATCCACCTTAATTCCTTCACTGGACACTATATGTCCCAAGAATGCCACCGAGCTAAGCCAGAACTCACGCTTAGAGAATTTGGCATAAAGTCTCTCCTCTCTCAGCCTCAGTAATACAATACCCAAGTGTTGTGCATGCTCCTCCTGGCTACGTGAGTACACCAGAATATCATCAATAAATACTACGACAAATAAATCAAGATATGGCTCAAACACACTATTCATCAAATGCATAAATGTTGTTGGGGCATTGGTTAGCCCAAAAGACATCACAAGAAATTCGTAGTGGCCATAACGAGTTCTGAATGTCGACTTTAGAATATCCGAATCCCGAATTTTCAACTGGTGATACCCAGATCTCAAATCAATTTTGGAGAATACCCTCGCTCCTTGAAGTTGGTCGAATAAGTCATCAATACGCGTCAAGGGATATTTATTCTTGATTGTCACTTTGTTCAGCTGCCTATAATCAATGCACATCCGCATAGTACCATCTTTCTGTTTCTCAAACAGAACCGGTGCACCCCAAGGTGACACACTTGGCCCAATAAACCCATTTTCAAGGAGTTCCTGAAGTTTCTCTTTCAATTCTTTTAACTCAGTTGGTGCCATACGATACGGAGGAATAGAAATAGGCTGAGTGCCCTGCACCAAGTCAATACCAAAATCAATATCCATGTCGGGTGGCATACCCATCAGGTCTGCAGGAAATACATCCGGAAAGTCTCGCACGACCGGCACTGAATCAATAATATTAGTATCAACATCAACATCTATCACACAGTCCAAATATGATAGACATCCATTTCCAACCATACGTTGGGCTTTCAAATAAGAAATTACCATGCTAGGAACAAAATCTAGAGAACCTCTACATTCAACCTTTCGCAACCCCGGCATCGTCAACGTCACGATTTTTGTGTGACAGTCCAGAATATCATGACATGGAGACAACCAATCCATACCCAGGATTACATCGAAATCAAACATACCGAGTAATAAGAGATCAACTCTAGTCTCCAATTCCCCAGTAGTTACCACACACGACCGATACACACGGTCCACAGTAATAATATCGCCCACCAGTGTAGATACACAAACATGTGAAACTACGGACTCACAAGGCATATCTAGATAATGAGCAAAATATAATGATACATATGAATAAGTGGAACCAGGGTCAAATAATATAGAAGGCTCCATGTGGCACACTGAAACAATACATGTGATCACTGCGATTGAGGCAACAGCGTCTGGCCTGGCAGGAAAAGCATAGAATAGAGCCTTCCCGCCACCCGATCGACCTCCCCCTCTTGGGCGACCCTTAGCTGTATGACCCCCACCCCGAGCTGGCTGGGCGGGTGGTGTAACTGCTGGTGCTGGTGCCGTTGGCCGAGAACTCTGTTATGGAGCCCCACTCAACAGCCTAGGACAGTCTCTCTTGAAATGACCCAATTCTCCGCACTCGAAACAACCCCTCCTTTCACGGAACTGCTGCTCCTGATAACCCGAAGAATTACATGTAGAAGCCTGAGCAGACGAGGCATGATGAGAACTCTGCGCTGGTAGTGCACTGAATGAAAACTGGCCTAAGTGAGCATTGTAAGAATTGTGGCTAGATGATGCACCACGATGAACTGGACGACCCGCCTGAGCGTGTCTGTAAGAACGGCCCCTACCGCGGTAAAATTGACCCCCTGAAGGAACACCGCTGAAATCACCAGAACCACGAGGCCTCTTAGCATCCCTCTCAACCCGCTCCTGGGTGCGAACCATCTCAATCTGATGAGCAATGTCGACAACCTCGTTGAAAGTAGCACCAAACACTCTCTCTCTAGTCATGAGTAATCGCAGCTGAAAAGTGAGGCCATCTATGAACCTCCTGATCCTTTCCTTGTTTGTGGGAATCAACCAGATAGCATGACGGGCCAATTCTGAAAATCTCATCTCATACTGTGCCACAGACATATCACTTTGACGAAACTGCTCAAACTGCCTGTGCAGCTCCTCTCTGCGGGACTGAGGTATGAACTTCTCCAGGAATAGACCGGAGAACTACTCTCAGGTAAGGGGTGCTGCACCGACCGGCCTACACCTCTTGTAAGACTCCCACCATCTGAAGGAAGCCCAAGAAAACTGAAAAGTAGTGAATGAGATCCCCCACTGGTCTCTAGAATACCTGTTATCTGAAGCATCCGTTGACACTTATCCAGAAAACCCTGGTCATCCTCTGACTCAGCACCGCTAAAAGATGGAGGTCGAAGCCTATCAAATCTCTCAAGTCTCCTTTTCTCATCATCTGCCATAACAGGAACTACCGGGGCCTGAGCAGCTGCAGCCGGATGGGTTGGTAGTGCCCCTGGTATCTGAAGTCCCTCTACTACCTGGTCTGGAGTATGGGAAACAGGGGTATGAGTACCTCCCCTGGCCTGAGAAGTGGCACGTGCGGCCTGAGCCGAAACCACCTGAGCAAGACCAGTGCAGGCTGCTAATATCTAGGCCAAAGTCTCGTGAAGGCCTGGAATCTCAATGGGCACAGCTGGTGCCTGAGCTGATCCTGTCGGCTCGGCTATATCTGGAATCTTCTCCTGAGCTGGAGCAACTGGTGGTACTATAGGTGCTGGTCCAACTGTGGTACGAGCTACACTTCGACCTCTACCTCGACCTCTACCACGGCCACGGCCACGGCCTCTCGCGGCCCTAACTGGTGGGACTAATGGCTGACCATCCGATCCAGTAATACGTGTCCTCACCATCTATGAAAGAATAGAATAACAGAAATTTAGAATCCGGAATCAACAAATTAGCACGACAGAATACAAGAAAATGAAATTTTTCCTAAGGGTTTTGCAGCCTCTCGAAGATAAGTACAGACGTCTCCGTACCGTTCCGCAAAACTCTACTAAACCTGCCCATGACTCGTGACACCTATGTAACCTAGGCTCTAATACCAACTTGTCACGACCCAAAATCCCAACCTGTCGTGATGGCGCTTATCTCAATACTAGGCAAGCCGATAATCTCCATAAACCATAATTTCACTTTAAGTTTGAAAATACAATAATTAAATACAATACAAAATCTCACAAATACTGATACGAACACTCCCTAAAAACCTGGTGTCACTGAGTACATGAGAAACTAATTGTGAATACAAGTTTGAGACCAAATAAAGTAAATAAGAAGATAGAGAAGGAGAGGCAAGGTCTGCGAAATACGATAGCTACCTCAGAATCTCCGAAAAATCAACTGCGCGAAAGGATCAACACCCGCTATGTCCGGGAATACCTGGATCTACATACGAAGTGCAAGGTATAGTATGAGTACAACCAACTCAGCAAGTAACAATAATAACTAAGGAACTGAAGATAATGACGAGCTACACAAATAAAGTTCACTTTCAGTAATTCTAGCAAAGAATAGACATGCTTTCAAATCCGACAGTTTAAGTCAAATCAATTTTATATAGTTCAATTTCATGTAATCCAAATAGAAAATCTTTGAGAGATTTCACAACAATGACAGATAGCAACCAAGTGCAACAACAAATGCAAAGCAAGTACAGCCTCTCAGGCAACAGTCACTCACCTCATCACAACAGTTCAACCACTCGGCTCTCAGCCCTCAGCACTCACACTCAATGGGTACCCGCGCTTACTAGGGGTGTACAGACTCCGGAGGGGCTCCTATAGCCCAAGCGCCATAATCCGCACGGACAACTCACGTGCTGCACGGACAACTCACGTGCTATAATATCCTGCACGGATAACTCATGCGCCATAATATCCTTACCTCACCAACAGGCCCTCGGCCTTACTCAGTCCTCTACCTCTCTAGTCTCTCGGGCTCTCAGAAATCACAAAGATCAACCCAAACAAAGATAACATAATGTATCAACAAATATCCCAAAAGACTAAGGTATAATATGCAAGAAAAATCATGACTGAGTACAAAAGAGCAATTAGCAAATAATTCAACAAGTACGCGACCTTTGCAAGTCCCTACAGTACTATAACGCAGCCTAAACCTAATTTCTAACATGATTTACAGTCAAATTTCTTCAACACATAGAGAGCATATAGCTAACAGTAAATTATTCAACTATACAGTTTCCACGGGATGGACCAAGTCACAATCCCCTCGGTGCATGCCCATACGCATGTCACCTAGCATGTGCGTCACCTTCAAAATAGTCATATGACACAAAATTTCGGGGTTCCATACCCTCAAGACCAGATTTATAACTCTTACTTACCTCAAGCCGTGAAATTCTTATTCTGCAATGTCCTTTCCTCGTGAATTGGCCTCTAAACGCCTCGAATCTAGCCATAAATAATTTGTTTCAGTCAATAAAATTTATTGGAATTAATTCCATAAGAAAATACTAATTTTTTATAAAAATCCAAAATTTAGCTCAAAAATCGCTCGTGGGGCCCACGTCTCGGAACCCGACAAAAGTTACAAAATCTGAAAGCCCATTCAACCACAAGTCTAGTCATACCAATTTTACGAAAATCTGACCTCAACTCGACCCTCAAATCTACAATCTTATTTCCAAATTTCTAAGTTCCAATCTACGATTTACACCTCAAAATCATGTAATCTAGTCGGATTATTCGATGATAATTCAATATTATGAAGTAGAAATGATCACAAGGGACTTACCTCAAGTTTTCCTTGAAAATCTATCAAAAATCGCTTATCCTCAAGCTCCAATTGGTCAAAAATGGCGAATGGGACGAAGTCCCTGTTTTTATAATTCATCCCAGATAGCCTTGGTTCTGCCTCGATCTTGGCCTTCGATCGAGGTCCTCGATCCTAGGCCTCGATCCTAGTCCTCGATTCCAGGCCTCGATCATGGCTTCGATCCTGATCCTCGATCATGGCCCTCGACCATGGTCTTTGACCCTGCCTTCGATCGTGGCCCTCGACCCTAGGCTCGATCATGGCTTCGATCGTGGCCCTCGACCCTGGGCTCGATCTGGGCTCGCATTTGTGCTCGATTTCTGGGCTCGATTCTGGGAGATGGAATTTGCAGCAGAAGGAAATTGCAGCAGCTATTTTAGTCCACGCTTTGATCCGTTAACCATCTGAAACTCACCCGAGGCCCTCGGGACCTCAACCAAATATACCAACAAGTCCTAAAACATCATACGAACTTAGTCGAGTCTTCAAATCACACCCAACAATACTAAAAACATGAATCACACATAGATTCAAGCCTAATGAACTTTGAAACTTTGAATTTCTACAAACAACGCCGAAACCTATCAAATCACGTCTGATTGATCTCAAATTTTTCACACAAGTCATAAATGATATAACAGACCTATTAAAGTTTTCAGAATTGGATTTCGACCCCGATATAAAAAATTCAACCCCCCCGGTTAAACTTTTCAAAAATTCAACTTTCGGCATTTCAAGCCTAATTTCTCTACGGGCCTCCAAAAATTCTTCCGAACATGCTCCTAAGTCCAAAATCACCATACGACTATTAGAATTATCAGAATTCGAATCCGAGGTCGTTTACACATAGGTCCATATCCGAGCAACTTTTCTATTTTAAAATTTTCAATTATGAGACTAAGTGTCTCATTTCACTCCAAAGTCCTTCCGGACCCGAACCAACTAACCCGATAAGTCATAAATTAATTATAAGGCATAAATTGAGCAGTAAATGGGGGAACGGGGTTATAATATTCAAAACGAACGGCCGGGTCGCTACAGTCACCCTATTCTATATAGGCCTGACGACACAATACAACTGAAAATCATTAATTTAACCTTAGCCAGTAACCTTGGAATTCAATTCTCAACATGTAGAATTTCTTACAAGACCCGAATCTCATAGTTACACATTGTATAAGTCTAAACAAGCTGCATCGAGCCATAACTATAACCACAGATATAATCACCTAACATATTACACAACTCTCATGCTCGTAGCACCATTCCTGATCACAGTAACTACTCCAAAACCAACACGGTACTGGTTTTAAACCCCATATCAAACAAAACCTCATTCCAAAACCTTCGTACACTACTGATAATGAAATAAACACGCATAAATCTCATGACCCCTTATCAGATCAACAAGTCATGGATCTCTCTCGCCCCAACCAAAACCATAATCACTTTCTAAGTCCAATGATAGTACCCATTCAACATTATCCTCCTGAATATACCGTAATCAAACCTGATAGTACTCATTCTAGGTCCAATGACCTTATATTATTAAACACAAATATCCCATAGACACGCCACGTCAGCATAACTCAAGCCATAACTACGCAATCCGTGTACCCAAATATGAGAGATGTCTCAAGGAAGAGAACAGTATTGCAAGTTCAACAAGCACCACCACAATCGCAATGTTACAACCAACTCCTCAAATTTCATGAAGAGGATAACCGTAGGCGTATGTGCACAATTATAGAGGAAGGAAATTAATGAATCGGATAAATTATCATAGAAATAAAACTCCCACACACGGCACAGACAACTCACGTGCCAATAATTTAAATCGCCTGGCATGATCACAGGCCTCCAGTCCCAGCATATCATACAGGAGCAATTAAATAAGTACACATGTATATGATAATGAAATAAGATTCTCATGCTCCTAGACTGGTATAAATAACACGCCATAGTGTAGGCATGTGCAAAGTCTGCTATCACAACTCAAATCGGCAAGTTAATGCATAAATAGTAACTACCAAGTTTTCTCAGGGAATTAGCCTCTTTATAACCTCAAGTATAGCCCAGATAGTTCTCCACAAAGGTATGAATACGAGAAATGTTATAACTTTATGCTTAACAGTCAACTCTAGGCATATCATAGCCTAACCATTCTTCCGAGTATGAATACTTTCCCCGATGCCCGCACATGGGCTCAAACCTCACCTATATGCACACTCATAGCGCATAGCTATCACAATTAATTAACGCAACTAGTGCCTCCACTGAGTTTAAATAAAATATTCACCTCAAACAGGTCGCAACCTTGAAACAGTATGCTTCTAAGAACTCCCAATCTCCAAATTCATAAGACACATGAATCATCATAACTGATCCCAATTCTAGCATTCGAATGACTAACACATCTTTCATGTACGATTATCCCACTAGGAATACTTCTTTAATTCTCTCGTGCCACATAGCAATAATTTGAATATCAGCAGTCTATCAACCAATATGAGTACTGCAATACTGATGAACATCCGTAATTCAAAACACAATGCCCCTTCTGAAATGCGCAACCTTCTCTGAAATTACCGTACAATTATAACATTCATCTAAATAACTGAAACTGACCATTCTGCCCAAACTTCGTGACCTCCCCTTCAAGATTGAACTGCCACCTTGTACATGCAAATCTAACTTCCGCACAACACATAACATCTATCATGCCATCATGTGAAAAGCACAAGAATCTTATTATCAACTCTGGGTCACCAGCAAATTACATATCCGATTAGTTAGAAATCTTTCTCTTGCTTTTTTCTAGGAGAAAATCACAATATAAAACATGTTTCCCCACACCGACAAAGAATATCCAGTTCAAACCATGATAGAAACCATCAAGAACATTTTGAAATCCATTCGCACATAACCAAGCTATCAGAACTAAATTTCTCTAACTCGACCAAGCCACGCAGGTCACCAAACCCAAGAATATTGCCGCCAAAATATTTGTAGAGCCTCACCACATCATAATCACCCAAAACTCACTATAAGACACCCTAATATAAAATCACACCGACCTAAGGCCCATAAGTCGTGGTATTCTTCTTAAGCACCCCATAACTACCATAACCGAGACATCCACTCTGAAAGACTTTATGTGAATTTAAAATTGTTCCTCTTCCTTTTTCTTATACTGAAATGTAGAATCCATAGTCATACAGAATTACCGCAAGTCCCGACACCATCCAATGTAAATAACCGATTCTAGCGATATAGGAATCCAAAATTTTTTTAATTGCCACTTATACATTTTTGAATCCATTTTCACCTTCTCGAGAGTCACCCACTTTGCTCAAATCTAAATATTGCACCGCCCAAATGGGCTGAAAGACACGTGCCCCATTAGCAAAGCAACACTCAAAGAGGTAATCCTGCCTTAACACTACTTATCAAATTCACACTCCGTGCGCATTACATCATTCGCAAATAACAACTCACTCATCCCATGATTTTCATACACTCATAAAGCGCAATATAACCCGTATTTAGGAATTTCAGCATTCGAGTCATCCTCGATCTCAACCTCTGCAAGTCATAACTAATCCACAAGTATGTCTCATACCAAAAGTAAAATTTAACATATAACCATGAATTGAATTGTCAATAGTAGGCTCCCCCACTTGGCTTAAAGCCATAAATTAAAACACGTCATAACTCACAATACCTATACTTTATTACTGTCATAATACTGCAGTCAATGCAACGAAATTCTTCTCAAGCTCATACAATGCCAACCATAAAAATACCTCAATCGTCCGCTAAGCTCGCATTCATTATCTTAATACTCAAGTCAACTTTCTCAACCAGATTCAAATTCAAATCTCAACACATACGCCCCGCTAGCAGAAAAAAACTCTTCACTCACATTATAAGGAACACACCTACATAGATTACTCCGCAGGGGATAACCCACCTACTTAGCCTCAAATTGGTATCTTGTTATACCCTTTCTCAATCACAATTACTATGCAATCACTTAGTCTATCTGAGTCCAAACTCATTAACCATACATGAGAATTTAATTTATCCCAAAATTTAACAACGTGAAAGATACTTCAAAACATTCATACTCGAGACTGTACGTCACATCAAAATGAAAATCAAGCACCCAATGGTCCCTAATTTACATTTCAAGGAAACACTTCTCGTCACATTTAAATCATCCTAAAACATCCCGCAATTGCATAATACTCATCACAAAGCCATTTTATCGCTCATCGAGCCACAAATTTCACTCGTAGGGACATTACCGGAAATATGAGTCCAAATATACAAGTTACAACTGAAGCTACCGAGCTTAAGTTTTGGTCTAACCATGGCCTCAAGTCCTCCAGACTGGACCATCACCAGCACACGGAAATTATATCTCACACTTCATCTATGGAGTCACAAGCCGTCTACGTACAGCTGATACCGAGCGCTCATGTGCGCATACGGATGCGTGGAAGGAATTCAAAGAGTTATGCTTCAAGTTGAATCAATTTCGCACGATAAGGAAAGAAAGATGTGAAATTATCCTAAATGCCCTGTAGCCTCTCGAAGATAAGTATGGACGTCATCATACCGATCCACAAGACTCTACTAGACATTTGCTCTTGACTTGTAGAACCTGTGAACCTAGAGCTATGCTACCACCTTGTCACGACCCAAAATTCACCTAGTCGTGATGACACATAACTCAACCCTTCAGGTAAGCCAATTAACAACTATCCAATTAAATTGATATTTAACTGACTCTAATACACTCTCCAAGGATTGGTAGTATAAATCATGAGCTTCTAGGTAGATTTTGGGGAGTGTATTAGAACCGGTTAAATATTAATTTAATTGGATAATTGTTAATTGACTTACCTGACGGGTTGGGTTAGGTTCCATCATGACTAGGTAAATTTTGGGTCATGACATGTGCTCAACTTGAACCTGTTATGACCACCTCTGCAGAATACTGGTACCATGAAAATAATGAATTAGATGATAATAATTATGCTTTTATCATTAAGGTTTGACTTTTCACGTTATTTGTAAAGTTTGTTTAGATTTTTTCCCCTTTTGGTTGAGTTATATAGTTGACTACATTGGGTATAAAAAGGCATACAAAGGGTTTTATAAAGATCTTAAGCCTCTCGACATATTGTTTAATTTTCTGAATTGGATGCTCAGAATCTTTCAAATAAAAGCATAGCCAACCTTTGACAAGCTCATTGTCACAATGGTATATCTGTATTCAAGTCCACGTGTGAAATCAGAAGTTGGTTACACGTGCTACAGGTTTTGAGTAATATAGTTGTCCCTTATTTCCCATAAAATAGCATCTACCGAGGTTTATAAAGGTTCACTACACCTATTTCCTTAAGGTTTTAGATTAGATTCGCAAATTCTTTAACTCTTATGAATTTGGACTTGAATTGTCTTTTCTATAAAATTGGGTTAAAAACATTAGAATTAGTAAAAGCCTATGTGACACTGTTATTGTATATATTCTCTCAAAAACACTCTGTTATGTTTTCTCATTCAATTAAAATATGATATTAACCTTAGTTTTGTTGCAAACATGGATATTGGCTTACCAGATAGATGAATCGTATTATGCTAATTAGTTTGGGATCAAGGTGTAATAGTTGTTGTTGATATTCGAGATGTTTTTTTATTGCTTAGATTATGTAAAGTAGAACCATGGCATAAGGTGAACGTACTTGTGTGTGATGAATCTGATAGATCATGGTAAGTGGAACCTAGGCATAAGGTGAATAGTTTCTATGTAATTTTTGCTAATGAATTGTTGCAAATCTATGCAACACCAATTTTAAACCAAAAAGTCCATCATCAAGCTTCTTCTCATTAGATTGCCAAATCCTAAAATTCTTTTATAGATACGTAGTCACCACATCATTGTTGAGCACCATTTTTTGCCTTACTTAACAACTGTGTTTTTTTTTGAGAAGGGTAGTTAATTAAGTACTTAATAGTTCTTTTGAATATGATTGAATTCTGGTTCTTTCTTTGAATTTATCAAGACTAAGACTGTTGGTTGAGGTGGTTATTAGGGGTACCTTGAATCTGTTAGCCCCAAGGTTTCATAGACTAATTTTGATGGTACCAAATCAACATAAGGGTTCGAAGAAAGTTTCAAAATGCATCAAAGAATATATGAAAACGTATTATAGAAGATCTTTAGAAGATTGGTACAAGAAAAACAGAAGGAAAGAAATCAGATGATTGAAGGAGATAGCATGGAATATTTCAATAAGGAAATATATTGTGTTGGTCAAGGAATTAATTATGGAAAGAGATATATTAATGATCACTTCCACAAATTATTTTGGAATAGTGAAGAGTGAGAATGAATTCTACTACTAGACTTTACATGTTTGAAGACCCCATTAATTATGTCTTTACCATAAAAGGAAGGCAAGGTACGAAAGGAAGATTGAAGATTGGTCTTTGATTATGTAAAGTTTATTATATCTCTAGACAAGAATTATGGAAAGTCAATCATTGATTTTTAAATAGCACATGGAGAAAGATTCAAAAGCAATTCCTTGTAGTATTTAAAAGCATGTGAAGAACTTATTTATGGAAATATCTTTTTGGTCAAATCTAATCATCTTTAGATTTAAAAGGCAAATGAACAAGGTCAGGAAAGTGCAGGCGGTCAAGAATGAACCGTTGAAAAAGGTATCAATTTGCACAAATCAAGCATCTTGTCAAGGAAGTGCTCTGATACCAAAGGTACGAAAGGAAGATTGAAGATTGGTCTTTGATTATGTAAAGATTATTATATCTCTGGACAAAAATTATGGAAAGTCAATCATGGTTTTTTAAATAGCACATGGATAAAGATCCAAACGTAATTCCTTGTAGTATTTAAAAGCATGTGAAGAGTTTCTTTATGGAAATATCTGTTTGGTCAAATCTAGTCATCTTTAGATTTAAAAGGCAAATGAACAAGGTCAAGAAAGTGCAAGTTGGAAAAGGTATCAATTTGCACAAATCAAGCATACTTTGATACAAGATGTAATGATACAAGTCCTCTTTTAGGAGACATGTCAGCAACAATCAAGGACTCTAAAAGAAGACATGCCATGATTCAAGACAATCATGCCACAGTACAAAAGAATTTCTCTTGGGTTATGCAGTAGCTAGAACAAGTTGAAAATGCTATAAAGAGGAGCTCTACACATAAAGAAAAGTACGCAACCTTCTATACAATTATCTATCCAACTACAAGTTCTTTATTATACTCTTAAAAAGTATTGTAATTCACTTTTAGTAGATTTACTGTATATACAAAAGAGTGAAGAGAGATAAAAAAATATTGGAGAGGTAGTGTGTCTTTAGAGATTGTGTCATTATTTGTTTCTTTGATGAGCGAGTGAAAACCAAAGAGTCGTTGTTGGTGAGCGAGTAAAAAACCAACCTTTTGCGTTATTGATGAGCGTGTTAAAACCAACCCTTGTTCGTTGTTGGTGAGCGAGTGAAAACCAACCTTGTAAACGTTGGTGGTGAACGTTGAAAATCACACAAGCTGTACATAACTCATATTGCAAAGAGATCAAGAGATAACATCCTTGCAACCTAAGGAGACTGGAGTAGGATACCACATTGGTTCCGAACTAGTATAAAATTCCTAGTGTCATTTACCTTACTGCTTTCATATTTTATTATAAGAAATTATTGTTTGTTGAGATTAGTATTTGATTGAATCGAAGTACTAACAGTATAGTGCAGACTGTCTTCGCATCGGTTGACTTAGTGTATATCATAGTCGACTAAATTTTTAACAGGCGTACAATTCACCCCTCCCTCTTGTACTTTCAATTGGTATCAGAACGGGTCTCACATCTTCATTTTTTGCTTAACATCAAGTGAGAAAAGATCCATGGCAGGTCTTCAAATTAATGGAACCGTACTTCAAGAGAGATACTCAACAAGAAGGCCATCGTACTTCAATAGTCAATACTATAGCCATTGGAAAGAAAGAATGAAGGTTTATGTTCAATCAGTAGATTGTCGAGCCTGGCTAGTTATTCAAAATGAACCAAGGCTTATTCCGAACAATAGTGATGGAAAGAAGCTAGTGAAAAAGGCATTCATATATGACTACACAAAAGAATAGTTGGATATTATGCGAACAAATGCTAGAGCAATCAACATGCTCTATTGTGCGATTAGTGAAGAGGAATATAAGAAAATATCCACCTGTGATACTGCTAAAGATATATGGGACAAATTGAAAAATATCCATAGGGGTACCAATAAAGTTAAGAAAATTGAATCCAAGTCAATTCTCGAAGAATCTGAAAATGGTGAAGATCGAGAAAACTTGGCAATGATACCCAGGACGAAAAAAAAGAAGAGCATAAAGAAGAAGAATAGAAAGTCTCAATCCATCCAGAATCATCAAAAGAGCCACAAGAATGAGATTCACCAACAAGAGAATATATGTTGCTACGAATGTGATAAACCTGGACATATGAAATTAAAGTGTCCTAACCTCAAGAAGAAGAATCATGGAATCTCAACTTGGAGCGACGAGGATGATCAAGAAGAAATGACAAACATATGTTTCAAGGAAAAAGAAGAAACTGACGAGGTGTGCTTTAATGCTATTCTAGATTGTGATCTCAAGAAAAAAGAATCACAAATCTTGGAGCAACGAGGATGAATCTGAGGAACAAAACGATCATGAAAGAATGGACAACCTATGTTTCATGACAATGGGAGAAATTGACAAGGTATGTCCTATTCCTATTACGTATTGCGATAAATGTGATGAATTACAGGAAAATATTGAATTGGTTCTCAACGGCCTTGAGAAAGTTCTTAAGGAATATAATAAGTTGAGGAAAGAGAAGAAGAATTGGGAGACCCAACTTGAAGAGTATAACAATTGATATATGAGAAGAAAGATTGGGAGATCCAACTTGAAGAATATAACTAATTGAGAAATGAAGAAAGACTCGAAAATTTAGCTTAAAGAAAATCTGGTGAAGAACAACTTACTTCAAGAAGAGAATTCTGAGCTTCACCAACATCGATATATGACTAAAAATCTAAACAAGACACTCGTCCAAACTCATACTCCCTCCATTTCAATTTATACGAAGGGAAGACTTTTAAACTTATGGTGTAAAATGAGGCACATATATTTTGTGCGACTTTAAATTATTGTATAAAGGTAAATTATTTTCAAACAGGGAAAGATATCATTCTTTATTTTATGGCACAGACTAAAAAGGAAATTAGTTCACATAAATTGATACGGAGAGAGTATAAGTTACTATAGTCTACTACAAGTTAAAGAAAGCTTAGTACAGCTCTTGTATAGATTCTTGTTATGTGTGTGAACACATACAAAATTCATACCTACAAAGGCATGGTTTATAAAATGCCTAAAGTGGTGTTTGGAATCAAATTTACGACACATAGCGTAATCACAAAAGTTCTCTTGAGATGACTAGGTAAGATTAGTGAGTCTGACAGAAAGATTATTAAATTTATATTAGATGGACTCCACATAAAAACCTTCTTTCAGCAAATGCATGTTAAGTAAACTTATGCAAATTATTTTCAATGTTTTCTTAGTAGTGTCAAAGCAAGGGACAACAACAGTGGCAGAATGCAAGTTAAAATGCCAAACGAAGTATTTCTGTAATAATGGTCCTTTTGTATCTTTTTCTTCAGATTTGTGGACCACTTCTTACTGAAGTTCAGGTTCGTAGCGTCGTCAATAAGATAAGGCATGTAATTACAGAAAGTTCAAGTAGAAAACAAGAATTTACAGAGCGAGCGAAAACAGAAGACTTTGATGAGGAAGCTGAATTATTGAGTGCGGAAAGAAAACAAGAAGAAAAAGTTCTCAGCTAGGTAAGTTCTATGTAAATAATAGACTTCAGACATTAAGCACACGATGTTGTCTTTCTACAAGCATCTCACTTTGACTCTACCATAATTCTCGAATCATAATCTTTTTTATTAGGTTGGTAAAATATTGCGCACATTGATCAATGCTTTCAAGGCTTCTTTCTTGCCTTTCCTTGACGAGTTGTTGCCATATTTATTACCTATGTGGGTAAGTTATAACCAATATCATCTTAACATTCTTGGTTGTTTATATCTTATTGCTTCCCACATTCATTTTCTCTTGCTTTTTGAAGGCCAAGGAGAATACAACTAACGAGAGATGTATATCTATTCTCATCTTTGATGCTCTTGTGGAGGAGTGCCCTGAAGCAGCTCTAAAGTAGGTCGATATGTTTTTACGTGTTTTACTTAAATGGCTTCCCCAAATTTGATAGTTACTTCCTGTGAAAATTAGGTACTACAATGTATGTCTTCCTGAAATTTTGGACGGAAGCTACGACGAAGACCCAGATGTTAGACAGGTTTGTACATCTTAGTGATTGTAATAGTTTTAACTTTTAAGTCAAGTTGCATTTGCTATTTGTGCTTACATTGATGTCATGTTCAGAATGCTCTTTATGGACTTGGGCTTTGGGCGGAATATGATCGTTCTTTTTTCAAACCTTTTGTTGGAGGTATTGTATAGTTGAATGTAATATCGAGACCGTTTTGATCCTGGAGGAGGGGATAAGAAGTGGTATTTTTTGTGTTTACTTAATCTTATGACCTAAACCAGAGGCGCTGTCAAGGATCAATGTAGTGATAACGCATTTAAAAGCTCGTGAACCTGAGAATGAAAGTGCATATGATCATAATGTTGTTTCTGCATTTGGTAAGATATGGAAGTTTCATGGTGAATGTATCGACTCAGCCCAGGTATATGTTCTTTTATTTGTTTTTTCATTCTCACCTCATATGTGCTTTGGTCGGCATTCCAAAATTTTAGTTATAGATTTTGGGTACTTCATTGCATGCATGGAATAGTTTGAGAAATGTCATAATGTTTAACATAATTCTTTTTCAATATTAATCTAATAAATTTTAAAATCTAAAAGTCAGTAAGCAAACTGAATCATCCCCATAAACAATTGGCAAGGACTACAAATATACTTTGTGATGTTTTAATCATGCATGTGGAGACTTACAAGAGTTCCCAAATAATTCATTTCTTGTTTATTTCACTGCTTTATCCTTTTGGTTGAAAGGCGTTCTAGTTAATCCAATGAAGACTATTCTACAAGTGACTTAATTTGGTTAATAATAGTCTACCATGCTTGTAATTTCCCCATAGTTCATATTCCAAGTCATTTGGCATGTTACTCCAGCTTGGTTGAATATTTGCCTGCCTATAAGAGCTGACATGGACGAAGCCAAACTTGTTCATAAACAGCTGTGTTCGATGTTCGAAAGGTACTGAAGTTGCCTGCTCTAGTTTTGTCCTCATTTACTCTTACTCTACTGTTACAAGTTTTGAATTCATTACCTTAGCATTGGTCATCAAGGTTGGTTTTGCCAATCCATTGGTTGATGATAGTGCAGCTGGAACAGTTTTGATATATTTTGTATAAGAAAAATGTTAAACCTTTAACTACAGATGAATTATTGACTTCTTTGACGTGGCGATCTGACTTGACAAAATCATCATGTTGGTGGTTACTGGAATTTATCTAGGTTTCCAATTAGCAAATTAAACATTAACATGAAGTTGCATACTCTAATTTGTGTTTGTTGCTGGGATTTATCTAGGTCTCTTGTATTAACGCCTTTTTAGCCTTGCTAGAGTTTAACAAATCTTCTCACTTGCAGGTCCGATAGAGAACTTTTCGGTCCCAAGTATTATCGAACCAACAGTCCTTGTTACTAGTAGTTATCAGTTTATTCTTAGTATTTATCTCTTTAGATTAGATTGCATTTATCTTCTAGATTAGATGATATCATAGTTAGTTCTTCAGAGTTATCTATTTGATTTAGATAGGATTCTTTAGTTATTTGGTTTACATGAAACTCTAGAAAGGTGGTTGCTGTAACTTGTATTTAAACTCATTTATGCATTCAATAAGAGATAGTTTTCCATCATCTATTCAAGTGTTTATATGGTATCTCAGACTATACAACTCTATCGAGCACGATCCTATTTTTTTTTCCAAAGCACCAAATCCTCCAATGACGAAAGATGGAAACACTTCCAGATTTATCCATGCTGACAACACTACTGGTATCAACACCATAGTTCAATTCAACCCCGCTTCCCAACTGCCAATCAAACTTAGTGGCAGTCACAATTGTTTCACTTGGAAAGCTCAGTTCTCCATGCTTATGCATGGACATGACCTCTATGGTCACCTTGATGGATCTACCCCGACTCCCACCCCGAGCACCACTTTTGGCACCAACACAACCCCCCAACCCTGCTTATACACTTTGGTTCCATCAGGATCAACTCATTCAAAACGCCCTTATGGCGTCTGTTGATCCTACCATTGCCTCCACAGTTGCTGCTGCCAACACATCACTCTTTGCATACTGCTTATGCAAACAAGTCCCAAACTCGAATCTTTAGCCTTCGTGATCAACTTACCTGAATTACCAAAGACTCCCTCCCTATTACTGAATAACTTCAATGTATTCGGTCCCTTTCAGATGAAATAGCCACTGCTGGAGCCCCTGTTACTAACTCCGAACTCATTATCAAAATCCTTAGTGTACTTGGCCCTAAGGTTCGCGAGATCTCGGCTGCTATACGTGCACGTGACACCACAGTCACCTATGAAGCTCTTTCTCCGTCATGAGGAGGCTAAGAAAATGTCGAGCCAAATCACTGTTGTGGTGGCCACTCGCAACAAACCAACCAATAATTCCAACAACCATAACAATCATTGTCAGAACAATAATGGTATTCCTACTCAGAATCCTCAACCATGGCACCGGAATGCTCGCTCCAATCCGCCTGCTCAGTGCAAGCCCTGAATAACAATAATTTCACTAATGTTATTCGATGTCAATTGTGCAACAAAATTGGCCACATTGCAAGTGTTGCAGATCTAAATCTCACAATCACTTTGAGGCTAAAGCTAATTGTGTTTGTGGTTTCACCTCTACTGCCAACCTATGGATTATGGATTTTGGAGCTACTCAACATCTTACAATAGAGCCACACAATTTACAGGAATATCATGGCAATGAGAATGTCTCTATAGGAGATGGTAACAAAATTCCCATAACTCATAGTAGATCAATTCAGTTAAAAGTATCAAATAATATTTTTCCATCTAACTCACACTCTATGTGCTCCTGACATCAAACTTAAACTTATCTCTGTCTCCAAAATTTGTCAAGATAATCTAACATCTATCGAATTTTTTCCTTTTGATTTTCTTGTAAAGGATCTGAAAACGCGAGTACCACTGGTGCGAGGCCGGAATAAATATGGATTGCATGAGTGGCCCAAGTCATATCCACCACCACCTCTGCAAGCTCACATATCTTTTACCACGGCTTCCATGACCACATGGCATCGAAGACTAGGTCATCCACATTCTAGAGTTCTTAAGTATATCTTGAATAAATTTTCGCTTCCTGAGCGAGACAAGTATCTTTTTTGTAATTCTTGTTCATCTAATAAAGCCCACCAGCAACCATTCAGTCAGTTGAGTTTGACAAGTTCCAAGCCTCTTCGAATAATTTTTAATGATTTATGGGGACCCTCTCCAGTTTTATCCATTGATAAAAATTATATTATTGCTTGTTTGTTGATCAATACACGCGGTATACATGGTTGTACACTAAAAAATAAAAGTGAGGTCAAAGAGCTTTTTCAAAAATTCTACCCTCTAATGGAAAATTACTTCGATACCAAAATTTTATTACTTTATACTGGATGATGGAGGGGAGTATAAAAGTCTTGAGTCTTATCTTGCCCTTCACGGTATCGAGCATCTTTCTACACTACCTTATACCCCTCAAAGGGTCGCTCTTGTAGAGATATGCCATCGTATTATTGAAAGTGCAAGAACGCTACTTTATGAGGCATCTCTTCCATCAATATTTTGGTCATTCGCGTGTCAACCTGCTGTTTATTTAATCATTCGTCTTCCCACCTCACTTTTAAATAACCAGTCCCCATTTCAAAAATTATTTGGTGAAATACCCAATTATGATGCTCTTAAAATTTATTGGCTGTCTATGTTATTCTTGGCTTAAACCTTATTCTAAAAATAAACTTGAACCTAGGTCTACTCCATGTGCTTGTCTCGACTTCTCTATAACCCATCATTGCCACCAATGTTTTGATCATGTGTCGTCAAAAATTATTTTATCTCGTGATGTGCAATTTTTTGAGAATATTTATCCCTTCAAAAAAGTTTTTTTCAAATATTGCACTTAAATCACATAAACTGGTACGAGATAAAATCACAAATAAAGAACACAAAACCCACCTCTCAAATTTTCTTATTTTCAGGGGGTATTTGCATCTATACCAAGTTTTTGGGTAAACTTTTAACTTATACCCGTTTTGTAAAAATAATTGCAAGCGTACCCATTTTTCGGGTAACTTCAGACATACGGGCCTGATATAGCAAAAAATTATGTCTGAAGTTTGAACTTCAGAATGTTTTGCCTGAAGTGTAGCAAAACTTCAGATATTTTTGCTTGAAGTTTGGCCTGACTTGCAAAAGCAATCACGCAAACATCAGTTCATAGTGCAATGACAAACTTCAGCTCAATAAAACTACAACATGTTTTGGCTAAAGTTTTTATTTTGTAATTGCTAAACTTCAACATTCTAGGAGTTGGAGTTTGTTTTGTAATTGCTGAACTTCAGCATTCTAGGAACTAAAATTTGTTTTGTAATTGCTGAATTTCAACATTCTAGGGCTGAAGTTTGTTTTGTATTTGCTGAACTTCAGTATTCTAGGAGTTGGAGTTTTTATTTATATTTGTTGATCTTTAGCATTCTTAGAGCTTAAGTTCTAAGTTTGCGCAAGGAAATGAGAAAGATAATCTTTCACAAAAAGAATTCAATTGCTGAACTTCAGCATTCTTAGAACTGAAGTTCTAAACAACAATGAATTTAATAAATCATGATTAGCAGCAATTGATGCTGTTCATTTCAAAGATTAAAGAATGAAAAATATTTTCGACATGAAATTAAGTTACTACAGATAAATTAGAACCAAAAATCAATGTGCATGTAAAGCTAAAATATGTAAGAGGTTAAATTATTATGAATAAGACCAAACTGAACATAATGAGACAAGTAGATATATATATGAATCATCAGGCAAGAACGCATAACAATATGTCAAGCTTCAATATTCAGAAAATAAAAGAGGATGAGAAAAAGATAGGAAATTGTTTAAAAAGTGAGTATAAATTAAAATTCTTTTAAAAAATGGGTATAAATTAAATGGGCGACCAAATATGGCATTCTGTGCAATTTTTACTATTTTCATAATTACCCCAACCCATTATAAATCCCACACAAAATAAAATCACTGATATTGAACCCACTGCAGAATCCCTCCCCCAACATCCTTCATCTCCTAATGAAACTCCAAATACAAATCCATCACCTCCACCCGAGATTCCCGTCGTTGTTACCAGCAGATTTGGGAAACTCCTGTATCAGGTATGTCTCTATCTCTTCCTACTCTATCTCCTCCTGACAATTCCCGCTATTCGAGTCCATCCCCGTCGCAATCATCTTCTGCCCCGACCTCTAAACTCTCTATAAATTTACCTCATACATCAACCAAATCCATCCCAACCTCTTCGCCACCACTGTTCGTGTATCAACGGTGCACCCCGAACCTCAAATCAACCACCCGTTGAGCACCAAGCAGAACCACCCCTGCCGCACAATCCTTCCTCTCCCAAACGCATAGTTACTTGCTCACAGAATAACATTCAAAAACCAAAAAAGATTTTTGACTACTTCGCTCACTTGGAACCTACACTCGTACCCCACACTTTCAAACATGCCCAAAAACATCCGGAGTGGAGAGCAGCAATGAAAAATAAATTTGATGCTTTACTGAATAACTACACTTGGGAACTTGTTCCAAATGATCCCTCTAAGAATGTTGTTTCAGTTTTTATAGATGATAGACCTGTGTGGTCCGGCCTTTCCCGGACCCGCCCATAGCAGAAGCTTAGTGCACCGGGCTGCCTTTTAGTTTGGAGCTAGAACTAGTAAATACCATTTCCTTTTGCCTTTGTTTTCCTATTCGAAGTTGAGCTGTGCTAGAGTGGAATTTGGAACAACCACATAGATCTGTTTGGGTGCTTCACTTAACATTGTCTTTTGTGTTCTTTTCCTTTGTCTCAAATGCCATTAAGATATTTTATTGATCTACCAACATTACACTCGTGATATTTTTGGCATTTTTATCAAAGTAACCTCTCTATATATGTAGCCATCCGTGATTGATAGTTGATTCTTTTGTAGGTTCTATGTGCCGGAGAGGATCTTGTTACGGAAGAAACTGCAAAACGCATGATTAATCTGTTGAGGCATTTTCAGAAAACATTACCAGCAGCCACCTGGGCATCAGCATGTTGATTGCTATTGCCTCAGCAGGAGATGGAACTGGAATCCATTCTATCACCTAAAGAAGATGCTAACTTGTCAATCAGTGCAGTGAAACCTAAAGTCCTGTGAACTTGTGCGAATCAATCATTTTGATGCTCGATTTTCTTATAAATATCATTCTCTTGGGGAGATCGGTCTTATGGAGAATGGTTTTTGCCAAAGTTCGGGTCTAGTCATTTTCTTTTATTGTTGTTTCTTAAATTACACTGATTACAATTTTGTTTCTTTATTTCTGATATTTTTTCTGCCATTTGTTTCTATATCCGTTTTGCACCCCTCTATTATAAAACAGCATAATGTAGGAGGAAATTATCCTTTCATTGAGTCCTGTTAGAATAACAAGCTCCCTCTGGTTCAGGAGAATCCTTCTTTCATTGTTTTTGAATGGCTTACAAATAGTAAAATATAGATAAAAAGGTCGTACGCAAAAACTTAAAATGTGTTAAGGGAGTAAATAAATGTGCTATTTACATGTTGACAATTTCCTTTCTCACCCGTTTGACAAGAGGAAACAACAAAATAGCTAAAAGTGTTGAAGATGCAAGCAGCTTTGTGCTGAAATCCGTTAAAAGGCAGGCCAAGCGATCACTTATGACATTATTCCATCTTGTAATTTTTGAGGGACTTATATTTAAGAGCTTCGAGTTATAGAAACTCATCATCTTTTATGTCCCATTTCCCCCAACTGAAATGAGACCAATTATATATTCCACAACTAATGTTGACTTTCCTTCTCAACTAGACCTCCGGGCAACTACTTTTTCTTTTTCTTTTATGTCAGATTTAAATCCAGAAGACCTTTCAAACGTATTATAGATCTTAAAGATCAAATAATTGAATAAAAGGAAATGTGAGCTACTGGAGAATATAAAATAAAACAACTTGCATGGAAAAATGTCAATGCCACATTAGATCATTGACATTCTTGTTCATTGCATTTTATTAGCTACTGCTGGTGGTTCATTAATGTTTAGATAAGTTGACTCGTTTGAACCCAATAATTTAGGCACCATATGTTTTTAAATAAATCAAGAAATTAAATTATCAAACTTGTTGCGCCAAAAATCCTAGAGGTCTTGCCCCCAGGGCCTAGCTCAAGTGGCAAAGGGTGGTGGATTTGTGTCTTAGGTCACAGGTTCAAGCCCCCACACCATGCAAAGCAAAGCCTGGTATTTAAGTGGAGAAGGGTAGAGGGGCGGGCCCATTATCCACCGAGTTTCGAAGGCTGCGGTTGGTGCAAAGAATCGGCCCCGGACGGATTTCTCGGTCATCAAAAAAAAAAAAAAAAAATCCTAGAGGTCTTGTTTTCCTGAGTAATTTCTTCATTTTGATTTGGTCTATTTGTCCTTTCCTTTTCGTGTATCCGAAAGGATCAGTTGACTAACTAAGCCCATTTCATTACCTCCTACCAATGGAAATGGTGTAGACCATGTCGCCTTGCTTAAGTGCCTTAATAATTTTTGAAAAACAAGGAGAGTTGACCTTAGTCTGTATAATCTCGAAGGAGTCCTCCTTTTTGAAAATTATAGGCTCCAGTGCCTATACTTTTCACCTTTTCATATGGTATTGGTGGGAAACATATTTTCTATATATTCATTTGATTTAATGTCAGGTAAACCACATTCTAACAACTCCATACTCCTCTCTCTCACAATACTGTAATGGATGTTCCATTCGAAACATTTATTTCTGAATACATGTGGAGTACCAAGGATCCTGACTCCCTAGCTATTAAGCTTTCTATCTTTATCTACTCTTCTGACATTGATTTTCGTGAAAATTGTGCTGTTTTCCTAAGGAAGTTGCTCACTGATGATGATGACTTGTTTACTTGGTGGAATCTAAGTGTTTCAACTCAATCCACCATCAAAGCTCTTCTACTTAAGCGTATATCTATTGAAGAATCAGAATCCATCCTCAAACACCTCGGTGACACTGTTTCGGGTCTAGCAGCTTCACTTCTCCCACGTAACAACTGGCCTGAACTAGTGCCATTCTTGTACCAATGCCTTGATTCATCTTCATACAAGTTAATAGAGTCAGCTTCCTCTATATTTGGCCAACTAGCTAACGACCTAGGCGACACAGTAGTCCCTTGGGTAAAACATGTGCACTCACGGTTACTTAATACACTAAATGATGATACCCTCGATCTTGATTATAGGATTGCGGGCATGATTGCTGCGATCACCTTCATTCAATTTCAATGCGTATCAAATTCAAATCAAAAGGAGCGGTTTCAGGAGCTATTGCCAGCTCTATTGAGGAGGTTGACTGAAACATTGAGCAACAGTGATGAGGAGGTTGCAGCACACGACGTGCTGAAACTTTTCATGAAGTTTGCGAAGTATGAGCCTAGGTTCTTGAGGAGGCAGCTAATGGATGTGGTGTCTACCATGTTTGAGATAGCAGAGGATGAGAGTTTGAAAGAGGCGACGAGGCACTTGGCAACTGAATTTTTGTTAACTCTGGTTGAGACGAGAAAGAGGGCCCCAGGTATGATGAAGAGGCTGCCCTTGTTTACTAGCAGATGTTTTGCATTGTTATTGAAGTTATTACTAGATGTTAAGGATGACCCTGCTTGGCATAGTGTCGAGATCATGAAAAATGATACAGGGGAAACAAGTAACTTCAGATTTGGTAAAGAGTGTTTAGATCGGTTTTCTCGTGCATTAGGAGGTAAATCTATTGCTCATATTGCCATAGAGCAGCTATGCACTTACTTGGATGCCCTAGAGTGGGAGAAGCGCCATGCAACTATCTTTGCACTTGCTTTCATTGCTAAAGGTTGCTTAAAGGTACAACAATACATATCTTAGTTCTGTATTTATAATGGCTATAGTTTGATTATAACAGATATTATTTCAACTCATAGCGTTTAAGCTGTGGTTTTTGCTGGAAAACTTCTTAAACTTATAAGATAGTTTGCCCTCGTCCTATTAATTTACCAGAATACTTTACATTATGTTTTTGTTTAAAGTCATCTTATAGATTTTGTTTTCTCTTAGGCGATTACCTTGGAATCATGGCTTCTTTGCTATTACAGGTGATGATTAAGAATCTGGAGCAAGTGGTTGATATGGTTCTTAATTGTTTCGAAGATCCTCATCCTCGAGTCAGATGGGCTGCTTGTAGGGCAATTTCCCTATTGTTGATCGACTTCTGTCCAGATTTGCAAGAACAATATCATAACCTAATATACCCTGCGTTAACTGCAGCTATGGATGATTTTCATCCACAAGTGCAGGTCTGTCCTATGTGTTATGTACAATTTACGGATGCTGCAAGTTTTCACAAAGAACAATGTCAAACTAAAAATAGATTAGATTATCATTGATACATGAAACAACCTGCTGCAAGTTTTCCCAACTGCACCTTTACAAGGGGGTTGCATATACCATACAATTAAAATCTTTAACCTTGCCTAGGTTTAATATGCCTTCAATTTTAAAAGTTTGGTTTTTTGTCCACGGAGAGAATACTTGTGTAGTTTCTTTATCAGGCCACTCATCTTATTGCATTTGTTTGATTTCTTTATGTAATCATACTCTGAGAAGTCGCTTGGCTAGATATGGCTTCATTTGCTTAGTCATAACGCTTGTTCCCAATTGCTCCTCAGTAACTTGTGGTTTTCTTCTACCTGAGGCAAATTAAGGATGTATTGTGTAACATCCCTTCTGGAATTTTGCACAATTAGTATTAAAGTTTTATCTATCGGCATCAACAATGTGTTTCTGGAAAATTTTATTTTGACATTATTTTGGTTGCAATAAGAGCTCTCTTGCTGACTTTACAAGAACATTGAATGATTGTATTATATGAGATCATAGAGGAAGTAATTATGACTGAATGTCAGGGGATGAATCTAAAGTTTACCCTTCAAATATAGTTTGGAAAATTATCATAAGGCTAAAGATTTGATAGATGCGACGTTACTCCTCCATTCAGTTGCTGATGCCAACTAATTTGGTCTTTTTACTTTCTTTTGGCATTTCTATAGGCATCTTCCACTAGAGCTCTCTGCTTCTTCTATGTGCCCAGCAAGCCAGAAACTTCAATATCTTACCTAGATGGAATAGTTAGCAAACTGCTTGTACTTCTAAAGGTGCGAGAATATAAAGGCACCAAATTGTAAGTACTTCACTGCTGACAAGTGCAAGAGACTAATGATGTCTTTTTCGGCTTTTTGTTGCTTGAAATACAGAATGACAAACCAATAGTCCAACAACAAGCATTAGCTGCATTAGCTAGTATATCTCATTCTGTTAAGGTATTAACTGGTGCATTTCTTTTTGACTCAGTTGTATTTCTACTGATATCATGAATCATGAAGATTAATATTTTATACGTCAACAGGAGCACTTCGGAACCTACTATGACACTGTTATGTCACACTTGAAAACTGTCCTGAGGAACAAATATCTGAAATCTAATCCCATTCTTCGACCTGCAGTAGAGTGCATAGGCTCTATTGCGATGGCTGTTGGCAAAGAGAAATTTAGGGGCGACGAAAAGCAGGTCTTCTACAAATTATGCCCCAGTATTGAACACGTATATTGATTCCATTGATTGAACACGTATATTGATGCCATTGATTGAACACTTATATTGATTCCATTGATTGAACACGTATATTGATGCCATTGATTGAGCAGGTATAATGACGCCATACTAATGGGATACTGAACACATCTTTTTTGGTTCCATCTTGTCTCCGTGTGACCTATAGGTCGCGGGTTCAAGCCGTGAAAGCATCCACTAATGCTTACATTAGGATAGACTTCCTATATCACACTCCTTGGGGTGCGGCTCTTTTGCGGACCCTGCGTGAATGCGGGATGCCTTGTGCACCCGGCTGCCCTACTCATGGGATACTGAACACTTAATATTGATGCTATTGGTCGGGATTGCTTCGTTCTTGTTTTATTTGTTGTGCTTTGTCATATGGCTTTACTGTAGTCAAACCATAGCATAGATTATTCTTGTTTGAGTTATTACATCTTTCAGCAATTATGTGCAACTAAATAATGTCAGGGATACCTTTCTGCCTCTCCTGGAATTCTTTTTCTTGTCTTGGCATGCGCTGGTGTGAGCTTATTTTCCTTTGGTCATTTCTCAACATAGAGCTTACTTTTTATTTATTTCCTTTCTGTTGTTGTCATTAAAGGTTATGGAAGTGCTTATGTCATTACAAGGATTACAAGCGAGAGGGGATGGTCCTCTTATTATTTACTTGCTAACAGTATGTGTTAATCACTTTATTTTAATATCAAAGTTTCTTTTTGGATTGGCCTTTCTTTATTTTCTTTATTTCATTGCAGGCATATACTAGAATTTGTCATTGCCTTGGACAGGATTTTCTTCCTTATATGAGTGCAGTCATGCCCTTTTTTATTCAATGTGCTCAACTTGAACCTGCTATGACCATCTCTACATAGTCGGACTGTGGAACTAATGAATTAGATGATAATAGGTAAGCTTTTATCATTGAGGTTTGACTTTTTCCAAGTTCATTTAGGTTTCTTTTCTTTTGGTTGAGTTATATAGATGAACTACGTCGTGTATAAACGGGCATCCAAAGGGTCTTATAAAGATCTGGGACTCCGTTCCACCTATTGCTTAAGGTTTTAAGCTGGATGCTCAAATTCTATCAAATAATATCAGAGTCGTATTCTCACAGTCGTGTATCTACATTAGTGATAAACATGATGCTAACCAATAGGTATTGAATTAGCTAACCGGTAGTATACAAGATGGAATCTCTCGGTGTATACTATTTGCATATGATTCTGCATTAACTGATGTGATGAAACTAGTAAGGATGTCGTCCAAAAGCTTGAACTACGGAGTAGCACTCTAGAGAGAAAGGATTTTATATATGATAAGTAATCCATCATCAAGCCTCTACTCACTATGTTCTACACATGCTGCTGACTCAAAGTCTGAGTTGGATTGCCAAATCCTAATTTCAAATTCTTCCGATGCACCTGTTTCTGCCTTACCCAACAACGATTAATTAAATAATCACTTCTTCTGAATATGATTAATATTTGGTTCTTTCTTTGGATTTATCAAGTAGTAAGACTTCTGGTAGAGGTGGTTATTTTGGAGTACCTGGGATCTTACTTAAGCTTCGCATCTTGCAGTATAGATAAAGTCAAGAAACAAGATGTTCTACGGGTGAAAGCTAGAGGCTGTGCTATGCTATGCCTTTGTGCTGAAATATTAAAGGAAGACTTCTACCCATGGATTTCTCAGGTTGACATGAATGATCACCTGCATGTTTTTCTTTTTCTCATGTGCTGTTGAGTGAAGTCAAATTAAACAAGTGACATCAATGGTGCATGAAACAGGCTGTCTCAATTTTTGTTCCGCTTCTGATATTCTATACCCGCAATGATGTCAGGATATATGCTGTTAATTGTGAGAATTCTCGTGATTTCATATGGTTTTTTTGTTTTCATGTAAATTTTCCTGTTGCTGAAGCAATTTTCTAATTTTTGCTGTCTAAGCCATGTCACTCCTGTTGAGTTCTGCTAAGCTAGCTGTTGAGAAAGGGATTGCTCAAGGTGGAAGTGAGTCATATTTCACAAAGTTGTCAGACTATATAGTACTGGCTTTGGTAGAGGCTTTGCATGAGGTAAAGTTTTTAAGTTTGGTCGATTTGGATAAAGAGAAAGTGACACTTAATATGCTATCTCACGCAGGAGCCTATGACAGAAATATGTGCAATCATGTTGTATGAATTGGATAATTGCCTGCAGGTTGGTAATGTTTAACACGGTTTCTTTATTGTTGATCCAAGTTAGCAGTCTTTTCCTATGATGGTGGTATATTTCTGTTTTAACTTTTTATATTCCAGTATGATCTAACTGTTGCCTATTAAAGTGGTGTTTAAATCAAATTTACGACAGATAGCGTAATCACAAAAGTTCTCTTGACATGACTAGGTAAGACTAGTGAGTCTGACAGAAAGATTATTAAATTTGTACTAGATGGACTCCATAGAAAAACCTTCTTTCAGCAAATCCCTGTTAAGTCAACTTATGCAAATTATTTTCAATGTTTTCTTAGTAGTGTCAAAGCAAGGGACAACAACAGTGGCAGAGTGCAAGTTAAAATAGCAAAAGAAGTATTTCTGTTATAATGATCCTTTTGCAGTACATGTTTCCAGATATGTGGACCACTTGTCACTGAAAGTCAGGTTCGTAGCATCGTCAATGAGATAAAGCATGTCATTACAGAAAGTTCAAGCAGAAAAAATGAACTGAGAGAGAGAGAGAAAACAGAAGACTTTGATGCTGAGGAAGCTGAATTATTGAGTGCGGAAAGAAAACAAGAAGAAGAAGTTCTCAGCTATGTATGTTTTATATAAGAATAGACTTCAGACATTAAGCACACAATGTTGTCTTTCTACAAGCATCTCACTTTGAATCTACCATAATTCTCAAATCATACTATCTTTTTTATTAGGTAGGTGAAATATTACGCACATTGATCAAAGCTTTCAAGACTTCTTTCTTGCCTTTCCTTGACGAGTTGTCGCCATATTTATTACCTATGTGGGTAAGTTATAACCAATACCATCTTAACACTCTTCGTTGTTTATATCTTATTGCTTCCCACATTCAATTTTTCTTGCTTTTTGAAGGCCAAGGATAATACAACTAACGAGAGACGTATATCTATTCTCATCTTTGATTCTCTTGTGGAGGAGTGCCCTGAAGCAGCTCTAAAGTAGGTCTATATATTTGTATTGGGTTTTTCTTAAATGGGTTCCCAAAATTGACAATTGCGTCATGTGAAAATTAGGTACTATGATGTATGTCTTCCTTTAGTTTTGGAAGCAAGCAATGACGAAGACCCAAATGTTAGACAGGTTTGTACATCTTACTGGTTGCAAAAGTTCAGTCAACCATTTGCTATTTGTGCTTAGTGCTTTCATTGATGTTTTGTTCAGACTGCTCTGTATGGACTTGGCCTTTGGGCGGAATATGGTCCGTCTTTTTTCAAACCTTTTGTTGGAGGTATGATATTGTTGAATGTGATATCGAGATCCTTTTCATCATGGAGAAGGGAATAAGAAGTGATATGTTTGTTGTGTTTACTTAATCTTTTGACCTGAACCAGAGGCTCTTTCAAGGATCTATGTTGTCCTTACGCATCTCAATGCTCGTGAACCTGAAAATGAAAGTGCATATGATAATGCTGTCTCTACACTTGGTAAGATATATCAGTTTCATGGTGAAAGTATCGACTCAGCCCAGGTATATGTCCTTTTTTTTGGTTATGCATTCTTATCTTTTATTCTTTTGTTTTTATGTTGTTCTCCTAACTCTTAGATACCCCCAACTAATTCCTTTTACTAGTAACCACATGCGAAAAAGGAAGATATCACGTATTTTTTTGCATACATGTATTCTTAGATTCTTTCTCCTTTCTCAGATGATACATTCGTATACAGATTTCTCAAATTTTTTGTCCTTCCAACCTATTTAATTAAACTATAGTTGAAGGTGTTTCAGTCAGTAGAAAAGGAACTGTAGACACTTTCAAATGTTAAGAAAATTGACGGCAAATATACTTCATGTGATTAGTACGACGGTGTGTGTTGTTTGTTAATACCTTTTGATAAGGTTTTGTTTCATTGTGAATGTGCTCATCCCTTAAATTTGGTAAAACATAATATTCCAACTCATTTGGTAGGTTATTCCAGCTTGGTTGAATTGCCTGCCTATAAAAGCTGATTTGGTTGAAGCCAAACTTGTTCACGAACAGTTATGTTCAGTGGTCGAAAGGTACTGGATTCTTTTGGTCTAGTTTTATCCTCATTTACTCTTACTTTACTATTTCAAGTCTTGGTTTTGTTACCTCAGCAATATTGGTCAATTGCTTTTTGTGGTTGTTTTTCATTACTTTATAGTATTCCTGCATCAATATGATTTATCAAACTTCTTTACCTTGTTGTATAACCAAAAATGAGAACATTACAAATGGCAACATATGAGTAGAAACGTCTTCCCCAGATAAACTTGTTTGTTTGCCAGACAAAATGTTTGAAGTAGCATATTAATAGTGTAGTAACTAGTTCAAGTTAAAGATAGTGCAGCCGCAATAGTTTTGATATACTCTGGTATAAGAAAAATTTCAATAGGTGGGTGAAACCATTTAATACAGATGATAATTGACTTCTCTGATGCCGCGATCCAACTTGACAAAAGCATCTTGCTGGTAGGTGTTACTGTGTTTTCAGTAAGCAAATTAAACATTAACATGAAGTTTTTAAACTCTAATATGTTTCTCATGTATTAACGCCTTTTTAGTCTTCTAATGTTAACCAATTTTCTCACTTGCAGGTCAGACAAAGAACTTCTAGGTCCCAACTATCAATACCTTACAAAAGTTGTTTCAGTTTTTGCAGAGGTCAGTTTGAAATCAAACTATTAGATGCTAGATTGAGTTTTTCATTTTTGATAGATATAGAGATTTTGCAACTGTGATTCTTTTACTTATTATTTGTAAGCAAAGTATTAAAAACTTGTGAGATTTGAAGAATTACATTTGTCTGTATTTATGTTTGTTCCCTGTTTTCAAAGTATCAATTCAACTAACAGTTATCTAGCTGACAATATCTGACAAAACATAAGGTAAGAGCTAATTTATTAAAGTAGAGTAAAAACAAGTCCAATTATGTAGCAATAACACTGTTCCAGGATCTAAAGTTAAATAACATCCTCATGTTTCTTTCCCCTTTGCTTTTAATTTTGTATAGATAGTTGATTGATATGTGGATATGACTGTCTCATTATATTGTTGAATGTAGCCTTTTATGTATATGTAAACATTTGGTAATTAACTGTTACTTCTTCTGTGTAGGTTCTATGTTCTGAAAAGGATCTTGCTACCAAAGAAACTGCAAATCGCATGATTAATGTATTAAGGCATCTTCAACAAACACTACCCCCAACCACTATGGAATCAACATGGTCATATCTTTTGCCTCAACAGGAGATGGAATTGAAATCCATTCTATTAGTTGAAGAAGATGCTATCTTTTAACCAATTCAATGAACTTACTACTCCTGAAAATTTTTGTTAGATCATAACATTTTGACGGTCAATATTCCTCCACTGTAATTTTCCCCATTGATGTTTTATACGTCAATACCACACAAGAGGAGGGTGATTTGTGTGGTGTCCAATTTTTCGCGTGCACAGATTATAGAAGGACCTGGTTCTTCTATGTGTTCTAACTACTACTGTTGCGGAATAATAAGTACAGAAAATAAAGAACACAGAGATTTTTACGTGAAAAACACCTGGCTCAAAAGGTGAAAAAATCACGACCTACTTCCCAGTAGGATTTTTTCAAACTCTCCACTAAATCACTGAGCCAAAAACTGCATTTACAAAACACTTTTGTAAACCTAGGATTAACTCTAATCCCGTTGTGGCAACCAGCATCTAACTGCTGCGACAACTTCAAGTTAACTCTAACTTGAATACTCTGAGTACCTATTGCAATTGCCTCTAGATAAAGCTGAAAGGTAAAATATGAAAACACCTACTACAATTGAACTAGATTAAAAGACAGACACTTGGAGCTGGTTCTTCTATCTGGTTCATGTAGCTTCAGGTTCGTACACTTGAATCACACACGAACTGCTTGCAAAATGCCTTGCTATTTTACTCTCAATTCACGTTTAACTTCTGCTTTTGTGCGTTACCTGTAGAATGAGAACTTCCTGCGATTTATAAAGTTAGTAGAGTAGAAAACAACTAGAGTTCTAATGCTACTCTTCCTTGGTGGAAGAGTTCTAGTTGATCTCAACCTCTAACTCCTCCCTTATCTTGGATAATGTTCTCGTTGAGTAAGGAGACCTTCTCCTTAACAATTATGCAATCTTTTCGATCAGGAGATATCTATTATTATGCTTGATTTCGTTTATCTCCTGTATGTGCATCTCACGTGCTTTGAATCTGCCCGTGTCTATGCCTACCAGTGATGGACCTGATTCATCCCTGAGTTCCTTTGTCAATCTTCAAAACTATCCTTTACTTGGGCCAACAAATTTTCCCTTTTTGATGATGACAAACTCTGTGCTTCCATAAGCTTAGGTCCTGTTTCAACTTAGCTCAACATCAACACAATGTTAGAAATATTTTTGCTTTTTATCACTTATCATCAAGGACCAAGTTCATTAGGTTATAAACATCAATGTTCAAAGTGTAAAGCACAACCCTTTTTCCCCTTTTGGCATCATCGAAAAGTTGCATAAAAAATGTGAGATAACCAGATTTTAAAACTTACTCATGGCCACTGGGGCTACTTCAAATGCAATCATGGATTAATCATCATAGATCAAGCTAAGAATTTTAACCATCAAAGAAATATAAATAAACAGTTAGAGCAAAAACAGTGAATTTCATTGATGATTGATAAGATTCTACCACAAAGAATAAGAAGAAATAAAAACACTAGAAACATGAGCAAAAGAAATCCCAAACTCGGTCACTGGTTGATCTACACTAGGCTAGGAGCTTAAGGCTGGGAAGAACTAGGTGCTTGTTTTTTTTTCTTTTTCTTGGAGAAGTTTCAGCATATCCTGAAGAATGCCATCATTCTTCTCCTTTTCTCTTGCCAGCTCAGTTCTGAGAGCAGCCTTCTCTGTCTCCACCTCAACCAACCTTTTCTTCAGCCTTTCAATCTCAACATCCTTAGCCCCACTTTTTTACACCAAGGCTCGCACCTTGCTATTCACTGTTACCTTCTAAGATGAACCAGGTTCTTTAGGAGTGATATGGACTTCATAGTCACAAGCAGGCAACGTATTTGCCCAAAATGATCCTTGCTTGTACAAACCTCCCTTTCTTCTTTGGATTATAACTTTCAGTCACTCTCTTTAGTAGGTATGCGAGGGTTTCCTGTTCAGATGAAACAGGTTCATCTATATTTTTTCCAAGTTGAACCAACCCTTCAACGGTTTCGCCAGACCCACTTCCTCCTGTTTTCTTTACACTCTCCTCTACTCCAGATGATTTTTCTCCCCAAACAACCATTGTACCTGTGTCTTTGGTTAAACTCACAGGAGTGGGTGAAGAATCAACCACTCTTTTATCCTTTCACCTCACAGCACTTCGAACACCCTTGCTCTCCTTTTCTTTTTCTTTTTCATTTTACCACCAATTCCTCGAGACTCTATAGTTTCAACACCTGCTATAGACCCTACCAGCACAAACCTATTCTCCAAATTTGTTCTCTCCCCGCATTAACCTTGCGAGCAAGCATATTTACTCTTTTTTTAGAGGTTGGGATGGTGGAAGGGATGATAGTGGGTGTGAAAGTCTAATCAAACTGGATTTCAGTTTTGAAAAGACTTTGGAGTGTATTCCTAGAATCTAGGTATTTCAATTTGGTTGGGACTCTTTTGAACAGAACTGGTTCACTTGTAACAGATAAGTCCAAAAGGAGTTTGGAATTAAGTAGGACTCTGCTCATGATCCAAATATTATTATTTCAAATTATGCAGAGTGTAGAAAACATACCGTGTTATCTTGATGAACCAGGTTCTTCACTGATAATTCTCTTGTGTAAGTCTAAATTTGCCAAAATAGAGAAAATATCATTAGAGATTAATGAGTCATTTTAACACATGGCACAAGAGTATACTATTGAAAGTATGAGTCTGAGCAAATATTAATCTAATTATATACACATTTTCAGATTTTCTAACCAAAACCAACAATTCTTTTTTTCAAATTTTGTTTTCTTCATTTTTTTTTTCAATTTTTTTTTTTCGTTGTGAATTCTGAACTGATCCTTTTAGGTGATCTTAATCATCCCTAATTCTAACATGTTCCTTTCAAAATGATCTCTACTTAGGGCTTTTGTGAAGATGTCAACTATTTGATTGTCAGTAGCACAAAATTCCACAGTGATCAACCCTTTTTCATAGTTATCCCTCAAAAAGTGATGCCTAACATCTATGTGCTTAGTTCTCTTGTGATGAACCGGGTTCTTGGTCATACTAATTGCACTAATATTATCACAAAAAATAGGGATACAACCAATATCAATTCCAAAGTCCATTAATTATTGTTTGATCCATGACAATTGAGCACAACATAAAGCAGCAACAACATACTCAGCTTCAGTAGTAGATAAGGCCACTGAATTTTGCTTTTTGGTGGCCCAAGACACAAGACATGAGCCAAGAAAGTGTGCCATACCTGAGGTGATCTTTCTATCCATAAGAAAACCTGCATAATCAGCATCAACATATCTCACACGATTGAAATTACTACCTTTTGGATACCAAAGACAAAGATCAGTGCTGCCTTTTAGATATCTCAAAATTCTCTTGACAGCAGTCAAGTGAGGCTCCTTTGGATTTGCCTGAAATCTTGCACAAAGGCCTACCCTGAAGACAATGTCAGGTCTACTAGCAGTGAGATACAACAATGAGCCAATTATTCCCCTATACAACTTCTGATCGACAGATGAACCAGGTTCATCTATATCCAACTTTGTAGATGTTGCAATATGAGTGTCAATTTCTTTGGAATCTTCCATTGTAAACCTTTTAAGCAACTCTTTTACATACTTTTGCTGATGGATCATAGTTCCATTTGGATTTTTTTAAATTTGTAAGCCTAAAAAGAAATTAAGCTCACCCATCATGCTCATTTCAAATTCACTCCCCATTAGTTTAGCAAATTCTTTACTTAACTTATCAGTAGTTGCTCCAAAGATTATATCATCAACATATATCTGAACTACCAAGAGATCTTTACCTTTTTCTTTCAAGAATAAAGTATTGTCAATTTTACCTCTCTTGTAGTCATGCTCAAGCAAATATTTTGATAATCTTTCATACCATGCTCTTGGCGCTTGCTTGAGCCCATAAAGTTCTTTGTCAAGTTTGTACACATGATCAGGACTCTCCTTGCTTTCAAACCCCGGAGGTTGCTTGACAAACACTTCTTCATTTAGATAGCCATTGAGGAAGGCACTCTTGATATCTATCTGGTGGAGGGTGAATTCCATGTAAGTAGCAAAGGCTATAAGGAGTCTTATTGCTTCCAACCTTGCAACTGGAGCAAAGGTTTCATCATAGTCTATGCCCTCCTCCTGGCTATATCCTTGAACCACCAATCTTACCTTGTTCCTTGTAACAGTTCCATCTTCATCAAGTTTGTTTCTAAAGACCCATTTTGTGCCAATTACTGATCTGTCCAAGGGTCTTGGCACCAGATGCCAAACTTGACTCCTTTCATATTGGTTGAGTTCATATTGCATTGCATTTACCCAGTCTGTATCCTGCAAAGCCTCAGCAATATTTTTAGGTTCAATAAGAGATAAGAAAACATCAAAAGCACAAAGATTCTTTAATGAAGATCTGGTTTTGATTCTAGAGGTTGGATCAATAATTATGTTCTCAATGGGATGAGAACTTTGATACTTGTAAGGTTTCACAACCAACAGGTTTCTCCTTGATGTTCCTTCAATGCTTTGTTGTTGTGGAACAAGTTCATGAACAGGTTCCATTGAGGTTTGGGGATCATTTCCTCTTAGTTCTGTTCCCCCTGTCAGGTTGCCCTGGGTAGAAGGACCTATTCTATCACCTGTTCCTTCTTCCACTGCAGCTTTAGTCTGGGTTGTGGTTTCATTTAAGTTTCTTACCAGCCCAATTGCTTCATCATCATGTTCTTGTCTCTCAGAAAGAATGTTAGTTTCATCAAAAATCACATGAACACTTTCTTCAAGACACATAGTTCTTTTGTTATAGACTTTATAAGCTTTGGTATGTGAAGAATATCCGAAGAATACCCCCTCATCACTTCTGGGATCAAACTTGCCTAGGGAGTCTTTACCATTGTTGTGCACAAAGCACTTGCATCCAAATGCCCTAAGATGGGATATATTTGATTTTCTCCCTTTAAGTAACTCATAGGGAGGCTTCTCTACAAGAGGTCTAGTCATGCACCCATTTATGATGTAGCATGCAGTATTTACAGCTTCTGCCCAGAAGTTATAGGGCAGTTTACTAGAAAGAAGCATAGTCCTAGCCATATCTTCAAGTGTCCTATTCTTTCTTTCAACTACTCCATTTTGTTGTGGAGTCCTAGGAGCAGAAAACTTATGATCTATGCCATGCTCATCACAAAATTCAGCAAATTTAGCATTTTCAAATTCAGTGCCATGATCAAACCTAATTGATGCAAGTTGATTTCCTAGTTGTTTATGAGTTTTTCTAACAAAAGAAGTGAACATGTCAAATGCTTCATCTTTAGATGTTAAAAACAATGTCCAAGTAAACCTAGAGTAATCATCAACAAGCACCATCACGTATCTTTTACCACATCTGCTTAACGTTCTCATTGGACCACAGAGATCCATATGAACCAGTTCCATCGTCCTGGTTGTGCTTACCACTTTCTTGCATTTAAAAGAGGATCTTACCTGCTTCCCCCTTGCACAAGCCTCACAAACCTTGTCTTCCTTGAACTTGATGTTAGGCAACCCTATCACCAGGTCCTTGGAGACTAATTTGTTGAGTTGACTCAGACTTGCATGTCCAAGTTTCTTGTACCAAAGGAGGGTATCATTGTCCAACACACTTAAGCAAGTGAGTTCATTTTCTGACAGTGTGGACAGATCTACAATATATATATTGTTCACTCTTTTTTCCCAGCAAAACAATCTTGTCAGTAGTAAGATTAATCACAAAGCATTTTGTAGAGGTGAATGCTACCAAGTTACCTCTATCACACAGTTGTGATACACTAATTAGACTGTATTTTAGGCCGTCTATCAAATATACATTCTCAATCGAGTGAGAGTCAGTCTTACCTATCTTACCAACCCCAATGATTTCACCTTTCTTCCCATTTTCAAAGGAGACATTACCTCCTTTGAGGTCCTCAAGTGAAAGGAACTAGTTCTTGCTTCCTGTCATGTGCTTTGAGCAGCCACTATCCATGTACCATATTTGGCTGCTCCCCTTCACTTGGACCTGCAAAAGAAAATCAGGGGTTAGTCTTAGGAACCCAAACTAGTTTGGGTCCCTTTCTATAGGCAAAAGGATGAATCAAATTCTTTTTAGCCCAACCTGACAGCCTATTTTTCCCTTGAACAAACTTTTTATTCTTTTGACTAGCTTTTTCTTTTGCAGCGCATTCACTTTTATAGTGACCAGTCTTACCACAGTGTGTGCAAATTTTGTTCTCAGGAAGTGTGAGATACTTGCTTTTGGGATCCCATTTAGGTGGCAGATTCCCAAAGCCAATTCCTCTTCTATTGCTACTGTGATGTTTCTGTAGCCATGACAGTGCATCGGAGGACCTGTTCCATTTACAAGTTCTATCTAGTTCATGCTTGACCTTGCCTAGATCCTTTGTCAAAATTCTTACCTGCTCATCAACTCATCTTTTAGTTTACCTACATTTTCTTCTAGAGTGAGTTGTGTGCAATCAGTTGTCTTCTTACTTGTTCCTAATTTCAATTTTAGATTTTCAGATCTAAGTTCTAGGACATTTGATTCAAATGCATGAACCTGGTTCTTTAGTGTTGTATTTTCACTTACGGTCTCACTAACTCTAAGTTCCAGGTTCTTATACTTTGCTTTTAAAATCACACATTCCTTAGACATCTGTTTCTTTTCATTGTTTATATCCTCAGATTCATCAATAAAATCTAGAAGTAACTCACATAGCCTTTCTTTAGACAAAAATTTAATCTTGTCTTTAAGATGGATTATACTTACTTCAGATTCCTCATCGGATTCTCCAATTGCCATAAGTGCTTGTTCATCTTCATTTTCATCATCTGAGCTTTCTCCCCAAGAAGCAACTGTAGCCTTTGTTGATCCTTTATTCTTCTTGGGATGAACCTGTTCCTTCTTTCTGTTTCTTCGTTCAGCTCTTTCCTTCTTCCATTCAATTTCCCATTGAGGGCAGTTTTTGATGCGGTGATCAGTTTTCCCACACTTGTAGCAGCCCTCATTGGTCTGTTTTTCAGGAACCCTTGGTTTTTTATAGCTTCCACTTCTTGAAGAACCCTTTCCTCTCATAAGGTACTTCTTGAAATCCTTTGTGATCATAGCCATTTCATCATCTTCTAGATCAGAACCTTCAGTGATTCCGAGAGCCAGACTCCTTTCCTTCTTGGGTACATCCATCTTCATGGTTTGCCTTCTAAGTTCATAAGCAGTGAGATTTCCAATTAGCTCATCCAACCTAAGAGTGGTAATGTTTTTTGATTCCTGAATAGCAGTGATTTTGCTTTCCCATGAGACTGGCAGAACCCTTGTCAAAATCTTCTCAACTTTGTCTTCTTCAAGAATAACCCTTCCAAGAGACTTAAGTTCATTTGTTAGTGTGGTGAACCTTGTATACATCTCTTGGATGGTTTCTCCTTCCTTCATAGTAAAATTGTCATATTGAGAATATAGTAACGTTCCTCTGGACCTCTTCACCTGAGGTGTTCCTTCATGAGCCACTTGCAAAGTGTCTCAAATTTCCTTAGCAGTAGTACAACTTTGAATTTTGTTGTACTCGTTTGGATCGAGTCCACAAACAAGCCATTTCTTGGATTTAGCATTCTTTTTCTATTTCCTCAAGTCGTCAGTAGTGCAATCAACTCTTATTTTTGGAACCTCTTCTCCTTCGGCATTTATCTTCATGGTAGCCAATGGACCATCTGTGACAATGTCCCATAGCTCATAGTCTTCTCCTATGATGTGGTCTCTCATTCTGTTTTTCCACCAGGAGTAGTGTTGGCCATTGAAGAGTGGTGGCCTAGTAGTGGATTGCCTTTCCCTGTTTCCAGGTGGAGCACTCATCTTGATCTTCTCCTAAGGTGTTAGCCTCTTCAAGGATAACCTGCTCTGATACCAATTGATATTTTATTCGTCAATATCATACAAGAGGGGGGTGATTTGTGTGGTGTCTAATTTTTTGCGTACACAAATTATAGAATGACCTGGTTCTTCTATGTGCTCCAACTACTACTGTTGCGGAATAATAAGTACAGAAATAAAGAACACAAAGATTTTTACGTGAAAAATACCTGGTTCAAAAGGTGAAAAAACCACGACTTACTTCCCAGTAGGATTTTTCCAAACTCTCCACTAAATCACTGAGCCAAAAACTGCATTTACAAAATATTTTTGTAAACCTAGGATTAACTCTAATCCCGTTGTGGCAACCAGCATCTAACTGCTGCGACAACTTCAAGTTAACTCTAACTTGAATACTCTGAGTACCTATTACAATTGCCTCTAGATAAAGCTGAAAGGTAAAATATGAAAACACCTACTACAATTGAACTAGATTAAAAGACAGACACTTGGAGCTGGTTCTTCTATCTGGTTCATATAGCTTCAGGTTCGTACACTTGAATCACACACGAACTGCTTGCAAAATGCCTTGCTATTTTACTCTCAATTCACGTTTAACTTCTGCTTTTGTGCGTTACCTGTAGAATGAGAACTTCCTGCGATTTATAGAGTTAGTAGAGTAGAAAACAACTAGAGTTCTAATGCTACTCTTCCTTGGTGGAAGAGTTCTAATTGATCTCAACTTCTAACTCCTCCCTTATCTTGGATAGTGTTCTCTTTGATTAAAGAGTCCTTCTCTCCTTATCAATTATGCAATCTTTTCGATCAGGAGATATCTATTATTATGCCAGATTTCGTTTATCTCCTGCATGTGCATCTCACGTGCTTTGAATCTGCCCGTGTCTATGCCTACCAGTGATGGACCTGGTTCATCCCTGAGTTCCTTTGTCAATCTTTAAAACTATCCTTTACTTGGGCCAACACCCATGATTCTTATTCTGTGTCCTTTGGTAGGTTATTCCAGCTTGATTGAATTGCCTGCCTATAAAAACTGACTTAAGAAGCCAAACTTGTTCATAAACAGCTGTGTACTGTATTGGTTTGCTCTAGTATTTATCCTCATCTACTGTTTCAAGTCTTGATTTTATTACTTTAGTATTGGTCATCAAGGCTGCTTACAGGGGTATATCATTCCTAGTAATTCATTGATTGGCGTGCTTGCTTTTGGCAATTGAATTTCATTACTTCAGTACGTTGTTGTAAACCCAAAAAAGAGAACATCACAAATGTAGAACAGCATAAGTGTAACGTCTGCTTCCACATCGAAATAAATCACCTTTCGTGCTTATGAAAAGAGACATGGCCAGAAAGCAGTGACAAGAGGTCAGTTGATTGACTGAGCACATTGAACATTAACATCGTGTTGGAATATCGTGTTGCTTCATAATCAAGGAGGATTTCGTTATTTCTGCTTTTGTTGTACCATTCAGATCTTCATTCTTATGGGTACTTGGTGAGATTTAGCATATGCGGATTTTCACAAGTGTTAGTGAGCTCATTAAATGTAAGAGTTAGTGAAAATTTCTTGATTCATTTGAGGATTTCTTGTATTTATTTGTGTGCTTGTTTTGAATCTTAATTGATAGAGTCAATGTGACAAGTCTACAATATTGAGCTCTACTTGGAAAACCTGATCTTGAAGGCTTGCACCGTATTTTCCTTCTTTTTGTTTTTCAAGTAATTATTCCATTAGCTTCTGTTAGTTTCGGGGATCACAATCACACAGTAAAGTATAATTGAATCACAAATGTATTCAGTAAAATAACATAACACCAAATCTGAAATAATTAAGACAACAAATCAAGAACGGAAATAATGCTATTTTCCCATTTAAATGATTAGCAATATGCATAATATAATATTGAGGGAAAACTAGAAGTAAAATGGTCAATTTGCTGGCCAAATCACACCTTGAAGGTGATTCGTTAGTTTTTTAGCTAATTATTCTTATGTTTTGATAGAGTTTAATGCCCCATTTGTTGGAATAAATTGGATAATTGTGCTTTGAATGGTATATTTTCAGGTTTTGAAGTTGTGTGACAACTTTGGAATTGGAGAATATAAAAAATGGACAAGAACTCATCACTTTGGAGTTAAAATTGGAGAAAAGTTAAAGAAAAAAACTTTTAAGCAGACCATTGGACACAATTGCTCCAATCGTTTGACACGGTTCAAGAGAAGGCAGAAGAGTTAAAGAAATGAAGCTTCTAGAATTCATTACGGTTCAACTGCATATCACGGTTGAGCTCGACGGGATGGACTCAAATAGCGGAAATTATCAGGAAGAGATAGAGTAGAAAGAGAGAGAGAGAGACATACCTGATGTTGGAGTTTGTGAAGATCCCAAATCTGCTGGTAACACGCAGGGGGGGAGTGGAGGTGGTGGATTTGTATCTAGAGTTTCATTAGGATATGAAGGATGTTGGGGGAGGGATTCTGCCGTATCAAGGTTGGGTGCAATTTCAGTGATTTTATTTTGTGTGGGGTTTATAATGGGTTGGGGCAATTCTGGAAATAAGGGGAATTGAGAGGTGGGTTTTGGGTGTTATCTATTTGTCTTTTTATCCCATTCAAGTTTATGTGATTTAAGTGCAATATTTGAAAATAAATTTTTGAAGGGAAAAATATTCTCAAAAAATTGCACATCACCAGATAAATTAATTTTTGATGACACATGATCAAAACACTGGTGGCAATGATGGGTTACAGAGAAACCGAGATAAGCACATGGAGTAGACCTGAGTTCAACTTTTTTCTTAGAATAAGGTTTGAGCCAAGGATAGCATAGACAACCAAAAATTTAATAGCATCATACTTGGGTATTTCACCAAATAATTTTTGAAATAGGGACTGGTTATTTAAAAGTGAGGTGGGAAGACGATTGATTAAATAAACAGCATGTTGACACAAATGACCAAAATATTGATGGAAGAGATGCCTCATAAAGTAGCGTTCTTGCACTTTCAATAATATGACGATGTCATCTATCTGCAAGAGCGACCCTTTGAGGGGCATAAGGTGGTGTAGAAAGATGCTCGATATCGTGAAGGGAGAGATAGAAGTCAAGACTTTTATACTCCCCTCCACTATCAGTATAAAGTGATAAAATTTTAGTATCGAAGTGCTTTTCCATTAGAGGATGGAATTTTTGAAAAAGCTCTTTGACCTCACTTTTATTTTTTAAAGTGTACAACCATGTATACTGTGTGTATTGATCAACAATCAAGTAATAATATAATTTTTTATCAATTGATAGAACTGAAGAGGGTCCCATCAATCACAAATCACTAAAAATTATTTGAAGAGGTTTGGAACTTGTCAAACTCAACTGACTAAATGGTTGCCGATGGGCTTTAAGATGAACAAGACTTACAAAAAAGAAACTTATCTTGCTTAGAGAATGGAAGCGAAAATTTATTCAAGATATACTTAAGAACTCTAGAATGTGGATGACCTAGTCTTCGATGCCATGTGGTCATGGAAGCCATGGTAGAGGATATGTGAGCTTGAGGAGGTAGTGGTGGATATGACTTGGGCCACTCATGCAATCCATGTTTATTCTGGCCTCGCACCAGTGGTACTCGCGTTTTCAGGTCCTTCACAAGAAAATCAAAAGGAAAAAATTCGATAGATATTAGGATAAGCTTACGTTTGATGTTAGGATCACATAGAGTGTGAGTTAGATGAAAAACATTATTTGATGCTTTTAACCGAGTTGAACCAGTATGAGTTATGAGAATTTTGTTACCATCACCCATTGAGACATTCTCACTGCCATGATATTCCTGTAAATTGTGTGGCTCTGTTGTAAGATGATGAGTAGCTCCAGAATCCATAATCCATGGGTTGGCAGTAGAGGTGAAACCACAAGCATAATTAGCTTTAGCCTCAAAGTGATTATGAGATTTAGATCTGCGGACACTTGCAATGTGGCCAATTTTGTTGCACAACTGACATCAGATAACATTAGTAAAATTATTTTTATTCAGGGCTTACCACTGAGCTGGTGGATTGGAGCGAGCATTCTGGCGCCATGGTTGAGGATTCTGAGTAGGCGTACCATTATAGTTCTCACGACGATTGTTACGGTTGTTGTAATTATTGGTTGGTTTGTTGCGAGTGGCCACCACAATAGTGATTGGGCTCGACATTTTCTTAGCCTCCTCATGACGGAGAAAGAGCTCATGGTCAAGCAGCTTCTCATACAGTTCTTCATATGTGACTGTGGTGTCACATGCACGTATAGTAGTCGAGATCTCGCGAAACTCAGGGCCAAGTCCACTAAGAATTTTGACAATGAGTTCGGAGTTAGTAACATGGGCAACAACAGTGGCTAGTTTATTTGAAAGGAGCTGAATACATTGAAGGTATTCAGTAATAGGGAGGGAGTATTTAGTAATTCGGGCAAGTTAATCACAAAGGCTAAAGATCCGAGTTTGGGACTTGTTTGCATAAGCAGTATGCAAAGAGCCCCAAGCCTGTTTTGATGTGTTAGAAGCAACAACTGTGGAGGCAATGGTAGGATCAACAGACGCCATAAAGGCGTTATCCTGACGGAACCAAAGTGTATAAGCAGGGTTGGGGTTTATGTTGGTGTCAAAAGTGGTGCTCGAGGTGGGAATCGAGGTAGATCTATCAAGGTGACCATAGAGGTCATGTCCATGCATAAGTATGGAGAACTGAGCTTTCCAAGTGGAAAAATTATGAATGCCACTAAGTTTGATTGGCAGTTGGGAAGCGAGGTTGAATTTAAACTATGGTGTTGATACCAGTAGTGTTGTCAGCATTGATAACTCTGGAAGTGTTTCCATCTTTCGTCATTGGAGGATTTGGTGCTTGAAAAAAAATAGGATCGTACTCGTTAGAGTTGTATAGGCTCAGGTACCATATGAACACTTGAATAGATGATAGAAAAATGTATCTCTTATTGAATGCATAAGTGAGTTTAAATACAAGTTAGAGTAACCAACTTTCTAGAGTTTCATGTAAACCAAATAACTAAAGAATCCTATCTAAATCAAATAGATAACTCTGAAGAACTAACTATGATATCATCTAATCTAGACGATAAATGCAATCTAATCTAAAGAGATAAATACTAAGAACAAACTCATAACTACTAGTAACAAGGACTGTTGATCCAATAGTGTGAGCTTATTTGCTTTTGGCCAATTCTCAACATAGAGCTTACTTTTATTTGTTTCCCTTTTGTTGTTTTCATTAAAGGTCATGGAAGTGCTTATATCATTACAAGGATTACAAGTGAATGATCCTACAACTAAGTACGTGCTAGGCGTATTTGTTAATCACTTGATTTTAATATCAAAAGTTCTTTATAGATTCGCCCCCCCCCCCCCCCCTTATTTTCTTTATTTCGTTGCAGGCATGTACTAGAATTTGCAAGTGCATGGGACATGATTTTCTTCCTTATATGAGTGCGATCATGCCATTTTTAATTAAATGTGTTGAACTTGAACCTGTTATGAGCATATTTGCGAAGTTGGATTATGAATATTACGAGTTAGATGATAATAGGTAAGCTTTTGTCATTGAGATTTTTGGACAATGAAAATTATGAGTTAGATGATAATAGGTAAGCTTTTATCATTGAGATTTGACCATCTCGGCGGAGCTTTTGATACTGTTAAGAAATGGACCTTAAGTTTAACTCAATCCCAAAATTTAGCTCATGAGGTGAAGATTATATAAAACAATACAAGGAGATCAAGTCCCCCATCCACTACTAATGTGGGAATCTAACACAGCCCGCACGCTTAGGCCTGTCATTAGAGTATGGACAATATAATATTGGGTCCCAAATAGGGTAAACCAAGAATTTAAATGAGTTTTGCTCTGATACTATGTAAAAAAATAGACTTTGAGCCTAATTCAACCAAAACATTAGCTCTTGAGATGAGGATTGTACAAAATCATGAAACCAAGTCCCACATCCACTACCTATGTGGGAATCTAACAACTGTGATTGATGTCTAGTTCGTGCTTTGGATTCATAAAAAAGGTGAAGCCTATTGGGGAGAGGTGGTTATCAGGGACAAGGTATACCTAGGATCTTACTTAAGTTTTACATCTTACAGTATAGTGAAAATCAAGCTTGGAGATAAAACGATGTTCAAGAAAGGAGATGCCCCAGAGGAGAAAGTTGTAGCCTATGATATGCTATGCTGGTACAGTGATATATTGCAGGAAGACTTCTACCCATGGATTTCCCAGGTTGGCTTGAATGATCGATCACTTTCATATTTTCTTTTTCTCATGTGCTGTTAAGTGAGGTCAAATTGAACAAGGGATATCAATGACTTTGATACGAGATGGAAGAGTCTAAGCTTGCGGAGGTTGTACCTGGAGCTTTGGGGAAGGAACATTTCCGTTAATTCAGCTAGAAGGCTTAGCTGATTCAAAGTTATTAGTTAGTACACTTTAGTCCCCTATAAGTTTTATAACACATATTACTTATTTATAATTAAGTCCATGAGTTATCCCGTTAGAGTACCTTTTAGTCCATCACAGGTAGTTATGCTATTTTATCCTGTAGCAGCTGAGTGGGAGATAAATACCCTGTAATTATCCATAATCATCACTAATCAAATTATGCTATTTATTTTACCCTAGTTCTTTAACGTAGTTGTAATTCCATTTCCTTCTTCTTCTTTTTTAATTTTGCATCAGTGGTATCGGAGCATGATCTTGCTCTGAGGATTCATGGCGACTGAGATGTTAGAGGTGATGTCACTCCTTCACAAAATGTCTGTTGATATGGTGAATTTAAATCAGAGGCAGGACCAATCCGAAGGTCGACAAGAAAAAACTATTCAGAATCAAGATTCTGCCATGTGTGAGCTTGGGGAAGTTGTTGCAATAGGGAAAAGACCAGAAAGAGACAAAGACATCAACCCCAGAGGAGTAGAGCTGTACTCCCCATCGAATACCCCATTAAGGTTTGGAGATCTGATTTCCCCTTTCCCTGCGAGCTCAAGTTTGAATAACTCAAGCAACACTCACCTATTAATTTTAACCTTCAAGGTACTGTTCCATTGCAAAAACCCTTTCCTATGGTATCAACTCCTCCTAATTTTCAAACGAGCAACCCTTTTGTTAACTCCCCAGTGCAAATTTGCTCATCTCTCATTCCTACGACTCAAAACCCGTCGAACTATAGTAATTTTCCCTCACAAGTAACAACTGTTGTGAGCAATTTAACACCAGTAACCTTTGCTCCTAACACCTCCACACAGCCATACCCCCATAACCCTAACTCAACAAATTTACCTCCTACCCTCCCTAATTATAACTTACCCTCCACAGTCCCACAGTCTTTCACCACAACCTGAATAAGGATGGCACTACCCAATACACTAGCCCTTTGGCCAAGGAACCCCTTTGGGAATGTCACTGCCTTACAATTCCTATGTTAAATTCCCACCTGCTTACAATACTCAGCCCACACACATTCCTCAACCCCTTTACCATCAGATCCCCTATGCACAAAATAATTCTCCCTACCACACACACCAGAACTATGCTAATGTGCCCTTGTCTAACATCCCTTTCACTAAATATACCAAGGTGGAATTCCCTAAGTTCAATGGGGAAGATCTGAGAACATGGTTGTACAAGGTGGAACAGTTTTTCTCTAAAGAAGATGTCACCATCCAACAAAAGATGAAGTTGGTATCAATGCATTTTGAAGGAGATACCCTGCAATGACATTTGGGGTACATGAGGAGTAGAGGGCAAATGCCTCTTCCAACATGGGAGGAGTACTTATGGGCATTGTGTGGCAGTTTTGGAGCAGAATATTCAGATCCTATGACTAAGTTGTTGAATGTTAAGCATATAGGTAGTGTGAAGGACTACCAGAGAGCCTTCGTTAGTGTCATAACCAGGCTCAATTTGTCAGTAGGGCATGCTATGAGCATTTTCCTAAACAACCTCAAACTTGAGATTAGTAATGTTGTTAGAGTTGAAAATCCTTGTACACTTCCACAAGCATACTATCTTGCTAGGCTTCAGGAGACCAACTTTGCAGCCCAAAGTCAAGCCATCAGGAGTAGTGTTTCTGGTTCTTTTTCTCATAAAGGGCCAATGGGGCATCATTATAGCACAACACAGAAGAACACCACCAACAACTTGAGGAAACCTGTTACTGCCAAAATGGATAACAACAGGAGAAGAAGGCTTTCTCCAGCAGAGATGGTAGAAAAGAGAGCTCAAGGTTTATGTTTTATTTGCGACGAGAAATATGTGTTTGGTACTCCATGTTGGAAGGCAGTACACCAGTAACCTCCAGGTACTCCCCAATTCAAAAAGATGTGATTGAGAAGATGGCGCAGGAATTACCAAGTCAAGGTATTATCCAATATAACTCTAGTCCTTATGCTTCTCCTGTAGTGTTATTTGGCAAAAAGGATGGATCGTGGAGATTATGTGTTGATTACAGAGCCTTGAACAAGTTGACTGTGAAGGATAAGTTTCCAATTCTAATTATTGAGGAGTTGTTGGATGAACTAGGAGGGCCACAAGTCTATTCTAAGTTGAACCTAAGAGCTGGCTACCATCAAATAAGGATGGCTTCTACAGATGTTCCAAAAACTGTTTTAAAATCCACTTTGGCCACTATGAGTATATGGTTATGCCATTTGGGCTAACCAATGCACCTTCTAGCTTCCAAGGACTAATGAACCACATCTTTCAGAAACATCTTAGGAAATTCATCTTGGTTTTCTTTAATGATATACTAATCTACAATAAAAGTTTGGAGGAACATCTGAACCACCTTAGGGCTGCTTTTGATTTACTAGTGCAACATCAACTGTTAGTGAAGAGGAGTAAATGTGTCTTTGCTGCTGATAGAGTGGAGTACTTGGGGCATTACATCTCAGCAAAAGGGGTAGAGACAGACCCTAAGAAGATAGAAGTAGTACAATTATGGCCAACACCTACTTCTGTCAAGTTACTAAGGGACTTTATAGGCTTGACTGGATACTATAGGAGGTTCGTTAAGGGGTATGGAGTCATTAGCAAACCCCTGACTAATCTCCTCAAGAAATATGGCTTTAATTGGTCTGAAAAAGCCAATGAAGCTTTTGAAAAACTCAAAGTGGCGCTCACCACAGCTCCGATGCTGATCCTGCCTAATTTTTCCTTACCTTTTATGGTAGAAACAGATGCTGCAATGTGGGTATAAGAGCAATTCTGATGCAAAAGGGGCAACCAATTGCCTTCCTTAGTAAAGGCCTATCAGCACAGCACCAAACACTGTCTGTATATGATAAGGAGCTTTTAGCACTTATAATGGCTGTGACTAAATGGTCTCAGTACTTAACTGGGAGGACTTTCATTGTTAAGACATACCAGAAAGCTTTGAAGTTCCTACTTGAGCAGAAGTTACATACAGGAACACAATTAAAATGGATTACAAGGCTCATGCAATATAATTTTACAATTGAATACAAAAAAGGGAAAGAGAACAAGGTTGCTGATGCCTTATCCAGATTACCTCTAGTGGAGCTAACAACATTAACCTAGTCAACAATGAAGACTGACCTACTGAACTTGATTATGCTAAGCTGGGAAAATGATCCTTCATTGAAAGAACTAATCCAACTCTGATGAAAGGAGAACTTGAAGGCAAGGGGTACTCTTTCAACCTATGTTACTCGGACTCTTCAAAAATATTGTTGGGTACGTTTCGGATCCTCCAAATTTAGTGTATTTTTGGAGGATCTGACACGGGTATGGGATCACTTTTGGAGAGTTCGAGTAACATAGCTTTCAACCATGGACAATTAAGGATGAATGGAAGATTAGTAGTTGGTCCTGATGATCAGTTGAGAAAAGAAATTCTACAACTATGGCATAATTCACCAATGCGAGGACATTCAGTCATGACAGCTACATATAGGAGAGTGGAAACTCTGTTTTATTGGAAAAAGATGAGAGAGGACATTCAGAATTATATCAAGTCTTGTGATATCTGCCAAAGACACAAATATGACAACTCTCCCTACCTTGGGTTGCTACAGCCTAATAAGATACCAGACTCAACATTGAGCAGCATAAGTATGGATTTTATAGTGGGTTTGCCCAAATCAAAGGGAAAATCAGTCATTTGGGTAGTGGTGGACAGGCTAACCAAGTATGCACATTTCATACGGCTGTCCCACCCCTACACTGCCAGTTCTATTGTACAAGTGTGTTAGTCCCACCAATATTGCTGTATTTATAAATAATAATTCTGGGAAATATAAGTTATCGTAATGAAACAGTAATTAATTCGAGCCCACTGAATTCATAGTGTTTCCTTAAGGAATTTAATCCCCTCCTAGTACCCAAGGTTATGGATTATTTCTTCCCAGGATAGAACGAATTACACACTGGTGTAGCGGTACTTCAAGCCCCAGTGTTTCAGCGAACACAAAGTTCGGTAGCAAATCACACTTACAGTTGCTTTGTTTGAAGTTAAAACAATGCAGAACAAAGGAGTAGAAACTCAGAAAATCGTATGTAAATGCTGAGAGGAAGGAGTGCAATGTATAGCCAAAGTTGAGCGTTTTCAGTTTTTTTGGTGTGTTATCTTTCTTCAATAGCTGCTACACATATTTATAGAAGTCAGCTTTGAAGATGAACGACCCTCCACCTCCATGGTGGAGCATGCACTAGCTTGTTTGTGGAGAAAGCACTTGTCCATGGTGGGAAGAGCATTAGGCGGCTGCTATTGCAGCTGGTGGTCAATACACGGATTGGAACATATCCGTTATAAATGCGGATAATCTTACGTTAATATTTACTATTAACAAATAAATTTGGTCCAAAAAATTAATCAATCAATCGATCATTTGACCAAATCCGAATCCGAATCCGAATCCGAAGCCGAAGCCGAAGTCAAAGCCGAAGCCGAAGCCGAAGCCGAGCCGAGCGAGCGACGACGACAATGGCGCGAGGCTTGCTTTATTCTTAACTCTTTAAGAGCTACAAGAAGAGCAATTATATATATACCCACCAAAAATCTTTTCCTCTTCCAATATGTGACAATGTCTCATTGTTAAGAGGGGGAAACTTAAAATTTTACTCAAAAATTTCATTTTCCCTCCATTTCCCATTCACCCTCATTTTAAGACTATTTCATCTTAAATAACAAAAACTTCAACAATCCCCCACATGAATGGGGAATGGCTATATCACGGAAGTATGCCTGGAAAAACTGTGTGATTTGCAAGCAAGGATTAATCGCATCTGGATAAGTAGGTTTCCCTTTGAACTTTCCGTAGTGAACTTATGTCGGATATACTCGGTCAATCAGTAGATTTGATATCTTTGAACCGTCGATCTTTGGTGTATACCTAGACAACCATAAGTCACACAATCAACCCTTAACTGTCTTTGGTTCTCATTGTTGTGTTTGTTTCAGCCATGAACACCGCCTGGTTTCATAAGTACGTAGAGAACTGGCCTTACAAAGTTCTCCTTGAAGTGGCTAACACTTCACACTTACATAGGTGATTCCTAAACGTGTCATCCTGTAGATACACTATTTGATATACCCCGTATCAAATTTAGAAATCATTAAAAAGCCTTAATGCTTTATCCTTGGTACTAAACATTGTCTCATCACGAGAACAGACTAAACTTTTATTTGACAATGTTGAACCGTCATTAATGACTTTGTTTGATCTCCTTGAACCTAGATCTTAGGATCTCCAGTCTTCTAGGTAGAGTTACCGCCACAATGACTTGTTCTCGACCATAGCCCCATTCCCCTTGATGATTTCTCAACTACCTTTCTAGTTAGGCCTTTTGTAAGTGGATCCGACACATTATCACTTGACTTTACATAGTCAATCGTGATAATTCCTCTAGAGAGTAATTGCCTAACGGTTTTATGTCTTCGTCATATATGATGAGATTTACCGTTATACATAACGCTCCCAGCCCTTCCAATTGCCGCTTGACTATCACAATGTATGAATATTAGTGCCAACGGTTTGGGACAAAATGGAATGTCTTCCAAGAAATTTCGGAGCCATTCAGCTTCTTCACTGGCTTTATCTAAGGCTATGAATTCAGCCTCCATTGTAGAGCGGGCAATACATGTTTGTTTGGACGACTTCTAAGATACCGCTCCTCCACCAATAGTGAATACATATCCACTCGTGGACTTAGAATCAGTTGAACCGGTGATCCAATTTGCATCACAGTATCCCTCAATCACCGCAGGGAATTTACTGTAGTGCAAGTCAAAGTTCTGGGTATGTTCTAAATATCCTAAAACTCGTTTCATTGCCATCCAATGAGATTGGCCTGGATTGCTCGTATATCGACTCAGTTTACTTATAGCACAAGCTATATCTGGTCGTGTACAATTCATGATATACATTAAGCATCCCAACACACGAGCATAATCCAATTGTGATATGCTTTGGCCTTTATTCTTTGCTAATGCAAGATTCACGTCAATTGGAGTCTTTGCAACTTTAAAACCCAAGTGCTTGAATTTTTCAAGTACTGTCTTAATATAATAAGATTGTGACAATGCCAGACCTTGAGGAGTCTTATGGATCTTAATTCCCAGAATTAAATCAGCAACTCCCAAGTCTTTCATATCAAACTTGCTATTGAGCATACGCTTAGTAGTATTTATGTTGGCAATGTCATTACTCATTATCAGCATATCATCCACATATAGGCAAACAATGACTATGTGATTTGGAACATTTTTAATGTACATACATTTATTACATTCATTTATCTTAAAACCATTTGACAACATTGTTTGGTCAAATTTCGCATGCCATTGTTTGGGTGCTTGTTTTAGTCCGTAAAGAGACTTAACAAGTCTACATACCTTTTTTTCTTTACCTGGAACCACAAACCCTTCAGGTTATTCCATGTAAATTTCTTCCTCCAACTCTCCATTTAAGAAGGCCGTCTTAACATACATTTGATGAATTTCAAGACCATACACTGCAGCTAATGCTACTAACATCCATATGGACGTAATTCTTGTAACTGGAGAGTATGTATCAAAGTAGTCTAGACCTTCTCGTTGTCTATACCCTTTGACCATGAGTCTTGCCTTGAATTTATCAATAGTGCCATCATTTTTTATTTTTCTCTTAAAAATCTATTTAGAACCCAAAGGTTTATTTCCAGGAGGAAGATCAACCAATTCCCATGTCTGGTTGTTCAATATGGATTATATTTCACTATTGACTGCTTCTTTCCAAAACAATGATTCCGAAGAAGTCATAGCTTCTTTAAATGTTTGAGGCTCATTCTCCAATAAGAAAGTCACAAACTCTGGTCCAAATGAAGTAGACGTTCTTTGACGTTTACTACATCTTGGATCCTCCTGATTACATGTACTTTCTTTTGTTTCTTCCCGAGGTCGTTTAGATCCTTCACCAAACGACTCACATTCCTTTTTATATGGATATATATTTTCAAAGAACTCAGCATTATCTGATTCTATAATTATATTATTATGAATGTCGGGATTTTCTGATTTATGAACCAGAAATCGATATGCTTTACTATTTTTCGCATATCCTATGAAAACACAATCAACGATTTTCGGTCCTATCTTTACCCTTTTGGGTTTAGGAACTTGCACTTTTGCCAAACACCCCCACACTTTAAAATAATTAAAGTTGGGCTTCCTTCCTTTCCATTTTTCATATGGAATGGATTGTGTTTTGCTATGGGGCACTCGATTTAATATTCGATTAGCCGGAAGAATGGCTTCCCCCCACAAGTTTTGTGGAAAACCAGAACTTATCAACAACGCATTCATCATCTCCTTTAATGTGCGATTCTTTCTTTCCGCAATCCCATTAGATTGGGGCATGTAAAGGGCTGTTGTTTGATGAATAATTCCATATTCTAAACATATTTCTTCAAAAGGAGATTCATATTCACCACCCCTATCACTTCTTATCATTTTTACTTTCTTGTTAAGTTGCGTTTCAACTTTATTTTTGTATTGTCTGAATGCGTCTATTGCTTCATCTTTACTATTCAGTAAGTAAATATAGCAATATCGAGTACCATCGTCAATAAAAGTTATGAAATACTTCTTTCCACCGCGAGATGTTATTGACTTCATGTCACAAATATATGTGTGAATTAAGTCTAAAGGATTTGAATTCCTTTCAACTGACTTATAAGGATGTTTAACATACTTAGATTCCACACATGTTTGATATTTTGATTTTTCGCATTCAAACTTAGGTAGTACTTCCAAGTTAATCATTTTCCGGAAGGTTTTATAATTGACACGACCCAAACGTACATGCCATAAATAATTTGACTCAAGTAAGTAAGAAGAAGCTGAAATATTATTATTGTTTTCCACAACCATTACATTCAGATTGAAAAGGCCCTCGGTGAGGTAACCTTTTCCTACAAATATTTCATTCTTACTTATGACAACCTTGTCGGACACAAAAATGCACTTAAAACCGTGCTTAACAAGAAGTCCAGTAGAGACTAAATTCTTTCTCATTTCGGGAACATGAAGGACATTGTTCAAAGTCATGACCTTGCCAGAGGTCATTTTCAGAAATATCTTCCCATATCCTTCAACTTTTGCTGTTGAAGCATTGTCCATATAAACTGTCTCACGGGTCCAGCAGGAGCATAAGTAGCAAAAGCTTCTCTAACTGCACAAACATGGCGAGTGGCTCCAGAATCAATCCACCACTGTTTAGGATTTCCCACCAAGTTACATTCAGAAAGTATGGCACACAAGTTATCAACATCATCACGCTTTACTACCATGTTTGCTTGACCCTTTTTCTTGTCTTTCATCGGAGCATGACACTCCGTAGATTTGTGTTCGATTTTCCCACAGTTGTAGCAGTTTCCACTGAACCGCTTCTTGCTTGGGTTGTATTTCGGAACAGAAGCCTTCTTCCTCTTTTTGTTATCTTCAACAATATTTGCTCCCATTATTATTGAATTTCCACGGCCTCTCCTTTCAGCAGCTTTATTGTCCTCTTCGATTCTCAACCGAACAATGAGATCTTCAAGGGACATTTCCTTTCGTTTGTGTTTCAAATAATTTTTGAAGTCCTTCCACAACGGAGGCAACTTCTCAATCATTGCTGCTACTTGGAATGCTTCATTGATGACAAGACCTTCAGCAAGTAGATCATGAATAATCACTTGCGATTCCTGAACTTGGGCAATAACAGACTTGCTATCTACCATTTTGTAGTCCAAATATTTTGCGGCAATGAATTTTTTCATCCCGGCATCTTCAATTTTATATTTCTTTTCAAGCGCATTCCTCAATTCTTTTGACGTCTCCACGCCACTGTATACATTATACAGATTATCATCCAGTCCGCTAAGAATATAATTCTTGCATAAAAAATCAGAATTCTTCCACGCTTCAATCACGATAAAGCGTTCATTCTCTGGAGTTTTATCTGGAAGATCAGGAACATCTTCCTTGATGAACTTCTGTAGACATAACGTAGTTAAGTAGAAGAACATCTTCTGTTGCCAGCGCTTGAAATCAATCCCGAAAAATTTTCCGAGTTTTTCTGCCGGTGCCAATGCTGGTGTTCGGCTTGTCGATGCATTGGCAGTCACCGTCGGAACAACTTGGTTTTCACTTTCAGTCGTCATTTTTTCTGTAAAAGAATGACACAAACAAACGTTTAATAAATGTTTTCAAACTGGAGTAAAAATCACGTAGATTTTAATCTCCAACAAAATGCCACGAAGGCTTTACTCTCCAAAACGGGAGTACACAAAACCACAAAGGTTTTAGTTTGCAGAATAATAAGAATAACATAAATACAGAAATAAATATTAAATTTCTTAAGATTGTTAGTCCCGCCAATATTGCTGTATTTGTAAATAATAATTCTGGGAAACTCAGAAAATCGTATATAAATGCTGAGAGGAAGGAGTGCAATGTATAGCCAAAGTTGAGCGTTTTCAGTTTTTTTGGTGTGTTATCTTTCTTCAACAGTTGCTGCACATATTTATAGCAATCAGCTTTGAAGATGAACATATCCGTTACAAAAGCGGATAATCTTACGTTAATATTTACTATTAACAAATAAATTTGGTCCAAAAAATTAATCAATCAATCATTTGACCAAATTCGAAGCCGAAGCTGAAGCCGAGCCGAGCGAGCGACGACGACGACGGCGCGAGGCTTGCTTTCTTCTTAACTCTTTAAGAGCTACAAGAAGAGCAATTATATATATACCCACCAAAAATCTTTTCCTCTTCCAATATGGGACAATGTCTCATTGTCAAGAGGGGGAAACTTAAAATTTTACTCAAAATTTTTATTTTTCCTCCATTTCCTATTCACCCTCATTTTAAGACTATTTCATCTTAAATAATAAAAAACCCTCAACAAAGTGTTCTTTGATCAAGTCTATAAGTTGCATGGGATGCCTGAGGATATTATCAGTGATAGGGATCCAATTTTCACAAGCAAAATTTGGTAGGAGTTGTTTGCAATGTTTGGAGTCACACTTAACACTTCCACAACTTATCATCCTCAAATGGATGGCCAAACATAGGTAGTCAATAGGTGCCTAGAAATCTACCTCAAGTGTTTTTGCTCAGATTCACAGTCAGACTGGTTCCAATTCCTGGCTGCAGCTGAACTATGGTACAACACTGCCTTTCACAGTGCCATCCAGTGCAGTCCTTATGAGGCCTTGTATGGAAAACCTCCTCCTCTTCACTTACCCTACATGGCTGGTGATTCTGCAGTAGAGGAAGTACACAGGAGTCTGCTTACAAGAGAATTCAAACTTCAGCTGCTCAAATACCACTTACAAAGGGCACAACAAAGGATGACAGAACAAGCCAATAAACATAGGTCCGACAGAGTTTTCAAGGAGGGAGATTGGGTCTACTTAAAGATCCAACCCTACAGACATGTCACTATGTCCTCTACACTTCTCTAAGCTATCAGCTAAGTTCTATGGTCCATATCAGATTCTACAAAAAATTGGGCCTGTGGCATACAAATTATCATTACCTCCTCAACTACTGCTCTATCCCACTTTTCATGTGTCCCAACTCAAAGCCTGTCACGAGCTGCCAGAAAGCATTTCTCACCCTCCTATCCTAGAGCTCTCCAGTCCATATTGCCCTCATCCTAACAAAATTTTGGAGCGACGTATGGTTTAAAAGAGAAACAAGGCAGTGACGCAAGTGTTGATTGAAAGGAATGATCTACCACTAGAACAAGCTACGTGGGAAGATTATCAGGCACTCAAGGTTCGATTTCCCTCCTTTCTTTCTTGAGGACAAGGAAGATTTTAACGGGGAAGGACTGATACGAGATGGAAGAGTCCACGATTGCAGAGGTTGTACCTGAAGCTTTGGGGAAGGAACATTTTCGTTAATTCAGTTAGAAGGCTCAGTTGATTAAAAGTTATTAGTTAGTACACTTTAGTCCCCTATAAGTTTTATTACATTGTTTACTTATTTGTAATTAAATCCATGAATTATCCTGTTAGAGTACCTTTTAGTCCATCACAAGTAGTTATGCTATTTTGTCCTGTAGCAGCTGAGTGGGAGATAAATACCCTGCAATTATCCATTATCATCATCAATCAAATTATGCTCTTTATTTTACCCTAGTTATTTAACGTAGTTGTAATTCCATTTCCTTCTTCTTCTTCAATTTTGCATCAGACTTCATGCATGAAGCAGGTTGTTTCAATCTTTGTTCCGCTTCTGAAATTCTATATCCACAACCCTTTCAGGAGATCTGCTGTTGTAGGTAGAGTTCTCATTTTTATATGGTTTTTTTGTTTTTCATGTAAATTGTCCAGTTTCTGATGCAATTTTCTTATTTTTGCTGTTTAAGCAATGCCCATCCTGTTGCGTTCTGCTAAACTTGCTTTTGAGAAAGGGATTACTCAAGGTGAAAGTGAATCATATTTCACGAAGTTGTCAGACTATATGATACTGGCTTTGGTAGAAGCTATGCATAAGGTTGTCCTTAACATATGTACTTATGTTGTTCCTTCTTTTTTGGATAATGAGAAAGTGATACCTGATGAGTTATCTCAACAGGAGCATGTGACAGAAATCTGTGCAATCATGTTGGGAGAATTGAATTATTGCCTGCAGGTTGGCTATGTTTTAAGACAGGGTTTTCTTTAATTGTTGATCCAAGTTTACAGTGTTCTCCTATAACTGATATGTTTCATTTGAACTCTATATATTCCAGTATGATCAACATGTTGGCCTTTACATTCCCAAAACAGTAAAAAAAAAATAAATACCAATTTTATATTTTTGGGCACTCTTGATATATGACCCTATTTCTTTTCCTTCACTAGAGATCTAAACAAGGCAGTCCTCCAAATCAGTTTTATTCTACTAGTATAAAAACGAAATGCTTAGTACATCTCTTATACAAAGGAAAACATGGGTACAAAGAGCAATGACTTGCACGCTAATATTCCCAGGGGATCAAGCCAAGTAGGAGCTCCTTATTTGATTCTTACTTGTGTGGATACAAGCATAATTTATACCATATTAAAATGCTTACAAATGGATGCGTGAAATCAATTTTTCACAGATAGGGTAATCATAAAGTTCTATTGAATGACAAGGTAACACTAGAAAGCCTTACAAACAGCCTATGACTATTATTTAGAATGTTCCATTAGTATTGTCAAAGCAAGGAAAAATTCTGTTATTATGGTCCTTTTGTATCTTCTTTCAGATTTGTAGACTACTTCCCACTGAAGGTCAGGTTCGTAGCATCGTTAATGAGATAATGCATGTAATTACAGAAAGTTCACTCACAGAGAGAACGTAGAAAACAAGCACTCACAGAGAGAGATAAACCAGAAGACTTTGATGCTGAGGAAGCAGAATTGTTAAGGGGGGAAGAGAGCAAGAAGAAGAAGTTTCGAGAATGTATGTTCTATATAAGAATGGAGTTTAGACATAAGCACACCGTGTTTTCCTTTTACAAGCATTTCACTTTTAATTTACAGATATTTTTAAATCCATCTAACTTTTTTATTAGGTTGGTGAAATATAGATAACACTGATCAGAGTTTTCAAGGCTGCTTTCTTGCCTTTCCTTGAGGAGTAGTCACCATATTTGTTACCTATGTGGGTAAGTGTCACAGGGTCAAATTGGGCCAATTTTTCGCGCCTAATTGACACTGTGCGGCAGCAACCTGACACTCAAGTTACTCAGCCTTTTCCAACACTTGGCCAACTTTTCAACAAGTTCGGCCTTAAGCAAAATTCGGTAGCAACATAAAGAGAACACAATCAAGTACGGGAAAATCCCAACCTTTGTATTAATATGAAAATATACAAAGGACCCCTCACTTTGCTATGAACACAAGTCGTTCATAGCCCACTTCGACAAGCCAAGATCACAAGTCGATCTTGTCACACTAAGACCTTCCCAAATGCCTAGCCTTAGCTCACTTCTGAAACACTCAGAAACCCTCACGTTTCTTTCTTGTTTCCCACTTTACTATGAACATATTTCGTTCACAGCCCACTTCGTCTAGCAAAGATCATAAGTCGATCTTGCACACTAAGACCTGCCCAATGCCCAGCCTTAGCCATCATTTGAAACACTTAGAAACCTCCACGTTTCTCTCTTGTTTCCCACTTGGAACTCTCACACAAAACTTCCTTTTGAAGACACTCTTCTTCTTTGAAGATCCTCTTCTTCCTCTCTTCCTTCATGAAATGCCCCCACATATATAGATATAGGGGCTGTTACTGGCAGATTTGAAGGGACAACATACAAAGGGGAAATTTCGTTATTGTACTTTGCCCAGTCAAAGCACTAATAAGCACTTAACCATTTAATGGGGAACTTACCCGTGAAATGGACCTCTTCAGCACTTACTCTGTTTTGTGGAGCACTCAGCCTTGTTTGTGGACCACTTAGCTCTTTGTTGGAGCACTCAGCCCCTTTGGTGGAGCATTGGTCCCACAACCCACTGAACCAAGCCTTATACGCAACATTGCTAAATCTGATCCTATCTAGTAGTTGACATCCCCCAACTACATAGGCCATTATCTTACACGAAATGACATTAGCTACAAGCACTAAACAGACATGGATACAAGTCATTACAAAAATACAACGGCCCACTGCTTTGGCATGTGCTCTTCATGTGCCATTTTTCTTGGTCAGCTATTGCACGCCCCAAGGCTGGCATTATGCCCAGCCTTGGCTGATTCTAACATTGCACCGCACCAATGTCTTGTCTGCAACTGCTGTCCATGATTTTACCGCACACACCCGACGCTTGAAGGCCGCACATTGCCTTAGCCGCATTTCTGCCTTGTCTTTGTCAACACTTATTTCATACGTGCCATTGCTTGTCCTTTGTCGCACATAGCTTTGCCTTGGCTATTGAAACCCTTTTCCATCATTCCGTGCCTCCGTGATTTAGCTTATTTGTACTTGGCGCTCCCACAACTTGAACTACCCGTACCTTTGTCTTTGGCGCGCATGTCGCTTCATGCTGCCCAAATATTCTCACACTGCCTCATCAAGCCTTTTCCAAGCCCGTCTTGCCTGTCCCAAGACCTTGACCAATACTTGTTCCCCTGAAAATGTTTCTCATCCATTGTCCCGCACGATCGTTTTGCTCCCGCGTAGGCCAATGGAAAGGCCATCATGCCCCAATCCTTGCCACAGTCGCGCCACGTCCGATAACAAAGATTTGGGTTCTAACAAACCACCGGCACACTTTGAAATCGACGTCCTCGTCAAGCCGACTTAACGAATCAACCCCAAAAGGTTATTGACATACAAGTCCCCTTGAGGTGCATTCACATTTGCCATAATGGCATTTGCCTCCGCCACTTGTTCCTGTCTCTCCGCAGCTAGCATAACATTCACTCTAGCCTGCACCGAATAATCCCTCTTCAAGTGTGGACCCCCACAAGTGAAGCAACCATTGAATTTTCCACTTCTTTCTTTGCCCTTGGAAGTCTCCGTCTGCCTTCGATTCTTGGCAAAACCAACATATTTGGCAGCTTGGCCTTTCCCACTTTTCTTCCATTCCTTTGCTTTGTCCTTCCTTCCGTCGGACTTTGCATGCGAAGACTCAGCAGGGTCATGACCTATATTGAGGTCAGCCAATGCATCTGCTGCTGCAATAGCAGTAGAGAGGCTTTGAACATTCTGCCTTCTCAACTCTAATTGCGCCCATCCCTTCAACCCGCTCATGAAGTAATATAGCTTTTCTTCTTCTGCCATATTACTTAGATTGAGCATCAACGATAAAAGTTCCTTGACATACTCCCTTACCATTCCACTTTGTTTCAAGTGGCGCAGTCCGTCTCTCGCCACCCACGACGAGTTGGTTGGAAGGAATTGGGATTTTAATTCCTTCTTCAACGTCTCCCAAGTTTCAATCTTGGGCAGTGCAGCACTTTCCGCTTCAACTACTCGTGTACGCCACCATACCTTTGCATCATCTATCAAATACATCGGTATGCTGGTCACTTTTTCATTATTCGGCACACAAGCAGCCTGGAAATACTGCTCCATATCTCACAAGAAATTTTCCAGTTCTTTGGCACTTCTTACACCCCATAAGCCTTTGGCTACGGGATCCTCACTTTGGTGCGATCATTGTTTCTAGGGGCATTGTTTTGTAACGCCCTTCGAAGTTGAACTACCTCCTCACGCAGTTCTTCCTCATCCTTGCGTACCAAGGCTATTTCTACCGGCGTTGTCTAATACCTCACTGCATAATCTGCCTTTAGACGGGCCATTCTCGCAAGAACAGAAGAATCAGAACCCACTTCAAGAGCCTGCCCAATGAGTGCTTCCAACTGTTCCACTCTTTGACGCAGTTCAGCATTTGTACCACCAGCCATGTTCTCAAATAGCAACTCGAAATCTACTACTGATCGTCTTACTACTACTACAAACTTTGCTCTACTCTAATATTAGTTTATCAAGGTAGCTCTCATACCAGCTGTCACAGGGTCAAATTGGGCCAATTTTTCGCGCCTAATTGACACTGCGCGACAACAACCTAACACTCAATTTACTCACCCTTTTCCAAAACGTAGCCAACTTTTCAACAAGTTCGGCCTTAAACAAAATTCGATAGCAACATAAAGAGAACAAAATCAAGTACGGGAAAATCCCAACCATTGTATTAATATGAAAATATACAAAGGACCCCTCACTTTGCTATGAACACAAGTCGTTCATAGCCCACTTCGACCAGCCAAGATCACAAGTCGATCTTGTCACACTAAGACCTGCCCGAAGGCCTAGACTTAGCCCACTTCTGAAACACTCAGAAACCCTCACGTTTCTTTCTTGTTTCCCACTTTACTATGAACACAATTCGTTCACAGTCCACTTCGTCTAGCAAAGATCACAAGTCGATCTTGCACACTAAGACCTGCCCAATGCCCAGCCTTAGCCCCCGTTTGAAACACTTAGAAACCCTCACGTTTCTCCCTTGTTTCCCACTTGGAAGTCTCACACAGAACTTCCTTTTGAAGACACTCTTCTTCTTTGAAGACCCTCTTCTTCCTCTCTTCCTTCACGAAATGCCCCCATATATATAGATATAGGGGCTGTTACTGGCAGATTTGAAGTGACACCATACAAAGGGGTAATTTCATCATTGTGCTTTGCCCAGTCAAAGCACTAATAAGCACTTAACCATTTAATGGGGAACTTACCCACGAAATGGACTTCTTCAGCACTTACTCTTTTTGTGGAGCACTCAGCCTTGTTTGTGGACCACTTAGCTCTTTGGTGGAGCACTCAGCCCCTTTGGTGGAGCATTGGTCCCACAACCCACTGAACTAAGCCTTATACATAACATTGCTAAATCTGATTCTATCTAGTAGTTGACATCCCCTAACTACATAGGCCATTATCTTACATGAAATGACATTAGCTACAAGCACTAAACAGACATGGATAGAAGTCATTACAAAAATACAACGGCCCACTGCTTTGGCATGTGCTCTTCATGTGCCCTTTTTCTTGGTCAGCTATTGCACGCCCCAAGGCTGGCATTGCACCCAGCCTTGGCTGATTCTGACATTGCTCCGCACTAATATCTTGTCCGCAACCTGCTGTCCATGATTTGACCGCACACGCCCGACGCTTGTAGGCCGCACATTGCCTTAGCCGCATTTCTGCCTTGTCTTTGTCAACACTTGTTTCATCCGTGCCATTGCATGTCCTTTGTCTCACATAGCTTTGCCTTGGATATTGAAACCCTTTGCCATCATTCCGCACCTCCATGATTTAGCTTAGCTTGTACTTGGCGCTCCCACAACTTGAACTACCCGTACCTTTGTCTTTGGTGGGCATGCCGCTTCATGCCGTCCAAATTTTCCCACACTATCTCATCAAGCCTTTGCCAAGTCCGTCTTGCCTATCCCAAGACCTTGGTCAATAATTGTTCCCCTTACAATGTTTCTCATCCATTATCCCGCATGATCGTTTTGCTCTCGCATAGGCCAATGGCAAGGCCATCACGCCTCAAATCTTGCCACAACTGCGCCACGTCCGATGAATTTTCCACATTGAATTTTTCTTGCTTTTATGAAGGCCAAGGAGACAACAACTAATGAGAGATGTACATCTATTTGTGTCTTCGATGCTCTTGTGGAGGTGTGCCCTAAAAAAGCTCCAAAGTAGGTCGATTTGTATGGTTTTTTTCTCTAATGCTAATTCTTAATTTTGATAGTTACTTCCTGTGAAAATTAGGTACTATGATGTTTGTCTTCCATTAATTTTTGACTCAAGCAACGACAAAAATCCAGCTGTTAGATAGATTTGTACATCTTTAGGAGTTGTAATAGTTTTCAGTCAAGTTGCATTTACTATTTGATTTGTCGGAGAACCATATGTCATGTTCAGGCTACTTTTTATGGACTTGGGCTGTGGGCGGAATATGGTCATTCTTCTTTCAAACCTTTTGTTGTAGGTATGTTATTGTTGAATATGATACTTAGACCATTGTCTACATAGTGAAGGGGACAAGAAGTGATGTTTTTTGTGTTTACTTAAATATTATGACCTGAACTAGAGGCTATGACAAGGATCAAAGTAGTGATAATGCATACGAATGCTCTTGAACCTGAGAATGAAAAAGCATATGATAATGTGTCGAACCTTCAAATAACCTCAAACAACTCTAAAACCACGAGTCATACCCCAATTCAAGCCTAATGAACTTTGAAATTTCAAATTCTATATCTTGTGCCGAAACACATCAAATCAATCCGGAATAACTTTCAATTTTGCACACAAATCATAATTGACACAACAATGCTATTCCAATTTCCAGAATTGGATTCCGGCCCCGATAACAAAAAGTCAACTCCCCGGTCAAACTTTCCAAAATTTCAACTTTCACCATTTCAAGCCTAAATTGGCTACAGACCTCAGATTCACAGTCCGGACACGCTCCTAAGTCCAAAATCACCCAACGGAGCTAACAGAACTGACAAAACTCTATTCTGGAGTCGTCTTCACATAGTTCCGACTACAGTAAAAATTTTAAGACTTAAGCTTCCATCTTAGGGACTAAGTGTGCCAAATCACTCCGAATCATCTGTAAATCAAACTCGACCACACACGTGGGTCATAATACATATTGCAAGGCTACTCGAGACCTTAAGTCACTGAACAAGGCATAAATTCTTAAAACGACAAGTAGGGTCGTTATAGTAACATAGATGCTGGAATCAATGATGAGGATTAAGTTGTGTTATTGCTTGTTTCCTTACCCTAGTCATTTAAACATATAAGAGATACTGTGCTTTATGAAAAGGATTATATCTCTTATAAAGATGTCAAATCTATTTTGAAATCAAAAGAACAAATAGATAGAGATATTACTAGAGAAACTAGTGGGAACCAAGGGGAAGGCTTATTCATAAGAGGTAGATCCAATAAGAAAGATTCAAGTAGTGAGAGACCTAAATCAAGGTTAAAATCCAAATACAGAAATGTCATGTGCAAATTTTGTCGTAAAAAAGGTCACATTATTTCTGAATGCTTTAAATTAAAAAACAAAGAAAAACAAATAGAAAAGAAAAATGAGTACAAAAATACTGACACTGCCGAAGCAAGTGTAGCTGTTGATGAGACTGAGGGAATTATTTTTTTAGCAACTAATAATAGTTTCAAATCTAACAATGAGTGGATTTTAGATTCGGGTTATTCTTATCATATGTGTCCCAATCGGGATTTATTTACCACATATGAAAAGGTACAGTCTGAATCAAAATGCACGATGGTGTGGTGAGAACTCTCACCGATGCTAGACATGTTCCTGACTTAAAGAAAAATCTCATCTCTTTGGGGACTCTAGAATCTCTTGGGCGCAAGTACACAGGTGAAGGTGGAGTTCTGAAAATTTCTCATGGTGCTCTTGTGATCATGAAAGCACGTAGATCCGGTACATTGTATACTCTTTTGGGATCTACTATTACAGGTGCTGCTGCAGTTTCAATATTAGATAAATCAGATTCTGACATCACCAAGTTGTGGCATATGCGATTGGGGCATATGAGTGAAAAAGGTCTTTCCATCCTCAGCAAAAGATGTCTTTTATGTGGCCAAAGTACAAGTAATATGGAGTTCTGTGAACATTGTGTGTTCGGGAAGAAGAAAAGAGTCATCTTCAAATCTCTAGCGCTTCATAGAACAAAAGGTACTTTGGACTACATTTATTCAGATCTTTGGGGTCCTTCACGTACCCCATCAAAAGGTGGTGCCAGGTATATGTTAACTTTCATTGATGATTATTCAAGGAAAGTTTGGGTTTATTTCCTGAAAAATAAAAGTGATGTTTTCTTAAATTTCAAACAATGAAAAGTTTTGATTGAGAAGCAAACAGAAAAACAGGTTAAGCGGCTTAGAACAGATAATGGCTTGGAATTTTGTAATGATGAATTCAACGAATTTTGCAAGAATGAAGGAATTGCTCGACATCGTACTGTGCGAACGACACCTCAACAAAATAGTATGGCAGAAAGGATGAATAGAACTCTTTTGGAAAGGGCTCGTTGCATGATTTCAAATATTGGGTTGACAAACGCCTTTTAGGAAGAAGCTATCTCTACAGCTTGTTATATTGTCAACCGAGCTCCTTTTGCACCTTTGAACTTTAAGACTCCAGAGAAAACGTGGTCAGGTACTCCTGCTAATTATTCTGATTTAAAGATATTTGGTTGCCCTGCATACATGCATGTAAATGATGGAAAATTAGAGCCAAGGGCTAAAACGTGTATTTTCGGGTATGCATCTGGGGTGAAAAGATACCGACTATGGTATCCTGATCCCACGACACCAAAATTTATAATTAGTAGAGATGTAACATTTGATGAATCTTCTATGTTACATTCTAGAAAAGAGTCATCTAGTTCTTGTAATACAGATAAAGGAAAGAGTACACAAAACTAGGTGGAGATTGAGATTGGCATTCCTTCTAATCCAAGCTCATCAACTTTAGAGCAAAATACAGTTGAAACTCCTGAAGTTGAGCCAGAAGCTGAAATTCCTGAAGTTGAGACTCCTGAAGTTGAACCAGAAGAAAAGGAGTATTCTATAGCAAACATAGACCAATAAGAGAAGGTAAATAACCATTAAGGTTTGGAAATTATGTTGCATTTGCTTGTTCAGTTGCACAGGAAACTGAAGAAATTGGAGAACCATCAAAATATTCAGAAGCAGTTTCTGGTGCTGACTCAGCCAAGTGGCTGATTGCAATGAATGAAGAAATTGAGTCAATCCACAAGAATGGTACTTGGTCTCCTGTGAAGCCGCCATCAGGAAAAAGAATTGTTGGTTGCAAATGCGTTTTCATTAAAAAAGATGGCATTCCAGGGGTTAAAGATGCGAGGTATAAGGCACGATTAGTTGCAAAGGGCTATAGTCAGGTACAATGAGTTATTTTAATGAAATTTTCTCACTTGTTGTTAAACATAGCTCTATTCGTGTCTTGCTTGCCTTTGTTGCAATGTATGATTTGGAATTAGAACAACTTGATGTTAAAACGGCTTTTTTACATGGAGAACTTGAGGAATAAATATACATGCATCAACCCGAAGGATTTGAAATTAAAGGAAAAGAAGATCATGTTTGCTTGTTGAAGAAATCCTTGTACGGATTAAGGCAGTCTCCAAGACAATGGTATAATTTGATTCCTTTATGTTGGCTCATGGTTATTCGAAGAGCATGTATGATAGTTGTGTTTACTTACGTAAGTTAAATAATGATTCATTTGTGTACCTATTATTATATGTTGATGACATGTTCATTGCTGCTAAGGATTTAACAGAAATTCACAATTTAAAAGGTTAGCTGAAAAGTGAATTTGAGATGAAACATTTAGGAGTAGCTAAGAAAATCCTGGGCATGGAGATCAAAAGAGATCGAAAAGCCAACAAGCTATTTCTGTCACGACCCAAAATCTCACTTGTCGTGATGACGCCTATCTCAATACTAGGCAAGCCAAAAATTCCAATAAACCACTATTTCTTTTAAATTTGAAAACGAAATAATTAATTTAGCGGAAGAAATCTCAAAATTACAAATATATCACTCCCAAAACCTGGTGTCACTGAGTACATGAACATCTAATATGAATGTAAGTCTGGAAAATATGGTCTATAATAGTCCGAGACCAAATACAGTAAACAAAGAGATAGATAAGGAGAGACAAGGTCTGCGGAGCACGGCAGCTACCTCAAAATCTCCTAAAAATCAACCACGTGAGAGGATCAACACCTGCTATGTACGGGAATACCAGGATCTGCACACGAAGTGCAAGGTGTAGTATAAGTACAACCAACTCAGCAAGTAACAATAATAAATAAGGAACTGAAGATAGTAACGAGCTACACAGTTATGGTTCATTTCTAGTAATCCCAACAAAGAATAGACATGCTATCAAATCTGGCAGTTTAATGTCAAATCAATTTTTATACAGTTCTTATTCATGTAATCCGTATATCAACAATCTTTCGGAGATTTCACGACAATGACAGATAGCAACTAAATCCAACAACAAATGAAAATCAAGTACAACCTCTCAGGACATCAATCACTCACTGGGCTCCGAGGCCTCATCACTCCCTGGGCTCCCAGGCCTCACTCAATGGGTACCCGCACTCACTGGGGGTGTACAGACTCATGAGGGGCTCCTACAGCCCAAGCGCTATAAGCACGGACAACTCACATGCCATAATATAAATATCTAGATCCGCACGGCCAACTCTCATGCTGCACGGCCAACTCACGTGCAATAATAAGCCAATAAGGCCTACTGCAGGCGGGCAGCTCCGATCCATAAAATATCCTCACAATCATGCCCTCGTCCTCCCTCAGTCATAAATCTCTCCAGTCTCTCGGGCTCTCAATAATCATGAAATCAACCCAAACAACAATGATATGATGTATCAATAATAATAACAGAGACTGAGATAAAATGTGCAAGTAAAAACTGAGACTGAGTAAATATAGCATTTAGCAGGCAATTCAACAAGTACACGACCTCTGTGGATCCCAACAGTACTATCACATAGCCTAAGCATGATTTCTAACATGATTTACAGTCAAAATTTATCAACACATAGAGGGCATATAGCTAACAACAATTTATTCAACTTTATAGTTTTTCGGGACGGATCAAGTCACAATCCCCTCGGTGCACGTCCACACGCTCGTCACCTAGCATGTGCGTCACCTCCAAAATAATCACATGATACCAAATTCCGGGGTTTCATACCCTCAGGATCAGATTTAAAACTGTTACCTACCTTAACCCGTATATTTATTTATTTTGCTATGCCCTTGCCACAAGAATTGGTCTCAAAAAGCCTCGTATATGGCCACAATTAATTCGATTCAATCAATACCAATTATTGTAATTAATTTCATAAGAAAATACTAATTTTTCCAATAAAATCCAAAATTAACTCAAAAATCGCCCATCCAATCACGAGTCCAACCATACAAATTTCACCAAATTCCGACATCAACTCGACCTTCAAATCTTCAATTAAAATCTTTGAAGATTTCTACCATTTTCAACCCAATCTATACCCATTTGAACTCAACAATCTTTTCATAAACCTTATTGATATGTATAAATGATACTATTACACCCAAGAATCATACTCTTAATCACCCATCTTTACCCAAACTCGAAATTGAAGACTAGGGGTTAGAACCTTACCTCTTGGGTGAAGATCTTGTGATATTTCCTTGTTGGAATTCAAAGCTTGGACAAGATCTTGATAAACAAAGTACTTGACCTTCTTCCTCTCTCTAGAACACTCTCCCTTCTCTCTAAAAATATCAAACTTTTGCTCCAAAATGAGTCCCAAAGCCTATTTATCAAAATGGGGTCGGGTTATGAAAATAGAAAAATTAACCCTCCGAAAGCAGGTCTGCGGTCGCATAATGGACCGCAGAATGGGTATGCGGGCCGTAAAACTGATCGCAAAATTGGCGCCCAAAACTGGGCTCTTCCGGTCCATTCTGCGACCTATTTTGCGATCGCAGAAGCAGTTTTGCGATCGCATAATGGGTCGCAGATTTACATTTTTCCAGCCTTTGGTAATTTGGTCATAACCTCTTATAGGAATGTCCAAATGGTAATTTGGTTATAACTTCTTGTAAGAATGTCCAAATGACGAACGGTTTGAAGAGTTAGAAACACGCTCCAATATCTTTCATTTTATAGGTAGATCATCACATAACTCCATATATATATATATATATATGTAGATATTCTCGTTCAAAGTTGGGTCTTGTGCGAACTCACTTGAAACTTTAGTCTATTATTAAATTTCCAACTTCTACATTCGGTGTCGAAACCTATCGAATCAAATCCGATTGACCTCAAATTTTTCACACAAGTCATAAATTACATAACGGACCTATTCCAATTTACGGAATTGAATTCCGACCCCGATATCAAAAAGTCAGCCCCCCGGTCAAACTTTCCAAAAATTCAACTTTCGGCATTTCAAGCCAAATTCCACTACGTACCTCCAAATAATTTTTCGGACACGCTCCTAAGTTCAAAATCACCATACGGATCTATTGCAATTATCAAAACTCCATTCCGAGGTCATTTACACATAAATCGACATCCGGTCAGCTATTTCTACTTAAGCTTCCAACATGAAATTCATTCTTCCAAGCTAACTCTGAAGTACCTTAAAACCAAAACTGATAATTTAGACAAGCCATAATACCTAGTAGGAAGTTATTCAAAACTTTAAATAGTTGAAAGGAGCGTAAATGCTTAAAACGACCGGTCGGGTCGTTACAATCTCCCCCACTTAAACATACGTTCGTCCTCGAATATGCCAAGAGTTGTTTTGCAAGCCACCACATCACTATTCCATCTTACCACGCACGTACCCGAGGGTGATCTCACGTCACCCTATTCAATATAGGCCTGACCACACAACATAACTAAAAATCATTAATTTAACCTTAGCCCAAAAATCATGGAGCCAAATTTCTAACATCCAGAATTCTTTTCCATACCCGAATCTCACATCTACACACTGTATGAGTATGAACAAGCTGTATCCAGCCATAACCATAGTCCCAGATAAAATCACTTTCTATGCCGACCTTCAATATTATCCTCCCAATATACCAAAATCCAACCTGATAGTATCCATTCTAGGTCCAATGATCTTATATTATTAAACACAACTATCCTATTGACATGCCACACTAATACAACGCAATCCACAACTGCGTAATTTAGTACCCAAAAATGAAAAATGCCTCAAAGTAGAGAACCGTATTGTAAGTTCAACAAGAACCACCACAAATGTAATGCTATAATCTCATTATAGATTGTACAACCGATACACGCAAGTTTAATAACAGTAACCATCTCTTTTAGAGCTCACATTAACATCACTCACACGAACAACTCACGTGCTATCGTATCAATATCTGAACCTGCACGGATAACTCACGTGCCAAAAATATTAGTATATGAATCCGCCATGCATGGTCACAGGTCTCCAGTCCAAGCATATCATAGAGGAGCAATCAAATAAGTACACATGTATGTGATAAATGAAATAAGATTCACATGCTCCTGGACTGGTATAAATAACACACCATAGCGTAAGCATGTGCAAAGTCTGGTGTCACACTTCAAATTGGCAAGTCAACGCAAAAATAGTAACTACCCCATTTATTCAGGGGAATTAACCTCTTTTAAACCTCAAATGTATCCCAGTTAGTTTTCAACAAAGGTATGAACACGAGAAACGTTATAACTTTACGCTCACCAGTCAACTCTAGGCATATCATAGCCTAAGCATTCTTTCGAGTATGAGTACTTGCCCTGATGCCAGAACATTGACTCAAACCTCACATATATGCACACTTATAGTGCGTAGCACAATTAATTAATGCAGCTAATGCCTCCACTAAGTAAAAATTAAAATACTCACCTCAAACAGGCCGCAACCTGAAATAATATACTTCTGAGAACTCCCAGTCCCCAAATTCATCAAACACATGAATCACCGTAACTGATCCCAACTCGAGCACTGGAATGACTAACACATCTTCTTTTCACGATCTTCCCATGAGGAATACTTTCATAATTCTTTCGTGCCACATAGAAATAATTTGAATATTAGCAGTCTATAATCCAGGTGGGTACTGCAATATCGATGAACATCCGTAAGTCAAAACATAACGCGCCTTCTGAAATGCACACCCTTCTCAGGGATCCTCGGGCAGTTATAACATTCCTCTAAATATCTGAAACTGACCATTATGTCCAAAATTCATGATCTTTCTTTCAAGAATGAACTGCCACCTTATGTGTGTGAATCTAAATCCCGCACACCACACCACATATACCATGTGAAAGGCACACGAATCTCATTATCAACTCGGAGTCACCGGCAAATTACATACCCTGTTAGTTAGAAACCTTTCTCTCGCTTCCTTCCAGGAGGAAATCACAATATACAACATGTTTCCCACACCAGTAGAAAATATCCGGTTCAAACCGTCAAGAACACTTTGAAATCCATCTGCACATAAGTAAGCTATTAGAACTAAATTCCTCTAACTCGACCAAACCACGTAGGTCACCAAAACCCAAGAATATTGCCACCAAAACATCTGTAGAGTCTCTCCACATCATAATTACCCTTATAAATACCACAACCGAAACACTCACTATGAAAATACCTTATTTGATTTCGTTCACCTTCCTGATACTGAAATATAAAATCCTTAATGATATACAAAAATGGCACAAGACTCGACACCATCCAACTTAAATCTTATATTTTAGCCATAAACAAATCCGCCAAAAATTCTCAATTGTTACATATTAATCTTGAATCCATTGGAACTTTCTCGAGAGTCACCCCCTTTGTTCAAATCCATATTACACCGCCCAAATGGGCCAAAAGACACGTTCCCCATTAGCACAACAACACTCAAAGGAGTAACTCTACTTTAATACCACCTATCAGATTCATACTCCGTGTGCACTACATCATTCACAAATAATAACTCACTCATCCCACGATTTTCATATACTCATAAAGCGCAATATAACCTGTATCTAGATCAGTCAAGTCAACTTTCTCAACTAGATTCAAATTCAAATCTCAATACATCTGCCCTACTGGTAGAAAAGAAGATTCTCCACACAACATTATAGAGATCACACCTCTGTAGTTTATTCCGCAGGTGATAACCCGCATGTTTAGCCTCAAACTGGCATCTTTCTATACCCTTTTTACTCCCACAACTCCTACGTAATCACTTAACCTTCATGAGTTTGAACTCATCAACAAGACACGAAAATTCAATTTGTTCCACAATTACACCACATAAAAGATTCTTCAACACATTCATAACTCGAGACTCTATGTCAAATCGAGACAGAAATCAAATACCCAATAGGCCCTTTTTACATCCCTTAACCATCTGAATACATCCCGCGGTCATAATAAAATCATCATATGGTCATCCATTCATTCATCAAGCTACAAATTCCACTCATAGGGACACTACCACCGGACATATGAGTCCAATTGTACAAGTTCATACAACTAAAACTACCGATCCTAAGATGCGGTCTAATTCTGGCCTCAAGTCCTCCAGACTGGCCCATCACCAAAACACAAAATACATATTTCGAACCTCGTTCATGAAATAACAAGCTGTGATGCACAACTGATACCGAGCGCTCATGTGCGCATACAAATGCGTGGAAGGAATTCAAAGAGTTATGTTTCAAGCTAAATAAATTTCGCACGATAGAATACAAGAAAGTAAAATTTTCCTAAGGGTTCGGCAGCCTCTCAAGGATAAGTACAGATGTCTTCGTACCGATCCGCAAGACTTTACTAAACCTGCTCATGACTCGTAAGACCTATGCTACCTAGAGCTCTGATACCAACCTGTCACGACCCAAAATCTCATTTATCATGATGGCACCTATCTCAATACTAGGCAAGCCAAAAATCCCAATAAACCACCATTTCTTTTAAATTTGAAAACAAAATAATTAATTCAGCGGATGAAATCTCAAAATTACAAATAGTGCAAAAGGTTCTGACATCTGGTTGATAAGTATGATCTTGAGAAGGTTTAATTAATGCCTAATCATCACAATCGTGGTAGGTTCACGAGGTGGATGTAGATTTGAAGATAGTTGGTGGTATTAGAGACTATGTAGTTCGTATGGGATTTCTATTTAGCGAAGGGTACATACTAGCAGCCAAGGCACTGGAGGAAGCGAGTTTAACTGTCACGAGGATGACATGCGCCAAATAAATGGCTTGAGGTGTCTTATGACCGATGTCGTACCAGCGATGAAGGTTAGTATTGTGGATCATCAGAATGTGTCCTATGGCTTTGCGCCAAGTGAGGGGAGTCAACTATCAACAATTAGATTGCGGGGTCACGTGTTATATCAATTTTAGCCTGAGATGTATTTATGTGGTATTGAAAGGTTCTCCGAAACTTGTATATGATTAAGAGTTAAGATTTCTATGGGATAATGATGGGACTTGTAGTATTCCCTCTTCCTTAATAATTCTACATTTAAGTACCAACGGGGTCACAGAAATAATTTCAGAATACTCGGGGTGCTACAGTAAGTTCTTTTAATGCACCACCGGCATGGAGTTCCTATAATGGTTGTTCCAGTTATATGGCAGAGACACAGTATAAGCAGCCGAACCCGTAAAGGGGTTGTTATCAGTGTGATTGTACTAGGAAATGCATGAGAGAATGTCCCAGACTTGGAGAGACGGATTTCATCAGAATACTTAGGCTACAAGCTTTATTCCAGTTAATACTCCATGTGCACAACCAGTTATGGGTGTAGGACAGAGGGGTAGAGGGCGCCCAAGAGGGGGAGGCCCGGCCCGTTGATATAATTGCTATGACTTGGTTGAGGCAAATACACCAGATGGTGTCGTACATACATGATTTAATTTATAATTAACTTCTTTGACGCCGCGATCCAACTTGACAAAAGCATCTTGCTGGTAGTTGTTACTGTGTTTTCAGTAAGTAGATTAAACATTAACATGAAAATTTTAAACTCTAATATGTGTCTCATGTATTAGCGCCTTTTTAATCTTTTTTTAACCAATTTTCTCACTTACAGGTCAGACAGAGAACTTCTAGGCCCCAACTATCAATACCTTACAAAAGTTGTTTTTGTTTTTGCAGAGGTCAGTTTTAAATCAAACTATTAGATGCTAGATTGAGTTGTTCATTTTTTATAGATATAAAGATTTTGCAACTGTGATTCTTTTACTTATTATTTGTAAGCAAAGTACTAAAACCTTATGAAATTTGAAGAATTACATTTGTCTGTATTTTTGTTTGTGCCTTTGTTTTCAAAGTCTCAATTCAACTAACAGGTCTCTAGCTGACAATATCTGATAAAACATAAGGTAAGAGTTAATTTATTAAAGTAGAGTAAAAACAAGTCCAATTATGTAGCAATAACACTGTTCCAGGATCTAAAGTTAAATAACATCCTCATGTTTCTTTCCCCTTTGATTTTAATTTTGTATAGATAGTTGATTGATACGTGGATAAGACTGTCTCATTATGTTGTTGAATGTAACATTTTATGTATATGTAAATATTTGGTAATTAACTGATACTTCTTCTGTAGGTTGTATGTTCTGAAAAGCATCTTGCAACAAAAGAAACTGCAAATCGCATGATTAATGTATTAAGGCATCTTCAGCAAACACTACCACCAGCCACTATGGAATCAACATGGTCATATCTTTTGCCTCAACAGGAGATGGAATTGAAATCCATTCTATCAGCTGAAGAAGATGCTATCTTTTAACCAATTCTATCCTGAAACTTTTTGTTAGATCATAACATTTTGACAGTCAATATTCCTCCTATGTAATTTTCCTCATGATTCGTATTTTGTGTCCTTTGGTAGGTTATTCCAGCTTGGTCGAGTTGCCTGCCTATAAAAACTGACTTGAGAAGCCAAACTTGATCATAAAAAGTTGTGTACTGGATTGGTTTGGTCTAGTATTTATCCTCATTTACTGTTTCAAGTCTTGATTCTGTTACTTTAGTATTGGTCATCAAAGATGCTTACAAGCGTATAGCATTCCTAGTAATTGAACTAATCTAATTATTTATTTGGTTTTGCTAGTCCATTGGTTGGCACACTTGCTTTTTGCAATTGATTTTCATTACTTCATTCCGTTGTTGTAAACCCAAAAAAGAGAACATCACAAATGTGGATTCCACATCAAAATAAGCTACCTTTCGTGCTTATGAAAAGAGACATGACCAGAAAGCAGTGACAAGAGGTCAGCTGATTGACTGAGCACATTGAACATTAACAATGGTGTTAGCCATCTAGACGTCAGTTATGTGGGGAAGTGGGATGGACTTTTTTGCTGTCGGCGAGAAGGAATATCGTGTTTGCCTCATAATCATGGAGGAGTTCGTTATTCCTGCTTTTGTTGTACCATTCAGATCTTCATTCTTATGGGTACTTGGTGAGATTTAGCATATGCGTATTTGCGTAAGTGTTAGTGAGGTCAATAAATGTAAGAGATAGTTAAATGTTTTTGATTCATTTGGGGATTTCTTGATTGAGGCAATGTGACAACACTACAATATTGAGCTCTACTTGGAAAATCTGATCTTGAAGGCTTGCACTAGTGGTGAACACCCTCCACTTCCAACCAAGAGGTTGTGAATTCGAGTCACCCCAAGAGCAAGGTGGAGAGTTCTTAGAGGGAGGGAACCGAGGGTCTATTGCAAACAGCCTCTCTATCCCAGGGTAGGAGTAAGGTCTGCATACACACTACCCTCCCCAGACCCCACTAGTGGGATTATACTGGGTTGTTGTTATTGTTTGAAGGCTTGCACCATATTTTCCTTCTTTTTGTTTTTCAAGTAATTAATCCATTAGCTTCTGTTAGTTTTGGGGATCACAATCACACAATCAAGTATAATTGAATGCCAAATGTACTCAGTAAAATAACATAGGCACCAAATTTGAAATAAGACAACAAATCAAGAACGGAAATAATGCTATTTTTTCCATTTAAATGATTAGCAATAGGCATAATATAATAATGAGGAAAAACTAGAAGTAAAATGGTCAATTTGCTGTCCAAATCACACCTTGAAGGTATACTAAAGGAAAAGACACAAAAGACATCAAACACGCCTAATATGAATTAAGGTAGAGAGAGTATGCCTGATCCAATCTCATTCGCACCATCTTCTCCCATATATATGCTGCAGCTTTTGTTCATGTGATAGGAGTAATCTGAAATCTTCATATCCTGCTGTTATCCTCTATTTATCTCCAACTTCCACCAAGCTTTCAAAATAACGCCCACACACTGACAAAGATGGTGCAAACTCTTGTTCGTCAGGCACATGAAATAGTCTATTACTTTTGTGACCAAATCATAAGTGTAGATTTGCTTCAGCATAAACGTATGTACCACAATGTAACGACTCGACCAGTCGTTTTGAGTATTATAAACCCGTTTCCCCATTTACTTCTCAATTTATGCTTTACAGTCATTTTATGACTTATCGGATTAGTTGGTTAGGGTCCGGAAGGAATTTGGAGTAAAACAAGACAATTAGTCTCATAATTAAAAATTTAAGTTTGAAAAGTTGACCGGATGTGGACTTATATGTAAACGACCTCAGATTTAAATTTTGATGATTCCAATAGCTACGTATGGTGAATTTGGACTTAGGAACGTGTCCGGAAAATTATTTGGAGGTCCGTAGTGGAATTAGGCTTAAAATGGCGAAAGTCAAATTTTTGGGAAGTTTGACGGAGGAGTTGACTTTTTGATATCGGGGTCGAAATCCGATTCTGAAAATTTTAATATGTCAGTTATGTCATTTATGACTTGTGTGCAAAATTTGAGGCCAATCGGACAAGATTTGATAGGTTTCGACGTTGTTTGTGGAAACTTGGAATTTCAAAGTTCATTAGGCTTGAGTTGGGGTATGATTCGTGATTTTAGCATTGTTTGAGGTGATTTGAGGGTTCGACTAAGTTTGCATGATATTTTAGGACTTGTTGGTATATTTGGTTAAGGTCTCAAGAGGTTCGGGCGTATTTCGGATGGTATTAAGATTATTTTCCTTCACTTTTGCACTGCTGATAGCTGCTGATTTCTGGTGTTTCAAACCTTCTTCGTGATCGCGTAGGCTTAGTTGGGCAGTGGAGTTTTGTTCTATGCGATCACGTGGGGATTGATCGCATAGGGTTAACTGGGGAGCTGTTGAGTTTTGTTCTACGTGATCGCATGAAGAGGGATGCGATCGCGTAGCTCTAGGATTTCGTGACTCGCGAACGCGTGTAGAGAGTTGCGATCGCGTAGAGCTGGAAGCTTGTGCTTCGCGATCGCATGAATGTGTCTGTGATCGCGTAGGTCCGTGAAGTTGTGCATCGCTATCTCATGGAAGAGTTCGCGATCGCGTAGAGTTAATTTGGGCAGTGGAAAAATTATTCTTCGCGATCGCGTGTGAATGTTCCCGATTGCGTAGAGCAAATGTCTGGGCAAAGAGTTTAAGCTCTGAAAATGGGACTTCGTCCCATTATCTATTTTTGACGAATTGGAGCTCAGGAATATGCGATTTTCGGGAGTTTTTCATGGAATACAATGGGGTAAGTGTTCTTAACTCAATATTGATTAAATAACCCGAATCCATGGTTGTTATTAACATTTAATTGGTGAATTAAGTTGGAATATTGTGAAAACCCTCTTGGTTTAATTTGGATATTTGAGTGTCGAGTTGATGCCGGATTTGAGTAAAATTTATATGGTTGGACTCGTGGTTGAATGAGAGTTCATATTTTATAACTTTTGTCGGGTTCCAAGACGTGGGCCCCACGAGCGATGTTCGAGCTAAATTTTGGATTTTTATGGAAAATTAGCATTTTCTTATGAAATTAATTCCAGTAAATTTTATTGACTAAATCAGATTATTTGTGACTAGATTCGAGGCGTTTGGAGGCCAATTCACGAGGAAAAGACATCGCAGAATAAGAATTTCATGGTTTGAGATAAGTAACAGTTATAAATCTGGTCCTGAGGGTATGAAACCCCGGATTTTGGTATCATGTGATTACTTTGGAGGTGACGCACATGCTAGGTGACGAGCGTGTGGACGTGCACTGGGGGGATTGTGACTTGGTTCATCTCTTGGAAACTGTAAAGTTGAATAACTTGTTGTTAGTTATGTGCTCTCTATATGTTGTGGAAAATTGACTGTAAGTCATGCTAGAAATCATGTTTAGGCTATATGTTGGTACTAATGGGACCCACAAAGGTCGTGTACATGTTGAATTATCTGCTTAATTGTTGTTTTGTACTCAGTCACAGTTTACTTGATTATTTTATCCCAGTGTCTATTGTTCATTATTAATGCATCATATCATTGTTGTTTGGGCTGATTTCATGATTGTTGAGATCCCGAGAGATTGGAGATATTTATGACTGAGCGAGGCCGAGGGCCTGATTGTGAGATATTATACTATAGCACGTGAGTTATCCGTGCAGTACGTGAGTTGCCCGTGCAGATCTAGATATTATACAATAACACGTGAGTTGCCCAATCCAGCAAGTGAGTTGTTCGTGCGTATCCAGATATTGATACTATATCATGCGAGTTGTCCATGCGGATTATAGCACTTGGGTTGTAGGATCTCCCCCGGAGTCCGTACACCCCCCAGTGAGCGCGGGTACCCATTGAGTGTGAGTGCTGAGGGCTGGAAGCCCAGTGAGTGATTTTTGTCCTGAGAGGCTGTAGTTGCTTTTTATTGTGGTTGCACTTAGTTGCTATCTGTCATTGTTGTGAAATTTTTTGAAAGATTTTATATCCGGAATATATGAACTTGAACTGTATAGAATTGATTTGACTTAAACTGCTCGATTTTAAAGCATGTCTATTCTTAGTTGGAATTACTGAAAGTGAACTATAATTGTGTAGCTCGTCACTATCTTCAATTCCTTATTTATTATTGTTAGTTGCTGAGCTGGTTGTACTCATACTACACCCTGCAATTAGTGTGCAAATCCATGTGTTCGCGGAGATAGCAGTTGTTGATCCTTTCGCGCAGTTGCTTTTTTGGAGATTCTGAGGTAGCTGCCGTGTTTCGCATACCTTGTCTCTCCTTCCTTATCTCCTTATTTGTTGTATTTTGTCTCAGACTATTATGGTTCGTATTTTCCAGACTTATATTCATAATAGATGCTCATGTACTTATGAATATCTAATATATTCATAATAGATATTCGTATCAGTATTTGTGGGATTTTGTATTGTATTTAAATATTGTGTTTTTTTTCAAACTTAAATGAAATCGGGTGTTATTGATGTTATCGGCTTGCCTAGTATTGAGATAGAAGCCTTCACGACATGTCAGATTTTGGGTCATGACAAGTTGGTATCAGAGCTAGGTTGACATAGGTCTTACGAGTCATGAGCAGGTTTAGTAGAGTCTTGTGGATTGGTACAGAGACGTTTGTACTTATCTTCGAGAGGCTGCAGAACCTTTAGGAAAACTTCACTTTCTTGTATTCTGTCATTCGAATTTGTTAATTCCGGAAACTATATCTCTGTTATTCTATTATTTCACAGATGGTGAGGACACGTACTACCGGATCAGACGGTCAGCCACCAGTGCCACCAGTTAGGGCAGCGAGAGGCCAGGGCCATGGTAGAGGCTGAGGCCGAGGTAGACGTAGAGGTGTAGCTTGTACCACAGTTGGACCAGCACCTGTGGTACCACCAGTTGCTCCAGCTCAGGAGCAAATTCTAGATATAGCTGAGCCGACATGACCAGTTCAGGCACTAGTTGTGCCCATTGAGGTTCGAGGCCTTCAGGATACTTTGGCCCAAATATTGACAATTTGTACTCGTCTTGCTCAGGTGGTTTCGGATTAGGCCGCACCTGTCACTTCTCGGGCCGGTGGAGGTACTCATACCTCTGTTGCCCATACTCCATACCAGGTAGTGCAGGGAATTCATATACCGGGGGCACTACAGCCCAGCCGATTACAGCTACTCATGCCCCGGTAGTTCCTATTATGGCAGATGATGAGCAGAGGAGACTTGAGAGATTTGAGAGGCTTCGACCTCCACCATTTAACGGGACTGAGTCAGAAGATGCACATGGTTTTCTGGATTAGTGTCAACGGATGCTTCGGACAACGGGTATTCTGGAGAGCAGTGGGGTCTCGTTCATAACTTTTTAGATTTCCTGGATTGCCTTCAGATGGTGAGAGGCTTATGAGAGGTGCATGCCGGTTGGTGCAGTACCACTTACATGGCAGGAGTTCTCTGTTCTCTTTCTGGAGAAGTATGTGCCGCAGTCTCGCAGAGAGAAGTTGTGCAGACAATTTGAGCAATTACGTCAAGATGATATGTCTGTGACACAATACGAGATGAGGATTTTTGAGTTGGCTTGTCACACAGTCTGGTTGGTTCCCACTGATAGGGAGAGGATTAGGAGGTTCACTGATGGCCTCACCTTTTAGCTACGATAACTCATGACTAGAGAGAGGGTGTCTGGTGCTACTTTTGATGAGGTGGTCGACATTGCTCGTTAGATTGAGATGGTTTGCAGCCAAGAGCGGGTTGAGAGGGAGGCTAAGAGACCTCATGGTTCAGGTGATTTCAGCGGTGTTCCTTAAAGGGGTCAGGCTTACCACGGTAGGGGTCGTTCTTACAGACACGGTCAGACGGGTCGTCCAGCTCATCGTGGTGCATCAGCTAGCCGCATTTCTTATCTTTCTCACTCAGGACACTCTTCATTCAGTGCGCTACCAGTGTAGAGCTCTCATCATGCCTCGTCTGCTCGGGCTTATATAGTTAATTCCTCGGTTTATCAGGAGCATCAGTTCCGTTAGAGGAAGGGGTTGATTCGAGTGCGGAAAATTTGGTCATTATTAAAGAGATTATCCTAGGCTGTTGAGTGGAGCTCCACAATAGAGTTCGCAACTGTTGGCACCAGTACCAGCAGTTCCACCACCTGCCCAGTCAGCTCGGGGTGGGGGTCAGGCAGCTAGGGGTCACCCAAGAGGGGGAGGCTGATCAAGTGGCGGTGAGGCCCGATTCTATGCTTTTCCTGCCAGGTTAGATGTTGTTGCTTCAGATGCAGTGATCACGAGTATTGTTTAAGTGTGCCATAGGGAGGCTTCTATATTATTTGACCCTTGTTCCACGTATTCGTATGTATCATCATATTTTGCTCGTTATATGGATATGCCCTGGAGTCCTTAGTTTTGCCTATTTGTGTATCTATATCGGTGGGCGATATTATTACTGTAAACTGTGTATATCGGTCGTGTGTGATAACCATTGGGAAACTAGAGGCCGAATTTGATCTCTGATTACTTGGTATAATTGATTTCGATGTAATCTTGAGTATGAATTGGTTGTCTCCATGTCATAGGTATTATGGATTGTCACGCAAACATCGTGACATTGATAATGCCGGATAATGCCGGGGTTGCTAAAGGTCGAATGGAGAGGTTCTCTAGACTTTGTTCCTAGCATGGTAATTTCTTATTTGAAGGCTCAACGTATGGTTGGAAAGGGATGTTTATCATATTTGGCCTTTGTAAGAGATGTTGATGCAAATACTCCTATTATTGATTCAGTACCGGTCGTGCGAGACTTTCCGGATGTATTTCCTGCAGACCTGCCGGGTATGCCACCCGACAGGGATATTGATTTAGGTATTGACTTGGTGCATGGCACTCAGCCCATTTCTATTCCTCCGTATCGTTTGGCACCAGCTGAGTTAAAAGAATTGAAAGAGCAACTCCAGGAACTCCTTGAAAATGGGTTTATTAGGCTTAATGTGTCACCTTGGGGTGCACCGGTTTTGTTTGTAAAACAAAAAGATGGTACTATACGGATGTGCATCGATTATAGGCAGTTGAACAAAGTTATAGTCAAGAATAAATATCCCTTGCCACGTATTGATGACTTATTTGACCAGCTACAGGGAGCGAGGGTGTTCCCTGAAATTGATTTGAGATCTGGGTATCACCAGTTTAAAATCCGGGATTCGGATATTCTAAAGACGACATTCAGAACTCGTTATGGCCACTATGAATTTCTTGTGATGTATTTTGGGCTAACCAATGCCCCGACAACATTTATGAATTTGATGAATAGTGTATTCCAGCCATATCTTGATTTATTTGTCGTAGTATTTATTGATGATATCCTGGTGTACTCACGTAGCCAGGAATAACATGCATAACACTTGGGTATTGTATTACAGAGATTAATAGAGGACAAACTTTATGCCAAATTCTCTAAGTGTGAGTTCTGGATTAATTCAGTGGCATTCTTGGGACATATAGTGTCTAGTGAAGGAATTAAGGTGTATCCGAAGAAAATAGAAGAAGTTTAGAGTTGGCCCAGGCCATCTTCAGTTACTGAGATTCAGAGTTTTCTCGGCTTAGCCGGTTATTATCATTGCTTCGTGGAGGGTTTCTCGTCTATTGCATCGCCTATAACTAAATTAACCCAGAAAGGTGCTCCGTTTAGGTAGTCAGATGAGTGTGAAGAGAGCTTTCAGAAGCTCAAAACAAATTTGACTACAACTCTAGTATTGGTGTTGCCTACAGGTTTAGAATCTTATATTGTGTATTGTGATGCGTCGTGTATTGGTCTCAGAGTGCTTATGCAAGACGGTGGGGTGATTGATTATGCGTCCAGATAGTTAAAGGTACATGAGAAGAATTACCCGGTCTACGATCTTGAGTTAGCAGCTATTGTTAATGCCTTGAATATTTGGCGGCATTACTTGTACGATGTTTAATGTGAGGTATATACCGATCAGCAGAGTCTACAACATTTGTTTAAACAGAAGGATCTTAATTTGTGGCAATGAAGGTGGTTAGAGTTGCTTAAGGATTATGAAATTTCCATTCTCTATCATCCCGGAAAGGCCAATGTAATGGACGGTGCCTTGAGCCGCAAGACGGAGAGTTAGGGCAGCTTAGCATACTTATCGGCAGCAGAGAGTCCTTTAGCCTAGGATGTTCAGGCCTTGGCCAACCAGTTTGTTAGATTGGATGTGTCCGAGCCGAATCGAGTTTTGGCTTGTGTGGTTTCTCGGTCTTCTTTATATGATCGCATGAGAGAGCGCTAGTATGATAATCCCCATTTGCTCATTCTTAAGGACACAATTCGGCATGGTGATGCCAAGTAAGTCACTATTGGAGATGATGGTGTATTACGGATGTAGGGAAGGCTTTGTGTACCTAATGTAGATGGTTTGCGTGAGTTGATTCTCTAGGAAGCTCACAGTTCGCGGTACTCCATTCATCCAGGTTCCACGAAGATGTATCAGGATTTGAGGCAGCACTATTAGTGGAGGCGAATGAAGAAATATATAGTTGGGTTTATAGCTCGGTGTTTAAATTGTCAACGAGTAAAGTACGAGCATCAGATACCGGGAGGATTACTTTAAATACTTGAAATTCTGGAGTGGAAATGGGAGCGTATTACCATGGACTTCGTAGTTGGGCTTCCATGGATTTTGAGGAAGTTTGATGCAGTTTGGGTGATTGTAGATCGGCTGACTAAGTCCGCACATTTTATTCCTGTTGGTACCAATTATTCTTCAGAGTAGTTGGCTGAGATTTAAATCCGCGAGATTGTTCGCCTACACGGTGTGCTATTGTCCATCATTTCAGATCGGGGCACGCAGTTTACATCACAGTTTTGGAGAGCAGTGCAACGAGAATTTGGCACATAGGTTCAGTTGAGTACAACATTTCATCCTCAAACGGACGGACAGTCCGAGCACATTATTCATATATTATAGGATATGCTACGCGCTTGTGTCATTGATTTCGGGGAATCTTGGGATCAATTTCTGCCACTCGCAGAGTTTGTTTACAATAATAACTACCAGTCAAGCATTCAGATGGATTTGTATGAGTCTTTATTTGGCAGACGGTGTCGGTCACCGGTGGTTGGTTCGAGCCGGATGAGGCTAGGCTAATGGGTTCTGACTTGGTTCAGGATGCTTTAGAGAAGGTCAAAGTGATTCAGGAATGGCTTCGTACGGCACAGTCTAGACAGAAGAGTTATACCGATAGGAAGGTTCGTGATACTGTTTACATGGTTGGGGAGAAGTTTTTGCTCAAGATTTCACCCATGAATGGTGTGTTGAGGTTCGGGAAGAAAGGCAAGATGAGCCCTCGGTATATTGGGCCTTTTGAGATACTTAAGAAGATTGGAGAGGTGGCTTATGAACTTGCTTAGCCACCTAATCTATCAGGTGTTCATCCAGTGTTCCATGTATCCATGCTCTGAAAGTATGTCGGGGATCCTCCCCATATTCTGGATTTCAGTACAATACAGTTGGACGGTAATTTGACTTATGATGTGGAGCTGGTGGCTATTTTAGACCGGCAGGTTCGAAAGCTGAGGTCGAAGAACATAGCATCAGTGAAGGTACAATGGAGAGGCCAGCCAGTCGGAGAATCTACTTGGGAGATTGAGAAGGAGATGCGTAGCAAATATCCACACCTATTTGAGACTCCAGGTATGATTCTAAACCCGTTCGAGGATGAACATTTATTTAAGAGGGGAAAATATAACAACCCGGCCGGTCGTTTTGAGTATTATAACCCCGTTTCCCCATTTACTTCTTAATTTATGCTTTACAATCATTTTATGACTTACCGGATTAGTTGGTTCGGGTCCGGAAGGAATTCAGAGTGAAACGAGACACTTAGTCTCATAATTAAAAATTTAAGTTAGAAAAGTTGACCGGATGTGGACTTATGTGTAAACAACCTCGGATTTGAATTTTGATAATTCCAATAGCTCCGTATGGTGATTTTTGGACTTAGGAGCGTATCCGGAAAATTATTTGGAGGTACGTAGTGGAATTAGGCTAAAAATGGCGAAAGTCAAATTTTTGAAAAGTTTGACTGGGGGGTTGACTTTTTGATATCGGGATCGAAATCCGATTCTGAAAATATTAATAGGTCTGTTATGTCATTTATGACTTGTGTGAAAAATATTTGGGGTCAATCGGATGTGATTTGATAGGTTTCAGCTTTGTTTGTGGAATTTCAAAGTTCATTAAGCTTGAATTGGGGTATGGTTCGTGGTTTTAGCATTGTTTGAGGTGATTTGAGGGTTCGACTAAGTTTGTATGATATTTTAAGATTTGTTGGTATATTTGGTTGAGGTCCCAAGTGGCTCGGGCATGTTTCTGATGGTATTCTGATTATTTTCCTTCATTTTTGCACTCCTGGTAAAGGCTGGTTTTTGCTGTTTCAAACCTTTTTCGCGATCCCGAAGATTGGGACGCGATCGCGTAGGCTTAGTTGGGCAGTGGAGTTTTGTTCTATGTGATCGCGTGGGGATATGCACAATCGTACAGGGTTGACTAGGGGGCTTTTGAGTTTTGTTCTACGCGATCGCGTGAAGAGGGATGCGATCGTGTAACTCTGGGAATTTGTGACTCGCGAACGTGTGAAGACGGCTACGATCATGTAGAGCTAGAATCTTCTGCTTCGCGATCACGTGAATGTGTTTGCGATCGCGTAGGTCCGAAAAGTTGTGCATCGCGATCACGTAGAGTTAATTTGGGCAGTGGAAAAATTATTCTTCGCGATCGCGTGTGAATGTTCGCCATCACGTAGAGCAAATGTCTGGGCAGAAATTTAAGTTCTGAAAATGGGACTTCGTCCTAGTTTCCATTTTTGACAGATTGGAGCTCGGGAAGAGGTAAGGTTCGGGAGTTTGTTAAGGAAAATAACGGGATACGTTTTCTTAACTCAATATTGGTTTAATTACTCGAATCCACGGTTATTTTTAACATTTAATTGGTGAATTAAGTTGGAAATTTATGAAAACCCTCTTGGTTTAATTTGGAGATTTGAGGGTCGAGTTGATGTCAGATTTAAGTAAAATTTATATGGATGGACTCGTGGTTGAATAGGCGTTCATATTTTGTAACTTTTATCGGGTTCCGAGATGTGGGCTCCACGAGCGATTTTCGAGCTAAATTTCGGGTTTTTATGGAATATTAGCATTTTCTTATGAAATTAATTCCAATAAATTTTATTGACTGAATCGAGTTATTTGTGACTAGATTCGAGGCGTTTGGAGGCCAATTCACGAGGAAAAGATATCGCAGAATAAGAATTTCACGGTTTGAGGTAAGTAACAGTTATAAATCTGGTCCTGAGGGTATGAAACCCCGGATTTTGGTATCATGTGATTACTTTGGAGGTGACACACATGCTAAGTGACGGGCGTGTGGGCATGCACTGAGGGGATTGTGACTTGGTTCGTCCTATGGAAACTGTAAAGTTGAATAACTTGTTAGCTATGTTCTCTCTATGTGTTGTGAAAATTTGACTGTAAGTCATGTTAGAAACCATGTTTAGGCTATATGTTGATATTGTTGGGACCCACAAAGGTCGTTTACATGTTGAACTATCTGCTTAATTGTTGTTTTGTACCCAGTCATAGTTTACTTGATTATTTTATCCCAGTCTCTATTGTTCATTATTGATGCATCATATCATTATTGTTTGGGCTGATTTCATGATTGTTCAGAGCCGAGAGACTGGAGAGATTTATGACTGAGCGAGGCCGAGTGCCTGATTATGAGATATTTTACTATAGCATGTGAGTTGTCCGTGCCGATCCAGATAATATACTATAGCACGTGAGTTGTTCGTGCGGTTCCGGATATTGATACTATAGCACATGAGTTGTCCGTGCGGATTATAGCGCTTGGGCAGTAGGAGCCCCTTCGGAGTCTGTACACCTCAGTGAGCGTGGGTACTCATTGAGTGTGAGTGTTGAGGGCGGGGAGCCCAGTGAGTGATTGTTGTCGTGAAAGGCTGTAGATGTTTTTCATTGTGGTTGCACTTAGTTGCTATCTGTCATTGTTGTGAAATTTTCTGAAAGATTTTGTATCGGGAATACATGAACTTGAACTATATAGAATTTATTTGACTTAAACCGCCGGATTTGAAAGCATATCTATTCTTTGCTGGAATTACTGAAAGTGAACTATAAATGTGTATCTCGTCACTATCTTCAATTCCTTATTTATTATTGTTACTTGCTGAGTTGGTTGTAGTCATACTACACCCTGTACTTCGTGTGCAGATCCAGGTATTCCTGGGCATAACGGTTGTTGATTCTTTCGCGCAATTGCTTTTTCGGAGATTCTGAGATAGCGGTTATTGATTCTTTCGCGCAGTTGCTTTTCCGGAGATTCTGAGGTAGCTGCCGTGTTTCGCATACCTTGCCTCTCCTTCCTTATCTCCTTGTTTGTTGTATTTGGTCTCAGACTGTTACGGTCCGTATTTTCCAGACTTATATTCATAATATATGCTCATGTATTCAGGGACACCAAGTTTTGGGGAGTGTTCGTATCAGTATTTGTGGGAATTTATATTGTATTTAAATATCATGTTTTTTTAAACTTAAAGGAAATCGGGGGTTATTGATGTTATCGGCTTGCCTAGTATTGAGATAGGTGTCATCACGACAGGTCAGAATTTGGGTCTTGACACACAACAAGAAGGTTATCAGCATCCCAAATTCCAAATGGAATTGCATATTTAGAGAAAAAGGTCAATAATGAATTTCTTAGTCCAAGAGTTCTGTTGAATGCCATTATTATAACTTGTATTCATCACCCATATCTCAGTGTCCCTTAAACCATCGTCAACGTATACCATCATCACAAGATATCCCCTCAAAACCATAAGCTTTCTATAAGCATTAGTACGATGAAATCCACGATCATCAGGAACATCCAAGAGTTTGAATTCATCATTAATCAAATCGAAACAAATAATGCATTCCACATCTGAAGTAGCAAGCCAATACACAAAACTATTTAGAGAAATCTCAGGCCCGTACGCAACAGTTTGGCTAAGAAGCGTGAATGGTACCGTTTTCCACAAACCTGAACTGAGAGTATAAACCCAAGCCAAATATGCTCCTTCATTTTTAATCCAAATTGGCTCTAAAGGGACTTTCAAAAGTTTATAGTCATTACTTTCTTGAACATAACCAAGTCTCATATATGTAAATCTTGTACACTCAGATGGTACATTAATGCACTAACAAGCATTTTTTCTTTATTATGGTTTTATCTTACATATCAAACAAATAAGAAATTAGAAAAATATTTTGATACATTTGTTACAAAATATGAACGCCCATTCAACCACGAGTCCAACCATATAAATTTTACTCAAATCCGACATTAACTCGACACTCAAATCTCCAAATTAAACCAAGAGGGTTTTCACAATTTTCCAACTTAATTCACCAATTAAATGTTAATAACAACCATGGATTCAGGTAATTTAACCAATATTGAGTTAAGAACACTTACCCCGTTGTTTTTTTTAAAAAACTCCCGAAAATCGCCTCTTTCCGAGCTCCAATCGGTCAAAAATGGAAAATGGGACGAAGCCCCAATTTCAAAACTTAAACTCTTTTCCCAGACATTTGCTCTACGCAATCGCGAACATTCACACGCGACCGTGAAGAATAATTTTTCCACTACCCAAATTAACTCTACGCGATCGCGAACTCTTCCACTCGATCACGATGCACAACTTCATGGACATAAGCGATCGCAGACATATTCACGCGATCGCAAAGCACAAGTTTCCTGCTCTACGCGATCGCAACCCTCTTCACGCGTTCGCGAGTCACTAAATCCCATAGCTACGCGATCGCATAGAACAAAACTTACCAGCTCCTTAATTAATCCTACGTGATCGCATAGAACAAACCTCCACTGCCCAACTGTAACGACCCGACTTGTCGTTTTAAGATTTTACGCCCCGTTTAGTAACTTAAGGTCTCGAGCAGCCTCGCAATATATATTATGACCTACGTGTGTGGTCGAGTTTGACTTACGGATGATTTAGAGAGATTTGGGACACTTAGTCCCTGAGATGGAAGCTTAAGTCTTAGGATTTTTACCGTAGTCGGAACTGTGTGAGGACGACTCTGGAATAGAGTTCTGTCAGTTTCGTTAGCTCCGTTGGGTGATTTTGGAATTAGGAGCATGTCCAGACTGTGAATCTGAGGTCTGTAGCCAATTTAGGCTTAAAATGGCGAAAGTCAAATTTTTGGGATGTTTGACCTGGGGGTTGACTTTTTGATATTGGGGTCGGAATGCAATTCCGAGAGTTAGAACAGCTCTGTTATGTTATTTGGGACTTTCCTGCATAATTTGACGTCATTCCGAGTTGGTTTTATAAGTTACGGCTTGAGTTTTAGAAGTTGAAAGTTTTTGAAGTTCATAAGTTCGATTCCTGGTGCGATTTGTATTTTCTGCATTATTTGATGTGATTTGAAACCTCGAGCGACTCCGTGATATGTTATGGGACTGGTTGGTATGATTGGATGGGGTTCCGATGGGCTCGGGTGTATTTTGGGGTGGTTTCGGACCAAATTGGATCTGTTTGGACTACTGTTGCTGAAATCTGGTTTCCTTCTTCGCGAACGCGAAGGGAGTCCCGCGTTCGCGAAGAGCAATTTGAGGGGCGGATGGTTTGGCCTTCGCGAACGTGAAGCTGTGGATGCGAACGCGAAGAAGGAGCAGGGCAAGCCTTCGTGAACGCAGCCCAGGCAATGCGAACGTGAAGAAGAAAGGAGGGGACTGGGCCTGGAGTCATCAGCCTTCGCGAATGAGAAGCTTCAATCGCGAACGCGAAGCAGTAGGACCTGAGCGAATCGCGAAAGCGAGAGCTTGAACACAAAAGCGATGTTATGCATGGCAGGCCTTCGTGAACGTGACGCTGGTAATGCAAACACGAAGAAGAAATTGAGGCAGCTAGTTTTTGGCCTTTGCGAACGCGAGACAGAGGTCGCGAACGTGAAGAAGGCCTATCTGGGCAGAATTAACAGTCCCAAAAACGGGGGTTTGAGTTCATAACTCAAAATCTAATTGGGAGCTCGGTAGAAGGCGATTTTTGGGGAGATTCTTGCGTGGGTGTTTGGGGTAAGTGATTCTTATCCAGTTTTGATTAATTTCCATAATTATGTCTTTGAATCCATCATTTAATTCGGATTTAATGGAGGAAAAATTAAGATTTTTGTAAAATCTTCCATAACCGAAAATTTAAGATTTGGAGGTCGAGTTGCTATTGGAATTCAAAAAAATTGGTATGGTTGAACTCGTATCGGAATGGGTGTTCGAATTTTATGAAAAGTATGATGGGTTCCGAGGGACGGGTCCCGCGTTGACCTTTTGTTGACATTTTGGAATAAATTTTTAAGTCGACGTATTATTATCCGGAATTGTTTCCGATGAATTTTAATGAAGTTATACAATTAATTTGGATAGATTTGAGATGTCCGGAGGTAAATTCAAGCAAGAAGGCTATTTTGTAATATCGGCCTAACTTCAAAAAGGTAAGTGTCTTGCTTAACCTCGAGTGGGGGAATTTCCCCTTAGGCATTCAGTCTTATGTGCAATTTGTATAATTGAAAAACATGTACGCGAGGTGACGAGTACGTACTTGGTTTATATGTGCAAAATTTATTGAGTTAAAGTCTTGAGCATATTGTGTAGTAAATTGGATAATTGTTGGCATATATTTAATCATTTGCTTGTCGTGCCTAAATCCTTCTTGTTGACTCTGTTGTTATATGACAATGTCATGTGATTGTTATTAGATTATTTATGAAAATTTGTGAATTTGATGGCTTGATAATTATTGGAATTTTATTTTATTTTTTATTTTCCCCCTGCAAATAATTAATTAAATGAGCTTAAGAAGAGGTGTTTATATAATTATTGAAAATTTGATTTTTATGAAGACTTTGCTTTGTGTTGAGTAATTTCTATCTCTATTGATTGTTTTTGGGTGTTGTGCACATTGTGTGGAGCTTTTGGCTATTTGTTGTGAAATTAATTGGCTTAGTTGTAGCTTTGGAATTTGGTTGTGGCCATTGGGCAAATTGTGATATGAATTAATTTATGTTATGTTGCTGTGATAATTTTTCGTGTAAATTGTTGTGTTGTGTGAATTATTATTTTGGGGAGATAAGGGTGGCATTTCACCGTTGATATTATGTGGTTATACGGGTGGCATTTCACTATTGTGTTTGTTGGGATATTGTCTGGGCGGAGCAATAAGAGTGGCTATAGGAGCATTAAGGGTGGCAATAGGAGCGATAAGAGTGAAAATAGGAGAGATAAGGGTGGCTATTGATATTGTCTGGGTAGAGCGATAAGGGTGGCTATAGGAGTGATAAGGGTGGCAATAGGAGCAGTAAGAGTGGCTATTGTTAGGGACGATATGTGATGATGTGGGGTTGTGGTGTTGATGATTTTCATGTGATGTTATGATTTTCTTGTGTTTATTTTTATACCTTTTGAAATTTGTCTTGATGTTGGTAAATTGATAATAATCTGATTTATGTTGAAATTGAGAGCCTGTGGCTATGGCCAGGCAGATTATAAAAAGAAATGTGGGCACGAGGTGCCTCGAGTAAATAATGAGGATATTTGGCACGTGAATTGTCAGTGCAGTTGTGATATGAAATGAGGGCAAGAGGTTCCGGAAAAATATGATGATTTAATTATGGGCACAAGGTGTCGTAGAAACAAGAAAAATGGGCTGAGACCCGTGTTTATGAAAAATATAAAAATGGGCTGAGACCCGTATTTTTATGGTTATGAAATGAGGTGTCACATGGTGACTTTTTAATTGAAAGAATTATATTCAAAATATTTATTTGAGAAAAATATATTTGAATTTTTTTATTGAAAGAATTATATTTGACAAATAATTATTTGAGAAAATTATATTTGAAAGAGAATGTTTTGGAAGAATTATATGTGAAAGATATTTATTTGAAGGACTTGATTTAATTGGGTGTAATTGTACTTATTAATCGTTGAGCGATATTAATGGTATTCTTGTTGTTTGCTGTGCATAGCACTCATTGTTTCATGTTGCCATGTGGCTATTGTTTCATATTATCTTGTATATTATATTGCACAGGTTATTAAACAAGTGAGTGTCTTGACTGTACCTCGTCTCTACTCTATTAAGGTTAGTCTTGATACTTACTGGGTATCGACCGTGGCGTACTCATACTACACTTCTGGACATTTTTATGCAGAGCCAGGTATTGAAGATAACGGACTTGAGCAGAGTTAAAGCGGGATTGTAAGGATTCATAGTAGATCTACTTGATCGTCGCAGTCCCTTGGAGTCTTTTCATTTCATTGTACTGTTAACTTGTAATCAAATAGTATTGTATATTCGGTCCTCGTGATCATTCTATGTATTCAGTTAGAGTTCGTGACTCAGTACTACCAGTCTTGGAAAGTTGCATATTTATATTTGTTCCGCTGTTACGTTGTTAGTTTTAAAAACTAATGGCTCCAAATATGTAATGGAAATCGGCTTACCTAGTCTTAGAGACTAGGTGCCATCACGACTCCTGTGGTGGGATTTTGGGTCGTGACAAGTTGGTATCAGAGCTCTAGGTTCATAGGTTCTACGAGTCACGAACGAGTCTAGTAGAGTCTTGTGGATCGGTACAGAGACGTTTGTACTTATCTTCGAGAGGCTACAGAACTGTTAGGAAATTTCCATTTCCTTCATTCCTATCGTGCGGAATTTGTTGAATTGGGAATTTGAACCTTTGTATCTCCATTCTCTCACAGATGGTGAGGACACGTGCTACTGGGTTAGCTGAGCAAGCATTCACACATACTGCTAGGGCTGCAAGAGGTCGGGGCCGAGGTAGATTGGGGGAGTAGCTCAGACTCCTACCAAAACTCCAGGGCAGCAGGTTCACGTTGGTCAGGTTCCGGGTGTAGTACCGGTACAACCTATTATTCTGGTTCGTCCTGAGGTCAGGCCCGAGGCATCAGAAGAAGAACAAAAGAGACTTGAAAGGTTTAAGAAGTATAGTCCACCAACTTTCAGTGGCACAGCTACAGAGGATGCCCAAGAATTTCTAGAAAATTGTCACTGTATTCTCCGCACCATGGGTATTGTGGAGGTGAGCGGAGTTTCCTTTACTACATTTCAACTGTCAGGCGCAACATATCGGTGGTGGCAAATCTATGAAGAAGGTAGACCAGCCGAAGCCACACCACCAACTTGGGCTTAATTTTCGAAAATGTTCTTGAAAGAGTTTGTTCCCTAGGCTCTCAGAGATATGTGGCGCACAGAGTTTGAATGGTTGCGTCAGGGCACTATGACAGTGTCAGAATATGCTATCATGTTCAGTGAGTTAGCCCGTCATGCACCTATCTTAGTTCCTACAATCAGAGAACGGGTTCGCAGATTTATTGAGGGGCTCGATTATGATATTAAAATATGCATGGCTCGAGAGTTGCAAACTGATACTCCATTTCAACAAGTAGTGGATATTGCAAGGAAGATTGAGGGAGTTTTAGGCGAGGAAAGGGAGTCTAAGGAGGCCAAAAGGTCTCGAAAATCTGGAGGGTTCAGTAGATTTTACCCTTCAGCTAGAACCCATTATAGCGGAGGCTCGAGCAGTCGGTCAGCTCAGTCCGCACATCAGAATACTCAAAGTGCTCCAGTTTACAGTGCACCGCCGACACGAGATTTTTACAATGGTTATTAAGTTATCCGGCACAGACTCTGTACGAGCAGCCGCGACCTCAGAGGTGTTGTTATGAGTGTGGTGATACTAGGCATATCATGAGAAATTGTCCCAGACTTAGGAGGGGTGGATTTTATCAGGACACTCCAGCTACAAGATTTATTCCAGTTGATACTCCACATGTACAGTCAGCTAGAGATGGAGGACAGGCGGGTAGTGGGCGCCTAAGAGGTGGAGGCCCTAACCATTGATTTAATCACTATGATTTGGCTGAGTCCAATACACCAGATGGTGTCATTACAGGTACGATCCTGATTTTTATTATAAAAGGATATTTTCCTTAATTTGATTTGGTTCTGAATATTGAGGTGAATTCTCCGATTATGCTCCACTTATGGGTGAGCTCGTAAATTTGTGAACCACTTATATGTGTATCCCTGTTGGGAGATTTAAAGATGTGAGCCTGTGTCTGTCATTTTATTTTTGTTCACCATTGAGGGCTATAAGTCCAAAAGCAAAATTTTATTATTCAATACAGTGGGTTTAATGTGTTTCGAAAGAATTGATTCTAATTTTTATAAATTATACGCCCTACCGGTATGAGGGTTCATTATATGTTGTGAAAATTATTTATGAAATATATTAAAAAGAAAGAAAGAAAGGAAATTGAAAATTTCAGTTGGCACAATGTGCAAAAAAATTGTGATCCGGATTTGAAGACGAGATCCTCGCATTTTTACATGATATGAAATATTTAAACCGGGCTGCAAGTCGCGGTGGAAGTTATGTAAGGACGAGGTCCTTGTGGTGAAATATTTATGAGTTTAAAATTATCCCTTTGTGAAATTAATTTGTACAATAATATTAATAGGGAGTCATGCCTATTAGGCTTATTTGATAATTCTTGTATATTTTTCTATTCATATTCAGCCATTTTCGTGCTGTAAACATTGAGTTTTAGCCTATGAGGTGAGTGCCCAGGTGGCATTAAATGTGACTCATTAATGCGAGTAAGAAATCATGAGGTCTTCATGCCTCACGTTCTGTTATCAGTGTTGTGAAATTTTGAAATGAGGTGATGGTTAAAATGAGATTAATTGATGATGTTGGAATTAATTATGAACAGCTTTTAAGACCAGAGATGTGGTGATGAGCATACATATGATGTGCTTCATATCCTGATATCATTATGGTAAGGCAGTGCTGAGATTAATATTATTGATATATACCCTGTGGTATTTTGTTGGGTTGTGGATATGTTGTTAGGAGTTGTTTGGGGTGTTACTCTAGCAGGTGGATAGGCCCAATTACAGGGGAGACTCTGCCGAAATTTCTGAAACATTTGGGAGTAAGTAAAATTTGGGGGATTGAGATTTGAAAAGGAAGAGATAAATTATGTTATGTGTTTGAGGGCGAATGATCCTAAGCGGGGAATAATGTAGCACCCCAAAGAAAGTTTTGAATTACTTCAACACTATTGAGAAAATTGATATGTGCATAGGCACGAGTTGCTATAGACAGTTGAGACTAATACTGTGCGTTGTTGTGAGAAATCAGGCCTTTTAAAAATATTGGAGCGTAAGAAAATGGCCTTAAAGTTTTCAAGTATGGATAAAAGAAATAATCTCAAATAAGATAATGTTGTCACGCTTATCTCAAATGCAGTAGTGTGGAATAAACCATGAGTATATGTGTAAAAGTAAATTCATCAATTTGGTAACCGCAGAATAATTCTTAGCACGTTCGAGGACGAACGTTTGTTTAAGAGGTGGAGAATGTAACCACCAGACTTGTCATTTTAAGAATTTACCCCCTGTTCAGTGACTTAAGGTCTCGAGCAGCCTCGCAATATGTATTATGACCCGCATGTGTGGTCGAGTTTGATTTATGGGTGATTTGGAGAGATTAGGGACACTTAGTCCCTGAGATGGAAGCTTAAGTCTTAGGATTTTTACCGTAGTCAAAACTATGTGAATATGACTCCGGAATAGAGTTATGTTCTGTTAGCTCCGTTGGGTGATTTTGGACTTAGGAGCGTGTCTGCACTATGAATCTGAGGTTTGTAGCCAATTTAGGCTTAAAATGGAGAAAGTCGAATTTTTGGGAAGTTTAACCGGGGGTTGACTTTTTGATATCGGGGTGAGAATGCAATTCCGAGAGTTGTAACAGCTCCGTTATGTTATTTGGGACTTGCCTGCAAAATTTGACGTCATTCCGGGTTGGTTTGATAGGTTTCGGCACGAGTTTTAGAAGTTGGAAGTTTTTGAAGTTCATAAGTTTGATTCGTAGTGCGATTTGTATTTTCGGCATTATTTGATGTGATTTGAAACCTCGAGCGAGTCCATGATATGTTATGGGACTGGTTGGAATGATTGGACGGGGTTCCGAAGGGCTCGGGTGTATTTCGGGGTGGTTTCGGACCAAATTGGAGCTGTTTGGACTGCTGTTGCTGAAATCTGGTTTCCTTCTTCGCGAACGCGAAGGGAGTTCCGCATTCGCGAAGAGTAATTTAAGGGGCTGATGATTTGGCCTTCACGAACGCGAAGCTGTGGATGCGAACGCGAAGAAGGAGCAGGGCAAGCCTTCGCGAACACGGCCCAGGCAACACGAACGCGAAGAAGAAAGGAGGGGACTGGGCCTGGAGTCATCAGCCTTCGTGAATGCAAAGCTTCAATCACGAACGCGAAGCAGTAGGACCTGAGCGAATCGTGAACGCGAGAGCTTGAACGCGAACGCGATGTTATGCATGGCAGGCCTTTGCGAATGTGATGCTGGTAACGCGAACGCGACGCTGGTAACACGAACGCGAAGAAGAAATTGAGGAAGGCCTATCTGGGCAGAATAAAAAGTCCCAAAAATGGGGGTTTGAGTTCATAACTCAAAATCTAATTGGGAGCTCGGTAGAAGGCAATTTTTGGAGAGATTCTTGCGTGGTTGTTTGGGGTAAGTGAATTTTATCCAGTTTTGATTAATTTTCATGATTATATCTTTGAATCCATCATTTAATTCGGATTTAATGGAGAAAAAATCAAGATTTGTGTAAAATCTTGCAAAACCGAAAATTTAAGATTTGGAGGTCGAGTTGCTATTGGAATTCGATGAAATTGGTAAGGTTGAACTCGTATCGGAATGGGTGTTCATATTTCATAAAAGTATGTCGGGTTCCGATGGGCGGGTACCGCGTTGACCTTTTGTTGACTTTTTAGAATAAATTTTTAAGTCGACGTATTATTATCCGGAATTATTTTTGATGAATTTTAATGAAGTTATACAATTAATTTGGATAGATTTTTGAGATGTTCGGAGGTCAATTCAATCAAGAAGGCTATTTTGGAATATCAGCCTAACTTCAAAAAGGTAAGTGTCTTGCTTAACCTCGAGTGGGGGAATTTTCCCTTAGGCATTGAGTGTTATGTGCAATTTGTGTAATTGAAAACCATGTACGTGAGGTGACGAGTACGTACTTGATTTATATGTGCAAAATTTATTGAGTTAAAGTCTTCACTATATTGTGTAGTAAATTGGATAATTGTTGGCATATATTTAATCATCTGCTTGTCGTGCCTAAATCCTTGTTGTTGACTCTGTTGTTATATGACAATGTGATGTGATTATTATTAGATTATTTATGAATTTTCGTGAATTTGCTGGTTTGATAATTATTGGGATTTAATTTCATTTTTTATTTTCCCCCTGCAAATAATTAATTAAATGAGCTTAAGAAGAGGTGTTTATATAATTATTGAAAATTTAATTTTTATGAAGACTTTGCTTTATGTTGAGTAATTTCTATCTCTATTGATTATTTTTGGGTGGTGTGCACATTGTGTGGAGCTTTTGGCTATTTGTTGTGAAATTAATTGACTTGGTTGTAGCTTTGAAATTTGGTTGTGGCCATTGGGCAAATTGTGATATGAATTGATTTATGTTATGTTGCTGTCATAATTTCATGGGTAAATTGTTGTATTGTGTGAATTATTATTTTAGGGAGATAAGGGTGGCATTTCACCGTTGATACTATGTGGTTATAAGGGTGGCATTTCACTATTGTGTTTGTTGGGATATTGTCTAGGCGGAGCAATAAGGGTGGCTATAGGAGCGATAAGGGTGGCAATAGGAGCGATAAGAGTGTCTATTGATATTGTCTGGGCAGAGCGATAAGGGTGGCTATAGGAGTGTTGATAGTGGCTATAGGGTGGCAATAAGTATTTGTTGGGATATTGTGTGGGCGGAGTAATAAGGGTGGCTATAGGAGTGATAAAGGTGTCAATAGGAGCGAAAAGGGTGGCTATTGATATTTTCTCGGCGAAGCGATAAGGGTGGTTATAGGAGTGATAAGGGTGGCAATAGGAGCGGTAAGGGTGGCTTATGTCAGGGACGATATGTGATGATGTGGGGTTGTGGTGTTGATGATTTTCATGTGATATTATGATTTTCTTGTGTTTATTTTTATATCTTGTGCAATTTTTTCTGTTGTTGGTAAATTGATAATAATCTGATTTATATTGAAATTGAGAGTCTGTGGCTATGGCCAGGTGGATTATAAAAAGAAATGTGGGCACGAGGTACCGTGAGTAAATAATGAGGATATTTGGCACGTGAATTGTCCGTACAGTTATGATATGAAATAAGGGCACGAGGTTCCAGGGACATATGATGATTTAATTATGGGCACGAGGTGTCGTGGAAACATGAAAAATGGGCCGAGACCCGTATATTTATAGTTATGAAATGAGGTGTTACATGGTTACTTTTTAATTGAAAGAATTATATTCAAAATATTTATTTAAAGAAATTATATTTGAAAAGATTTATTGAAAGAATTATATTTGAAAAATAATTATTTGAAAAAATTATATTTTAAAGAGAATGTTTTGGAAAAATTATATTTGAAAGACATTTATTTGAAGGACTTGATTTAATTGGGTATAATTGTACTTATTAATCGTTGATCGATATTAATGGTATTCTTGTTGTTTGCTGTGCATATCACTCGTTATTTCATGTTGCCTTGTGGCTATTGTTTCCTATTATCTTGTATATTATATTGCACAGGTTATTAGACTAGTGAGTGTCTTGACTGTACCTCGTCTCTACTCCATTGAGGTTAGTCTTGATACTTACTGGGTACCGACCGTGGCATACTCATACTACACTTCTGCACATTTTTTGGCAGAGCCAGGTAGTGAAGATAACAGATTTTAGCAGAGTTAAAGCGGGATCATAAGGATTCAAGGTAGATCTGCTTGGTCGTCGCAGTCCCTTGGAGTCTTTTCATTTCATTGTACTGCTAACTTGTAATCAAACAGTATTGTATATTCGGTCCTCGTGATCATTCTATGTATTCAGTTAGAGTTCGTGACTTAGTACTACCAGTCTTGGGAGGTTGTACATTCATATATTGTAATTATTTCCGTTGTTAGTTTTAAAAATAAAATGGCTCCAAATATGTAATGGAAATCGGCTTACCTAGTCTTAGAGACTAGGTGCCATCATGACTCCTGTGGTGGAATTTTGGGTCGTGACACCAAATAAGCCTACGCGATCGCGAAGAAGGTTTGAAACACTAGAAATTAGTAGCTACCAGCAGTGCAAAAGTGAAGAAAAATAATCCGAATACCATCTGAAACATGCCCGAGCCCCTCGGGACCTCAACCAAATATACCAACAAGTCCTAAAACATCATACGAACTTAGTCGAACCCTCAAATCACCTCAAACAACGCTAAAACCACGAATCATACCCCAATTCAAGCTTAATGAACTTTGAAATTCCAAGTTTCCACAAACAACGTCGAAACCTATCAAATCTCGTCCGATTGACCTCAAATTTTGCACACAAGTCATAAATGACATAACTGACCTATTAAAATTTTCAGAATCGGATTTCGACCCCGATATCAAAAAGTCAACTCCTCCGTCAAACTTCCCAAAAATTCGACTTTTGCCATTTTAAGCCTAATTCCACTACGGACCTCCAAATAATTTTCTGGACACGTTCCTAAGTCCAAATTCACCATACGTAGCTATTGAAATTATCAAAATTCAAATTCGAGATCGTTTACACATAAGTCCACATCCAGTCAACTTTTCAAACTTAAATTTTCAATTATGAGACTTAAGTGTCTTGTTTCACTCCAAATTCCTTCCGGACCCTAACCAACTAATCCGGTAAGTCATAAAATGACTGTAAAGCATAAATTGAGAAGTAAATGGGGAAACGGGTTTATAATACTCAAAACGGCTGGTCGGGTCGTTACATTGTGGTGCATACGTTTGTGCTGAAGCAAATCTACACTTATGATTTGGTCACAAAAGTAATAGGCTATTTCATGTGATTGACGAACAAGAGTTTGCAACATATTTGTCAGTGTGTGGGCGTTATTTTGAAAGCTTGGTGGAACTTGGAGATAAATAGAGGATAACAGCAGGATATGAAGATTTCAGATTACTCCTATCAGATGAACAAAAGCTGCAGCATATATATGGGAGAAGATGGTGCGAATGAGATTGGATCATGCATAATCTATCTACCTTATTTCATATTAGGCGTGTTTTATGTCTTTTCCTTTAGTATACCTTCAAGGTGTGATTTGGACAGCAAATTGACCATTTTACTTCTAGTTTTTCCTCATTATTATATTATGCCAATTGCTAATCATTTAAATGGAAAAAATAGCATTATTTCCGTTCTTGATTTGTTGTCTTATTTCAAATTTGGTGCCTATGTTATTTTACTGAGTACATTTGGCATTCAATTATACTTGATTGTGTGATTGTGATCCCCAAAACTAACAGAAGCTAATGGATTAATTACTTGAAAAACAAAAAGAAGGAAAATATGGTGCAAGCCTTCAAACAACAACAACAACCCAGTATAATCCCACTAGTGGGGTCTGGGGAGGGTAGTGTGTACGTAGACCTTACCCCTACCCTAGGGGGTAGAGAGGCTATTTCCAATAGACCCTCAGCTCTCTCCCTCCAAGAACTCTCCACCCTTGCTCTTGGGGTGACTCGAACTTACAACCTCTTAGTTGTAAGTGGAGGGTATTCTCTACTAGTGCAAGCCTTCAAGATCAGGTTTTCCAAGTAGAGCTCAATATTGTAGTGTTGTCACATTGCCTCAATCAAGAAATCCCCAAATGAATCAAAAACATTTCACTAACTCTTACATTTAATGACCTCACTAACACTTACGCAAATCCGCATATGCTAAATCTCACCAAGTACCCATAAGAATGAAGATCTGAATGGTACAACAAAAGCAGAAATAATGAAATCCTCCATGATTATGAGGCAACACGATATTCCTTCTCGCCGACAGCAAGAAAGTCCATCCCACTGCCCCACTTCACTGACGTCTAGATGGTTAACACCATTGTTAATGTTCAATGTGCTCAGTCAATCAACTGACCTCTTGTCACTGCTTTCTGGTCATGTCTCTTTTCATAAGCACGAAAGGTAGCTTATTTTGATGTGGAATCCACATTTGTGATGTTCTCTTTTTTGGGTTTACAACAACGTAATGAAGTAATGAAAATCAATTGCCAAAAGCAACTGTGCCAACCAATGGGCTGGCAAAACCAAATTAATAATTAGATTAGTTCAATTACTAGGAATGCTATACACCTGTAAGCATCTTTGATGACCAATACTAAAGTAACAGAATCAAGACTTGAAACAGTAAATGAGGATAAACATTGACCAAACCAATCCAGTACACAGCTTTTTATGAACAAGTTTGGCTTCTCAAGTCAGATTTTTATAGGCAGGCAACTCAACCAAGCTGGAATAACCTACCAAAGGACACAGAATACGAATCATGAGGGAAATTACATTGGAGGAATATTGACCTTCAAAATGTTATGATTCAACAAATATTTTCAGGATAGAATTGGTTAAAAGATAGCATCTTCTTCAGCTGATTGAATGGATTTCAATTCCATCTCCTGTTGAGGAAAAATATATGACCATGTTGATTCCATAGTGGCTGGTGGTAGTGTTTGCTTAGGATGTCTCAATACATTAATCATGCGATTTGCAGTTCCTTATGTAGCAAGTTCCTTTTCAGAACATAGAACCTACAGAAGAAGTAATAGTTAATTACCAAATGTTTACATATACATAAAAGGTTACATTCAACAATATAATTAAACAGTCATATCCACATATCAATCAACTATCTATACAAAATTAAAAGCAAAGGGGAAAGAAACATGAGGATGTTATTTAACTTTAGATCCTAGAACAGTGTTATTGCTACATAATTGGACTTGTTTTTACTTTACTTTAATAAATTAACTCTTGCCTTATGTTTTATCAGATAATGTCAGCTAGAGACCTGCTACTTGAATTGAGACTTTGAAAACAAAGGCACAAACAAAAATACAGACAAATGTAATTTTTCAAATTTCATAAGGTTTTAGTACTTTGCTTACAAATAATAAGTAAAAGAATCACAGTTGCAAAATCTTTATATCTATAAAAAATGAACAACTCAATCTAGCATCTAATAGTTTGATTTAAAACTGACCTCTGCAAAAACTGAAACAACTTTTGTAAGGTATTGATAGTTGGGACCTAGAAGTTCTCTGTCTGTGGTACGTTCCAGCAATTATCGAGCTAAGAAAAGAGAAAGAAGAGAAACCTAAAGAGTAAAAATGGAAGAATTACTCTTGAACAGAATCTCTAGACTCAATTGTGAGTTGAGTGTTAATGAAAGAGAAGAGAAAAGGCCAGTTTATTGATATTAAACTTCACAAAAACTGAACAATACAGTAGTAGGAATCAAAACTATATACTAATACATTTGGCGGGAAAGTTAGTTATAACTAACTTTTGGAAGCCACATGCCTAACAACCTTCCAACTACCTCTAACAAACTCTAACTACCTAGCTTCTTATTCCTTGCGTGAGCTAATGATTTAACAACTAACTATTGATTTAGTAATTGAACTAATAGAATCTTAACAATACCCCCCTCTTCAAGAATCCTTGTCCTCAAGGATTGAATTGAGGAAACTTCAACTTGAAGGAGTGCAAGTCTTCCCAAGTGTTGTCTTCAGGTGGTGCATTCAACCATTTCACCAAGAATTGTGTGATAGCATTGCCATGCTTCTTGGCTAATCTCTTGTCCATAATAGCTTCAGGTTCCAATAGAACATGGCCAGAGTCAGAGTGCACGATAAGCAATACTGCAGAGGCAGTGTGGTTGCCCAAATTCTTCTTCAGCAGGGATATATGGAAGGTGGGGTGAATCTTAGAATGAGAGGGTAGATCTAAGGTATAAGCAACAGATCCCACCCTGGCTGGTATCTTGAATTGGGCCAAAGAACTTTGCTGAGAGCTTCTGGTAGGCATGATCCTTCAAAGAAAGTTGCCTGTATGGTTGAAGCTTGATGAAAACCCAATCACCTACCTTATAGGACCTTTCAGTTCTACTTTTGTCTGCTTGCATCTTCATTCTATGTTGATATCTTTCTAGATGATGCTTTAGAGCCCTCAAAGTAGCTTCCTTAGCCTGCAAACTTCTATCAGCCACATCTAACTGAGAGTCAAAGGGCATATATGGAAGGAGTGGGGGAGGCTTATGTCCATAGACTACTTCATAAGGGGTAATGTTTGTGGCTGAGTGATAGGTGGTATTATACCACCATTCTGCTAGGGGTAATCATAGTGGCCAATATTTAGGTTTTTCAAATGTCATACATCGTAAATAGCACTCCAAACATCTATTAACAACCTCAGTCTGCCTATCTGTTTGAGGATGATAGGGGAGAAGAAGTTAAGAGTGAAACTCTCTGTAATTTGAATAACTCCTGCCAAAACCTGCTGGTGAAAACCTTGTCCCTATCTGAAACTATGGTCTTGGGCATACCATGTAGCTTAAACACCCCATCCATGAAAACTTGATCTACATCTAGAGCTATATAGGGATGTTTGAGTGTCATGAAGTGAGCATCTTTACTCAATCTGTCCACCACAACCAAAATAACCTCTTTACCTGCAGCTTCAGGTAGACCCTCTATGAAATCCATAGAAATGTCATGCCACACCTTTTCTGGAATTGGTAAAGGCTGGAGTAGGCTAGGGTATGCCACATTTTCTCCATTGCACCTTTGACAAGTGTCACACTCCCTTATATGTTTGTAAACATCTTGTTTCAATTTCTTCCAATAGAAATCCTGTTTTATCCTCTTTTATGTAGCAGTGATTCCAGAATGACCTCCCATAGAACTGTCATGATAGAATGTTAATAGCTGCTTCCTCAAGGACTGGTCAACTCCTACCATCATCTTACCCTTCCTGCTTAGTATACCCCCAGTGAAGGAATAATAAGGCTTGGGATTAGAAGAGGACTGAATACTATGTATCAATTTTTGCAATTGTGGATCTTGATCCCAGCTGAGCTTGACAGATTCCAATAACTATGAAGAGACTCCAGAAATACTCAAGAGTTGAATGGCTTTCTCTTTTCTTGAAAGAGCATATGATACAAGATTTTCCTTCCCCTTTTTATAGGAGATGGTATAGTCATATCCTAATAGCTTCACCAACCACTTTTGTTGACTGGGAGTAGTGATTCTTTGTTCCAAAAGGTACTTAAGGCTATGATGGTCTGTCTTGATCACAAAGTGCCTGCCCAAAAGATAAGGTCTCCATTTCTGAACTGTAGTTACCAAAGCCAAGAGTTCCCTTTCATATACTGACAGAGCTTTGTTCTTTTCTGACAACCCTTTACTAAAGAAGGCTATTGGCTTATTGTCTTGCATCAACACTGCTCCAATGCCTTCACCTGAAGCATCAGTTTCTATTACAAACTCCTTAGTGAAATCAGGCAATGTTAGAATAGGAGCCGAGGTAATAGCCTTCTTCAAAGCTTCAAAGGCTTCAGTAGCCAATGAATTCCAAACAAAGCTCCCCTTTTTGAGTAAGTCATGCAGTGGTCTAGCAATCAAGACAGTTCTTGATAAACTTTCTGTAGTACCCAGTAAGACCAAGAAAACCCATCAATCCCTTCAATGTATTTGGTTGAGACCAACTCCATACAACTGACACCTTCTGTTGGTCCATGGCCACTCCCTCATTACTGATGACATGGCCCAAATAGTCTATCTGTGTAACTCCAAAAGCACACTTGTTTTTTTGACAAAACAACACATGAGACCTTAATATCTGGAAAGCCCCCTCTAAATGAATCATATGATCTGACTAGTTGGAACTATAAATGAGTATATCATCAAAGAAAACCAAAATGGATTTCCTAAGATAACGATGAAAGACCCGGTTCATGAGACTCTGAAAAGTAGAAGGAGCATTAGTCAAACCAAAGGGCATTACCATAAATTTATAATGACCATGGTGAGTCCTAAATGTTGTTTTAGGAATGTCCTGCTCAAACATCCTAATTTGATGATATCCCGACCTTAGATCTAACTTTGGAAACTTATCCTTTACTGTACTGTTGTTCAACTCCCTATAATCTACACACATTATCCATTTTCCATCCTTCTTCTTCACCATTACAATAGGAGAAGAGTAAGGACTGGTACTTTGCCTTATCATCCCAGAACTCAACATCTCATCTACCATTTTTTCAATCTCATCTTTCTAAATAGCTGGATATCTATAGGGCCTCTTTTTTATTGGTGCAATACCTTCTTTTAGAACAATCATGTGATCATGTTCCCTTGAAGGTGGTAGTCCCTTAGGTTCCTCAAATATGTCCTTGTACTTTCGCAGAATCAAGTCTAGTTATGCAGTCTTTTCTTGGTCTTGGTCTTGGCCTACTAGTGAAAACAACCCAGCAGCTTCACTTGAATTTCCTTCTGCTAGTACCCCTACTGATATCATGCATAACTCTGCTGGCTTAGCAAGAAGCTTATCCATTCTTCCTGCTTGAATTAACTTAGCAGCAGGAGGTTGAATCCCCCTTAGAGAGATCTTCTTGCCCATGATAGTGAACTCCATTTTGAGTTTCCTTAAATTCCATAGGATATCACCTAAAGTGATCAACCATTGGATGCCCAAAACCATATTACATCCCCCCAATAAGCAATATAAGCATATCAGAGTCAAAAAAGACTCCCTGCTTCTTCCACACTAATGTTTTGCAAACATAATGACTTTGCACCTTATTACCATCAGATATTGATACTGCAAAAGGTGCTATGGCAGTCAGAACACACCCTAACTTCTTGGCAGTGTTGAGATCCAAGAAATTATGGGTACTACCAGTATCAATAAGCACATGAACTGCCTTCCATTTGACTGACACTGTCACCCTCATGGTCCTAAAATCATGTGTACCATTCAGGGCATACACAGATACATGAGGTAGTATAGACCCCTCTGCATCCGTTTCTAGGCCTTGGGCTAACATGGTTAACAACTCTGCTGGATCCAACATGACATCTTCCTTTACTTCCACCAAACCCTCTCCTTCTTCAACTTTCATAGAGAAAAATTGCCTTTTTCTTCTTACACATATGTCCCACAGTGTATTTCTCATCACAATGGAAGCATAACCCCTTGTTTCGTTTTTCCTCCATCTCAGCACTAGTCAAGAGCTTAGGATTTTTGTAGGCTGGTTTAGAACTGCTAGGGTAAGAAGGCTGTTGTTTTGGAGAAGTTTCAGAAGGTTTAAATTGTAGGTGATTCCCTCCTTGAGGAAAGAAAGATGCAAGCTGAAATCTTGGGACATTTCTGGGAGTAGGAAGGATGGAATTAGAAGAAAAAACTTGTTTCTGCACTTCTAATGTTTGCTCTTGAATTCTTTCTAAACTAATGGCTTTGGCTAGAGACCTAGGACCTAGCATCTTAACAGGCAGACCAATTTCTGGTTTCAAACCCCTTATAAAACAACTAACAATATACTCCTCTTGCAACTCGACTCTATTAAGTAATTCATCAAAATTATCTACATAATCTCGAACAGAAGTTACCTGCCCGAGATCCTTGAAATCGCCCATGGGATTATCAAAAAGTTCAGCACCAAATCTGGCATATAGACATCTTACATACTCTCCCCATCGAGGCCATTCCCTAGTCACCCTAGACTTCATGAAACTTTGATGCCATTGCAATGCTCGACCCTCCAGTTTGCACGAAGCTAATTTGACCTTTGATTCCTCAGGAGTTTCATCCACATCGAAGAATTGCTCGCATTTGTACAACCAATATTTTAACCCAGTCCCATCAAACCTAGAGATAGCCACATCAACTTAATAATTTCTGGCAGCATTTGGATTCTCAACAGGTATGGGAGCTTGAGCTTCTATCCTTTCTTCATTCCTATCCACAACTGGGCCATTTTGGAAAGGATTTCCCCCATTATTCATCATCATTCTTTTGATCTTCTCCAAGGCTTGAGCCATTATCGACTCTATAGAATTGACCACATTGTCCATCGATCCTTTGAGAGTATCAACATCCTTGCATAATTGCGCCATGCGAGTACTGTGATTGCCCATTTCTCGTCCAAGTAATCACTCGCTTTGATACCAATGGTACGTTCCATCAATTATCGAGCTAAGAAAAGAGAAAGAAGAGAAACCTAAAGAGTAAAAATGGAAGAATTACTCTTGAACAACATCTCTAGACTCAATTGTGAGTTGAGTGTTAATGAAAGAGAAGAGCGAAGACCAGTTTACTGATATTAAACTTCACAAAATCTGAACAATACAACAGTAGGAATCAAAACTATATACTAATACATTTGGCGGGAAAGTTAATTATAACTAACTTTTGGAAGCCACATGGCCAACAACCTTCCAACTACCTCTAACAAACTCTAACTACCCAGCTTCTTATTCCTTGCGTGAGCTACTGATTTAACAACTAACTACTAATTTAGTAATTGAACTAATAGGATCGTAACAGTCTGACCTGCAAGTGAGAAAATTTGTTAACATTAGAAGACTAAAAAGGCGTTAATACATGAGACACATATTAGAGTTTAAAAATTTCATGTTAATGTTTAATCTGCTTACAGAGAACACAGTAAAAACTACCAAGAAGATGTTTTTATCAAGTTGGATCGCGGCGTCAGAGGAGTTAATTGAAAATTAAATCATGTATGTACGACACCATCTGGTGTATTTGCCTCAACCAAGTCATAGCAATTATATCAACGGGCCGGGCCTCCCCCTCTTGGACGCCCTCTACCCCCTGTCCTATACCCATAACTTGTGCACGTGGAGTATTAACTGGAATAAAGCTTGTAGCCTAAGTATTCTGATGAAATCTGTCTCTCCAAGTCTGGGACATTCTCTCATGAATTTCCTAGTACAATCACACTGATAACAACCCCTTTGCGGGTTCGGCTGCTCATACTGAGTCTCTGCCGGATAACTTGAACAACCATTATAGGAACCCCGTGCCGGTGGTGCATTAAAAGAACTTACTGTAGCACCCCGAGTATTCTAAAATTGTTTCTATGACCCCACTGGTACTGAAATGTAGAATTATTAAGGAAGAGGGAATACTACAAGTCCCATTACTATCCCATAGAAATGTTAACTCTTAATCATATACAAGTTTCAGAGAACCTTTCAATACCACATAAATACATCTCAGGCTAAAATTGATATAACACGTGAACCCGCAATCTAATTGTTGATAGTTGACTCCCATCACTTGGCGCAAAGCCATAGTACACATTCCGATGATCCACAATACTAACCTTCATCGCTCGTACGACATCGGTCATAAGACATCTCAAGCCATTTATTTGGCGTATGTCATCCTCGTGACAGTTAAACTCACTTCCTCCAGTGCCTTAGCTGCTAGTATGTACCCTTCGCTAAATAGAAATCCCATATGAACTACATAGTCACTAATACCACTAACTATCTTCAGATCTACATCCACCTCGTAAACCTACCATGATTGTGACGATTAGACAATTAATTAAACCTTCTCAAGATCATACTTATCAACCAGATGTCAGAACCTGTTGCACCCCCCATGTGCACAACTGAATGATCTCTCAATACTCCCGCATCCTCAATCTGGATGACACGTTATAACAATGGTTGAGCAACCCTGGCTTCCTTATAACCCCTCTATAGTATCACGAACCGTTGGCGCATAGTTGCTACCGAGTGCGCAATTTCATACCCGAGTGGATGCAAAGAACATAAAATATATGCTTCAAGCTGAATAAATGTCGCACGATAAGGAATGAAAGAAGTAAAAATTTCCTAACACTTCTGTAGCCTCTCGAAGATAAGTACAGACGTCTCCGTACCGATCCGCAAGACTCTACTAAACTCGTTCGTGACTCGTAGAACCTATGAACCTAGAGCTCTGATACTAACTTGTCACGACCCAAAATCCTACCACAGGCGTCGTGATGGCACCTAGTCTCTAAGACTAGGTAAGCCGATTTCCATTACATTTCGAAGTCGTTTTTCTTTAAAAATAGAATCTGAATTAAATAGATAATCAAAACCAATAACGAAAAAAATATGAATATAACAACCTCCCAAGACTGGTAGTACTGCTTCACGAACTCTAACTGAATACATGAAATGATCTCAATGATCGAATACTCAATATTGTTTGATTAATAATTAACAGTACAGTAAAATGAAAAGACTTCAAGGGATTGCGACAACCAAGCAGCTCTACCTTGAATCCTTGCAATCATACTTTAACTCTGTCCGAGTCCAATAGCTTCAATACCTGGCTCTGCACAAAAATGTACAAAAGTGTAGTATGAGTACACCACGGTCGGTACCCAGTAAGTATCAAGACTAACCTCAGTGAAGTAGAGACGAGGTACAGTCAAGACACTCACTAGTCTAATAGCATATGCAATAAGATATACAAAATAATATAAAACAAATAACAATAAGGGCAACAAGAAAGCCATTAATAATGCTCAACAATTTATAAATATAAGTACACCCAATTAAATCAAGTATTTCAAATAAATATCTTTCACATATAATTCTTCCGAATAAATCTCTTCCAAATATAATTCTTTCAAATAAATATCTTTCAAATATATTTCCTTTAAATGAATTTCTCTCAAATATAATTTCTTCAAATAAATACCTTTCGAATGTAATTCTTTCAAATAAATCTTTTTGAATACAAATCCTTCCAAATAAATATTTGAATATAATTCTTTCAATTAAAAAGTCACCATGTGACACTTCATTTCATAATCATACAACTACGGGTCTCAGCCCATTTTCATATTTTTCATAAATGCGGGTCTTAGCCCACTTTTATATTTCCATGGCACTTTATGCCTATAATTAAATCATCATATTTTCCCGGCACCTCGTACCCACATTTCATATCATAATCCTCCTAGCAATGGCCACAGACCCCAATTTCAACATAAATAAGACTATTACCAATTTACCAACAACATGACCAATTGCACAAGATATAAAAATAAACACAATGAAAATCACAACATCACATAAACATTTCCAACGCAACAACCCCACAGCATCACATATCATCCCTGACAATAGCCACCCTTATCTCTCCTATAGCCACCCTTATCACTCCTATAATAGCCTCCCTTATCCCTCCGCCCTGACAATATCAATAGTCACCTTTATCACTCCTATAGCCACCGGTATTGCTCCTATATCCACCCTTATTGCTCCGCCCAGATAATACCCCAACACACAAAACAATAGTGAAATAGCTCCCTTTTGCCCACATAATATCAACAGTGAGATGCCACCCTTATATCCTCAAAATGATAACTCAATTAATACAACAATTTACACAAAATATTATCACGACAATGTAACAAAAATCAATTCATATCACAATTTGCCCAATGGTCACAACCAATTCTAAGGATATAACAAAATCAATTAATTTCACAACAAATATCCCAAGGCTCCACACAATCTATATAAAACCTCAAAAACAATCAACAGAGATAGAAAAATAATCAACATAGGATACACCTTCATTAATCCAAATTTAGATAATTATATTAACACTTCTTCTTAAGCTTGCTTAATTAATTATTTGCATAGGAAAAATTCATAATGAAATCAAATTCCAAGAAATATCAAACCATCAAACTCACGGAAATAACATAACTATACAAGTAATAATTGCATCGAATTGTCATATAAAAACAAGTTCAGTAATTGTGATTTGAGGCATGGCAATTAGATGATTAAATATATACCAACAATTATCCAATTTACTACACAATATGCCCAAGACTTTAACTCAATAAATTTTGCACATATAAGCATGAGTATTTACTCATCACCTCGCGTACACGGCTTTTCACATTTCACAAATGGCACATAAGACTCGATGCCTAAGGGGTAATTCCCCCACTCGAGGTTAGGAAAGACACTTACCTTTTTGAAGTTATGTCGAAAGTTCAAAATAGCCTTCTCGCTTGAATTAACCTCCAAACAACTCAAATCTATCCAAATTAATTCAATTCAGTGAATATGAATTATAGAAATTAATTCCATATTAAAATACTAGTTTTCCAACAAAATCCGAAATTTAACTCAAACATCGCCCATGGGGCCCACGTCTTAGAATCCAACGAAAGTTATAAAATCCGACAACCCATTCAATTACGAATCCACCCATACCAATTTTACCAAATTCCGATAACAACTCGACCTCCAAATCTTAAATTGTCGTTTTTGGAAGATTTTGCAAAAATCTTGATTTTTCTTCCATAAATTCACGGATTCATGATGTAAATGAGTATGGAATCATAAAATATAATCAATATAGGATAAGGAACACTTACCCCAATGTTTGTTGTGAAAATAAATATATCCCACCCAGGAATAATATCCACGACAAACAATAATAACACAAGAGAGTAACAATAACACCAAATCTTTTAACGGGGTAAAATACAATACCCGAGCGGAGAAATATTATCACTATAATATTATAACTTAGTAGTGTCAAGAGACTAATATAACTTCGAAAGAAATAACAATCTTTATTTTAAAACACCTCACTACAATAATATTGCCACTCACTATTTATCTCACAGACAACAATCTGTGGATTACTCTCACTGCGTTGCTTTCTATTTAGTTTCTCTTTGTTTTTGGTGTATAAAAAATAGAGGGAAGCATCTATATTTATAGGAAAAATTTCCAACCTCACATCCAATCAAATTTGCTCATTCAACAATTTGCAAATTGTTGAATCAACCGCCCAACTTGGCTTTAGCCGCCCACCTGCTTCTTTAACTTTTCAATCCTTTTCTTTGTTTCATTTATGGGTCTCACAAATCTCTCCCTTAATTTTGATTTTTCTTTTTCATTCCAAGACTTGATCTCAATCTCTGAAAATCTTCAAACTTAAGAGGCTTTGTAAAGATATCTGCAGCCTGATCATGAGACTTCGCATATTTGAGTTTGACTTTCTTCTTGGCAATGCGCTCTCTGATTAAGTGATATCTTGTATCTATATGCTTGCTTTGGTCATCATACACCGGATTCTTGGCGAGTACCTGTGCAGATTTTTTATCAATACAAATCTGTGTATCTTCAATTTGTGGCATATTGAGCTCCTTCAATAATCTTATTTGCCAAATAGCATGACAGGTACATGATGTTACTGCTACATATTCGGCTTCACAAGTCGAGAGAATAATTATGGACTGTTTCTTTGAACTCCAAGAAATAACAGAATCACCCAAGAAAAATACAAAACCAGTTGTGCCTTTTCTATCATCAATATCTCCCACATAATCACTATCACAAAATCCCATAAGGTTGAAATCATTAGAAGAAGAATAAAATAACCCAAAGTCGATCGTACCTTTTAGGTAACGAAGAATTCTTCTAGTGACTTTCAAATGCGTGGAGGTTGGAGCTTCCATGAAGCGACATACTACTCCAACTGCAAAGAGTATATCCGGCCTGGTACAAGTCAAGTACCTAAAACTTCCCACAAGACTTTTGAAAAATATGGGATCAACATTTTCTCCTTCATCAAACTTGGACAATTTTGTCCCACTCTCCATCGGTGTGTTCACGGGTTTGTAATCGATCATGTTGAACTTCTTCAAGATATCCTTTGTTTATCTTTATTGAGAGATGAAAATTCCATCCTTCATCTGCTTCACTTCTACGCCCAAGTAGTATGACATGAGCCCTACATCTGTCACCTCGAACTCACGAGACATATCTTTCTTAAAAGCTTCAAACAAACATGGGTTACTACCCGTGGAAATAAGATCATCAACATAAAGACAAACAAGTAAGATATCTCCATTAATATGAACTTTAAGGTAAAGAGCTAATTAATAGAGACAACGAGTAAATCCATTGTCTTGAAAATACTTATCGATGCAACTATTCCATGTTTGTGGGGCTTGCTTTAATCCATATAAATCTTTCTTCAACCGCAACACTTTATCTTTATGGTTTTTTACCACAAAGACCAATGGTTGTTCAACATAGACTTCTTCTTCAAGATAGCCATTCAAAAAAGCTGACTTGACATCTAGTTGGTGGATCTTCCACTTCATTTGCGCCGCCAAAGAGATAAGCAAACGAATCGTCTCTATGCGGGCAACAAGTGCATAGACTTCTTCATAGTCAATGCCTAGCCTTTACTTGTAGCCTTTAGCCATAAGTCGTGCCTTGTATCTCTCCACATCTCCATCAGCATTTTTCTTTGCCTTGTATACCCATTTAACTCCAATTGCTCGATGACCCTTGGGAAGTGTTGTTAACTCCCAAGTGTTTTTCTTATCTATTGACTCGATCTCCTCCTGTATGACTTGTCTCTACCTTTTGTCTTCAACAGCTTCATCAAAGTTCATTGGATCACTATCAGCAAAGAAACAATATAAAAAGTCAAAATTAGTAACTTCTTTTGTGTCCTCTTATAGCTCTTGAATACTCCTTGTCCTATGCGGTTATTCATTTGAACTCTTTTGAGAAGAGGGAGATGCAACATTTGTTGGAGAAGGAGGTGGAGTTGTATCCTGCACAGGTTCCATGGTCCCTGATTCTTCTTCATCACTAAAGTATGGAAGAAAAGCATATGAAGTTTCTTTTTGAGCTTCCCAGTTCCATGCCAATTCTTCATCAAATTCAACATCGCGAATTACTACCATCTTGTCGTTACTTGGGTTGTATAGCTTGCATCCATTTGAACTCGTATCATAGAAAACAAACACATGCTTGACACTTCGATCGTCAAGCTTCGCTCTCCCTTGATGTGGCACATGAGCATAGGCTATGCTCCCAAAGATTCTCAAGTTCTTGACACTTGGCTTTCTTTCACTCCATGTTTCTTGAAGGGTTTGATCTCTAACATTCCTTATTGGAGACCTGTTATTCAAATAAACTGCACAAGAAATAGCTTTAGCCCAATATTCCTTGGGCATACTTTTAGCTTTCAACATACATCTAGCCATATTAAGAATAGTTCGATTCTTTCTCTCTGCAACTCTATTTTGTTGGGGTGAATAAGGTACCGTTAAAGGGCGACGAATTCCATGAGATTGAGAAAAGTCATTAAATTCTTTTGAAGTGAATACGCCTCCTCTATCGGACCTTAAAGCTTTTATTTTATAGCCACTTTCTTTTTCTATAAGTACTTTGAAATTTTTAAAAGCAGCAAAGGCTTCAAATTTTGGTTTAAGAAATAAACCCGTGTCTTTCTACTAAAGTCATCAATGAAGAGTAGAAAGTATTTACTTTTACCAAAGGAAGGTGGATTGATTGGCCCACCCACATCAGTGTGAACAAGCTGGAGCGGTTTGGCTGATCTTGACATGGCCTCCTTTGGAAAACTCCTCCTTGCATGTTTTCCAAGAAGACAAGCTTCACATAATTGATTGGGATGGTTGATTGGTGGTATCCCATGCACCATGTTCTTTTCTCCCATTGATTTTAGCGCTTCAAAATTCAAGTGCCCAAATAGCATGTGCCAACACCATGATTCATCTTGCACATTAGCCTTTAAACACTTTGCATCAATTTCCTTAAGATTCAGAGAAAATAATCTATTCTTTTCCATATGCACTTTAGCAATTAGAATTCCCTTGAATCTCTAAGCCAACGATGCATATTTTTCACGTGAATGTCATATTCCTTTTCAAGAAGCTGGCCCAAACTCAAAATATTACTTTTTAATTTTGGCACATAATAAACATCTTGAATTAGCTTGTGACTACCATCTTTACAGGAGATCAGAATCGTACATATCCCTTCGATTTGAATCTTTGAGGAATCTCCAAAGGACACATTACCTCTCACCATGTTAGTGATCTCCACAAACTTCCCTTTGCATCCACACATATGATTGCTTGCTCCATTGTCCAAATACCACGAGCTGCAATCATTCATGTCTTCTTCTTTGAGTGTCATCAACAGCGTTGACTCAACTTCTTCTTTCTTGTCGTCAACAAGGTTAGATTTTTCTTCAACATAGCTACGACATTCCCAAGAGTAATGGCCAAATTTATGACAATTATAACACTCAATTTTGGATTTGTCATACCTTTGTCCATTATTTTCTTGGTAGTAGCCACGTCCTCTTCCTCCTCTATGACCACTACCATGACCTCTAAATGTCTGGTGGATTTTAACTTCATTGTTGAAGTTGTTACCGTTACTTCTTCCTCTTCCATGACCACCACGGCTTCTGTCTCGCCCGTTTTCTCGATAACTCTTTTCACCTCCATAATCCTTAAAGGATGTCTGAGTTTTAAGAAGTTGCTCCAATGGCACTTCTTGTCTCCTCTTGAACTTTTCTTCATGGGCCTGTAAAGAACCCTCCAATTTCTCTACCATCATAGAGTCTAAATTCTTAGACTTCTCAATAGCACACACCACAAAATCAAATTTAGGTGTTAAAGTGCGAAGGATCTTTTCTACCACACGGAAATCTTTTATGTCCTCCCCATATCTTCTTAATTGATTTATAACAGCCTTCACGTTTGAACAATAATCCGAAATGCATTCGAATTCTTTCATTTTTAAAACTTCAAAATCAGCCCTTAGAATTTGAAGTTTTACCTTCCTCACCTTGTCCACTCCTTGAAGAGAATTTTGTAAAATCCCCCAAGATTCCTTTGAGGTGGTAGCATCTGCCACCTTCTCAAATATGGCATCATCCAAACATTGGTGGATGAGCGTGAGGGCTTATTGATCCTTCTTCCTCGTCTTTGCCAAGACCACTTTTTTCATTTTGAGGCAGAGCTTCCTCGTTATCGGGATTTGCATACCCTCTATCTATGATTTTCCACACATCCTGAGAGCCAAGAATGGCTTTCATATGTAGACACCATTTCTCATAATTATCTTTTTTGAGATGGAGGTATTGAAAAGACATCGAACCATTATTTGCCATGGCTCTGATACCATGTTGTTGGGAAAATAAATATATCCCGTCTAGGAATAATATCCACGACAAATAATAATAACACAAGAGAGTAATAATAACACCAAATCTTTTAACGGGATAAAATACAATACCCCAGCGGAGCAATATTACCATTATAGTATTACAACTTAGTAGTGTCAAGAGACTACTACAAATCTAAAGAAATAACACTCTTTATTTTAAAACACCTCACTACAATAATATTGCCACTCACTATTTATCTCACAGACAACAATCTGTGGATTACTCTCACTGCTTTGCTTTCTATTTAGCTTCTCTTTGTTTTTGGTGTATTAAACATAGAGGGAAGCATCTCTATTTATAGGCAAAATTTCCAACCTCTCAGATAATTAAATTTGCTCATTCGACTATTTGCTAATTGTTGAATCAGCCGCCCAACTTGGCTTCAGCTGCCCACCTGCTTCTTCAACTTTTCAATCCTTTTCTTTGTTCCATTTATGGGTCACACAATGTTTTTTCGTGAAAATCGCCCAAAAATCGCCTAAGAACCGTGCTCCAAATATCCAAAACAAAATGAAGGAAATGATAATTTTTGGTCCTTAAGTTTCTGTCCATCCGTCACTAAAAGTTCACACGAGAACTTTCTTGCACCAGCCTTCATTTAATCCATCATAACTTTCTGTACAAATGTCCAAATGATGAATGAGTTAACTTTCTGGAAACTAGAATCAAAAGAATACAATGTTCATGTTTTGATAATTTTTTGATTCCTTATACATTGCGAGATATAAGCTACCAAAGTCGGCTCCATGCATCAGAAATTTCTGGCGAAACTGCCCTACCAGCCTTCATTCAATCAATCATAACTTTCTGTACAAATGTCCAAATGATGAATGGTTTAACATTTTGTGAACTAGAATCAAAGGGCTACAATTTTGGAGTTTTAAAAATTTTCAAATTCCTTATAGATTGCGAGATATAAGCTTCCACCGTTATGTGATGACCCAAAATGTCATCTTTAAATTTAATAAGTAATTCTGTATTCTAAGACCTTGAAAAGCACCATTTATCATTTCTCGACTTGTGTGCGTAGTCCGTAAAATTTTTCGAAAAGTTTTCATGTGAAAAATTGATTAAAATATGAAATAGAGCTTTAAAACTCAACAGAGTTGACTTTGGTTAATATTTTTAGCAAATGGACCCAGATCAATGTTTTGCCAGTTTTGGTAGCTCCGTATCGTGATTTGAGACTTGGGCATATACCCAGAATTTAATTTGGAGGTTCCTAGCTCAAGTTATGACCATTTAACGGAATTAGCAATTTAAAGACTAAAGATTTCCAAGTTTGACCACGGGGTTGACTTTTTGATATCGGAGCCGGAATCCGATTTTGGAAATTTGAATAGCTCCGTTATGTCATTTATGACTTGTGTGACAAATTTGAAGTCATTCCTGATTCATTTAATATGTATTGGCACAAGATTTGCAAATTGAAAAGCTTAAAACTTAAAAGTTCAAATCGAGGTGTGAATTGTAGTTTTGATGTTGTTTGGCGAGAATTGAAACCCCGAGTAAGTCTGTATTATGTTTCTGGACTTTTTGGTATATTCGGACGGGGTCCCGAGTACCCTGTGTGTGATTCGGATCGAATTGTGAACTTAAGCCAATTCTGGAAATTCTGCCTCTGATGTAATCGCACCTGCGAGGGTCTTGGCCGCAGGTGCGGCGGAATTGCGCAGATGCGGGACTCGCCTGGCCTGGGGTCTTCGCAGGTCCGGCTATTTTGCGCAGAAGCGGATGTCGCATGTGCGACAGGAATGTCCGCAGATGCGGAACTTCACCTGGCAGCCTGGCATCGCAAATGCGAGTCCGCAAATGCGGAACTTTTATCCGCATATGCGAAAATGACTAGGAAGAGCCCATAAATTCGGAAGTCACCATTTTTACTCATTTTTGAGTTTCAAGTCTCGGGTTTGGGCGATTTCAAGGGGGATTTTCACGACTTTGAATTGGATAACTGTTCTATAACCAAAAGTGATTATATTTCACAAATCCATGTCTATATTAATCATTTATTTCGGATTTAGATGGAAGAAATTGGAATTTTTGTAAAACTTTCCAAAAAAACAAAAATTTAGATTTGAAGGCCTATTTGACATCAGAATTGGATAATTCTTATATGGTTGAACTCGTAGCGGAACGGGCGTTCGGATTTTGCGAGTTTTTCCAGAATTTGAGATGTGGGTCCCACTGTCAAATAATTTAATGAATTTCGGATTTTTATCCGAAAAATTTGTAAATTCATATGGAATTAATTCCTATGATTCGTATTGAGTATACCGAATTGTTTGTGAATATATTTGACATTTTTGGAGACAAATTTAAAAAGAAAAGCTATGGTCGAGTAATTGATTGAAATTTGCAAAGCGAGGTAAGTGTCGTGGTTAACCTTGACTTGAGGGAATAGAACCCTTAAATTACTTGTTATGTGAAATGCATGTGAACGACGTATAGGCGAGGTGACGAGTGTCAATACATCGTCAAATTAATTATTTTTCTTCTTACTTGAAAAATCATAAATTATTTTAAATCATAAATTAATTATTATAATAATTGTTTCTCTCCTATTCTTTGTCAAATATTAATTCTTGAATTCATGTATTAATTGTTACATGCTATTTGAATTATGTGTTTTAATTGTTATTTGACATTTAGCATATTAAATATTAAACTACCTATTTTCTCTCTAATTTCCATAATAATTTGTTATTTAACATTGTTTGTTTCATGATTAAATCATAATTATTGTATGTTTGTTGTCATATAATTTCATATTAATTGTTGCATTTATTGGGAAAATTCCTTCTATAAGAATTGGTAAATGAATATATTGGAAGAGCGGCTTACACGCCGCAACAGAATTGATTGAAATGAATATATTGGAGGATCGGGTTGCATGCCGCAATAGACTTATTAAAAGACTTATTAAAAGTCCCCTAATATCTGCTTTTCCCATATTTGTTTCTGCTTTTGGGACTTGCCGGAGTGATTGGTTATGGAATTCAGAGAGTTTGGGACACTTAGTCCCTAGTTGTGAGTTTAAGCCTTAGAGTTTGGACCGTAGTTGGAACTATGTGAAGACGGATCCGGAATGGAATTCCGTTGACCCCGTTAGCTCTGTTGAGTGATTTTGGGGTTAAGAGTACGTTCAGAATGTGTTTTGGAGGCCTGTAGTAGATTTAGGTTTGAATTAGCGAAAGTTAGTTTTTCGGCGATTTCGGCCGATAGTGAAAATTTTTATATCGAGCACGGAATGGAATTATGAAAGTGGATGTAGGTTTGTAGTGTCTTTTTTGATATGTGTATAAAATTTGAGATCATTCGGACTAGATTAGATGTGGTTCGGCGTCGTTTGTAGAATTTGGAAAATTTTAAATTCTTAGGCTTGAATCCGTGCTTAATTCATGATTTTAGTGTTTTTCGATGTGGTTTGAAGGCTCGACTAAGTTCGTATGGTGTTTTAGGATTGGTTGGTATGTTTGGTTGAGGTCCCGGGGGCCTCGGGTGTGTTTCAGATGCTTAACGGAATGAATTTGGACTTAGGAAAAATCTGGTACTTTTGCTGGTTCTGCTGTAAATGCACATGCGCAAGGCTGCCCGCAGGTGCGAGCAAATTGGTGCAGAAGAGGAGTTGGGTGGATTAGTCAGGGGTCGCATGTGCGTGGGAAAAGGCCGCATCTGCGATGCCCGTAAATACGCAAGACTGTTCGCAAGTGCGCAAGTTACGCAGAAGCGGAAGGGATTTTCGCAGGCGCGCAGGTGCGGCCCTTTCATCGCAGGTGCGAAGGCAGAGAGGGGCAAATGAATTGCGCAGATGTCCACTTTGTTCGCACAAGCGCACCCGCAGGTGCGAAAATACCTAGGCAGTGGTAAAAACCGAAGGGCTTCGCGATTTTTGTCATTTTTGACTTTACAAACTCGGTTTAGGGCGATTTGTGAGAGCATCTTCGAGGCATTTCTTGAGGTAAGTCCCTTGTGCTCATTTTTGATCAATAATCTTGCTTTGCCATGTATTTTCCCACCTAGTTAGTGTGTATTTAAGGTGGAAATTGAAAGTTGGAGGGTAGGGATTTGGAAGTTTGATTTGTGGATTTAGAGGACCATTTGGTGTCGGATTTTAGTAAATTTGATATGGTTAGACTCGTGAGTGAATGGGTGTTCAAAATTTATAATTTTTACCCGATTCCGAGATGTGGGCCCGAGGAGACTTTTTGGGCGTTTTTCCAAATTTCACGCTTTAGCTTCGAATTAATTAGCTAAATTAGTTACTTGTAGTCATATTTACATTATGCAATTAATTTGAATAGATTTGTGCCATTTGGAGCCGGATACTCGTGGCAAGAACGTGATATTGAGTTGATTTGAGCGGTTCAAGATAAGTGGCTTGCCTAATCTTGTGTTGGGGTCTTCCCCTTAGGATGTTTGATATTAATTGATATGTGGGCGCCGTGTACGTGAGGTGACGAGTACGTACACATGCTATTATTGCAAAAATCCCGTTTTTCCTTTCTAAATCATAAACTATTTTCCTTATTAAATTGCACTGATACATTTAATTGTTAAACTTAGATTTGAGATGCATGCTTACGTATTTTAACTGCCTAATTGACATTCTGTACACCATGCTTAGTTAAGTCCCTATTTTCCTTATATGTGTCTAGTATAAACTGTATAACTCGATGCCATACCTTCCATTTCATCTTGCGTTGCATATTTAAATTAGGACTACGGACGTATTTCGGGAGATCCCCCCTGTACAACATATTTACTTTGGGACTACGGACTTATTCCGGGAGATCCCCAAGCATCGCATATTTACTTTGGGACTACGGACATATTCCGAGAGATCCCCCCACACTGCATATTTACTTTGGGACTACAGATGTATTCCGAGAGATCCCCCTGTTCTGTATATTCATTTAGAACTTCGGGATGGTATCCCCGGAGATTCCCCACAGTGTTTACCTTGTTCTGAGCCGAGGGCTCCCTTAATTGTTAAATTTTCGAGAATTTCTTTAACTGTGTTACCATAAATTTTACTTCTATCTTTTACTGTTTAATTTATTATATTTAATCCGATAGGGCCTTGACCTGACCTCGTCACTACTCGACCGAGGTTAGGCTTGGCACTTACTGGGTACCATTGTGGTGTACTCATGCCCTTTCCTGCACATATTTTCGTGTGCAGATCTAGGTGCGAGCTATCAGCCTCGGGTTTAGTGTGTGCTGTTGATTCTAGGAGACTTCAAGGTACTTCTGCTTGCGTCTGTAGATCCTCGGAGTTCTCTTTTACTCCCTCGCCTAGAGACTTTCTTTATTATCTTTAGACTTTTTTTGTATAGAGCTACATAGATTATTGCAGCTTGTGACTTAGTGATATTCCGGGTCTTGGAAAGTTATTTTGTATATGCCGAGTGGTACTACTCTTGGTTATTCACATTATATTATTTATCTTTAAAATGTTGTGTTTTCTTTATATGTTTCGTAATATTAGGCTTACCTAGTCGTAAAGACTAGGTGCCATCACGACACCTTACGGAGGGTTAAATTTGGGTCGCGACAAGTTGGTACCAGAGAACTAGGTTTATACGAGTCGTGAGTCACAAGCCGATTTATTAGAGTCTCGTGAATCGGTGCGAAGACGTCCCTACTTATCTTCAGGAGGCTATGTAACTATTAAGAACAATCAAACTTCTTTGATTTACTTGTCGTGTCAGTTATTGACATCAAAAAAATTCTAAGATTCTATTCTATTCTTTCTCATAGATGGTGAGGACCCATACCGGGAGGGCCGACGATCACGCACCTGAGCCCCTTGTCAAAGCTGCTAGAGGCCGGGGTTGGGGTAGAGGATGACCACGCCGCTACATCTCAGGCCGGGGGAGGGGCACAGACTCCTGCAGCCCGCACTCCTGAGCAGAGGGTCCAGGTTGACCAGGCCCCAGAGTATATTCCTATGCCTCCAGTGGCTCCGGTTCAGCATGAGATCAGGGTAGCTGCTTCTGAGACAGAGAAGCTCAGACTTGAAAGGTACAAGAAGTACCACCTACTTACTTTCAGCGGACTAGCTTCAGATGATGCTTTGGGTTTTCTTGAGGAGTGTCATCGCATTCTCCGCACTATGGGCATTGTGGAGACGAGTGGGGTTTCTTTCACCGCTTTCCAGTTGAGGGGAGCAGCATATCAGTGGTGGCGTGCCTATGAGCTGAGTAGTCTGGACGAGGCAGCCTCACTTACTTGGACTCAGTTTTCAGAGATGTTCTTGCTTGAGTATGTTCCTCAGAGCCTCAGGGATACTTGGTGTGCAGAGTTTGAGCAGCTGTGTCATGGTGCTATGACTGTGTCGGAGTATGCAGTCTCTTTCAGTGAGTGAGCTCGCCATGCACCGGCTCTGGTTGCTACAGTCAGAGAGAAGGTTCGCCGCTTCTTTGAGGGTCTCCACCCCAGTATTCGGACCAGCATGGCCAGAGAGTTGGATATGGACATCACCTATCAGCAGGCAGTGAGAATTGCTAGGAGAGTGGAGGGCATGTTTTCCCAGGACAGAGAGGAGAGAGAGACCAAGAGGTCTCGAGAGACTGGTCATTATTCAGGAGCTCGTGCACCAGCAACACGCTATGATAGGGGTTTTGTGATTCGCCCTGTTCATTCAGATCTTCCAGCAGCCAGCGGTGTTCCAGCTCCTCCTAGACCTCATGAGCCCTATTATGCACCGCTAGTATCCAGCATGTCTCCTACTCGAGGTACTATTACTAGCCAGTCCAGCAGGCCAGATCCGAGTCAGTCTTAGTTGTCGCCTACTTCGTGAGGTTATTTTGAGTGTGGTGACACTAGTCACCTGGTTAGAGATTGCCCCAGAGCCAGGAGGGGTGCACCTCCATAGACTTATCAGCCTCCACGTACACCACCGGGTCCGCCGGTCATTTTTCCAGCACCAGCTGCCACCTCACCTCCTCAGCCAGCTCAAGCTAGAGGTCGGTGAGGTCAAGGTCGCCTAGAGGGGGAGGCCAGGCCAGGTACTATGCCCTTCCAGCCCGTTCAGAGGCCGTTGCTTCATATTCATTCATCACAGGTATCGTCCCTATCTTTCATAGGGATGCATCAGTATTATTTGACCCAGGCTCTACGTATTCATATGTGTCTTCTTATTTTGCTCCACATTTGGGGATATCTCGGGATTCTTTGAGTTCCCATGTTTATGTATCTGCTCCCGTGGGAGATTCTCTCGTTGTGGACCGCGTATATCGGTCATGTTTGATTGTTCTTAGTGGTTTTGAGACCAGAGCCAATTTGTTATTACTCAGTATGGTAGATTTTAATGTTATCTTAGGCATGGACTAGTTGTTGCCCATTATGCTATTCTTGATTGTCACGCTAAGACCGTGATGCTGGCTATGCCAAGCTTGCCGAGATTAGAGTGGAGATGTACCTTAGAGTATACTTCCCGCAGGGTCATTTCATTTCATAAGGCTCAACGAATGGTTGAAAAGGGGTGTGATGCGTATTTGGCATATGTGAGAGATGTCAGTATTGATACACCTACAGTTGAGTCAGTTCCAGTAGTGAGGAACTTTCCAGATGTGTTCCCAGCTGATCTTCCAGGCATGCCGCCCGACAGAGATATTGATTTTGGCATTGATTTGTTGCCGGGCACTCAGCCCATTTCTATTCTTCCCTACCTTATGGCTCCTCCTGAGTTGAAGGAGTTGAAGGAGTAGTTGCAGGAGTTGCTTGATAAGGGTTTCATCAGGCCCAGTGTATCACCTTGGGGTGCTCCGGTCTTATTTGTGAAGAAGAAGGATGGTTCTATGCGGATGTGTATTGATTACCGCCAGTTGAATAAAATCACAGTGAAGAATAGGTATCTATTGCCTTGTATTGATGACTTATTTGATCAGTTACGGGGTGACACAGTGTTTTCCAAGATTGACTTACGTTCAGGTTATCATCAGTTGAAGATTAGGGAGTCAGATATCCCGAAGAATGCTTTCAGGACCAGATATGGTCACTATGAGTTTCTTGTCATGTCATTTGATGCACAGTGTGTTCCGGCCTTATCTTTATTCCTTCGTCATTGTGTTTATTGACGACATCCTGGTGTATTTCTGGTCTAGGGAAGATCATGAGCAGCACCTGAGGACCGTGCTTCAGACTTTGAGGGAGAAGAAATTATATGCAAAATTGTTTTATTGTGAATTCTAGCTTGATTCAGTGGCATTCTTGGGCCACATAGTGTCTTGTGATGGGATCAAGGTAGATCCGAAAGAAGGAGGATGTTGTGCAGAGTTGGCCTAGACCGTCATCAACTATGGAGATCTGTAGTTTCCTTGGTTTGACGAGGTATTACCGTCACTTTGTGGGGGGGGGATTTTCATCCATTGCAGCACCTATGACCAGGCTGACCCAGAAGTGTGCTCTGTTCAGGTGGACCGAGGAATGTGAGGAGAGATTTCAGAAGCTCAAGACAGCTTTGACTACAGCCCCAGTATTAGTATTGCCTACAGGTTCGGGGTCCTACACTGTCTATTGTGATGCCTCGAGGATTGGCCTTGGAGCAGTATTGATACAGGACGGTAGGGTGATTGCCTACGCGTCTAGGCAATTGAAGGTGCATAAGAAGAATTATCCGGTTCATGATCTCGAATTAGCAGCTATTGTTCACTCCCTGAAGATCTGGCACCATTATTTGTATGGTGTTCCTTGTGAGATTTACACTGATCACCAAAGTTTGCAACACTTGTTCAGGCAGAAGGACCTTAATTTGCGTCAGCGGAGGTGGTTGGAGCTACTTAAAGACTATGATATCACTATATTATACCACCCGGGGAAGGCCAATGTAGTGGCCGACGCCTTGAGTCGCCGGGCAGAGAGTTTGGGGAGTTTGGCATATCTTCCTACAGCTGAAACCGGATAGATTACTTCAGAGGTTAGAGATCCCAGAGTGGAAGTGGGAGCGGATCACCATGGACTTTGTAGTTGGACTTCTACGGACTTTGAGAAGGTTCGATGCTATTTGGGTGATCGTGGATCGGCTGACCAAGTCAGCTCATTTTATTCCAGTGTTGACCACTTATTCTTCTGAGAGGTTGGCTGAGATTTATATCAGAGAGATTGTCCTCCTTCATGGTATTCCAGTATCCATCATTTTAGACAGAGGTACACAGTTCACATCACGGTTTTGGAGAGCCGTACAACAGGAGTTGGGTACTAGGGTGGAGTTGAGCACAACCTTTCACCCTTAGACGGACGGGCAGTCCGAGCGCATGATTCAGATTCTTGAGGATATGCTCTGTGCCTGTGTGATGGAGTTTGGAGGGTCATGGGACCAATACATGCCACTTGCAGAGTTCGCTTACAACAACAGTTACCAGTCCAGCATTCAGATGGCACCGTGTGAGGCTTTGTATGGTAGGCGGTGTCGGTCCCCAGTGGGTTGGTTTGAGCCGGGCGAGGCCCGAATGATGGGTACAAATTTGGTCCAGGATGCCCTGGATAAGGTGAAGGTGATTTAGGAGAGACTTCGCACAGCCCAGTCTAGGCAGAAGAGTTATGCGGTCCGTAAGGTTCGTGATTTGGCATTTATGGTTGGTGAGCGGGTCTTGCTTCGGGTATCGCCTATGCAGGGCATTTTGAGGTTCAGGAAGAAGGGCAAGCTGAGCCCGAGGTTCATTGGTCCTTTTGAGATATTGCGGCGAGTTGGAGAGGTTTCTTATGAGCTTGCCTTGCCTCCTAGCCTAGCAGGAGTTCACCCGGTATTCCACGTGTCTATGCTCCGGAAGTATCACGGTGATCCGACTTATGTATTGGATTTCAGCTCAGTCCAGTTGAACAAAGATCTGTCTTATATTGAGGAGCTAGTAGCCATTTTGGACAGACAGGTTAGAAAGCTCAGGTCAAAGAATATTGCTTCAGTAAAAGTCCAATGGAGGCATCCGCCAGTCGAGGAGGCGACTTGGGAGACCGAGTAAGATATGCGCAGCCAGTACCCTCATCTTTTTCATCCAAAAGCCTTTTCCCTGGAGTGCAGCCCCAAAATTGTAACGACCCGGCCGGTAGTTTTGAGAATTTGAGCCCCGATCCCCTAATATCTGCTTTTCCCATATTTGTTTCTACTTTTGGGACTTGCCAGAGTGATTGGTTATGGAATTCAGAGATTTTTGGGACACTTAGTCCCTAGTTGTGAGTTTAAGCCTTAGAGTTTGGACCGTAGTCGGAACTGTGTGAAGATGGATTTGGAATGAAATTATGTCGACTCTTTTAGCTCCGTTGAGTGATTTTGGGGTTAGGAGCACATTCGGAATGTGTTTTGGAGGCCTGTAGTAGATTTAGGCTTGAATTAGCGAAAGTTAGTTTTTCGGCGATTTCGGCCGATAGTGAAAATTTTGATATCGAGCTCGGAATGGAATTCAGAAAGTTGATATAGGTTTGTAGTGTCATTTGTGACATGTGTGTAAAATTTGAGGTCATTCGGACTAGATTTGATGTGGTTCGGCGTCGTTTGTAGAATTTGAAAAATTTTAAATTCTTAGGCTTGAATCTGTGCTTAATTCATGATTTTGGTGTTGTTCAATGTGGTTTGAAGGCTCGACTAAGTTCGTATGGTGTTTTATGATTGGTTGGTATGTTTGGTTGAGGTCCCGGGGGCCTCGGGTGTGTTTCAGATGCTTAACGGAATGACTTTGGACTTAGGAAAAATCTGGTGCTTTTGCTGGTTCTGCTGTAATCGCACCTGCGCAAGGTTACCCGCAGGTGCGAGCAAATTGGCACAGAAGAGGAGTTGGGTGGACTAGTCAGGGGTCGCAGGTGCATGGAAAAGGCCGCATCTGCGATGCCCGCAAATGCGCAAGACTGTGCGCAAGTTACGCAGAAGCGGAAGGGATTTTCGTAGGCACGCACGCGCAGGTGCGGCCCTTTCGTCGTAGGTGCGAAGGCAGAGGGGGGCAAGTGAATTGCGCAGATGCCCACTTTGTTCGCACAAGCACACCCGCAGGTGTGAAAATACCTGGGCAGTGGTTAAAATCGAAGGGCTTCGCGATTTTTGTCATTTTTGACTGCAAACTCGGTATAGGGCGATATGTGAGAGCATCTTCGAGGCATTTCTTGAGGTAAGTCCCTTGTGCTTATTTTTTATTAATAATCTTGCTTTGCCATGTATATTCCCACCTTGTCAGTGTGTATTTAAGGTGAAAATTGGAAGTTGGAGGCTAGGGATTTGGAAGTTTGATTTGTGGATTTGGAGGACCATTTGGTGTCGGATTTTAGTAAATTTGATATAGTTAGACTCATGAGTGAATGGTTGTTCAAAATTTGTAATTTTTACCCGATTCCGAGACGTGGGCCCGGAGAAACCTTTTGGGCATTTTTCCTAATTTCACGCTTTAGCTTCGAATTAATTAGCTAAATTAGTTACTTGTAGTTATATTTACATTATGCAATTAATTTGAATAGATTCGGGCCATTTGGAGTCGGATAAACATGGAAAGAACGTGATATCGAGTTGATTTGAGCGGTTCGAGGTAAGTGGCTTGCCTAATCTTGTGTTGGGGACTTTCCCTTAGGATGTTTGATATTAATTGATGTGTGGGCGCCGTATACGTGAGGTGATGAGTACGTACACATGTTATTATTGCAAAAATCCCATTTTTCCTTTCTAAATCATAAACTGTTTTTCCTTATTAAATTGCACTGATACGTTTAATTGTTAAACTTGGATTTGAGATGCATGCTTACGTATTTAACTGCCTAATTGACATTTTGTGCGCCATGCTTAGTTAAGTCCCTATTTTCCTTATCTGTGTCTAGTATAAACTGTATAACTCGATGCCATACCTGCCATTTCATCTTGCGTTGCATATTTAAATTGGAACTACGGACGTATTCCGGAAAATCCCCCATATACTGCATATTTACTTTGGGACTACAGATGTATTTCGGGAAATCCCCCAACACTGCATATTTACTTTAGGACTACGGACGTATTCCGGGAGATCCTCCAGCACTGCATATTTACTTTGGGACTACGGATGTATTCCGGGAGATCCCCCTGTACTGCATATTCATTTGGAACTACGGGACGGTATCCCGGGAGATTCCTCACTGTGTTTGCCTTGTTTTGAGTCGAGGGCTCCCTTAACTGTTAAATTTTCGAGAATTTCTTTAACTGTGTTACCGTAAATTTTACTTATATCTTTTACTGTTTAATTTATTATATTTACTCTGATATGGCCTTGACCTGACCTCGTCACTACTCGACCGAGGTTAGGCTTGTCACTTACTGGGTACCATTGTGGTGTACTCATGCCCTTTCCTGCACATGTTTTCGTGTGGAGATCTAGGTGGGAGCTATCAGCCTCGGGGTTAGTGCGTGCTACTGATTCTAGGAGACTTCAAGGTACTTCTACTTGCGTCCGCAGACCCTCGGAGTTCTCTTCTACACCCTCGCCTAGAGACTTTCTTTATTATCTTCAGACTTTTTTGTATAGAGCTACATAGATTATAGCAGCTTGAGACTTAGTGATATTCCGGGTCTTGGAAAATTATTTTGTATATGCGGAGTAGTACTACTCTTGACTATTCACATTATGTTATTTATCTTTAAAATATTGTGTTTTATTTATATTTTACGTTATATTAGGCTTACCTAGTCGTAAAGACTAGGTGTCATCATGACACCTTACGGAGGGTTAAATTTGGGTCATGACAAGTTGGTACCAGAGCACTAGGTTCATAGGAGTCGCAAGTCACAAGCCAGTTTATTAGAGTCTCGTGGATCGGTGTGGAGACGTCCGTACTTATCTTCAGGAGGCTATGTAACTATTAAGAACAATCGTACTTCTTTGATTTCCTTGTCGTGTGAGTTATTGACATCAAAAAAAGATTATATTCTATTCTTTCTCACAGATGGTGAGGACCCGTACCGGGAGGACCGACGATCACGCACCCGAGTCCCCTGTCAGAGCCACCAGAGGCCGGGATCGGGGTAGAGGACGACCACGTGGTGCAGCCCGAGCACCTGCGAGAGCTGTGTCAACGGAGCCCCCAGCAGCTCTAGCTGGAGCGCCAGGACCGGAGATCCCTATTTCTACTCCAGCCCTCAAGGAGACTTTAGCTCAGTTCTTGAGCATGTTCAGCACTCTTGCTCAGGCTGGACTATTTCCGATAGCTCCCGCTACATCTCAGGCCGGGGGAGGGGCACAGACTCCCACAGCCCGCACTCCTGAGTAGAGGGTCCAGGTTGATCAGGCCCCAAAGTATATTCCTATGCCCCCAGTGGCTCCGGTTCAGCATGAGATCAGGGTAGCTGCTTTTGAGGCAGAGCAGCTCAGACTTGAGAGGTACAAGAAGTTCCACCCACCTACTTTCAGCGGACTAGTTTCAGATAATGCTCTGGGTTTTCTTGAGGAGTGTCATCGCATTCTCCGCACTATGGGCATTGTGGAGACGAGTGGGGTTTCTTTCACCGCTTTCCAGCTGAGGGGAGCAGCATATTAGTGGTGGCGTGCCTATGAGTTGAGTAGTTCGGATGAGGCAGTCTCACTCACTTGGACTCAGTGTTTAGAGATGTTCTTGCGTGAGTATGTTCCTCAGAGCCTCAGGGACGCTTGGCGCGCAGAGTTTGAGCAGCTGCGTCAGGGTGTTATGACTGTGTCGGAGTATGCAGTCCGTTTCAGTGAGTTAGCTCGCCATGCACCGGCTCTGGTTGCTACAGTCAGAGAGAGGGTTCGTCGCTTCATTGAGGGACTCCACCCCAGTATTCGAACCAGGATGGCCAGGGAGTTGGAGATGGACATCACTTATTAGCAGGCAGTGAGCATTGCCAGGAGAGTGGAGGGCATATTTGCCCGAGACAGAGAGGAGATAGAGGCCAATAAGAGATGAGTTGGCACCTCTCATTGGCCAACAATCATATTTATCCTTTTCCTCATTTAGCTTATTTATCTACTATATTAAGAAGAATAAAAATAGAAAAGACACGCCTTTAAAGTCTTAGTACACGCCTTACTCACTTTTTGTAACGGTTGCAGATCCATTGCCACCACTTTAATTCTTATTCCGTAATGTTTTATAATCCCTTCCGCCCCTTTAGAACAACCACCAACTTCTTTTCATCTCCTCACTTTTTGGAGGACTAGGAATCAGGCTGCTTGCCTACATATTTGAAGTACCCACATGTCGACAGGAAAATGTATGAAGGAAACTTGAAGTTCACACGCAAAAACTCGGAATTTTCTACAAATCATGAGAGTTAGGAATGTTGTTATTCTCAAGTATGTCTTCCTAACAATATTTCTATACTTCTCTTCTATTATTCTTCCTTTCATCCCTTGGATCTTGACTATATGTACCGGCAATAATGACCAAGATGATAAATCAGTTGTGTGTTTCTCTATATTTTTATACTAGCTTTTACTATGTTCATTATTCTGACTAAATTATGTCGTACCATAATGTTGATGTAGAGAGGCTGAAATAGGGGATGCATGTCGTACATAGCCCGTAACAATCCTTTATATTCAAATATCTTGAACACCGTTGTCCATTGAAGTTATAACAGACAAAATCACAGCTTGACCTCCGGGGAAGACGGGAGCATGTACAATTTCTATTGTTCTTCTTTCTTATTTTGTGTTTTTCATTTTCCTTTTCAAATTTGTTGGAGACGGTCTCCATAGACACATTGTTCTCTGGAAAACATTGAATAGACGATGATGGATTCATCCTTTTACGTTTATGCGTATTTTACTTATATAACTTTAACTTTTTATGACTAGTAACAACAACAACAAATATATATATATATATATATATATATATATATATATATATATATATGGATGAAAGAAGAACAGCAAAATTGAAATTGAAATAATAGGATGAAGAAAACGAATCAAGGTGCATCAATTCAACTTAAACAAAAAAGAAAACAGAGGATGAATTCCAATTTATTTGATATAGTCATAAAAGTTGATTAGACACTGAGAGAATATTTACAAAGGATGACTATATGATGCAATGTTTATTTTCTGGAGCAGGCCATCTGTGCCAACCCAAAACAAACTTATGTTCTCCCTATTAATGTGCAGTATGCACTAATTCGACATACTCAAAAATAATTTAGTAATGTTTTCAGATAGAAAAAATTCTTATTTTTCATGTATATTAAATTTTTTAATTCAAACTACCCTTTCATTGTTTAGATGTTATTTTCATACAAATTTTTATTCACATCAAGTTGTGTTCCACAAATTAATAAGATTGAATCCTGAGCAACTCAGTGAAAACTTTCACAAAAAGTTATTGGTTCTTATATTTTGTTGGGACATGGAACTAAGGAAGGGACATGTCTGGATTTGTTTTCTCTTGGACATATCTGGAAAATAAATTGACTGTATTTGATTTTAATACTTATTTTCCAATTCGTTTTAATTGATGCTCCTTTTAACCGGTGAATACTACTAATATCTTATTAATTCATTGAAGGCTAGCTAACTAAAGTAGCAAAAGGTTGGAAGGGTCAAGAAAGTTTTCTGTGGTAAAAATAATGAGAGGTACACTATGTGAATTATTGAAACGAGATGTTCATCAACTTTTATTATTTGGTCAGTATTGTGTTCTCGGTAATGAATAGATTTTAACCAATGATTATTGAAACAGTTTACCACATGAGGATTTGCAATTAAAGTTTAGCAATCATAGATTATACAAAAATAAGTATCTCTATAAGATTAAGAATTTAAAAATTAAGAGAGAAAAACTCTAAGTGTTAGAATTTTTTTAAATATCCAAAATTTTAAAAATTATGTCATATATTTAATAAGAACTTTTATAACCGCGCGAAATACGAATAAATTTACTAGTGTAAGAGATAAAAGGTTCTGTCGAAAAGCATTTTAAATGAAGTCAATATGACCAAGAAAAGAAAGGAAAACAAAAAAGAGGAAACAGAAAAGTTAAAGTAATGACTATATATACATATATAATTATATATCATGCAAGACAATGGGTATCAATTAAGTTGATCCCCACCCCTTGGATTGCCTAAAAGAAAAGAAGCATAAATCTGAAGACTTGTGGTATTGTTTTGAGTCACAAATCTCATTATCTTATTACCCTTAAATCTCATTTTCTTAAATGTTGCTTTTCTGCCGAGTTAGCTTTCATAACTAATGACTCGGCAAGAAAAGCAACATTTAAGAAAAGGAAAAAGGGTATGATAAAGAAGGTGAGTGACGAAAGCTAATTTCACCTTCTTCCTTGTCATTTTCTTTCTTCCTTGGATGCAACAGATATGCAAACAAGGTAAAAGTATTTGGTAGATATGTGCTAGTTCAGACAAGAGATGTTGGGATATATTTTGTTGCTTGGAATGGCAATGTTATATACAAATTTGAATATGTTCTCTAATTAATATGGAAGATTTTGCATTTGTTTGCATAGCTGGAAGGAGACATTGATGACCCAAGATATTTGGAAAGAATTTATTACTACCAAATATTTACATTAATACATTTGATTTACGCATGAGCAAATCAGCGTGAGGTGCTTTTGATTTTGGAACCATACCATTGATGACTAAGGCTATAGGGTTGTAGGGCTTTAGGTAGGACAAGAAGCCTGAGACTTTGCTTCCGCAATCAAATACATTACCCCATGCGTTTGTCCCAATTTTGGGGGTAAAAGTTAAAAAATTCTTTTTTAAAAGAAGTTGGTGTCTAAAGATTGAAATATCTTCTTATAATGGTTTAATATGTTTGATGAATAATATATACACTTCACCAGAAGTCATCCTGTTCAATCCTGCTACTAAGAAATATAAATTGTTTTATAACTTCAAGTCACAATTTTATTACCACTGCAATGCAAAAGATACAATTTGAAGAAGGAGGGTATAGCCTGGCCTTCTATGGATTGAGAATCTGACACGCAAATTCATACAATAAGTACATAATTGGTGTGATTATCTCCACACCAACATGCCAATTGGTAATAAAGTGGAGAACTCATGGTGATTCATATACTATGGTACTTGGTATTCTCGTCTTGACTCGGAATGCTGAAATTTGCCATCTATCTACATTTAGAAGCCATTTGCCTGCCGCGGTAATGTATCAAAATAAGTAAAAATATACACTTCCTCTAATTGGTGACTTAGAGAAGTCATCTTGTCCGCAACTTGATTTGCTTCTCTAAAATAATGTCTAATGATTAGACCCTTTTGTTCAACCAGCGTTTTTACCTCCTTAAGAAGACTGTTGATTCTCCATGGTGTGGACCATATGCCTTGAATGCAGTTGTGAAGTAGTAAGGAATCAGTTTTACCAATAATCAGTCCATATCCTTGTTGAACGCACCATTTTAGGCCAAAGAGAAAGGCCCCTGCTTCTGCTAAGTTACTTGTTCCTTGACCCATTGGTATAGCATAAGCCATAAGCATTTTACCACCACTATCTCTAACCACCCCGCCACCTCCATAATTCACATTAACACAACTACCATCACTGTTTAAATTAACAAAGAGCAAAGGTGGTTTAAGCCACTTAACCTCAGTTATGAACTTTTCAACCAGAGAGTAGTCAAAGAGTTTATATATATCTTCCCAATTATTGTTAACAGTTAGCTTCCCAAAATGAGAGTTAACTAATTGGGCAATGTTAAAAGTGATAAGTCATTTGGATCTTGCCACTGATAGCCTCTCCATTTTATATTTGCTAAAACACCTTGACCTCCACAGCTCCCATACAACAATAGGAGGCATAATATGGAAAACAAATGCAGCAACAGAGTTTTTGGACTTATAATTCCAACAATTAGCAAACAGAGTTCTTAAGGGGATGTTCATATGAGCTCTCCCAACCATTCCAGCGAAAAATGCCCACACTTGTTGTGAAAAATGTCCTTGACAAAATAAGTGTTCACACGTTTCCTCGCCTGAGATCATTCCAGGAGAAGGGCAGCAACAACATTTAGAGGCTAAGGAAATCCCAAACCTCATGATCCTTTCATCTGCTGTGATTTTTCCATGGACAGCTCTCCAAGCCAAGAAACTGTCACGACCCAAAATCTATTAGTCGTGATGGCACTAAACCCAACTCGATAGGTAAGTCAACTAATAACTGACCGATTTCAATAATAGTAATAAGACAATCAAACAAAGGAATTATCTGAATCTTAAACCTTTCCCAAGTACTGGTAGTACAAATCATGAGCTTCTAAGAATAGAATTTACAAAGCTGATATGAAGTACATATATCTTATGTTTGAAAAGTACATAAACAAAGTTTTTATAAATCTAAGGCTACCGTGAATAAGAGGCAGCTACAACAGGAACGTAGGTACATCTTCAAATCCGGCAATCATCAAGCACAACAACAACAACAGACAACATCTGCACGCAATATGTAGAAGTATAGTATCAGTACAGCCGACCACATGTACTGAGTAAGTAACAAACCTAACCTTAAGTTGAAAGCAGTGACGAGATGGAACATAGGTCGGGTCCAACACCAATAACCAATAGCAGTTCATATCAACGTAGAGCATATAAATAAGAAAATAACTCAGAGATAAAAATGCTCAGCTTTTTCATAGTTTTTCAAAAATTGTTTCGTTTTTCAAGAATATCAGTGGAAACTCAAATCCTTTACCGAAATGGTCGTAAAATATGATATAGTTTGAAAACTTTAAATATTTACAAAAATACTCTCCACAATAAATTAGATGTTTCATTTCCTTTCTAGAGAGCAAGTGCAAAATGACTCTCTATGCCCAGTGTGATGACCCAAAATATCATCTTTAAATTTAATAAGTAATTCTGTGTTCTAAGAACTCGAAAAGTACCATTTATCATCCCTCGACTTGCGTGTACAGTCCGTACAATTTTTCGAAAAGTTTTTATGTAAAAAATAGATTAAAATATAAAATACAACTTTAAAAGAATTTGGTGTCTAAAGATTGAAATATCTTCTTATAATGGTTTAATATGTTTGATGAATAATATATACACTTCACCAGAAGTCATCCTGTTGAATCCTGCTACTAAGAAATATATATTGTTTTATAACTTCAAGTCACAATTTTATTACTATTGCAATGCAAAAGATATAATTTGAAGAAGGAGGGTATAGCCTGGCCTTCTATATGGATTGACAATTTGACACAACAAATTCATACAATAAGTATAGAATTGGTGTGATTATCTCCACACCAACATGCCAATTGGTAATAAAGTGGAGAACTCATGGTGGTTCATATACTATAGTACTTGGTCTTCTCATCTTGACTCAGAATGCTAAAATTTGCCATCTATCTACATTTAGAAGCCCTTTGACCTATCGCGGTAATGTATCAAAATAAGTGAAAATATACACTTCCTCTAATTTGTGACTTAGAGAAGCCATCTTCTCCGCAACTTGATTTGCTTCTCTAAAATAATGTCTAATGATTAGACCCTTTTGTTCAACCAACGTCTTTACCTCCTTAAGAAGACTGTTGATTCTCCATGGTGTGGACCATATGCCTTGAATGCAGTTGTGAAGTAGTAAGGAATCAGTTTCACCAATAATCAGTCCATATCCTTGTTGAACGCACCATTTTAGGCCAAAGAGAAAGGCCCCTGCTTCTGCTAAGTTACTTGTTCCTTGACCTATTGGTATAGCATAAGCCATAGGCATTTTACCACCACTATCTCTAACCACCTGCCACCTCCACAATTCTCATTAACACAACTACCATCACTGTTTAAATTAAAAAAGAGCAAAGGTGATTTAAGCCACTTAACCTCAGTTATGAACTTTTCAACCGGAGAGTAGTCAACGAGTTTACATATATCTTCCCAATTATTATTAACAGTTAGCTTCCCAATATGAGAGTTAACTAATCAGGCAATGTTAAAAGTGATAAGGCATTTGGATCTTGCCACTGATGGCTTCTCCATTTCATATTTTCTACAACACTTTGACCTCCATAACTCCCATACAACAATAGGAGGCATAATCTGGAAAACAAATGCAGCAACAGAGTTTTTGGACTTATGATTCCAACAGTTAGCAAACAGGGTTCTTAAGGGGATGTTCATATGAGCTATTCCAACCATTCCAGCAAAAATTGCCCACACTTGTTGTGATAAATGTCCTTGAAAAAATTAGTGTTCACACATTTCCTCGGCTGAGATCATTCCGGGAGAAGAGCAGCAACAACATTTAGAGGCTAAGTAAATCCCAAACCTCGTGATCCTTTCATCTGTTGCGATTTTTCCATGGACAACTCTCCAAGCCAAGAAAGATATCTTAAATGGGACATCTTTATGCAATAACTGTTACGACCCAAAATCTGTTAGTCGTGATGGCACCTAACCCAACTCGCTAGGTAAGTTAACTAATAACTAACCGATTTCAATAATATTAATAAGACAATCAAACAAAGGAATTATCTGAATATTAAACCTTTCCCAAGGACTGGTTATACAAATCATGAGTTTCTAAGAATATAATCTATAAAGCTGATATGAAGTAAATACATCTTCTGTTTGAAAAGTACATAAACAGAGTTTTTATAGATCTAAGGCTACCATGAACAAGAGGCAGCTACAACAAGAACGCAGGTACATCTTTAAATCCGGCAACCATCGAGCACAGCAACAACAACAGCCAACATCTGCACGCAATGTGCGAAAGTATAGTATCAGTACAACCGACCCCATGTACTGAGTAAGTAACAAACCTAATCTTAAGTTGAAAGAAGTGACGAGATGGATCATAGGCCGGGTCCAACACCAATAACCTATAGCACTTCATAACAACGTAGAGCATATAAATAAGAAAATAACTCAGAGATAAAAATGCTCAGCTTTTTCACAGTTTTTCGAAATAGTTCCATTTTTCAAGAATATCAGTGGAAACTCAAATCCTTTACCGAAATCGTCGTAAAATATGATATAGTTTGAAAACTTTAAATATTTACAAAAATACTCTCCACAATAAATTAGATGTTTCGTTTCCTTTCCAGATAGCAAGTGCAAAGTGCCTCTCTATGACCACATATCAATGTGTGTTAAAATCATGAATGATGTGATACCATACAACATGAGGAAAAAACATGCATCTCTATGCTTGTATGTCATGTGTGCATGCCAATGCCATGTATCTCAGAGATGCATCATGTACTCACACTATGAGAGTACCCAATCTCACTATCTCACACTTTACACTCATCATGCCCAATCACTCGGTATTGTATATGGCCAACACGACCCAGGGAAATCCATCTTGGAACATATACAACACTGACTATAAGTCACCCAGTACCGAGGAAAAAAAGGGCAATCCAACCCTGTGGAGAAATCCATCTCCAGGTATCAAATATTTCAGACAAATCCATGTCTAGGGAAATCCATCCCTCAATAATATCATCCGCGGTCACTGGGGGTGTGTTATAGACTCCGGAAGGGCTCCTTCAACCCAAGAGCTATCATAATCATCAATATAACCACTGCGGCGTGCAGCCCAATCCCATAACTGTCATTCATAATCAGGCTCTCGGCCTCACTCAATCAACAATCTCTCCAGTCTCGCCCACGGGCTCACAATGTCATGAATACTGACCCAGAATAATGATATAATATATCAATAAGTAACAACTGATACTGGGACATGATATGAATGCATGAATGTGACTGAGTACGAAATATCAATGAAATCAATGAGATGATAGCAAGAAACAACAACTATGGGTCCCAACAATATCAGCACAAAGCCTAAACAGGATATCCAGCATGTTGTACAACTCAATTACTTAATCACATGGCAAAAACACAGATATCAACAAAATAGGGCCACTAAACAGTGCCATTATACAACTGAGTCACAAATTCACAGGATGCACGCCCACACGCCCGTCACCTCAACATTAATCACATAACACATAATTCGGGGTTTAAGACCCTCAACACTAAATTTAGAGGAGTTACTTACCTCGAACAAACCAATACCAATGCCAAGCGAGCCAAACGATGCTCCAAAGATGCCATCACGCGCATTCCGACCTCCGAACGGCTCGAAACCTAATCCTTGTGACGAATATTGCTCCAAAATCGCCTCAATCCGAGCTTGGAAATGTCAAAACAAATGAAGCCAAAATCGCGATCCCTTGTATTTATCATTCTGCCCAGCACTTCCACTTCTGCGGACACTTAACCGCATCTGCGGTGTCGCAGAAGAGACCAAATTTCTGCTTCTGTGGTACAGCACTAAAGCTGGGCCTCCGCTTCAGCGGTCATTTCCCCGCATCTACGCAACCGCATGTGCGAAACAGCCCATCGCACTTGCACAAATATCTGCTTCTGCACATAACAACCCGCTTCTGCGACTACGCAGGTGCGGGAGAAATCTTCGCACTTGCGACTACAGTTCACCAGCCCAAACTTCGCTCATGCGAGCCAATTGTCTGCATCTGCGGACAAGCATCTGCGCCCATTCTTCAGCAGATGCGGAAACACCAAAACCAGTAGCCTTCAGCAATGCCACATAAACTAAAATGATCAGAACCTAGTCCGAAACTCATCTGAGCCACTCGGGACCCCGTCCAAATATACCGACAAGTCCCATAACATAACACAGACTTATTCGAGGCCTCAAAACACACATAAAAACATCGAAGCAACGAATCACACCTCAAATCAAAATCTATGAACTTTAAACTTTAAACTTCCACAACTGATGCCGAACCCTGTTAAATCACGTTCGATAGACCCTCAAATATTTCCACACAAGTCACATTTGACATTACGAACCTGCTCCAACATCCCGAATCAAAATCCGACCCCGATATCAAAAAGTCCACTCCCGGTCAAACTTTCTAAAATTCCAATTTTCGCCATTTCAAGCCAAATTCTACTCCATACCTCCAAATCACGATCCGGATGCGCTCCTTAGTCCAAAATCACCCGACAGAGCTGACAGAACCATCAACAATCCAATCTGAGGTCAATTGCTAAAAAGTAAAACTTGGTCAAACCTTCTAAATTGTAAAGCTTCTAGGTGAAAACCATTCTTCTAAATCAGTTCCGAATAACCTGAAAACCAAAACCGACGATTCACATAAGTCCTAATGCATCATACGGAGCTACTCATGCCCTTAAACATACGTTTGTCCTCGAACGTGCCCAGAGTTGCTCCAAAAGCCATCAAATCACCGTATAACCTTACCATGCACATACCCGGGGGTGATCCCACGTCACCCTATCCCATATAGGTTCGATAACACAACATGACTGAAATTCTCTAATCCAACCTAGCCTATAAGCCTTAGAATCCAATTTCCACATTTGAAATTTTCAATAAGATCAGAATCTCGTATCTTCACATTGTATAAGTCTGAACAAGCTGTATCAAGCCATAGTCATAATTCAAGATGAAATCACATGATATACCACATAACTCAACACTCATAACGATAATTTCTAATCACAATAGCTGGTCAAAACAAACCAAATGCCGGTATTAAACCTCTTATCAAACAAAACCTCGTTCTAACACCTTCATATACTGCCAATGATGAAAGAAACACGCAGAAACTCATAACCATTCATCAGATCAACCAGTTGTGGAATCTCCCTCTCCTTCAACAAGAACTATAGCAAATTTTCTAAACCGACTTTCGATATTATACTTCCAACATGTTGTAATTAATTCTGATAGTACCCATTCTAGGTCCAATGGCCTCATCTCATCCAACCCATCCACTCTAGTGGCATGACACATCAATTCGATCTAAAACCACAACCCATGCAACTCGTGTGCCAATTAGCAACATTCCTACTATACTCAACCCATGGAAAATGACTCAAACGAGGGAACTGTCCCACAAGCTAAACAATTACCACCACAACGCAATGCTAAGAACCGGACACACATTGCAGAACCAAAACACACGAATCTCACACAAAGGATCATACCTCAATACAACTCCACTACAATGCATGATCCCATCCAAACGCTGATCCATATTATATGCCTCGAGCCACCTTACTCAAAGCCAATGACCATGTGAAATTCGATATCAAGTACCCAAAGCGCATTACCATAACTACGGAGGGCCACAATCCGGAAGGAACATAGCCAACTCGCAATCAATCCTGCAGTACCCAAATACTCATCTCGCTCAAATTCCACTATAAAGCCCAAATAGAACCGAACTATATGTGCATATAACCAATGAATGGCAACTCCTCGTAGCATGGAAGAGTAACTCACAGATCACTTCAGAACACGAATGGGCTCAGCAATAACCGAATGGCACATCCCCCAACAATAGTCGCACAGAGTTAACCAATCCGACCCGGTACAGAATATACATCCTAATTGGGCCTACCAATGGACCCCCAAATTAGCTCTAGTCACCCACATATAGATAAATAACCCTTCGAAAGTCCAAAATGATTGAATCACAACACTTACTATCCTCTAACTAACCTTGGCTACATCTTCACAATCCATAACCATGAAATAATCTACTCATGAGAACTCCTAGTCTCCAAGTCCTTAGAGCACACGAATCACCATATCCGATATCAACTCCACCTCCTGAATGTCTAACACTTCTCCAATACACGATCATACCATAAGGAATACCTCTATAATCTTTCTGTGCCATAAAGCAATATTTGAGCATCTGTAATCGATCAACCAGGAGAGTGCCGCAATACCAATAAAGTATCCATAAGTCAAAACACATTGCCCTTTCTGAAATGTATACTCTCATCAAGCCATACCAGATAGTAATATCACTTACCTAGTCATCTGAAACTGTCCATGCCACCTAAGGACTCATGACCTTCCTTACAAAACTGAATCGCGCCCTTACACATGCAAATCCCAATCCTACACAACACACTGCATACACCATGCCATCATACGAAAAATATGAGAACTTCCTAATCCACTCTAAGCCACAAGCAACTATACACTCAATTATCTAGGGACCTTCTATTTGCTTTCAGCTGGAGAAAATCGCTATACACCACATGCTCCTCATGCCAGTAGGAAAAATACCTCCTCGAACTGTGGCAGAAACCACTAAGAACCCTTCGAAACCCATTTGCACATAACCAAGCTATCAGAAGCGAATCTCTCTAACTTTGCCAAGCCACACAGATCTCCAAACCCCAGAGCATTGCCATGAAATACTTGTAGAGACTAGCCACATTATAAGTACCCAAAGAACTGATTATATCCATTAATGTGCAGGCCCAACCTACTACCAACTTGTCCTAATTCTCCGAGTTCCTCTAGAATTGCCTTCAAATTGTTACCTTTCCTTGCTAGAACACTACTAACCTTAACCAAAACTTGCCCCACGAACTTTAGCATAGCACCACACTGCCCTAAGGCTCATAAATCATTGTATCCCTTCTTAAGCACCCCTCAAAGTACCATAACCGAGACACTCACGCTGAAGAGACCTTCTGTGAATTTAAAGTTGTTCCTCTTACCTTCCTGATACTGAAATGTAGAATCCATAAGGATATAGAAATGCCACAAGTCTCGACACCATCCACTGAAAATCTTAGTTTCTAGCCTTATACAAATCCTAAAAGTTCCCAATTGCTACATTTAATCTTGCATCTATTATAATCATTCTCGAGAGACTTCCACCCTGCTCAAATCCATGTGCACAACTGAATGATCTCTCAATACTCCCGCATCCTCGATCTGGACGACACGTTATAATAATGGTTGAGAAACCCTGGCTCCCTTATAACCCCTATGTAGTATCACGAACCGTTGGCGCATAGTTGATACCGAGTGCGCAATTTCATACACGAGTGGATGCAAAAGAACATAAGATATATGCTTCAAGCTGAATAAATGTTGCACGATAAGAAATGAAAGAAGTAAAAAATTCCTAACAGTTCTGTAGCCTCTCGAAGATAAGTCCAGACGTCTCTGTACCGATCCGCAAGACTCTACTAAACTCGTTCGTGACTCGTAGAACCTATGAACCTAGAGCTCTGATACCAACTTGTCATGACCCAAAATCCCACCACAGACGTCATGATGGCACCTAGTCTCTAAGACTAGGTAAGTCGATTTCCATTACATTTCGAAGCCATTTTTCTTTAAAAATAGATAATTATATTAACACTTCTTCTTAAGCTTGCTTAATTAAGTATTTGCATAGGGAAAATTCATAATGAAATCAAATTCCAAGAAATATCAAACTCACGAAAATCACATAACAATACATGTAATAATTACATCGAATTGTCATATAAAAATAAGTTCAATAATTGTACTCTTTTGATAACACTCAAGAAAGAAGACATGAATGATTGCAGCTCGTGGTATTTGGACAATAGATCAAACAATAATATGTGTGAATGCAAAGAGAAGTTTGTGGAGATCGCTAACAGGGTAAGAGGTAATGTGTCCTTTGGAGATTCCTCAAAGATTCAAATCGAAGGGATAGGTACTATTCTGATCACCTGTAAAGATGGTAGTCACAAGCTAATTCAAGATGTTTATTACGTGCCAAAATTAAAAAGAAATATTTTGAGTTTGGGCCAGCTTCTTGAAAAGGAATATGACATCCACGTGAAAAATATGCATCTTTGGCTTAGAGATTCAAGTGGAATTCTAATTTTTAAAGTGCATATGGCAAAGAATAGATTATTTTCTCTGAATCTTAAGGCAATTGATGCAAAGTGTTTAAAGGCTAATGTGCAAGATGAATCATGGTGTCGGCAACTTCTTCTTTCTTGTCGTCAACAATGTTAGCTTTTTCTTCAACATTGGTACGACATTCCCAAAAGTAATGGCCAAATTTATCACGATTATAACACTCAATTTTGGATTTGTCATACTTTTGTCCATTAGTTTCTTGGTAGTAGCCACATCCTCTTCCTCCTCTATGTCCACGACCACGACCTCTGAATGTCTGGTGGATTTTAACTTCATTGTTGAAGTTGTTACCGTTACTTCTTCCTCTTCCATGACCACCACGGCCTCTGCCTCGCCCGTTTCCTCGATAACTCTTTTCACCTCCCATAATCCTTAAAGGATGTCTGAGTTTTAAGAAGTTGCTCCAATGGCACTTCTTGTATCCTCGTGAACTTTTCTTCATGGGCCTGTAAAGAACCCTCCAATTGCTCTACCATCATCCTCATCATAAAGTCTAAATCTTTAGACTACTCAATAGCACACACCACAAAATCAAATTTAGGTGTTAAAGTGCGAAGGATATTTTCTACCACACAGACATCTTTTATGTCCTCCTCATATCTTCTTAATTGATTTACAACAGCCTTCACTTTTGAACAAAATTTCGAAATGCATTCGGATTCTTTAATTTTTAAAACTTCAAAATCAACCCTTAGAATTTGAAGTTTTACCTTCCTCACCTTGTCAACTACTTGAAGAGAACTCTGTAAAATCCCCCAAGCTTCCTTTAAAGTGGTAGCATCTGCCACCTTCTCAAACATGGCATCATCCAAACATTGGTGGATGAGCGTGAGGGCTTGTTGATCCTTCTTCCTCGTCTTTGCCAAGATCTCTTTTTTATTTTGAGGCAAAGCTTGCTCGTTATCGGATTTTGCATACCCTCTATCTACGATTTTTCACACATCCTGAGAGCCAAGAATGGCTTTCATACGTTGACACCATTTCTCATAATTATCTTTTGTGAGATGGGGGTACTGAAAAGATATCGTACCATTATTTGCCATGGCTTTGATACCACGTTGTTGGAAAATTGAATATATCCCGCCCAGGAATAATATTCACGACAAATAATAATAATATAAGAGAGTAATAATAACACTAAATTTTTTAACGGGGTAAAATATAATACCCCGAGCGGAGTAATATTATCACTATAATATTACAACTTAGTAGTGTCAAGAGACTACTACAATTTTGAAAGAAATAACACTCTTTATTTTAAAATACATCACTACAATAATATTGTCACTCACTATTTATCTCACAGACAACAACCTGTGATTTACTCTCACTGATTTGCTTTCTATTTAGCTTCTTTTTGTTTTTGGTGTATTAAACATAGAGGGAAGCATCTCTATTTATAGGCAAAATTGCCAACCTCTCAGCCAATTAAATTTGCTCATTCAACTATTTGCAAATTGTTGAATCAGCCGCCCAACTTGGCTTCAGCTGCCCACCTGCTTCTTCAACTTTTCAATCCTTTTCTTTGTTTCATTTATGGGTCACACAATGTTTTCCCGTGAAAATCACCCAAAAATCGCCCAAGAACCGTGCTCCAAATATCCAAAACAAAATGAAGGAAATGATAATTTTTGGTACTTATTATTCCTTAAAGATTGCGAGATATAAGCTTTCACCGTTGGCTCCACGCACCAGAAATTTCTGGCGAACAGCTCTACAACAGAAATTTCCAGCAACCCTCTTTGTTCGAAATCTATTCCGTTTACCTTCCGAAATCCACCAGAGGCCCTCGGGACCTTAACCAAGTATACCAACATGTCCCAACATATAATACGAACTTAGTCGAGGCTTCATACCACGGAAAACAACACCGAAATTACGAATTGCGCATCGAATCGAATTATGAGTTTCAAATCTTTTAACTTCTATATTTTGCGGCGAAATATATCAAATCAATCCGGAATGACTTCAAATTTTGTACAGAGTCATAAATGACATAATTAAGCTGTTTTAATTTTTAGAATCGGATTCCGACCCCGATATCAAAAGTCAACTCTCGGTCAAACTTTCCAAAAATCTTCTATTTTCCAACTTTCGCCAAAATGCACCGAATTGTCCTATGGACTTCCAAATCCAAATCCGGACACACGCCTAATTCCGAAATCACCATACAAAACTATTGACATCATCAAAATCCCATTCCGAGGTCGTTTGCTCAAAAGTTAACCCCCCCCCCCCCCCGGTCAACTCTTTCCATTTAAGCTTCAAAATGAGAATTTTTCTTTAAATTTAATTCCGAATCTTCCGAAAACCAAACTCGACCACACATGCGGGTCATAATACATATTACGAAGCTGTTCGAGACCTTTAGTAGCTGAACTAGGCGTAAATTCTAAGTCGGATCGTTACAATATTAATATAATGGAGGGGAAAAGAAAAGTGAGGTGGCACCATTCTTAGCCCCGAAATGCCATTTATCTCTTTTGTAGTTTTATTGCTATTTTCTTCTTTCTTCACAGTTAAAACCTTGATTCTCCAACTTAAAAATCCAAGAAGAGATGCAACGGGTGGTATAGTGGCGGATCCCAAAAGTTTGTAGCGCTTCATATCTTGAATTCAAAACGTCTCTGTAAACATTTTCATACTTGAATCACAAACATTAGTTCACATAACAATTTCTCTCTTTTCCCACAATCTTCGCCGACATCTCTGTCCAAACATGTATTCAGTCAAACCGGATACCTTTTCGCAGGTGCGAATTTTCCGTCAAACATAAATTCTGATAGTGAAAAGAAGTCTACATGTATTCGTTTTCTTTTTGAGTTTTCTCTTTTTCTATAGAAATTTTCATCACTTAATTTTTCTCGTGGATTTGGTGATTTATTTTAGCATATATGAGTTGGGAAAGCAGAAAAAGGTAAACTAGGTGAAATTTACTTCTTGTACCTGAATTTTTAAATTCAATATGCTTTGGATAAAATGAGTTGGTAGAGGAAATGTATAGTTTATGCCAATAACAATGTAATCCATTGTGCACTTGAGAATAGAATCGACGTTTGAACTTTGAGAAATATGCGGAATTGTTAACGTAGTTTTCCTTAATTTTTTGCTTCTTTGTCAGTTTGAAGTATTTTCAAGCTTGAGAGTAGAACTGATTTTAGAACATTGAGAATTGTATAAAATTATAGTACTATATTAAATCTATATATATATAATTTAGGGGTATTGGCTGATGACATGGCATGTCTCCTTGACGAGAATACAATTTTTTCTTAATTCTCACAAATTTGCCTTCTTTGACCGTTTATTTGCTATCTTAATTACAAATCGAAAAGGCACTTCTTCAAATCTCTTAATTGCACTTTCTCTATTTCCTTCTACTTCTCCTATTATTTCTCCCACCACTTCCCCAACATTTGTAACGCTTGCACAATACATTTTTTCTGCATGTACCTAAGTTCACTTTCCTTTTTTTTTTCTTTGAAATATCTTTTTCAACAATCATTACTCTTCAATTTCTTAACATGCATGTAAAATTTACTTTACATTTCTTCGGCTCTATCTTTTTCCTACCTACTATTATCCTCACAATCTAAATTCTTTCTCAAGATTCCTGTCATTGCCATTCATAATAGAAGAATGAATGTTGGAGAAAAATGAATACGATAATAATGTAAGCGATAACTGATAAGGAGAATGAGAATTCCACCACCAACGTTTCATTGTGAAGGTAGTGCCAAGCAAGTCAATCATTAATCCATCCATTTTGAAGGTAATTAACAATACTAATTTAAATTACTCATTAACAATGATAGAGTACAACACTTTAGATAGTTATACACTAAACTTTTATTTGCGTCGTAGATGATTAAAAACGGTCATTTTATAGAGTTCAATATACTTTGAATCTTGATGAGTACAAGTCTCATCTTGGTAGAAAGACAAAATAAAAAAATTTATTACATGGTAATTATTTCCAGTATTAACGGTCAATGGAATTAGTTTTTGTTCCTTCTTTACTTAAAATATATTTTGTTAACTGATTTTTTCTTAAAATTTTTAAATGCTCTGCTTTGCGAATTATTGAAATGCACGAGCAACTGTAAGTAAGGCAATAATTTTTCAACTTATAGGATTTGCACAAAGTTAGTTTTGGTTCCTTTTCTTATTTTAAGTCTTCTGTAACTGATATTTTCTCAATTTAAATGTTATATAAATATTTTGTGATTTTTATTCCTAAACGTGTTTGCCATTTTTGTTACACGTTTGCATTTATCTTTTTCCTCCATTTTTTTTGGGTGTTTTGTACTATTTTCCCATTTAACTCATTAATTAAACTAAAAGCGAAACATCTTCTTTGAAAAGGTGCCTATTGAAGAAGCTTAACGGCTATATTCTCAAATTACGACCAATTACGATTGCCATTTATGTTCTCAAAGATCGTATTCTTTTAAAAATTATGGAACCGCTGCAATATTTAATATAAAAAATTCGTGCCTAATCAATAGGAACGTTACATGATTGTTGTAATTTAAAGTAGTAAAGTAACAAAATCGATGTGTCACTCTTCCTCTCCTCAATCAATCATGCACTCTTCTTTCAAAAGCTTTTAGGTGATAAATCTTCGGTTAAGAAAGTTCCTTACGATCAATCATCATATACGGATGATAGAATCGGAAAGTAAAGCATACGATATAATTTGTACTCGGTTGTCTTTGTAAATGGAATGGCAAATTCTCTAACACTAAATTACTCTGAACCATTCTTAGTTAGACAAAACTTATATAAGCTTTCTTGATAATATATACCTATACATTTCTATGGACTATTTGCTTTAAATAAATCCATATTATGGACTAACACATTTTTTAACCTAAATGTATATTGTTTATAATAATTCTTTTTGATAGTATTTTAAGTTCGGTATTAGTCTATTGATTTCTTTGTAAACTAACAAATGTCTTTTAGGATCGCGCGAAGCTCGAGTAAACTTACTAGTTAGAAAATAAATGAGAGAAATTTTATCTTCATTTTGCAGCTCTTTTTTCAATTTTCCCCATCCCGTTAGACAATTTAATACCCATTTATGAGCTCTTATACCGTTTCAAACTTTTCTAAATACTCTATAATTTCTTTTCATGATGTTTGGCTTCTCTTCTCTTTACTTTCTTTTTTTCATTATGTTTGTAAATTTTAAAGAGCTTATAAATGTTTATTTTCAGTTTTTTCTGCCTATCTCGTGAGATGTTTGAAAATTTACTATTAGTAAAACAATTCTCTTAGTGAGTAAAAAAAAAAGACCATTAGATTACGTGGCACTTCTCTTAGACAATAAATCTATTAATTTATTTCTCATTTTTTGTTTACTTATGCTCCGTCTACCACAGTTTGAAAATGTCAACAATCAATATAATTATTAGAACACAAAGGCAACAAGACTTAAGTAACACCAAATGTTACAATTAATATTTACAATAATTAAGTACTTCTGGATATAACCCAATGGCTACATAAGATTAGGGGAGAATTTCAACAAGTTAATTGGAAGAGACCAAACTGTAAAAAACCTCGATCTCGTAGGTGGTTCTTTGTTTTTTACATGGCTATATATAGGAGACTATTCACAAAAGATAGGGTTGCAAAGTGGTGTTCTGTTGATGATTTGAAATGTCTAACGACCTGACTTGTCATTTTAACAATTAATGCCCCGTTCAGTGACTTAAGGTCTCGAGCAGCTTCGCAATATGTATTATGACCCACGGGTGTGGTCGAGTTTGATTTACTGAAGATTTAGAATTAAATTAAAAGAACAATCCTTATTTAGAAGCATAAATGGAAAGAGTTGACTTTTGAGTAAACGACCTCGGATTCAAATTCTGATGATTCCAATAGCTCCGTATGGTGATTTTGGATGTTGGAGCGTGTCAGAAAAATTATTTGAAAGTCCGTAGTAGAATTTGGCTTGAAATGGCAAAAATAGAATTTTTGGAAAGTTTGACCGGGGAGTTGACTTTTTGTTATCGGGGTCGGAATCCAGTTCTGAAAATATTTTTAGGTCCGTTATGTCATTTATGACTGGTGTGCAAAATTTGAGGTCAACCGGAATTGACCTGATTTGATAGGTTTCGGCATTAAATGTAGAAGTTGGAATTTCTTAGTTTCATTAAGCTTGAATTGGGGAATGATTCGTGATTCTAGCATTGTTCGATGTAATTTGAAGCTTCGACTAAGTTCGTATGATATTTTAGGACTTGTTGGTATGATTTGACGGGTCCCGAGCGGCTTAGGTGTATTTTTGGATCATTGATTGAGAGACTAGTAAAGTTAAGAAATTTGAGAGTTTGACCATGGTCAATATCAGGTCAAGACGACCTCTTTTCAGCGTTTTGAGTACGCTAGCAGGTCCGTAGCGTGTTTTATGATTGAAATTCATATATGGTTTGTGTCCGGAAGGTTTCGGATGAGTTTCGGGGTGGTTTCGGATCATTTCGGAGAAGTTTGGGTTTTGCTGGTTTCTGGTGCGGTACTATTCATTCGCAAATGCGAAGTTTTGTCCGCAAATGCAAAAATATTGTTCATTCGCAAATGCGAAGTCTTTGTCCGCAAATGCGAAAACACTGTTCATTCGCAAAATGCGAAAACACTGTTCATTCGCAAATGCGAAATTTTGTCCGCAAATACGAAGTTTTTGTCCGCAAATGCGAACCTGGGCAGAAACTTAAGGATTGAAAATCTGTCATTTCTTCATTTTCGATTGGGATTTTTGGAGCTCGATTTTTGGGCGATTTTGAACATTTTTTCACGACTTCGACTGGGGTAAGTGTTCTATATCCGAAAGTGATTATATTTTATGAATCTATGGTTATATTCATTGTGTAGTTCGGATTTAAATGGAAGAAATCAAGATATTTGAAAAATCTTCCAAAAACGAAAATTTAAGATTTGGAGGTCGAGTTGTTATCGGAATTTGATAAAATTGGCATGGTTGAACTCGTATCGGAATGGGTGTTCGGATTTTATGAAAATTATGTCGGGTTCCGAGAGGCGGGCCCCGCGTTGACTTTTGTTGATTTTTTGGAATAAATTTTCAAATCGGCGTATTATTATCCAGAATTATTTTCGATGAATTTTAATAAAGTTGTACAATTAATTTGGATAGCTTTGAGCTGTCCAGATGTCAATTCAAGCAAGAAGGCGATTTCGGAATATCGACATAATTTCAAAAAGGTAAGTATCTTTCCTAACCTCGAGTGGGAGAATTACCTCTTAGGTATTGAGTCTTATGTGAAAATTGTGTGATTGGAAGCCGTGTACGCGAGGTGACGAGTACGTACTCAGACTTATATGTTCAAATTGTATTGGTTTAAAGCTTTAGGCATTTTTATGTATTAAATTAGATAATTATTGGCATTAGTAAATCCTTGAATTATCACGCTTCATTCCTTTTTTTGTCAAGTTTGTATTTTGTATAATAATTTGGTGTTATTTTCACTTAGATTTTATGTGAACTCTGTGTGTTTGTTGATTTGATATTTTTCTTGAAACTAAATTCATGATGGAATCCTTATCTGTAAATATTTATTAAATAAGTTTAAATTGAGGAGTTAATATAATTATCAAGAATTTGGATTAATGAAGGCGTTGCCCTATATTGAGTATTTTTCAACTCTGTTGATTTTTTTGAGGTTTTATATACGTTGTGTGGAGCCTTGGGCTATTTATTGAGAAATTTATTGATTATGCTACATATTTGGAATTTGGTTGTGGTCAGTAGCAAATTGTGATATGAATTGTTGTATTGTGTTGTGGTTTAAACACTCTCCTTGATGTTATTTATGCTTCCTACCTTGCTTGTTAATGATATACATATTCTTGGTAAGGAAGAGTGTAAAGCATGAAGGGTGATGCCATACCATTTGAGAGTGTAAAGCACGAAGGGTGATGTCATGCCATTTGAGAGTGTAAAGCACGAAGGGTGATGCCGTGCCATTGAGAGTGTAAAGCATGAAGGGTGATGATATGCCATTTCATTTATATTATCAGGTGAGGATGAGAGTAAAAGCATGAAGGGTGATGCCGTGAAATTATTTTTATATTATCATATATTCATGGCACGAAGGGTGTTTCCGTGCAGGCGAGGACGAGAGACATACATTATATTGTGATATCGTTTTGTTGTGTATACATTCATGCCTTTATCTTGAGATGTTATTGTGCACCTATATTTTCTATGTGACTTGTAGTCGTTGTTGCTTCCTGTGTGCCTCCACTTAATTTCTTTTATTGTTATTGGCATTTCTCCCACCTAGTTAGTACTGTTATATGTATGCACGTTGAGAAAGAGATAAATGCACGGAAGGGTGTTACCGTGCCAATTGATTTGATCTATATATATATATATATATATATATATATATATATATATATATATATATATATATGGGTGAGAATGAGACAAGTGCACGAAGGTATTACCGTGCCATTTGATGTGATATGTTGAATATATTTCTCACGCTAAGAAAGTTAAATGAGGTGTCACATGGTGACTTTTATTTGAAAGAATTATATTATAAAGATATTTACTTGAAAGAAGTATATTTGAAAGTTATTTACTTGAAAGAATTATTTTCGGAAGATATTTATTTGAAAGAATTATATTCGAAAGATATTTATTTGAAAGAATTATAATGGAAAGATATTTATTTGAAGAAAGTATATTCGAAATATATTTATCGAAAAGGATTATATTATAGAGACTTTTTATTGAAAAACTTATAGATAAAAGATGTATATTTTGAAGGACTTGATTAATTGGTTGTACCAGTGTTTATTATTCGTTTGAGTAATATTTATGGTGTTTCTGTTGCCTTGTTGTTTAAATAACTAGTTGACTGGTGTTGCTATCACTGCTATTTATTTTTTATTATTTTTGTATGTTATATTGCACAGATTATTTGACTAGTGAAAATTTCACTACTCCACTAAGGTTAGTCTTGATACTTATTGGGTACCGACCGTGGTGTACTCATAATATACTTCTGCACATTTTTGTGCAGAGCCAGGTATTGAAGATATCGGATTCGGATAGAGATTAGAGTATGATCGCAAGGATTCAAGGTAGGACCGCTTGGTCATCGCAGTCCCTTGGAGTCTTTTCATTTTATTGTACTGTTAATTTCTTATTCAATAAGTATTGTATATTTGATCTACGAAATAATTTCATATATTTAGTTAGAGTTCGTGACTCAGTATTACCAGTTTTGGGAGGTATGTTTTTAAAATTATTTCCGTTGTTGGTTTCGACACGTGTATTAAATTATATCTTTATCAAAAAAATAAATGGCTTGAATTATGATTATAATTGGCTTACTTAGTCTTAGAGACTAAGTGCCATCACGACGCTTGCGGTAAAATTTTTGGGTCGTGGCAAAATGTCCCTTATGCAATAATGAAGATGAGTCTATTGATCACTGATTTTTCATTGCCATTATTCTGCTACCATTATTTGAAAGAATTATATTCGAAAGATATTTATTTGAAAGAATTATAATGGAAAGATATTTATTTGAAGAAAGTATATTCAAAATATATTTATCGAAAAGGATTATATTATAGAGACTTTTTATTGAAAAACTTATAGATAAAAGATGTATATTTTGAAGGACTTGATTAATTGGTTGTACCTGTGTTTATTATTCGTTTGAGTAATATTTATGGTGTTTCTGTTGCCTTGCTGTTTAAATAACTAGTTGATTGGTGTTGCTATCACTGCTATTTATTTTTTTATTATTTTTGTATGCTATATTGCACAGATTATTTGACTATGAGCTCTTTTACAGTTTCAAACTTTTCTAAATACTCTATAATTTCTTTTCATGATGTTTGGCTTTCTCTTCTCTTTTCTTTCTTTTTTTCATTATGTTTGTAAATTTTATAGAGCTTATAAATGTTTATTTTCAGTTTTTTCTGCCTATCTCGTGACTGGGCCATAAGATAAGGGCAGGGGAAGTCTACCGATGCAACCATATGTAGATTAACCCTAGCTTGCTGTCTATATTGTGTGTGACATGAAAGAAATACGAGGTTATTTTAACAAAAGTGTAGATCTGCTGAGATGTTAATAAGGCAAATCATTCAGGAGGTTCACTGTAGAGGCGTTGGGGTACTTAGGTTGAGTAGGAAGTTGGCTAATCTTAGCTTTTATTCTTAGTTTTTGGGAAGTAGTTTGTTGATGTAGCAGATAGGAGGTTAGGTGCTGATTACTTGGGTTCTATGTCCAAGTTTGCAAATTTTTTTTTTTTCTTTCCTTGAGCTGTATAGAGTACTATTTTTGAACAATATTTACATAGGAAAGTGAATGTGAGAAGACTTAAGTTACATAAGTTCTCTCTTTAAATAAGTGTTAATGTCTCTTTAGAATTTTCCTCGAGATCACTATCATTATAAAACTACAAAGAGATTGGCAATGCTTGAATTATTTGGTTTTCCCTTTTCTTTTTTTTATTCTTATAAAATACGGGTTCAATTCTTTTTCCTATTAATGTTTTAGATTATATATGTGATTTTTTTTTGTGTGTGTTATTAACTTCAACCATTTCTAAATTTAATGTAATGCTATTGAAGATCGCGCTAAGCACGGCTAATTCACTAGTATATATATAAAACAGAGCCAATAAGAGATGAGTTGGCACCTTTCTTTGGCCAAAAATCATATTTATCCTTTTCCTCATTTAGTTTATTTATTTGCTATAATAAGAAATCTTTTTTAGAAAAAACATGCCTTTAAAGTCTTAGTACATGCCTTACTCACTTTCTGTAACGGTTGCAGATCCATTGCCACCACTTTAATTCTTATTTTGTAATATTTTTTGTGATAACCCAAAATGTCATCTTTAAATTTAATAAGTAATTATGCATTATAAGACCTCGAAAAATATCATTTATCATTCCTCAACTTGCATGCGCAGTCCGTAAAATTTTTCGGAAAGTTTTCATGTGAAAAATAGATTAAAATGTGAAATAGAGCTTTAAAACTCAACTAAGTTGACTTTGGTCAATATTTTTAGCAAACGGACCCAGATCAGTATTTTGACAGTTTCGATAGCTCCGTATCGTGATTTGGGACTTGGGCGTATGCACGAAATTTAATTTGGAGGTCCCCTAACTCAAGCTATGACCATTTAACGGAACTAGCAATTTAAAGGCTAAAGATTTTCAAGTTTAACCACGGGGTTGACTTTTTGATATCGGAGCCGGAATCCGATTCTGAAAATTTGAACAGCTCCGTTATGTCATTTATGACTTGTGTGACAAAATTGAAGTCATTCCGGATTCATTTAATATGTTTTGGCACGAGATTTGCAAATTGAAAAGTTTAAAACTCAAAGTTTGAATCGGGGTGTGAATTGTAATTTCAGCATTATTTCATGTGATACGAGACCCCGAGTAAGTCCGTATTATGTTATTGGACTTGTTGGTATATTCATACGGAGTCCCGGGTACCCCGAGAGTGATACGGATTGAAATCGGATCAAGAATTAGACTTAAGCAAAATCTGAATTTTTGCCTTATGTTATAATCACACCTACAGACTTTTGATCGCAGGTGCGAGCTCGCAGAAGCGAGCCTTCGATCGCAGATGCGCCCGGGCGTGGCTGGGCAAAAGTCCGCAGGTGCGGAAATTTGCACGCACCCACGCGTTCGCAGAAGCGGACTGTCCGCAGATGCGCACCAAATCACGCAGATGCGGACATACGCTGGCAGCCCCTTTTTCACAGATGTGAGAATTTCTCGCAAATGCGAACTCGCATGTGCGAAAATGCTTGAGCAGTGTATATATCGAAGAGTCTGAAATTATTTTCACATTTTGGTCGTTTTGAGCTCGGTTAAGGCGCATATTTGGGCGATTTTCACGAAAAACATTGGGGTAAGTGTTCCTTATCCTATATTAGTTATATTTCATGATTCCATACTCGTTTATAACATGAATCCGTTAATTTATGGAAGCAAAATCAGATTTTTTTAAAGTCTTCCAAAAACGAAAATATTTAGATTTGAAGGTCCATTTGATATCGGAATTGGACAATTTTTGTATGGTTGAACTCGTATTGAAATGGGTGTTCGGATTTCGCGTGTTTTCTCGAGATTTGAGACGTGGGTCCCACTGCTGAATATTTTAATGAATTTCAGATTGTTATCCGAAAAATTTATAAATTCATATGGAATTAATTCCTATGATTCGTATTGAATATATTGAATTGTTTGTGAATAGATTTGAAGCTTTCGGAGATAAATTTAAAAGGAAAAGCTGTGGTTGAATAATTGATTGAAATTTGCAAAGCGAGGTAAGTGTCGTGGTTAACCTTGACTTGAGGGAATAGAACCCTTAAATTATTTGTTATGTGAAAAGCATGTGAACGACGTATAGGCGAGGTGACGAGTGTCTATACATCGTGAAATTAATTGTTTGCCTGCTTACTTGAAAAATCATAAATTATTTTAAATCATAAATTAATTATTATAATAATTGTTTCTCTCATATTCTTTGTCAAATATTAATTCTTGAATTTCTGAATTAATTGTTACGTGCTATTTGAATTATGTATTTTAATTGTTATTTGACATTTAACATATTAAACATTAAACTGCCTATTTTCTCCTTGATTCCCGTAATAAATTATTGTTTGTCATTGTTTGTTTCATAATTAAATCATAATTATTGTATGCTTGTTGTCTTATAATTTTATATTAATTGTTGCATTTATTGGAGAGATTTCTTCGATAAGAATTAATTAAAATGGATATATTGGAGGATCGGGTTGTACGCCGCAACAGACTTATTAAAAAGTCCATATTGGAGGATCGGGTTGCACGCCGCAACAGACTTATTAAAAAGTCCATATTGGAGGATCGGGTTGCACGCCGCAATAGACTTATTAAAAGTCAATATTGGAGGATCGGGTTGCACGCCGCAACAGACTTATTAAAAGTCAATATTTGAGGGATCGGATTGCACGCCGCAATAGACTTATTTAAAAGTCAATATTGGGGGATCGGATTGCACGCCGCAACAGTACTTCGTCGAGGTTAGGCTCAGCACTTACCAGTACATGGGGTCGGTTGTGCTGATACTATACTATGCACTTCTTGTGCAGATTTTGGAGTTGGTCCCAGCGGCGTACCATAGACTTGCTCGAATTTCAGCTACCAGAGGAGACTTGAGGTATAACTGCATGGCGTCCGCAGTTCTGAAGTCCCCGTCTATTTTACTTTAGCTGTGTGCTTATTTCTAGACACCTTTATTTTATTCAGACCTTTATTTGTATTTATTCTAGAAGCTCGTGCACTTGTGACACCAATTCTGGGATAGTATTTAGACACCATTATTTTTATGAATTATTTTACTATATTTCAAACTTTGCTTTCACCTTTGTTTCCTTGATTATTAAAAATTTAAAAATTATTTAGAAATTGGTTAATATTATTCTAACGTTGGCTTGCCTAGCAAGTGAAATGTTAGGCGCCATTACGGTACGAAGGAGGGAATGTCGGGTCGTGACAGTTGGTATCAGTGCACTAGGTTACATAAGTCTCACGAGTCACGAGCAAGCTTAGTAGATTCTGAAGGATCGGTACGGAGACGTCTGTACTTATCTCTCAGAGGCTATGAAGTTTAGGAACAATATCACTTCTTTATTATTTTGTAGTGCAATTTTATTCTATCATAGATGATTGAACCATTCTACTCTTATTCTCTCACAAATGGTGAGAACACGTAATACCTCTACCGATGGATAGGGACCAGAACCCCCAGTGGCAACTATGGCCAGGGGTAGAGGTCAAGGCCGAGGTCATGCTAGAAGCTGAGGTAGAGCTCAGTCTGGAGCTCGAGCAGCTGCACCTGTTGTAGAACCTCAGGTGGACCTTCAGGAGGAGGTTCCAGTTCAGAATGTACCAGCTGGACCAGTTCAGGTTCCGGAAGGATTCATACCCACCCCGGTACTTCAGGACGCTCTAGTCCGTTTGGTAAGTCTTATGGAGGGCGTGGCCCAGAATGATACATTTCCAATGGCACCAGCCGTCTCATAGGCTGAGGGAGGAGCACAAACTCCCACTATTCCCGCTTTGGAGTAGATGGCTCCCCAGAATCAGACTCCAGCAGCCCCGCCAGTTGAGGTAGTTCAACTAGTTATTGCGGCACAGATCTTGAACGGTGCCATGAGGTGCTACGGAACATGGGTATAGTTGAGACCAATGGGGTTGATTTTGCTGTATTTCAGATGACGGGTTCCGCCAAGAGGTGGTGGAGAGATTATACATTGACCAGACCAGTCGGATCGCCTGCACTTACATAGGAGCAGTTCTCTCAGCTATTTCTGGAAACATTCCTCCCTATCACACTGAGAGAAGAATTTTGCAAGCAATTTGAGCGTCTACAGCAGGACAGTATGACTGTTACTCAGTATGAGTCCCGTTTTGTGGATTTGGCCCGTCATGCCCTCTTTTTACTACCTGTGGAGGGAGAGAGAGTGAGGATGTTTATTGAGGAACTCACTCACCCCATCAAACTTTAGATGGCCAAGGACACCGGAAATGAGATTTCTTTTCAGGCGGCTGCTAATGTCGCAAGGAGGATCGAGATGGTTCTTGCACAGGAGAGAGGGCAGAGGTCCGATAAGAGGCCTCATCAGTTCGATGGTTTTAGTGGTGCCTCGTCTGGAGGCAGAGGTAATTTTGGTAGGGGTCATTCTCCCTGACCGTTTCATTCAGCACTTCATGTATCTCTCGGTGCTTCAGGGAGTCACGATCTTATTATGCCTTACTTTGGGAAGCTAGTATTCAGTGCACATTCAGCTCCTATCAGTGCATCACCACTCTAGAGTTACTACAGCGGTTATCCAGCCCATTTGGGTCAGCTTCAGCTTCAGCGTCCATAGCATCAGGATGGGTGTTATGAGTGTGGGAACATTGGTCACATCTGGAGGTATTGTCCTAGATTGGCGAGTAACAGATCTCGACAAGATTCTCGTGCCATCATACCGGCACCGGTTACTTCACCGCCTGTTCAGCCAGCTAGAGGTAGGGGTCATGCAGCTAGAGGTGGAGGTCAAGCTATTAGAGGTAGAGGTCAGGCCATTAGAGGTGGAGGTCATGCCATTAGAGGTGGAGGTCATATCGTTAGAGGTGGAGGCCAGCCGGTTAGAGGCCGTCCCAGAGACACAGTTCAGAGCGGTGGGGCCTAGCCCTGATTTTATGCTTTTCTAGCTAGGCCTGAGGTCGAGTCATCTGATGCTGTGATCACAGGGATTATTCCAGTTTGCCATAAAGATGCTTCAGTTCTATTTGATCCAGGATCTACTTATTCCTATGTGTCCACTTATTTTGCTTCATATCTGGTTATGCCTTGTGATTCTCTGAGTGCTTCTGTGTGTGTATCTTCACCGGTGGGAGACTCTTTTGTAGTAGATCATGTCAATCGTTCGTGTGTTGTTACTACTGGTAATCTTGAAACTAGTGTGGATCTTCTACTTCTTGATATGGTAGATTTTGATGTCATCTTGGGTATGGATTGGATGTCCCCTTATCATGCTATATTGAATTTTCATGCCAAGACAGTGACTCTAGCTATGTCCGGGTTACCTCGGTTATAGTGGAAAGGAACTCCTGGCCATTCTGCCAGCAGGGTTATTTCTTATATAAAAGCTCGGCGTATGGTAGAGAAAGGGTGTCTAGCCTATTTGTCTTATATTTGCGATCCCAGTGCGGATGTCCCTTCTATGGACTCAGTACCAGTTGTTCGTGAATTTCCAGAAGTATTTCCTGCAGATTTTCCAGAGATGCCACCCGACAGAGATATAGACTTCCGTATTGATTTGGCTCCGGGCACTCATCCCATTTTTATTCCACCATACCGTCTGGCCCTGCCAGAGTTGAAAGAATTGAAAGAGCAGTTACAAGACTTGCTTGATCAGGGATACATTAGACCCAATGTCTCGCCCTGGGGTGCACCAGTATTATTTGTAAAGAAGAAAGATGGCTCTATGCAGATGTGTATAGACTATCGGCAGTTTAACAAGGCCACTATCAAAAACAAATATCCGCTGCCAAGAATTGATGACTTATTTGATCAGCTTTAGGGTGCCAAGGTATTTTCGAAGATCGATTTGAGGTCTGGTTACCATCAGTTGAAGATTAGGGCCTTTGATGTCCCTAAAACAGCTTTTCGAACTCGGTATGGGCATTGCGAATTCCTAGTGATATCATTTGGGTTGACAAATGCCCCAGCAGCATTTATGGATTTGATGAATCAGGTGTTCAAGCCTTATTTGGATTCTTTTGTGGTTGTATTCATTGATGATATCTTGATTTACTCCAGCAGTCGAGAGGAACATGAGCAGCATCTTCGAAGTGTGCTTCACACCTTGAAGAATAATCAGTTATATGCCAAGTTTTCAAAATGTGAGTTTTGGTTAGACTCAGTTTCCTTTTTGGGGCATGTTGTATTGGCAGAATGCATAAAGGTAGATCCTAAGAAGATTAAGGATGTTCAGAATCGGCCTAGACCTACTTCAGTTATAGAGATCCGGAGTTTCCTAGGTTTAGCAGGTTATTATCATCGGTTTGTGGAAGGGTTTTCATCTATAGCAAGCCCATTGACCAGATTGACCCAGAAATGTGTCCCATTCAGATGGTCAGACAAGTGTGAGTTGAGCTTTCAGAAGCTCAAGACCGCTTTGACTACGGCGCCAGTGTTGGTATTACCCACAGGTTCAGGATCATATACGGTATATTGTGACGCATCTCACATTGGGCTTGGTGTAGTATTAATGCAAGATGGTAAGGTAATTGCATATGCGTCGCGGCAGTTGAAAGTTCACAAGAAGAATTATCATGTTCATGACTTAGAATTTTCAGCCATTGCTCATGCGCGAAAGATTTGGAGGCATTTCCTCTACGGTGTCTCGTGTGAGGTATTTACTGATCATCACAGCCTTTAGTATCTGTTAAAACAAAAAGATCTTAATTTGAGGCTGAGGAGATGGTTGGAGTTTTTGAAATACTATGAGTGTCACGACCCAAAATTCAACTAGTCGTGATGGCACTTAACCCAACCCGCTAGGTAAGCCAACTTTCAATTACCCAATTTCAAATAACAATTATTAAAGCCATTTAGGTGAAAAAAGATCTTAATCTTATACACCCCCAAGAACTGGTAGTACAAATCACGAGCTTCTAAGAATAGAGTATACAAAGCGGAAATGAAATAAATACATAGTTTGTTTGAATAATACATAAACAGGGCTTTTATAAATCTAAGGCTACCCTGAACAAAAGGCAACTACAACAGGAATGCAGGTACATCTTCAAGTCCCGCAACCATCGAGCACAGCAACAACAATAGCCAACATCTGCACACAATGTGTAGAAGTGTAGTATCAGTACAACCAATCCCATGTACTAAGTAAGTAACAAACCTAGCCGTAGGTTGAAAGTAGTGACGAGCTTCCACCAAGGTCGGGTCCAAAACCACTAGTCCACAACAGTCCATAACAACATGAAACAAATTATACCAGAAGAAACACATAGATAAAATGCTCAGTCGAATCATGATTTCAAAAATAATAGTTCTTCCTTTCAAATACATCAATGAAAACCCAAATCGTTTGCCGAAGTTGCCAAAAATATGAATAATTTGAGAACAATAAAAATCATTTCAATAATAAATAAAATATCTCATTTTCTTTCCCACATAACTAGTGTAAAACAAATGCATCACTATGCCCATTTGTCAACATGTGAAAAAAATCATGAATAATGTGATACCGTACAACATGAGGAAAACACATCTCTATGCATATATGTCATGTGTGCATGTCAATGCAATGTATCTTAGAGATTGCACTCATGTACTCACACTCTTAGAGTACTCAATCTCATTGTCTCGCATTCTCTCTCACCGTGGTCAGCGCACTCAATCACTCAGCGCTATTCAATACATGTTGTGGCGTGCAGCCCGATCCCTGTTTATAGTCGACTGCGCTCACTGGGGGTGTACAGACTCATGAGGGGCTCCTACAGCCCAAGCGCTATAAGCACGGACAACTCACGTGTTGCACGGATAACTCACGTGCCATAATATAAATACTCACGTGCTGCACGGCCAACTCACGTGCAATAATAATATAAGGATCCGCACGGCCAACTCACGTGCTGCACGGCCAACTCACGTGCAATAATAATATCTGGATCTGCACAGCCAACTCACGTGCTATAATAATATTTGGATCCGTACGGCCAACTCACGTGCAATAGTATAATATATATATAGACCCGCACGGCCAACTCACGTGGAATAATATAATATATAGATCCGCACGGCCAACTCACGTGCAATAATATAATATATAGATCCGCACAGCCAACTCACGTGCAATAATATAATATATATAAAGCCAACATGGCCTACTGCGGCGTGCAACCCGATCCCAAAAATATCCTTACAATCAGGCCCTCGGCCTCCCTCAGTCATCAATCTCTCCAGTGTCTCTCTCATAGGCTCACAATGTCATGAGAACAACCCAAAATGATGATATGATGTATCAATAAATAATAACAGAGACTGAGATATGATATGTAATGACATGAATATGACTGAGTATAAATCTTCAATTTAAAATAAATAATTCACACCAATAGTCTTTGGGTCCCAATAATATTGGCACATAGCCTCAACATGATTTTTAATATGCTTTTCAGCTCAATTTCTTTAACTCATAAAACTGCATGGAGAATGCCAAGATCATTTAACTACAAAATTCCATAAAAACAATTATGTTACAATTTCTATAGTGCACGCCCACACGCCCGTCACATGGCATGTGCGTCACCTCCTAACAATTCACCCAGAGTCGAGGGCCACTATCGAGCCCAGGGTGGAAGGCCACACTCGAATGTAGGGTAGACAATCACGATCGAAAGAAGGGTCGAGGATCACGATCGAAGGCAGGGTCGAGGATCATGATCGAAGGAAGGGTCAAGGATCACGATCGAAGGCAGGGTCGAGGATTATGATCGAAGGCAGGGTCGAGGATCACGATCGAAGCCACGATCGAGCCCAGGGTTGAGAGCCATGATCGAGGACCTCGATCGAAGTCCAAAATCGAAGGCCAAGATCGAGGCAAAACTGAGGCAGTCTGGGTAGAATTATAAAGCAGGGACTTCGTCCCATTTTTCATTTTTGACAAATTGGAGCTTGAGGAGAGGCGATTTTTGATAGATTTTCAAGGAAAACTTGAGGTAAGTCCCTTGTGATCATTTCTACTCCATAATATTGAATTATCATTGAATAATCCAACGAGATTACATGATTTTGAGGTGTAAATCAAAGATTGGAACTTAAAAATTTGGAAATAAGATTTGTAGATTTGAGGGTTGAGTTGAGGTCGAATTTTGGTAAAATTGGTATGGTTAGGCTCGTAGTTGAATGGGCTCCAGATTTTGTAACTTTTGTCGGGTTCCGAGACATGGGTCCCACGGGCGATGTAATTAATTCCAATAATTTTTATTGACTGAAACGAATTATTTGTGACTAGATTCGAGGCATTCGTAGGCCGATTTGCGAGGCAAAGGCATAGCAGAGTAAGGAATTTCACGTTTTGAGGTAAGTAACTCTTCTAATCTTGGAGATGAGGGTATGAACCCTGAATATATGTATTTTCTCGATTTATTTGGGCTCGATTCTGGGCTCGATTCTGGCAGAAGAAATTTCCAACAGAAGGAAATTGCAGCAGCTGTTATAGTTCAATATTTGATCCGTTAACCATCCGAAACTCACCTGAGGCCCCCGGGACCTCAACCAAATATACCAAGAAGTCCTAAAATATCATACGAACTTAGTCGAATCCTCAAATCACCTCAAACAACGCTAATTATACCCCAATTCAAGCCTATTGAACTTTGAAACTTTCCATTTCTACAAACAATGCCGAAACCTATCAAATCACGTCCGATTGACCTCAAATTTTGCACACAACTCATAAATGATGTGACAGACCTATTAAAATTATCAGAATCGGATTTCGACCCCGATATCAAAAAGTTAACCCCCTTGTCAAATTTTCCAAAATTTAATTTTCGCTATTTCAAGCCTAATTCCACTACGGACCTCCAAATAATTTTTCGAACACGCTCCTAAGTCCAGAATCACCATACAGAGCTATTGGAATCATCATAATTAAATTCCAAGGTCATTTACATATAAGTCAATATCCTGTCAACTATTTCAACTCAAGCTTCCAATATGAAAATTCATTCTTCCAAGCTAACTCCGAAATACCTTAAAACCAAAACAGACAATTCACACAAGTAATAATACCTCGTAGGAAGTTATTCAAGACTTCAAATAGTTGAAAGGAACGTAAATACTCAAAACGACCGGTCGGGTCGTTACAATCTCCCCCACTTAAATATACGTTCATCCTCGAGCATGCCAAGAGTTGTTCTTAACCTTCAAATCTCTATTTCACCTTACCACGCACATACCCGGGGGTGATCTCATGTCACCCTATTCTATAAAGGCATGACCACACAACATAACTGAAAATCATTAATTTAACATTAGCCCAAAAACCTTGGAGCCAAATTTCTAACATCTAGAATTCTTTTCAAGACCCGAATCTCACATCTACACACTGTATAAACCTGAACAAGTTGTATCAAGCCATAGCCATAACCCCAGATATAATCACATTGCATACTACACAACTCACATGCTCGCAGCACCATTCCCGATCACAATAATTACTCCAAACCAACCAAGTGCAAGTATTAAACCTCATATCAAGCTAAACCTCGTTCCAAAACCTTCGTACACTGCTGATAATAAAAGAAACATGCAAAAATCTCATGACTCCTTTTTAGAGCAACAAGTCATGGATCTCTCTCGCCCCAACCAGAACCATTATCACTTTTTAAGCCGACTTTCAAAATTATCCTCTCGAATATACCGTAATCAAACCTGATAGTAGCCATTCTAGGTCCAATGACCTTATATAATTAAACACAACTATCCCACATATACACCACATAAATATAACTCAAGCCACAACTGCGCAATCCGTGTACCAAAATATGGGAGATATCTCAAGGAAGAGAATCGTATTGCAAGTTCAACAAGCACTGCCACAACCGCAATATTACACCCAACTCCTCAAATTTCGTGAAGCCGTAGGCGCATGTGCACAATTGTAGAGGAAGGAAATTAATGAATCAGATATTGTATCATAGAAATAAAATTCCCACACACGGCACGGACGACTCACGTGCTAATAATATGAATCGCCCGGCATGGTCACGGGCCTCCAGTCCCAGCATATCATACATGAGCAATTAAAAAAGTACACTTGTATATGATAATGAAATAAGATTCTCATACTCCTGGACTGGTATAAATAACACGCCATAGTGTAAGCATGTGCAAAGTCTACTATCACACTTCATCGACAATTTAACACAAAAATAGTAACTACCCTACTTATTCAAGGAAATTAGCCTCTTTGTAACCTCAAATATAGCCCAGATAGTTTTCAACAAAGGTATGAACATGAGAAATGTTATAACTTTACGCTTAATAGTCAACTCTAGGCATATCATAGCCTAAGCATTCTTGCGAGTATGAATACATGCCCTGATGTTCGCACATTGGCTCAAACCTCACATATATGCACACTTATAGCGCGTAGCTATTACAAATAATTAACGCAACTAGTGCCTCTACTGAGTTTAAAGAAAATACTCATCTCAAACAGGTCGCAACCCGAAACAATATACTTCTGAGAACTCACAGTCTCCAAATTCATCAAACACATGAATCACCGTAACTGAATCTCAACTCCAGCACTAGAATGACTAACACATCTTCCATTCACGATCTTCCCATAAGAAATACTTTCATAATTCTTCCGTGCCACATAGCAATAATCTGAATATCACTAGTCTATCAACCAGGTGAGTACTGCAATACCAATGAACATCCGTAAGTCAAAACACAATGCGCCTTTTGAAATGCTCACCCTTATCAGGGATTACCGAGCAAGTATAACATTCATCTAACTATCTTAAATTGACCATTCTGTCCAAAATTCGCGATCTTCCTTTCAAGAATGAACTGCCACCTTGTACATGTAAATCTTAATCTCACGCCACACACCACATCTATCATGTCATCATGTGACAAGCACGAGAATCTCATTATCAACTTTGGGTAACAAGCAAATTACATACCCGGTCATTCAGTAACCTTCATTTTGCTTCCTTCCAGGCGGAATTCATAATACACAACACGTTCCCTACACCGATAGAATATATCCGGTTCAACCCATGGTATAAACCATTAAGAACACTTTGAAATCCATTTGCACATAACCAAGCTATCAGAACTAAATCCCTATAACTCCACCAAGCCACACAAGTTGCCAAATCCGAGAGTATTGCCACAAAACACCCGTAAAGCATCACCTCTTAATAAGGACTAAAAGAACCGAGCATACCATTACCATACTGATCCAGCATGTTACCCATTTGTCCTATTTTCTCCGAGTTTCTTCTGGATTAGCCATTTCTCCTTGTCAGAACACCACTACTTTACCAAGAGCTCACTACAAGACATCCTAACATAAAACTACACCGCCTTAAGGCCCATAAGCCATTGTATTCTTCTTAAGTAACTCCATAAATACCATAACTATAACACTCACTCTGAAAATACCTTATGCGAATTTAAAATTGTTCCTCTTTCCTTTCTTATACAGAAATGTAGAATCCATAGTCAAACAGAAATACCGCACGTCCCAATACCATCCAATGTAAGTAACCGATTCTAGTGATATACAAATTCAAAAAACTTTCAATTTTCACATATACATTTTGAATCCATTAAAACCCTCTCGAAAGTCATCCACTCTGCTCAAATCTAATTTACTTCGCCCCAAACGGGCCGAAAGATATGTGCTTCTTTAGCACGATCAACACTCAAAGAAGTAACCCTGCCTTAACACGACCAATCGAATTCATACTTCGTGCGCACTACATCCTTCAAATTAACAACTTAATCATTCCATAATTTTCATATTTTCATAAAGTTCAATGTAACCCGTATCCAGGAATTTACTTACCCGAGTCATCCTCGATCTCTACCTCTGTAAGTCATAACTAACCCACAAGTATGCCTCAAACCAAAACTAAAATTTAATATATATCCACGAAATTGAATTGTCAATAGCAGACTCCCCCACTTGTCTCAAAGCCATAGAACAAAACACTCGATAACTCATAATACCCATACTTCATTACTGCCATAATACTGCAGTTAGTTCAACGAAAATGCAACACCCACCATAAAATACCTCAATCATCCGCTAAGTTAGCATTTATTCTCGCGACAATCAAGTGAAATTTTCTCAACCCGATTCAAATTCAAATCTCAACACATACGCCCCGTTGGTAGAAAAGAAACTCTCTATTCACATCATAAGGAACACACCTACATAGATTACTGCGTAGGAGATAACCCACCTGCTTAGTCTCAAATTGGCATCTTGTTATACCCTTTCGCAGCTACAATTACTATGAAATCACTTAATCTTTCTGAGTCCAAACTCATTAACCAGACACGAGAATTTAATTTGTCCCAAAATTTAACAATCGTGAAAGATCATTCAAAACATTCACACTCGAGATTGTACGTCACATCAAAACGAAAATCAAGAACCCAATGACCTTCTTTTACATTTCAAGGATACACTTCTTGTCACATTCAAATCGTCTCAACACATCCCACAGTTACATCATACTCATCACAACGCCATTTCATCGCTCATCTAGCGACAAATTCCACTGTAGGGTCATTACCGGACATATGAGTCAAATTGTACAGGTTACAATTGAAGCTACCGAGCTCAAGCTACAGTCTAACCATGGACTCAATTCCTCCAGACTGGCCCATCACCAAAACACGGAATACTCACCTCGAACCTCGTTCATAGAATCACAAGCCGGCGATGTACAGCTGATACCGAGCGCTCATGTGCGCATTCGAATACGTGGAAAGAATTTAAAGAGTTATGTTCCAAGCTGAATCAATCCCGCACAATAAGGAAAGAAAGATGGGAAATATATATCCTAAATGCCCTGTAGCCTCTCGAAGATAAGTATGGACGTCATCATACTGACCCGCAAGACTCTACTAGACACTTGCTCATGACTTGTAGAACCTATGAACCTAGGGCTCTGATACCACCTTGTCACGATCCAAAATCCAACTAGTCATGATGGCACCTAACCCAACCCGCTAGGTAAGCCAACTTTCAATTATCCAATTTCAAATAATAATTATTAAAGTAATTTAAGTGAAAAAAGATCTTAATCTAATACACCCCCAAGAACTGGTAGTATAAATCATGAGCTTTTAAGAATAGAGTATACAAAGAGGAAATGAAATAAATACATAGTCTGTTTGAATAATACATAAACAGAGCTTTTATAAATCTAAGGCTACCCTGAACAAAAGGCAGATACAACAGGAACGCAGGTACATCTTCAAGTCCCGCAACCATCGAGCACGGCAACAACAGAAGCCAACATCTGCACGCAATGTGCAGAAGTGTAGTATAGTACAACCAACCCCATGTACTGAGTAAGTAACAAACCTAGCCGTAGGTTGAAAGTAGTGACGAGCTTCCACCAAGGTCGGGTCCAAAACCACTAGTCCACAACAATATAAAACAAATAATACCAGAAGAAACATATAGATAAAATGCTCAGTCGAATCATGATTTCAAAAATAATAGTTCTTCCTTTCAAATACATCAGTGAAAACCCAAATCGTTTGACGAAGTTGCCAAAAATATGAATAATTTGAGAACAGTAATTATTCCAAAAATCATTTCAATAATAAATAAAATATCTCATTTTCTTTCCCAGATAACCAGTGTAAAACAAATGCATCACTATGCCCATCTGTCAACATGTGAGAAAAATCATGAATAATGTGATACCGTACAGCATGAAGAAAATACATCTCTATAGAATTGATTTGACTTAAACTGCTCGATTTTAAAGCATGTCTATTCTTTGCTGGAATTACTGAAAGTGAACTATAACTGCGTAGCTCGTCACTATCTTCAATTCCTTATTTATTATTGTTACTTGTTGAGTTGGCTCTACTCATACTACACCCTGCAATTCGTGTGTAGATCCAGGTGTTCCCAGGCATAACGGTTGTTGATTCTTTCGCGTAGTTGCTTTTTCGGAGATTCTGAGGTAGCTGCCGTGTTTCGCAGACCTTGCCTCTCTTTCCTTATCTCCTTATTTGTTGTATTTGATCTCAGACTATTATGGACCGTATTTTCTAGACTTATATTTGTAATAGATGCTCATGTACTCAGTGACACCAAGTTTTGGGGAGTGTTCGTATCAGTATTTGTGGGATTTTGGATTGTATTTAAATATTATGTTTTTTTTCAAACTTAAAGGAATCGGGGGTTATTGATGTTATCGGCTTGCCTATTATTGAGATAAGAGCCATCACGATATGTCAGATTTTGGGTCGTGACAAGTTGGTATCAGAGCCAGGTTGACATAGGTCTCACGAGTCATGAGCAGGTTTAGTAGAGTCTTGCGGATCGGTACGGAGACGTTTGTACTTATTTTCGAGAGGCTGTAGAACCTTTAGGAAAACTTTACTTTCTTGTATTCTATCATGCGAATTTGTTAATTCCGGAAACTAAATCTCTGTTATTCTATTCTTTCACACATGGTGAGGACACGTACTACCGGATCAGGCGGTCAGCCATCAGTTAGGGCCGCGAGAGGCCGGGGCCATGGTAGAGGCCGGGACCGAGGTAGACATAGAAGTGTACCTTGTACCACAGTTGGACCAGCACCTGTGGTACCACTAGTTGCTCCAGCTTAGGAGCAGATACTAGATATAGCTGAGCCAACATGACTAGTTCAGGCACCAGCTATACCCATTGAGATTCCAGGCTTTTAGGAGACTTTGGCCCAGATATTGACAGTTTGAACTCGTCTTGCTCAGATGGTTTCGGCTCAAGCCGCACCTATCACTTCTCAGGGCGGGGGAGGTACTCATATCCTTGTTTCCCGTACTCCAGACCAGGTAGTGCAGGGACTTCATATACTGGGGGCACTACCAGCCCAGCCGGTTGCAGCTGCTCAGGCCCCAGTAGTTCCTGTTATGGCAGATGATGGGCAGAGGAGACTTGAGAGATTTGAGAGGCTTTGACCTCCACCATTTAGCGTGACTGAGTCAGAAGGTGCACAAGGTTTTCTGGATTAGTGTCAACGGATGCTTCGGACAGCGGGTATTCTGGAGACCAGTGGGGTCTCGTTCACTACTTTTTAGTTTTCTGGGGCTGCCTTCAGATGGTGAGAGGCTTATGAGAGGCGCAGGCCGGTTAATACAAGTTCTCTTATGAGAGGCGCAAGCCGATTAATACAAGTTCTCGTTCACTACTCAGTTCTCTTTTTGGAGAAGCGTCCAGACAGTTAAAGGTACATGAGAAAAAAAACAAAAAATTTGGTGCACGGCCTTGATGGTATGTCTGTGACATAATACAAGATGAGATATTTTGAGTTGGCTTGTCACGAAGTTTGGTTGGTTCCCACTGATAGGAAGAGGATTAAGAGGTTAATTGATGGCCTCACCTTTTAGCTACGATTACTCATGACTAGAGAGAGAGTGTCTGGTGCTACTTTCGATGAGGTGGTCGACAATGCTCGTCAGATTGAGATTTGTAGCCAGGAGCAGGAGGCTAAGAGGCCTTGTGGTTCATGTGATTTCAGCGGTGTTCCTTCAGGGGATCAGGTTTACCGCGATAGGGGTCGTTCTTACAGACATGGTCAGACGGGTCGTCCAGCTCATCGTGGTGCATCAGCTAGCCGCAGTTCTTACAGTGCTCACTCAGGCCAGTCTTCATTCAAGGCGCTACCAGTTTAGAGTTCTCATCATTCCTCGTCTACTCAGGCTTCTATAGGTAATTCCTCGGGTTATCAGGAGCATCAGTTCCGTTAGATGAGGGGTTGATTCGAGTGCGAAGAATTTGGTCATTACAAAAGAGATCATCCCAGGCTGTTGAGTGGGGATCCACAACAGAGTTCTCGACTGACGGCACCAGCACCAGTAGTTCTACCACCCGCCTAGTCAGCTCGGGGTGGGGTTCAGGCAGTTAGGGGTCGCTCAAGAGGAGGAGGCCGATCAAGTGGCGGTCAGGCCCGATTTTATGCTTTTCCTACCAAGTCAGATTTTTTTGCTTCAGATGGAGTGATCACGGGTATTGTTTCAGTGTGCCACAGAGAGGCTTCTATATTATTTGACCTTGGTTCTACGTATCCGTATGTATCATCATATTTTGCTCGTTATATGGATATGCCCTATGAGTCCTTAGTGTCGCCTGTTTGTGTATCTACATCGGTGGGTAATATTATTACTGTGGACCGTGTGTATCGGTCGTGTGTGATAACCATTGGGGAACTAGAGACCGGAGTTGATCTCTTATTACTCGTTATGGTTGATTTTGATGTAATCCTGGGTAGGAATTGGTTATCTCCATGTCATGCTCTTCTAGACTGTCATGCAAACACCGTAACGTTGACAATGCCGGGGTTGCCAAAGGTCGAATGGAGAGATTCTCTAGATTTTGTTCCTAGCAGGGTAATTTCTTATTTGAAGGCTCAACGTATGGTTAGAAAGGGATATTTTTCATATTTGGCCTTTGTAAGAGATGTTGATGCAAATACTCCTATTATTGATTCAGTACTAGTCGTGCGAGACTTTCTGGATATATTTCCTACAGACTTGCCTGGTATGCCACCCAAAAGGTATATTGATTTAGGTATTGACTTGGTGCATGGCACTCAGCCCATTTCAATTCCTCCATATCGTTTGGCACCAGCTGAGCTAAAAGAATTGAAAGAGAAACTCCAGGAACTCATTGAAAAGGGGTTTATTAGGCCTAGTGTGTCACCTTGGGGTGCACCGGTTCTGTTTGTGAAAAAGAAAGATGGTACTATGCGGATGTACATCTATTGTAGGCTGCTGAAAAAAGTTACAATCAAGAATAAATATCCCTTGCCACGTATTGATGACTTATTTAACCATCTTCAAGGAGCGAGGGTGTTCCCCGAAATTAATTTGAGATCTGGGTATCACCAGTTTAAAATCCGAGATTCGGATATTCTAAAGACGGAATTCAGAACTCGTTATGGCCACTATGAATTTCTTGTGATGTATTTTAGGATCACGAGTGTCGCAACAACATTTATGCATTTGATGAATAGTGTATTCCAACCATATCTTGATTTATTTATCATAGTATTTATTGATGATATCCTGGTGTACTCACGTAGCCAGGAAGAGCATGCACAACACTTGGGTATTGTATTACAGAGATTGAGAGAGGACAAGCTTTATGCCAAATTCTCTATGTGTGAGTTCTGGCTTAATTCAATGGCATTCGTGGGACATATAGTGTCTAGTGAAGGAATTAAGGTGGATCCGAAGAAAATAGAGGTAGTTTAGAGTTGGCCCAGTCCATCTTAAGTTACTGAGATTTGGAGTTTTCTAGGCTTGGCTGGTTATTATCATCGCTTCGTAGAGGGTTTCTCGTCTATTGCATCGCCTATGACTAAATTGACCCAGAAAGGTGCTCCGTTTAGGTAGTCAGATGAGTGTGAAGAGAGATTTCAGAAGCTCAAAACAACTTTGACTAAAGCTCCAGTATTGGTGTTGCCTACAGGTTCAGAGTCTTATACTGTGTAGTGTGACGCGTCGTGTATTGGTCTCGGCAGAGTACTTATGCAAGATGGTAGGGTGATTGACTATGTGTCGAGATAGTTAAAGGTACATGAGAAGAATTACCCGGCCCACGATCTTGAGTTAGCAGCTATTGTGCATGCCTTGAAAATTTGGCGGCATTACTTGTACGGTGTCCAATGTGAGGTATATACCGATCATCAGAGTCTACAATATTTGTTTAAACAGAAGGATCTTAATTTGCGGCAACGAAGGTGGTTGGAGTTGTTTAAGGTTTATGACATTTCCATTCTCTATCATCCCAGAAAGGCCAATGTAATGGACGGTGCCTTGAGCCGCAAGGCGGAGAGTTTGGGCATTTTAGCATACTTATTGGTAGCAGAGAGACCTTTAGCCTTGGATGTTCAGGCCTTGGCCAACCAGTTTGTTAGATTGGATGTGTCCGAGCCGAATCGAGTTTTGGCTTGTGTGGTTTTTCGGTCTTCTTTATATGATCGCATGAGACAACACCAGTACGATGATCCCCATTTGCTCATCCTTAAGGACACGGTTCAGCACGGTAATGCCAAAGAAGTCACTATTGGAGATGACGGTGTATTACGGATGTAGGGAAGGCTTTGTGTACCTAATGTAGATGGTTTGCATGAGTTGATTCTCCATGAAGCTCACAGTTCACGATACTCCATTCATCCAGGTGCCGCGAAAATGTATCAAGATTTGAGACAGCACTATTGGTGGAGGCGAATGAAGAAAGATATAGTTGGGTTTGTAGCTCGGTGCTTAAATTGTCAACGGGTAAAGTACGAGCATTAGAGACCGAGAGGATTACTTTAGATACTTGAAATTCCGGAGTGGAAATGGGAGCGTATTACTATGGACTTCGTAGTTAGGCTTCCACGGACTTTGAGGAAGTTTGAAGCGGTTGGGTGATTGTAGATCGGCTGACTAAGTCTGCATATTTTATTCTTGTTGGTACCAATTATTCTTCGGAGCAATTGGCTGAGATTTATATCCGCGAGATTGTTCGCCTACACGGTGTGCCAGTGTCCATCATTTCAGATCGGGGCACGCAGTTTACATCACAGTTTTGGAGAGCAGTGCAGCGAGAATTTGGTACACAGGTTCAGTTGAGTACAACATTTCATCCTCAGATGGACGGACAGTCTGAGCACACTATTCAGATATTAGAGGATATGCTACGCACTTGTGTCATTGATTTCAGGGATTCTTGGGATCAATTTCTTCCACTCACGGAGTGTGCTTACAATAATAGCTACCAGTCAAGCATTCAGATGGCTCCGCATGAGGATTTATATGACATACGGTGTCGGTCTTCGGTGGTTGGTTCGAGCCGGGTGAGGCCAGTCTAATGGGTACTGACTTGGTTTAGGATGCTTTAGAGAAGGTCAAAATGATTCAGGAATGGCTTCGCACGGCATAGTCTAGACAGAAGAGTTATGCCAACAGGAAGGTTCGTGATATTGTTTACATGGTTGGGGAGAAGGTTCTGCTCAAGATTTCACCCATGAAGGGTGTGTTGAGTTTCGGGAAGAAGGGCAAGATGAGCCCTCGGTATATTGGGCCTTTTGAGATACTTAAGAAGATTGGAGAGTTGGCTTATGAACTTGCTTTGCCACCTAATCTATCAGGTGTTCATCCAGTGTTCCATGTATCCATGCTCCGAAAGTATATTGGGGATTCGTCTCATATTCTGGATTTCAGTACAGTACAGTTGGACGATAATTTGACTTATGATGTGGAGCTGGTAGCTATTTTAGACCGGAAGATTCAAAAGCAGAGGTCAAAGAATATAGCATCAGTGAAGGTACATTGGAGAGGCCAGCCAGTCGGAGAATCTACTTGGGAGATTAAGCAGGATATGCGGAGTAAATATCCACACCTATTTGAGACTCCATGTATGATTCTAAACCCGTTCGAGGATGAACGTTTGTTTAAGAGGGGAGAATGTAACGACCTGGGCGATCGTTTTGAGTATTATAACCCCGTTTTCCCATTTACTTTTCAATTTATGCTTTACAGTCGTTTTATGACTTACCAGATTAGTTGGTTCGAGTACGGAAGGAATTCGGAGTGAAACGAGACACTTAGTCTCGTAATTGAAAATTTAAATTAGATTAGTTGACCGGATGTGGACTTATATGTTACCAACCTCGGATTTGAATTTTGATGATTCCAATAGTTTCGTATGGTTATTTTGGACTTAGGAGCGTGTCCGGAAAATTATTTGGAGGTCTGTAGTGGAATTAGGCTTAAAATGACGAAAGTCAAATTTTTGGAAGGTTTGACCGGAGGGTTGACTTTTTGATATCGTTATCGAAATATGATTCTGAAAATATTAATAGGTCTTTTATGTCATTTATGACTTGTGTGCAAAATTTGAGGTCAATCGGATGTGATTTGATAGGTTTCGCCGTTGTTTGTGAAAACTTGGAATTTCAAAGTTCATTAGGCTTGAATTGGGGTATGGTTCGTGGTTTTAGCATTGTTTGAGGTGATTTGAGGGTTCGACTAAGTTCGTATAATATTTTAGGACTTGTTGGTATATTTGGTTGAGGTCCCGAGTGGCTCGGGCATGTTTTTGATGGTATTCAGATTATTTTTCTCCATTGTTGCACTGCTGGTAAATGCTGATTTTTGGTGTTTCAAACCTTCCTCGCGATCTCGAAGATTGGGACGCGATCTCGTAGGCTTAGATGGGCAGTGGAGGTTTGTTATATGTGATCGCGTGGGGATACACGCAATCGCGTAGGGTTAACTGGGGAGCTGCTAAGTTTTGTTCTACGCGATCGCGTGAAGAAGGATGCGATCGCGTAGCTCTAGGATTTCGTGACTCGCGAACGCATGAAGAGGGTTGCGATCGCGTCGAGCAGGAGGATTGTGCTTTGCGATCACGTGAATGTGTCTGCGATCGCGTAGGTCCGTTAAGTTGTGCATCGCGATCGCATGGAAGAGTTCGCGATCGCGTAGAGTTAATTTGGGCAGTGGAAAAATTGTTCTTCGCGATCGCGTAGAGCAAATGTCTGGGCAGAAAGTTTAAGTTCTGAAAGTGAGACTTCGTCCCAGTTTTCATTTTTGACGGATTGGAGCTCGGGAAGAGGCGAGTTTCGGGAGTATTTTAAGGAAAATAACGGGGTAAGTTTTCTTAACTCAATGTTGATTAAATTACCCGAATCCATGGTTGTTTGGAAAATTGGTGAATTAAGTTGGAAAATTGTGAAAACCCTCTTGGTTTAATTTGGAGATTTGAGGTCAAGTTTATGTCGTATTTGAGTAAAATTTGTATTGTTGGACTCGTGGTTGAATGGCGTTTAAATTGTAACTTTTGTCGGGTTCAGAGATGTGGGCCCACGGGCAATTTTCGAGCTAAATTTTGGTTTTTTATGGAATATTAGCATTTTCTTATGGAATTAATTCCAATAAATTTTATTGACTGAATCGAATTATTTGTGACTAGATTCGAGGCGTTTGGAGGCCAATTCACGAGGAAAAGACATCGCAGAATAAGAATTTCACGGTTTGAGGTAAGTAACAGTTATAAATCTGGTCCTGAGGGTATGAAACCTCGGATTTTGGTATCATGTGATTACTTTGGAGGTGACGCATATGCTAAGTGACGGGCGTGTGGGCGTGCACCGAGGGAATTGTGACTTGTTTCGTCCCGTGGAAACTGTAAAGTTGAATAACTTGTTGTTGGCTATGTTCTCTCTATGTGTTGTAGAAATTTGACTGTAAGTCATGTTAGAAATCATGTTTAGGCTATATGTTGGTACTGTTGGGACCCACAGAGGTCATGTACATGTTGAACTATTTGCTTAATTGTTGTTTTATACTCAGTCATAGTTTACTTGATTATTTTATTCCAGTCTCTATTGTTCATTATTGATGCATCATATCATTGTTGTTTGGGATGATTTCATGATTGTTGAAAGCCCGAGAGAATGGAGATATTTATTACTGAGCGAGACCGAGTGTCTGATTATGAGATTTAATACTATAGCACGTGAGTTGTCCGTGCGGATCCAGATATTATACTATAGCACGTGAGTTGTCCGTGCGGATCCAGATATTGATACTATAGCACGTGCGTTATCCGTGTAGCACGTGAGTTGTCCATGCGGATTATAGCACTTAGGCTGTAGGAGCCCCTACGGAGTCTGTATACCCCCAGTGAGCGTGGGTACCCATTGAGTGTGAGTGTTGAGGGCTGGGAGTCCAGTGAGTGATTGTTGTTGTGAGAGGTTGTACTTGCTTTTCATTGTGGTTGCACTTAGTTGCTATCTGTCATTGTTGTGAAATTTTCTGAAATATTTTATATCCGAAATACATGAATTTGAACTATATAGAATTGATTTGACTTAAACCGCCGGATTTGAAAGCATGTCTATTCTTTGCTGGAATTACTGAAAGTGAACTATATATGCGTATCTCGTCACTATCTTCAATTCCTTATTTATTATTGTTAGTTGCTGAGTTGGTTGTACCCATACTACACCCTGCACTTCGTGTGCAGATCCAGGTGTTCCCGGGCATAGCGGTTGTTGATTCTTTCGCGTAGTTTCTTTTCCGGAGATTCTGAGATAGTGGTTGTTGATTTTTCACGCATTTGCTTTTTCGGAGATTCTGAGGTAGTTGCCGTGTTTCGCAAACCTTGCCTCTCCTTCCCTATCTTCTCGTTTGCTGTATTTGGGCTCAGATTATTATAGACCGTATTTTCCAGACTTGTATTCATAATAGATGCTCATGTACTCAGTGACACCAGATTTTGGGGAGTGTTCGTATCAGTATTTGTGGAAATTTGTATTGTATTTAAATATCATGTTTTTTTCAAACTTAAAGGAAATCGGGGATTATTGATGTTATCGGCTTGCCTAGTATTGAGATAGGCATCATCACGACAGGTCAGATTTTGGGTCGTGACACACAACAGGAAGGTTATCAACATCCCAAATTCCAAATGGAATTGCATATTTAGAGAAAGGGTCAATAATGAATTTCTTAGTCCAAGAGTTCTGTTGAATGCCATTATTATAACTTGTCTTCATCACCCATATCTCAGTGTCCTTAAAACCATCGTGAATGGATACCATCATCACAAGAGATCCCCTCAAAACCATAAGCTTTCTATGAACATTAGTATGATGAAATCCACGATCATCAGGAACATCCAAAAGTTTGAATTCATCCTTAATCAAATCTAAACAAATAATGCATTCCACATCTGAAGTAGCAAGCCAATACACAAAACCATTTAGAGAAATCTCAGGCCCGTACGCAACAGTTTGGCTAAGAAGCGTGAATGGTACCGTTTTCCACAAACCTGAACTGAGAGTATAAACCCACGCCAAATATGCTCCTTCATTTTTACTCCAAATTGGCTCAAAAGGGACTTTCAAAAGCTTATAGTCATTGCTTTCTTGAACATAACCAAGTCTCATATATGTAAATCTTGTACACTCAGATGGTACATTAATGCACTTATATTTATTAGGAGCAAGATTCCACAGGATGATTTATGGTGATGTGTACATATAATTCATCAAACATATTAAACCATTATAAGAAAATTCAAATTTTGCAAAGTGCTCAGTCTCAATAGTAAAAGGTGAAGGCAATTTTAATAAACCGGAAGCCAAGATTATCACGGTTCTGAAGAATAAGGGTAGGAGCAGGACGAGAAAGTTGAGGGTTGAGGTGCAATTTAATGAAAGTAGGGCTGTTGAAGAAACGGTACCATGATTTGGAGACAGCCCTAAAGCAGAGCAGTACCTTCACAGGAAGCCTTACGAGTATCTGCACCATTGAATCGTTCAGCAAAGTGGAGGCGAGTGATTCTTCATTGTAGTTGCTTTGATCAGCCATGGAAGCTACAGCCAATAAGAAAGTAAATACTGAAATAGGAGCAGTCAAACAAAGCTAGTGTAGGTTTATTTATGTTTATTAAATGTGCGGTTGGATGGAATTTTGACGGATCAAACTAGATTCAATTCCAAATGACACCAAGTAGTTAAGCATTTTGTTTAAATATATTCACAGTTTATAAGATTAGTCAATTCGGTCAAATTGAAATTTGTGTGAATTGAGTCTTTAAATACATTATAAATTATGAATATATTTTAAACAGCGGGTTTAGACGTTGCTACTGGTGTACTTCACCCATTAAAATCTTAAATAAGCAGATCATTACATGTTCGAAAGTTATTTGGGTTGAGATATTTGGATCAAGATGAATTAAATAATGAGTCGTAGCTCAATTGGTCCAACTCTCATTCTTTATTTATTTTGTTATGATTGTTTAATTACCAAAAATAAAACTAACAAGCCTTTTTTCTTTATTATGGTTTTATCTTACATATCAAACAAATAATAAATTAGAAAAATATTTTGATACATTTTTTATGAGTAAATTTAGGCAACATATATATTAAGCGCAACTTTTAAATGAGCTAACTTGGATGTTATCCAAATTGCTTTAATAAAAATGGATATATAGTTGATAAAAAAAATCCTAAAAATAAGAATATTTTATTCATTACTAAAGAGTTATAATAGTATAGTTCTCAGTCATTGGGATCATCTTGCCTTACATTACTAGAAGAGCTAGAGCTAGTACATTATAAGAATACATAAGTTCAGTGGCGTAGCTAGAAATTTCACGAAGGGTGTTCAACTTTTGGATAAGCAAATAATTATTTTTTATGAATGGGTGCACTAAATTGTTTTTAGAATAAAATACACAATATTTAGCTAAATCATAAAAATACTTTAACATAATTAACTATTGTATAAATCAAAATCAATATAAAGGAATCAACAAAAAAATTATTACTACTGAAAGCAAAATTTAAATATATTATTACAATTGTACTCAGCGAGGTCTCATCTCTTGAAATGTTTTTGATAATAAACTTCATTCGATTCCGCAAGTCATTCTTGATAAACTTCATTGCAGAAAAACTTTTAACGGTTGTAGTGGCAACTGGAAGAAGCAAAACGAGTTTCACTAAGCAGAATACAAAAGGATAAGTAATATTCTTTTTTGTCTCATAATTGGCGGGCTATGTGCAAATTGAAATATGAACTAGAGTAGAACATCTTATGGAGAGTTGGGAGAGGTAATAGCAGCTTTTGGTATGATAATTGGACCAATTTTGGTCCTTTGTCTTCCATCTTAGGCGAAGATGTCGGATATGACAATACCAAGATTAATTAAGTATATAAGGATGGAGTATGGGACTGGTCTTTCTTACATATTCAGCCTCATGAAGTTGTTAAGACTTTGGTAGCCTTTGTTCACGTCACAATTGGCCAAGAAGAGGACGACACTCCAATATGGACAATTACTACTTCAGGAAAATTCAATGTGGCCTCTGCTTGGAATGCATTAAGACAAATAAAGGATCTTGCTCCTTTTGACTCTAAGTTATTGTAACGACCCGACCAGTCGTTTTGTGCATTTTTACTTCGCTCGATTATTTGAGGGCATGAGTAACTCTGTATGATGCATTAGGACTTATGTGAATCATCGGTTTTGGTTCTCAGGTTATTCGGAACTGATTTAGAAGAATGATTTTCACCTAGAAGCTTTAAAATTTAGAAGGTTTGACCAAGTTTGACTTTTTAACAATTGACCAAAGATTGGATTGTTGATGGTTTCATTAGCTCCATCGGGTGATTTTGGACTGAGGAGAACGTTCGGATCATGATTTGGAGGTCCATAGTAGAATTTGGCTTGAAATGCTGAAAGTTGGAATTTTAGAAAGTTTGATTGGTAGTGAAATTTTTGATATCGGGGTCGGATTACGATTCCAGAAGTTGGAGAAGGTCCGTAATGTCAAATGTGACTTGTGTGCAAAACTTTGAGGGTCAATCGGACGTGATTTGACAGGGTTCGACATCAGTTGTGGAAGTTTGAAGTTTAAGGTTCATAGATTTTGATTTGAGGTATGATTCGTCGCTTTGATATTTTTGTATATTTTGAGGCCTCGAGTAGGTCCGTATTGTGTTATGGGACTTGTCGGTATATTTGGACGGGGTCCCGAGTGGCTCGGAAAAGTTTCAGACTAGGTTCAGATCATTTTAGTTCATGTTGCATTGCTTAAGGCTACTGGTTCTGGTGTTTCCGCATCTGTGGAAGAATGGATGCAGATGCGTGTCCGCAAATGCGGACAATTGGGTTGCATGAGTGATGTTTGGGCTAGTGAACTGTAGTCACAGGTGCGAAGATTACTCCCGCACCTGCGTAGTCGCAGAAGCGGGGTGTTAGGCGCATAAGCAGATGTTTGCGCAGGTACGATGGGGCTGTTGCGCACCTGCGGCTGCAAACATGCGGGGAAAAGAATGTAGAAGCGGAGGCCCAGATTTAGTGTTGTACCGCAGAAACGAAATTTTGGTCGCTTCTGTGACACCGCAAATGCGGTTAAGTGTCCGAAAAAGCAGAAGTGCTGGGCAGAATGATAAATACAAGGGTTAGCGATTTTGGCTTCATTTCTTTTAACATTTTCAAGCTCGGATTGAGGCGATTTTGGAGCAATTTGCATCACAAGGATGAGGTTTTGAGCCATTCGAAGGTCGAAACGCATGTAATGGCATCTTTGGAGCATCGCTTGGCTCGCTCGGCATTGGTATTGGCTTGTTTGAGGTAAGTAGCACTTCTAAACTTAGTGTTGAGGGTGTAAAACCCCGAATTACGTGCTATGTGATTGATGTTGAGGTGACACACATACTAGGTGACGGCCGTGTGGGAGTGCATCCTGTGAATTTGTGACTCCGTTGTATAATGGCACTATTTAGTGGCCCTATTTTGTTGATATCTATGTTTTCACCATGTGATTAAGTAATTGAGCAGTACATCATGCTAGATATCCTGTTTAGGCTTTATGCTAATATTGTTGGGACCCATAGTGGTCATTTCTTACTATCATCTCATCGATTTCATTGATATTTCGTACTCAGTCACATTCATGCATTCATATCATGTCCCAGTCTCAGTTGTTGCATATTGATATATTATATCATTATTTCGGGTCAGTGTTCATGACATTGTGAGCCCGTGGGAGAGACTGGAGAGATTAATGACTGAGTGAGGCCGAGAGCTTGATTATGAGTGACAATTATGGGATCGGGCTGCACGTTGCATTGGTTATATTGATGATTATGATAGCGCTTGGGCTAAAGGAGCCCTCTGGAGTCAGTAACACACCCCAGTGAGCGCGGATGATATTATTGTGGAATGGATTTCCCTGGACATGGATTTGTCCGAAGTATTTGATACCTGGAGATGGATTTCTCCACAGGGTTGGATTGCCCTTTTTTCCTCAATACTGGGTGACTTATAGTCAGTGTTATATATGTTCCGGTATGGATTTCCCTGGGCCGTGTTGGCCGTATATAGTACCGAGTAGTTGAGCTTGATGAGTGAAAAGTGTGAGACAGTGAGATTGACTACTCTGAGAGTGTGAGTACATGATGCATCTCTGAGATACATGGCATTGGCATGCACACATGACATACAGGCATAGAGATATATTTATTCCTCATGTTGAACGGTATCACGTCATTCATGATGTTTACACAATATGTGGGCACAAAGAGGCATTTTGCACTTTCAATCTGGAAAGGAAACGAAACATCTAATATATTGTGAAGAGGATTTTTGAAAAAATTTACATTTTCAAACTATATCATATTTTACGACGATTTCGGTAAAGGATTTGAGTTTCCACTGATATTCTTGAAAAATGGAACTATTTTCAGAAAACTGTGAAACAGCTGAGCATTTGTATCTCTGAGTTATTTTCTTATTTATATGATCTATATTGATATGAACTACTATTGGTTATTGGTGTTGGACCCGACCTATGTTCCAGCTCGTCACTGCTTTCAACCTAAGGTTAGGTTTGTTACTTACTCAGTATATGGGGTTGGTTGGAATGATACTACACTTCTGCACATTGCGTGCAGATGTTGGCTGTTGTTGTTGATGTGCTCTATGGTTGCCGGATTTGAGGATGTACATGTGTTCCTCTTGTAGTTGCCTCTTATTCATTGTAGCCTTAGATTTATAAAAACTCTTTTTATGTACTTTTCAAACAGAAGATGTATGTACTTCATATTAGCTTTGTCAATTCTAATTTTAGAAGCTCATGTTTATACTACTAGTCCTTGGGAAAGGTTTAAGATTTAGATAATTCCTTTGTTTCATTGTCTTATTACTATTTTTGAAATCGGTGAGTTATTAGTTGACTTACCTAGCGAGTTGGGTTAGGTGCCATCACGACTAACGGATTTTGGGTCGTGACCGATTGGTATTAGAGCTCTAGGTTCATAGGTTCTACAAGTCATGAACAAGTGTCTAGTAGAGTCTTGCGGATCGGTATGATGATGTCCATACCTATCTTCGAGAGGCTACAAGGCATTTAGGATATACTTTCCACCTTTATTTCCTTATCGTACGACATTGATTCAGCTTGAAGCGTAACTCTTTGAATTCCTTCCACACATTTGTATGTACACATAAGCGCTCGGTATCGGTTGTGCATCGACAGCTTGTGATTTCATGAAAGAGGTGCGAGATGTGATTTTGGTATGTGGATGATGGGCCAGTCTGAAGGACTTGAGATCGGGTTTCGACTGTAGCTGGAGCACAGAGGTGTTGATTGTGTGAGCACGTATTTTTGGGATTTATATGTCCGGTTGTATCCCTATTGGTGGAATTTTTGCCTAGATGGCTATGTGATAAGTATAATGTGACTGCGAGATGTGTTCATATGGTTTGAACGTGACGATAAGGTTTTCTTGAGGTGTAGAATGGGCTATTGGGTGTTTTATTTTTGTCTTTATTCGACGTATAGTCTCGAGTTATGGGCGTATTGAAGGATCTTTCTTGTTGTTTAGCGGTAGAGTGAAGTAAGTTTTCAATGTCGTTATAGGAGTTCAGACTCAGGAAGACTAAGTGATTGCGTAATAGTGATGACTGGGGAAGGGAATAGCGAGATGTCAGTTTGAGGCAAAGCAGGTGGGTTATCTCATGCGGGGTGTCCTGAGGTTTGTGTGACCCCTATGTTGTTTTATAGCGAGTTCTCTTTTACCAGTGAATTATACGTGTTGCAATTTGAGTTTGGATCGCTTATGAGAGATACCTTAACGATTACATGGGCAAATGCGGGATTTGCTGATGATTTGAGATATTAGATGGTTTGGGTTTCATGAGCTTATGGAGGATTTAGTAGAGTCTCACTGCGATATTCTGGCAGTAATAGAGTATGGACATCATGAGTTATTGTGTATTTTGATATATGGCTTTGAGCTAAGTGGGGGAGTCTGCTATTGCTAAGTTGATTGCACGACTATGAACACATGTGAATAAGTTATGTTTTGCAGAGGGTGAGATCGACTAAGGGGATTTGTGGATACAAGGATATGGGAAACGTCGAATAATTGAGTTGTTATGTGTCAGGATGTGGTGTGCATGGAGTAGGAATTTGTTTGGTTGCATTAAGGTGGAGTTACTTCTTTGGCTATTGGTGTGCTAATGGGGCACAGGCCATTCGATCTGTTTGGTCGGTATAATAGAGATTTGATCAGGGTGGAAGACTCTCGAGAATGGTTATAATAGATACAAGATTAAATGTAGCAATTGGGAACTTTTAGGATTTGTATAAGGCTAGAAACTGAGATTTTCAGTGGATGGTGTCAAGACTTGTGGCGTTTCTATATCCTTATGGACTCTACATTTCAGTATCAGGAAGGTAAGAGGAACAACTTTAAATTCACATAAGGTCTCTTCAGCGTGGATGTCTCGGTTATGGTACTTTGAGGGTTGCTTAAGAAGGGATACAACGATTTATGAGACTTAGGGCGGTGTGGTGCTATGCTAAAGTTCGTGGGGCAAGTTTTGGTTAAGGTTAGTAGTGTTCTAGCAAGGAAAGGTAACAATTTGTAGGCAATTCGGGAGGAACTCGGAGAATTACGAAAAGTTGGTAGTAGGTTGGGCTGCACATTAATAGATATAATCAGTTATTTGGGTACTTATGATGTGGCTAGTCTCTACAGGTATTTCGTGGCAATGCTCTAGGGTTTGGCGACCTGCGTGTCTTGGCAAAGTTAGAGAGATTCGCTTCTGATAGCTTAGTTATGTGCAAATGGGTTTCGAAGGGTTCTTAGTGGTTTCTGCCACAGTTCGAGGAGGTATTTTTCCTACTGGAGTGAAGAGCATGTGGTGTATAGCGATTTTCTCCAGATGAAATCAAATGGAAGGCCCCTGGCTAATTGAGTGTATAGTTTCTTGTGGCTCAGAGTGGATTACGAAGTTCTCATATTTTTTGTATGGTGGCATAGTGTATGTACTGTGTTGTGTAGGATTGGGATTTGCATGTGTAACGGCACGATTCCATTTTGTAAGGAAGGTCATGAGTCCTTAGGCAGCATTGATAGTTTTAGATGATTAGGTAAATGACATTACTATCTGGTATGGCTTGATGAAAGTATACATTTCAGAAAGGGCAATGTGTTTTGACTTATGGATACTTTATTGGTATTGCGACACTCTCTTGGTTGATCGATTGCAGATGCTCAAATTTTGCTTTATGGCACAGAAGGATTATAGTGGTATTCCTTGTCGTATGATCGTGTATTGGAGAAGTGTTAGACATTCAGGCGGTGGAGTTGAGATCGGAAATGGTGATTCATGTGCTCTAAGGATTTGGAGACTAGGAGTTCTCATGAGTAGATTATTTCATGGTTATGGACTCTGAAGATGTAGCCAATGATAGTCAGAGGATAGTATGTGTTGTGATTCAGTCATTGTGGACTTTCGGAGGGTTATTTATCTATTTGTGGGTGACTAGAGCTGATTTGGGGGTCCATTGGTAGGCCCAATTAGGATGTATATTCTGCATCGGGTCAGATTGGTTGACTCTGTACGACTATTATTAGGGGATGTGTCATTCGGTTGTTGCTGAGCCCATTCGTGTTCTGAAGTGATCTGTGAGTTACTCTTCCATGCTACAAGGAGTCTCCATTCGTTGGTTATATGCACATATGGTGCGGTTCTATTTGGGCTTTATAGCGGAATTTGAGCGAGATCAGTATTTGGGTACTGCAGGATTGATTGCATGTTGGCTATGTTCCTTCTGGATTGTGGTATTGTGGTATTGGCCCTCCGTAGTTTTGGTAATGCACTTTGGGTACTTGATATCGAATTTCGCATGGTCATTGGCTTTGAGTAGGATGGCTCGAGGTATATAATATGGATCAGCGTTTATATGGGATCATGCATTGTAGTGGAGTTGTATTGAGGTATGATCCTTTGTATGAGATTCGTGTGTTTTGGTTCTGCAATGTGTGTCGGGTTCTTAGCATTGCGTTGTGGTGCTAATTGTTTAGCTTGCGAGACAGTTCCCTCATTTGAGTCATTTTTTATGGGTTGAGTATAGTAGGAATGTTGCTAATTGGCGCACGGGTTGCATGGGTTGGTTTTTTAGATCGAATTGATGTGTCATGCCACTAGAGTGGACGAGTTGGATTAGATGAGGCCATTGGACCTAGAATGGGTACAATCGGAATTGATTACAATATGTTGGAAGGATTATATCGAAAGTCGGCTTAGAATATTTGCTATAGTTCTTGTTGAAGGAGAGGGAGATTCCACAACTGGTTGATCTGATGAATGGTTATGAGTTTTTGCGTGTTTCTTTCATTATTGGTACTATATGAAGGTGTTAGAACGAGGTTTTATTTGATAAGAGGTTTATTACCGGCATTTGGTTTGTTTTGAGCAGCTACTGTGATTAGAAATTATCGCTATGAGTGTTTGAGTTATGTGGTATATCATATGATTTCATCTTGGGTTATGACTATGGCTTGATACAGCTTTTTCAGACTTATACAGTGTGTAGATGCGAGATTCTAATCTTATAGAAAATTTCAGATGTGGAAATTGGATTCTAAGGCTTATGGGCTAGGTTGGATTATGAAATTTCAGTCATGTTGTGTTATCAAACCTATATGGGATAGGGTGACGTCGGATCCCCCCCGGGTATGTGCCTGGTAAGGTTACACGGCGATTTTATGGCTTTTGGAACAACTCTAGGCATGTTCGAGGATGAACGTATATTTAAGTAGGGGAGGATGTAACGACCCGACCGATCGTTTTATGCATTTGCACTTCGCTCGGTTGTTTTAGGGCATGCATAGCTCCGTATGATGCATTAGGATTTATGTGAATCGCCAGTTTTGGTTTTCAGGTTATTCAGAACTGATTTAGAAGAATGATTTTCACCTAGAAGCTTTAAAATTTAGAAGGTTTGACCAAGTTTGACTTTTTAGCAATTGACCTCGAATTGGATTGTTGATGGTTCTGTTAGCTCTGTTGGGTGATTTTGGACTGAGGAGCGCATCCGGATCGTGATTTGGAGGTCTGTAGTAGAATTTGGCTTGAAATGGCAAAAGTTGGAATGTTAGAAAGTTTGACCGAAAGTGGACTTTTTGATATCGGGGTCGGATTTCGATTCCGAAAGTTGGAGCAGGTGCATACTGTCAAATGCGACTTGTGTGCAAACATTTGAGGGTCAATCGGACGTGATTTGACAGGGTTCGGCATCGGTTCTCAAAGTTTGAAGTTTAAAGTTCATAGATTTTGATTTGAGGTGTGATTCGTCGCTTTGATATTTTTATGTGTGTTTTGAGGCCTCGAATAGGTCCGTGTTGTGTTATGGGACTTGTCGGTATATTTGGACAGGGTCCCGAGTGGCTCGGATGAGTTTCAGACTAGGTTCGGATCATTTTAGTTTATGTTTTTTTGCTAAAGGCTACTGGTTCTAGTGTTTCCGCATCTGCTGAAGAATGGACACAGATGCTTGTCCGCAGATGCGGACAATTGGGTCGCAGGAGCGAAGTTTGGGCTGGAGAACTATAGTCACAGGTGCGAAGATTTCTCCCGCACCTGCGCAGTCACAGAAGCGGGGTATTAAGCGTGGAAGCGGATGTTTGCGCAAGTGCGATGGGTTATTCCGCACCTGCGGTTGCATAGATGCGAGGAAATGACCACAGAAGCGGAGGCCCATCTTTAGTGTTATACCGCAGAAGCGGAAATTTTTTTGCTTCTGCGACACCGCAGATGCGCTTAAGTATCCGCAGAAGTGGAAGTGTTGGGCAGAATGATAAATACAAGGGTTCGCATTTTTGGATTCATTGTTTTTAACATTTCCAAGCTCGGATTGAGGCGATATCGCTTGGCTCGCTCGACTTTGGTATTGGCTTGTTCGAGGTAAGTAACTCTTCTTAACTTAGTTTTGAGGGACTAAAACCCTGAATTATGTGCTATGTGATTGATGTTGAGGTGATGGGCGTGTGGGTGTGCATCGTGTGAATTTGTGACTTAGTTGTATAATGGCACTGTTTAGTGGCCCTATTTTGTTAATATCTGTATTTTCGCCATGTGATCAAGTAATTGAGTTGCACATCATGCTAGATATCCTGTTTAGTCTTTATGCTGATATTGTTGGGACCCATAGTGGTCGTTTCTTGATATCATCTCATCGATTTCATTGATATTTCGTACTTAGTCACATTCATGCATTCATATCATGTCCCAGTCTCAGTTGTTAGTTATTGATATATTATATCATTATTCTGGGTCAGTATTCATGACATTGTGAGCTCGTGGGCGAGACTGGATAGATTGCTGACTGAGTGAGGCCGAGAGTATGACTATGAGTGATAGTTATGGGATCGGACTGTACGCCGTAGTGGTTATATTGATGATTATGATAGCGCTTGGGATGAAGGAGCCCCTCCGGAGTCTGTAACACACCCCTAGTGAGTGCGGATGATATTATTAAGTGATGGATTTCCCTGGAGATGGATTTGTCCGAAGTATTTGATACCGGGAGATGGATTTCTCCGCAGGGTTGGATTGCCCTTTTTTTCCTTGGTACTGGGTGACTTATAGTCAGTGCTGTATATGTTCCAGGATGGATTTTCCAGAGCTGTGTGGGCCATATACAGTACCGAGTGGTTGAGCATGATGAGTGGAAAGTGTGAGACTGTGAGATTGAATACTTTGAGAGTGTGAGTACATGATGCATCTCTGAGATACATGGCATTGGCATGCACACATGACATACATGCATAGAGATGCATTTTTCCTCATGTTGTACGGTATCACGTCATTCATTATTTTTACACACATTGATATGTGGGCATAGAGAGGCATTTTGTACTTGCTATCTGGAAAGGAAATGAAACATCTAATTTATTGTGGAGAGAATTTTTGAAATGATTTACAGTTTTCAAACTATATCATATTTTACGACGATTTCGGTAAAGGATTTGAGTTTCCATTGATATTATTGAAAAATGGAACTATTTTCGGAAAACTGTGAAACAGGTGAGCATTTGTATCTCTGAGTTATTTTCTTATTTGTATGCTCTACATTGATATGAACTACTATTGGTTATTGGTGTTGGACCCGACCTATGTTCCAGCTCGTCACTACTTTCAACCTAAGGTTAGGTTTGTTACTTACTCAGTACATGGGGTTGGTTGGAATGATACTACACTTCTGCACATTGCATGCAGATGTTGGCTGTTATTGTTACTGTGCTCGGTGGTTGCCGTATTTGAAGATGTACCTGCGTTCCTGTTGTAGCTGCCTCTTGTTCATGGTAGCCTTAGATTTATAAAAACTGTGTTTATGTACTTTTCAAACAGAAGATGTATGTACTTCATATCAGCTTTGTAAATTCTATTCTTAGAAGCTCATGATTTGTACTACCAGTTTTTGGGAAAGGTTTAAGATTTAGATAATTCCTTTGTTTCATAGTCTTATTACTATTATTGAAATCGGTCAATTATTAGTTGACTTACCTATCGAGTTGGGTTCGGTGCCATCACGACTAACAGATTTTGGGTCGTGACAGTTATGGCATAAAGGTGTCCCATTTAAGATGTCTTTCTTGGTTTGGAGAGCTGTCCGTGGAAAAATCACAACAGATGAAAGGATCACGAGGTTTGGGATTTCCTTAGCCTCTAAATGTTGTTGCTGCCCTTCTCCCGGAATGATCCCATGCGAGGAAACGTGTGAACACTTATTTTGTGAAGGACATTTTTCACAACAAGTGTTGGCGATTTTCGCTGGAATGGTTGGGATAGCTCAAAAGTCCAAAAACTCTATTGCTAACTGTTGGAATCAGAAGTCCAAAAACTCTGTTGCTGCATTCGTTTTCCAGATTATGCCTCCTACTGTTGTATGGGAGCTGTGGAGGTCAAGGTGTTGTATCAAATATATGAAATGGAGAGGCCATCAGTGGCAAGATCCAAATGCCTTATCACTTTTAACATTGCCCAATTAGTTAACTCTCATTTTGGGAAGCTAACTGTTAACAATAATTGGGAAGATATATGTAAACTCTTTGACTACTCTCTGGTTGAAAAGTTCATAACTGAGGTTAAGTGGCTTAAACCACCTTTGTTCTTTGTTAAGTTAAACAGTGATGGTAGTTGTGTTAATGAAAATTGTGAAGGTGGCGGGGTGGTTAGAGACAGTGGTGGTAAAATGCTTATGGCTTATGCTATACCAATGGGTCAAGGAACAAGTAACTTAGCAGAAGCAGGGCCCTTCTTTTTGGCCTAAAATGGAGCGTTCAACAAGGATATGGACTGATTATTGGTGAAACTGATTCCTTGCTACTTCACAACTGCATTCAAGGCATATGGTCCACACCATGGAGAATCAACAGTGTTCTTAAGGAGGTAAAAATGCTGGTTGAACAAAAGGGTCTAATCATTAGACATTGTTTTAGAGAAGCAAATCAAGTTGTAGACAAGATGGCTTCTCTAAGTCACCAATTAGAGGAAGTGTATATTTTCACTTATTTTGATACATTACCGCGACAGGTCAAAGGGTTTCTAAATGTAGATAGATGGCAAATTTCAGCATTCCGAGTCAAGATGAAAAGACCAAGTACCATAGGAAAGTGATTATCCATAATTGTTTATTACCATTTGGCATGTTGGTGTGGAGATAATCCCACCAATTATGTACTCATTTTGTATGAATTTGCTGTGTCAAATTCTCAATCCATATAGAAGGCCAGGCTATACCCTCCTTCAAATTGTATCTTTTGCATTGCAATGGTAATAAAATTGTGACTTGGAGTTTAAAAAAAAGTAATATATGAAAGACACTAAGAGATGTATCAAAGCTATTGTTAGATATATATTTCTTAGTAGCAGGATTCAACAGGATGACTTCTGGTGAAGTGTATATATTATTCATCAAACATATTAAACCATTATAAGAAGATATTTCAATCTTTAGACACCAACTTCTTTTAAAAAAGAATATTTTAACTTTTACCCCCAAAATTGGGACAAACGCATGGGGTAATGTACTTGATTGCGGAAGCAAAGTCTCAGGCTTCTTGTCCTACCTAAAGCCCTACAACCCTAAAGCCCTAGCCATCAATGATATGGTTCCAAAATCAAAAGCACCTCACGCTGATTTGCTCATACGTAAATCAAATGTATTAATGTAAATATTTGGTAGTAATAAATTCTTTCCAACAGCTATGCAAACAAATGCAAGCAACAAAATATATCCCAACATCTCTTGTCAAAACTAGCACATATCTACCAAATACTTCCACCTTGTTTGCATATCAGTTGCATCCAAGGAAGAAGGTGAAGTTAGCTTTCATCACTCACCTTTTTCATCAGACACTTTTTCCTTTTCTTAAATGTTGTTTTTCTTGCCGAGTTATTAGTTATGAAAGCTAACTCGGCCGAAAGGCAATATTTAAGAAAATGAGATTTAAGGGTAATAAGATAATGAGATTTGTGACTCAAAACAATACCACTAAGTCTTCAGATTGCGTGCAGATGTTGGCTATTGTTGTTGCTGTGCTCGATGGTTGCGGGACTTGAAGATGTACCTGCGTTCCTGTTGTAGTTGCCTTTTGTTCAGGGTAGCCTTAGATTTATAAAAGCTCTGTTTATGTATTATTCAAACAAACTATGTATTTATTTCATTTCCGCTTTGTATACTCTATTCTTAGAAGCTCGTGATTTGTACTACCAGTTCTTGGGGGTGTATAAGATTAAGATCTTTTTTCACCTAAATGGCTTTAATAATTGTTATTTGAAATTGGGTAATTGAAAGTTGGCTTACCTAGCGGGTTGGGTTAAGTGCCATCACGACTAGTTGAATTTTGGGTCGTGACACTCATAGTATTTCAAAAACTCCAACCATCTCCTCAGCCTCAAATTAAGATCTTTTTGTTTTAACAGATACTAAAGGCTGTGATGATCAGTAAATACCTCACACGAGACACCGTAGAGGAAATGCCTCCAAATCTTTCGCGCATGAGCAATGGCTGAAAATTCTAAGTCATGAACATGATAATTCTTCTTGTGAACTTTCAACTGCCGCGACGCATATGCAATTACCTTACCATCTTGCATTAATACTACACCAAGCCCAATGTGAGATGCGTCACAATATACCGTATATGATCCTGAACCTGTGGGTAATACCAACACTGGTGCCGTAGTCAAAGCGGTCTTGAGCTTCTGAAAGCTCAACTCACACTTGTCTGACCATCTGAATGGGACACATTTCTAGGTCAATCTGGTCAATGGGCTTGCTATAGATGAAAACCCTTCAACAAACCGATGATAATAACCTGCTAAACCTAGGAAACTCCGGATCTCTATAACTGAAGTAGGTCTAGGCCGATTCTGAACATCCTTAATCTTCTTAGGATCTACCTTTATGCATTCTGCCAATACAACATGCCCCAAAAAGGAAACTGAGTCTAACCAAAACTCACATTTTGAAAACTTGGCATATAACTGATTATTTTTCAAGGTGTGAAGCACACTTCGAAGATGCTGCTCATGTTCCTCTCGACTGCTGGAGTAAATCAAGATATCATCAATGAATACAACCACAAAAGAATCCAAATAAGGCTTGAACACCTGATTCATCAAATCCATAAATGCTGCTGGGGCATTTGTCAACCCAAATGATATCACTAGGAATTCGCAATGCCCATACCGAGTTCGAAAAGCTGTTTTAGGGACATCAAAGGCCCTAATCTTCAACTGATGGTAACCAGACCTCAAATCGATCTTCGAAAATACCTTGGCACCCTAAAGCTGATCAAATAAGTCATCAATTCTTGGCAGCGGATATTTGTTTTTGATAGTGGCCTTGTTAAACTGCCGATAGTCTATACACATCTGCATAGAGCCATCTTTCTTCTTTACAAATAATACTGGTGCACCCCAGGGCGAGACATTGGGTCTAATGTATCCCTGATCAAGCAAGTCTTGTAACTGCTCTTTCAATTCTTTCAACTCTGGCAGGGCCAGACGGTATGGTGGAATAAAAATGGGATGAGTGCCCGGAGCCAAATCAATACGGAAGTCTATATCTCTGTCGGGTGGCATCTCTGGAAAATCTGCAGGAAATACTTCTGGAAATTCACGAACAACTGGTACTGAGTCCATAGAAGGGACATCCGCACTGGGATCGCAAATATAAGACAAATAGGCTAGACACCCTTTCTCTACCATACGCCGAGCTTTTATATAAGAAATAACCCTGCTGGCAGAATTGCCAGGAGTTCTTTTCCACTATAACCGAGGTAACCCGGACATAGCTAGAGTCACTGTCTTGGCATGAAAATTCAATATAGCATGATAAGGGGACATCCAATCCATACCCAAGATGACATCAAAATCTACCATATCAAGAAGTAGAAGATCCACACTAGTTTCAAGATTACCAGTAGTAACAACACACGAACGATTGACATGATCTACTACAAAAGAGTCTCCCACCGGTGAAGATACACACACAGAAGCACTCAGAGAATCACAAGGCATAACCAGATATGAAGCAAAATAAGTGGACACATAGGAATAAGTAGATCCTGGATCAAATAGAACTGAAGCATCTTTATGGCAAACTGGAATAATCCCTGTGATCACAGCATCAGATGACTCGACCTCAGGCCTAGCTAGAAAAGCATAAAATCAGGGCTAGGCCCCACCGCTCTGAACTGTGTCTCTGGGACGGCCTCTAACCGGCTGGCCTCCACCTCTAACGATATGACCTCCACCTCTAATGGCATGACCTCCACCTCTAATGGCCTGACCTCTACCTCTAATAGCTTGACCTCCACCTCTAGCTGCATGACCCCTACCTCTAGCTGGCTGAACAGGCGGTGAAGTAACCGGTGCCGGTATGATGGCACGAGAATCTTGTCGAGATCTGTTACTCGCCAATCTAGGACAATACCTCCAGATGTGACCAATGTTCCCACACTCATAACACCCATCCTGATGCTATGGACGCTGAAGCTGAAGCTGACCCAAATGGGCTGGATAACCGCTGTAGTAACTCTAGAGTGGTGATGCACTGATAGGAGCTGAATGTGCACTGAATACTAGCTTCCCAAAGTAAGGCATAATAAGATCGTGACTCCCTGAAGCACCGAGAGATACATGAAGTGCTGAATGAAACGGTCAGGGAGAATGACCCCTACCAAAATTACCTCTGCCTCCAGACGAGGCACCACTAAAACCATCGAACTGATGAGGCCTCTTATCGGACCTCTGCCCTCTCTCCTGTGCAAGAACCATCTCGATCCTCCTTGCGACATTAGCAGCCGCCTGAAAAGAAATCTCATTTCCGGTGTCCTTGGCCATCTAAAGTTTGATGGGGTGAGTGAGTTCCTCAATAAACATCCTCACTCTCTCCCTCCACAGGTAGTAAAAAAAGGGCATGACGGGCCAAATCCACAAAACGGGACTCATACTGAGTAACAGTCATACTGTCCTGCTGTAGACGCTCAAATTGCTTGCAAAATTCCTCTCTCAGTGTGATAGGGAGGAATGTTTCCAGAAATAGCTGAGAGAACTGCTCCTATGTAAGTGCAGGCGATCCGACTGGTCTGGTCAATGTATAATCTCTCCACCACCTCTTGGCGGAACCCGTCATCTGAAATACAGCAAAATCAACCCCATTGGTCTCAACTATACCCATGTTCCGTAGCACCTCATGGCACCGTTCAAGATCTGTGCCGCAACAACTAGTTGAACTACCTCAACTGGCGGGGCTGCTGGAGCCTGATTCTGGGGAGCCATCTACTCCAAAGCGGGAATAGTGGGAGTTTGTGCTCCTCCCTCAGCCTATGAGACGGCTGGTGCCATTGGAAATGTATCATTCTGGGCCACGCCCTCCATAAGACTTACCAAACGGACTAGAGCGTCCTGAAGTACCGGGGTGGGTATGAATCCTTCCGGAACCTGAACTGGTCCAGCTGGTACATTCTGAACTGGAACCTCCTCCTGAAGGTCCACCTGAGGTTCTACAACAGGTGCAGCTGCTCGAGCTCCAGAGTGAGCTCTACCTCAGCTTCTAGCACGACCTCGGCCTTGACCTCTACCCCTGGCCATAGTTGCCACTGGGGGTTCTGGTCCCTATCCATCGGTAGAGGTATTACGTGTTCTCACCATTTGTGAGAGAATAAGAGTAGAATGGTTCAATCATCTATGATAGAATAAAATTGCACTACAGAATAATAAAGAAGTGATATTGTTCCTAAACTTCATAGCCTCTGAGAGATAAGTACAGACGTCTCCGTACCGATCCTTCAGAATCTACTAAGCTTGCTCGTGACTCGTGAGACTTATGTAACCTAGTGCACTGATACCAACTGTCACGACCCGACATTCCCTCCTTCGGACCGTAATGGCGCCTAACATTTCACTTACTAGGCAAGCCAACGTTAGAATAATATTAACCAATTTCTAAATAATTTTTAAATTTTTAATAATCAAGGAAACAAAAGTGAAAGCAAAGTTTGAAATATAGTAAAATAATTCATAAAAATAATGGTGTCTAAATACTATCCCAGAATTGGTGTCACAAGTGCACGAGCTTCTAGAATAAATACAAATAAAGGTCTGAATAAAATAAAGGTGTCTAGAAATAAGCACACAGCTAAAGTAAAATAGACGGGGACTTCAGAACTGCGGACGCCATGCAGTTATACCTCAAGTCTCCTCTGGTAGCTGAAATTCGAGCAAGTCTATGGTACGCCACTGGGACCAACTCCAAAATCTGTACAAGAAGTGCATAGTATAGTATCAGCACAACCGACCCCATGTACTGGTAAGTGCTGAGCCTAACCTCGACGAAGTACTGTTGCGGCGTGCAATCCGATCCCCCAATATTGACTTTTAAATAAGTCTATTGCGGCGTGCAATCCGATCCCTCCAATATTGACTTTTAATAAGTCTGTTGCGGCGTGCAACCCGATCCTCCAATATTGACTTTTAATAAGTCTATTGCGGCGTGCAACCCGATCCTCCAATATGGACTTTTTAATAAGTCTGTTGCGGCGTGCAACCCGATCCTCCAATATGGACTTTTTAATAAGTCTGTGGCGGCGTACAACCCGATCCTCCAATATATCCATTTTAATTAATTCTTATCGAAGAAATCTCTCCAATAAATGCAACAATTAATATAAAATTATAAGACAACAAGCATACAATAATTATGATTTAATTATGAAACAAACAATGGCAAACAATAATTTATTACGGGAATCAAGGAGAAAATAGGCAGTTTAATGTTTAATATGTTAAATGTCAAATAACAATTAAAATACATAATTCAAATAGCATGTAACAATTAATTCAGAAATTCAAGAATTAATATTTGACAAAGAATATGAGAGAAACAATTATTATAATAATTAATTTATGATTTAAAACAATTTATGATTTTTCAAGTAAGCAGGCAAACAATTAATTTCACGACGTATAGACACTCGTCACCTCGCCTATACGTCGTTCACATGCTTTTCACATAATAAATAATTTAAGAGTTCTATTCCCTCAAGTCAAGGTTAACCACGACACTTACCTCGCTTTGCAAATTTCAATCAATTATTCAACCACAGCTTTTCCTTTTAAATTTGTCTCCAAAAGCTTCAAATCTATTCACAAACAATTCAATATATTCAATACGAATCATAGGAATTAATTCCATATGAATTTATAAATTTTTCGGATAAAAATCTGAAATTTATTAAAATATTCAGCAGTAGGACCCACGTCTCAAATCTCGGGAAAACATGCGAAATCCGAACACTCATTTCAATACGAGTTCAACCATACAAAAATTGTCCAATTCCGATATCAAATGGACCTTCAAATCTAAATATTTTCGTTTTTGGAAGACTTTAAAAAAATCTGATTTTGCTTCCATAAATTAACGGATTCATGATATAAACGAGTATGGAATCATGAAATATAACTAATATAGGATAAGAAATACTTACCCCAATGTTTTTCGTGAAAATCGCCCAAATATGCGCCTTAACCGAGCTCAAAACGACCAAAATGTGAAAATAATTTCAGACTCTTCGATATATACACTGCTCAAGCATTTTCGCACATGCGAGTTCGCATTTGCGAGAAATTCTCACATCTGTGAAAAAGGGGCTGCCAGCGTATGTCCGCATCTGCGTGATTTGGTGCGCATCTGCGGACAGTCCGCTTCTGTGAACGCGCGGGTGCGTGCAAATTTCCGCACCTGCGGACTTTTGCCCAGCCACGCCCGGGCGCATCTGCGATCGAAGGCTCGCTTCTGCGAGCTCGCACCTGCGATCAAAAGTCTGTAGGTGTGATTATAACATAAGGCAAAAATTCAGATTTTGCTTAAGTCTAATTCTTGATCCGATTTCAATCCGTATCACTCTCGGGGTACCCGGGACTCCGTATGAATATACCAACAAGTCCAATAACATAATACGGACTTACTCGGGGTCTCGTATCACATGAAATAATGCTGAAATTACAATTCACACCCCGATTCAAACTTTGAGTTTTAAACTTTTCAATTTGCAAATCTCGTGCCAAAACATATTAAATGAATCCGGAATGACTTCAATTTTGTCACACAAGTCATAAATGACATAACGGAGCTGTTCAAATTTTCAGAATCGGATTCCGGCTCCGATATCAAAAAGTCAACCCCGTGGTTAAACTTGAAAATCTTTAGCCTTTAAATTGCTAGTTCCGTTAAATGGTCATAGCTTGAGTTAGGGGACCTCCAAATTAAATTTCGTGCATACGCCCAAGTCCCAAATCACGATACGGAGCTATCGAAACTGTCAAAATACTGATCTGGGTCCGTTTGCTAAAAATATTGACCAAAGTCAACTTAGTTGAGTTTTAAAGCTCTATTTCACATTTTAATCTATTTTTCACATGAAAACTTTCCGAAAAATTTTACGGACTGCGCATGCAAGTTGAGGAATGATAAATGATATTTTTCGAGGTCTTATAATGCATAATTACTTATTAAATTTAAAGATGACATTTTGGGTTATCACAAAAAATATTACAAAATAAGAATTAAAGTGGTGGCAATGGATCTGCAACCGTTACAGAAAGTGAGTAAGGCATGTACTAAGACTTTAAAGGCATGTTTTTTCTAAAAAAGATTTCTTATTATAGCAAATAAATAAACTAAATGAGGAAAAGGATAAATATGATTTTTGGCCAAAGAAAGGTGCCAACTCATCTCTTATTGGCTCTGTTTTATATATATACTAGTGAATTAGCCGTGCTTAGCGCGATCTTCAATAGCATTACATTAAATTTAGAAATGGTTGAAGTTAATAACACACACAAAAAAAAATCACATATATAATCTAAAACATTAATAGGAAAAAGAATTGAACCCGTATTTTATAAGAATAAAAAAAAGAAAAGGGAAAACCAAATAATTCAAGCATTGCCAATCTCTTTGTAGTTTTATAATGATAGTGATCTCGAGGAAAATTCTAAAGAGACATTAACACTTATTTAAAGAGAGAACTTATGTAACTTAAGTCTTCTCACATTCACTTTCCTATGTAAATATTGTTCAAAAATAGTACTCTATACAGCTCAAGGAAAGAAAAAAAAAAAATTTGCAAACTTGGACATAGAACCCAAGTAATCAGCACCTAACCTCCTATCTGCTACATCAACAAACTACTTCCCAAAAACTAAGAATAAAAGCTAAGATTAGCCAACTTCCTACTCAACCTAAGTACCCCAACGCCTCTACAGTGAACCTCCTGAATGATTTGCCTTATTAACATCTCAGCAGATCTACACTTTTGTTAAAATAACCTCGTATTTCTTTCATGTCACACACAATATAGACAGCAAGCTAGGGTTAATCTACATATGGTTGCATCGGTAGACTTCCCCTGCCCTTATCTTATGGCCCAGTCACGAGATAGGCAGAAAAAACTGAAAATAAACATTTATAAGCTCTATAAAATTTACAAACATAATGAAAAAAAGAAAGAAAAGAGAAGAGAAAGCCAAACATCATGAAAAGAAATTATAGAGTATTTAGAAAAGTTTGAAACTGTAAAAGAGCTCATAAATGGGTATTAAATTGTCTAACAGGAAGGGGAAAATTGAAAAAAGAGCAGCAAAATGAAGACAAAATTAAGATAAAATTTCTCTCATTTATTTTCTAATTTAATATAGTACTATAATTTTATACAATTCTCAATGTTCTAAAATCAGTTCTACTCTCAAGCTTGAAAATACTTCAAACTGACAAAGAAGCAAAACATTAAGAAAAACTACGTTAACAATTCCGCATATTTCTCAAAGTTCAAACGTCAATTATATTCTCAAGTGCACAATGGATTACATTGTTATTGGGATAAACTATACATTTCCTCTACCAACTCATTTTATCCAAAGCATATTGAATTTAAAAATTCAGGTACAAGAAGTAAATTTCACCCAGTTTACCTTTTTATGCTTTCCCAACTCATATATGCTAAAATAAATCACCAAATCCACGAGCAAGTTTTCAATTGAATGTTTATAAATGCGATTCATTTCCCGAGTTAAGATATGAAGCGCTACAAACTTTTGGGATCCGCCACTATACTAACCGTTACATCTTCTTGGATTTTTAAGTTGGAGAATCAAGGTTTTAACTGTGAAGAAAGAAGAAAATGGCAATAAAACTACAAAAGAGATAAATGGCATTTCGGGGCTAAGAATGGTGCCACCTCACTTTTCTTTTCCCCTCCTTTTTCTTTTCCCCTCCTTTATATTAATATTGTAACGGCCCCGACTTGTCGTTTTAAAAATTTATGCCTCGTTCAGCTACTAAAGGTCTCGAGCAGTTTCGTAATATATATTATGATCCGCGTGTGTGGTCGAGTTTGATTTTCGGAAGATTCAGATTTAAATTTAAAGAAAAATTCTCATTTAGAAGCTTAAATGGAAAGAGTTGACCGGAGAGCTGACGTTTGAGCAAACGACCCCGGAATAGAATTTTGATGATATCAATAGCTTCGTATGGTGATTTTGGAGTTAGGCGTGTGTCCGTATTTAGATTTGGAAGTTCGTAGGACAATTCGGTGCATTTTGGCAAAAGTTGGAAAATAAAAGATTTTTGAAAAGTTTAACCGGGAGTTGACTTTTTGATATCGGGGTCGGAATCCGATTCTAAAAATTGAAATAGCTCCATTATGTCATTTATGGCTCATGTGCAAAATTTGAAGTCATTCTGGATTGATTTGATATATTTCGCCGCAAAATATAGAAGTTGGATGATTTGAAAACTCATAATTAGATTCGATGCGCAATTCGTAATTTCGGTGTTGTTTGACGTGGTATGAAGCCTCGACTAAGTTCGTATTGTATTTTTGGACATGTTGGTATAATTGGTTAATGTCCCAAGGGCCTCGGGTAGATTTCGGAAGGTAAACAGAATGGATTACGGACAAAGAGGGTTGCTGGAAATTTCTGTTGCAGAGCAGTTCGCCAGAAATTTCTGGTGCGTGGAGCCAACTGTGGAAGCTTATATCTCGCAATCTATAAAGAATTTAAAAATTTTTAAAATGCCAAAGTTGTATCCCATTGATTCTAGTTTACAGAATGCTAAACCATTTATCATTTGGACATTTGTACTGAATGTTTTGATGGATTGAATGAAGGCTGGTAGGGCAGTTTCGCTAGATATTTCTGATGCATGGAGCCAATATTGGAAGATTATATCTCACAATGCATAAGGAATCGTAAACTTATCAATACATGAAAGTTGTAGTTTGTTTATTCTAGTTTTCATAAAGTCAAACCATTCATCATTTGAACATTTGTACAGAAAGTTATGATGGATTGAATGAAGGCTAGTGCAAGAAAGTTCTGGTGTGGACTTTTAGTGACGGAAAATGAACTTTTAGTGACGGATAGGCAGAAACTTAAGGACCAAAAATTATCATTTCCTTCATTTCATTTTGGATATTTGGAGCACGGTTCTTGGGCGATTTGCACGGGAAAATATTATGGGACCCATAAATGAAACAAATAAAAGGATAGAAAAGTTCAAGAAGCAGGTGGGCGGCTGAAGCCAAGTTGGGCGGCTGATTCAACAATTTGCAAATAGTTGAATGAGCAAATTTAATTGGCTGAGAGGTTGGCAATTTTGCCTATAAATAGAGATGCTTCCCTCTATGTTTAATACACCAAAAATAAAGAGAAGCTAAATAGAAAGCAAAGCAGTGAGAGTAATCCACAGATTGTTGTATGTGAGATAAATACTGAGTGCCAATATTATTGTAGTGAGGTGTTTTAAAATAAAGAGTGTTATTTCTTTCGAAGTTGTAGTAGTCTCTTGACACTACTAAGTTGTAATATTATGGTGGTATTGTATTTTACCCCGTTAAAAGATTTGGTATTATTGTTACTCTCTTATGTTATTATTATTTGCCGTGGATATTATTCCTGGGCGGGATATATTTATTTTTCCAACAACGTGGTATAAGAGCCATGGCAAATAATGGTACGATGTCTTTTCAGTACCCCCGTCTCACAAAAGATAATTATGAGAAATGGTGTCTACGTATGAAAGCCATTATTGGCTCTCAGGATGTGTGGGAAATCGTAGATAGAGGGTATGCAAAGCCCGATAATAAGGAAGCTCTGCCTCAAAATGAAAAATAAGTCTTGGCAAAGATGAGGAAGAAGAATCAACAAGCCCTCACGCTCATCCACCAATGTTTGGATGATGCCATGTTTGAGAGGTGGCAGATACTACCACCTCAAAGGAAGCTTGGGGGATTTTACAAAATTCTCTTCAAGGAGTTGACAAGGTGAGGAAGGTAAAACTTCAAACTCTAAGGGCTGATTTTGAAGTCTTAAAAATGAAAGAATCCGAATGTATTTCGGATTATTGTTCAAAAGTGAAGGCTGTTATAAATCAATTAAGATATGGGGAGGACATAAAAGATGTCCGTGTGGTAGAAAAGATATTTCGCACTTTAACACCTAAATTCGATTTTGTGGTGTGTGCTATTGAGGAGTCTAAAGATTTAGACTCTATGATGGTAGATCAATTGGATGGTTCTTTACAGGCCCATTAAAACTCAGACATCCTTTAAGGATTATGGAGGTGAAAAGAGTTATCGAGGAAACGGACGAGGAAGAGTCCGTAGTGGTCATGGAATAGGAAGAAGTAACGGTAACAACTTCAACAATGAAGTTAAAATCCACCAAACATTCAGAGGTCGTGGTCGTGGACATAAAGGAGGAAGAGGACGTGGCTACTACCAAGAAAATAATGGACAACGGTATGACAAATCCAAAATTGAGTGTTATAATTGTCATAAATTTGGCCATTACTCTTGGGAATGTCGTAGCAATGTTGAAAAAAAAGCTAACCTTGTTGACGACAAGAAAGAAGAAGTTGAGTCAACGTTATTAATGGCACTCAAGGAAGAAGACAGGAATGATAGCAGCTCGTGGTATTTGGACAATGGAGCAAGCAATCATATATGTGGATGCAAAGAGAAGTTTGTGGAGATCACTAACACAGTGAGAGGCAATGTGTCCTTTGGAGATTCCTCAAAGTTTCAAATCGAAGGGATAGGTACGATTCTTATCTCCTGTAAAGATGGTAGTCACAAGCTAATTCAAGATGTTTATTATGTGCCAAAATTAAAAAGTAATATTTTGAGTTTGGGCCAGCTTCTGAAAAAGGAATGTGACATTCACGTGAAAAATATGCATCTTTGGCTTAGAGATTCAAGTGGAATTCTAATTTTTAAAGCTCATATGGAAAACAATAGATTATTTTCTCTAAATCTTAAGGCAATTGATGCAAAGTGTTTAAAGGCTAATGTGTAAGATGAATCATGGTGTTGGCATATGCGATTTGGGTACTTGAATTTTAAAGCGCTCAAATCAATAGGAGAAAAGAATATTGTAACGACCCGACCGGTCGTTTTGAGCATTTACGCTCCTTTCAATTATTTGAAGTTTTGAATAACTTCCTACGAGGTATTATGACTTATGTGAATTGTCTGTTTTGGTTTTAAAATATTTTAGAGTTAGCTTGGAATAATGAATTTTCATGTTGGAAGCTTAAGTTGAAATAGTTGACCGGATATTGACTCATGTGTAACGACCCCGGAGAAATTTTGCTAAGAAAATTAAGGTTTTGTGGTGCCGGGGTAGATCAATTAGTACCGCGGCTCGGACTTTTTGGGTTGAACAATACATCGATGTGTAAAAAAAAAATTTTGTCGGAAAAGGGGTCATTTATGCGACCACTATGCGGTCGCAGAATCACTCTGCGGACCGCATAATGGTCGCATTATGCGGCCGCATATCAGTTATACGGTGCATTATGTGATCGCAGAACAGGTCTGCAGACCGCATAATAACCGCATACTGAGGCAGCCTTGCCCAGTTCTGGAGGCCACGTTTTCCAGCCATTTTGCGAGCCGCAGAAGCATTATGCGGTCGCATATGCGACCACATAGTGTGTTTCGGGGCTTAATTTTTCTGGTTTTATAAATCCCGACCCCATTCTTAGAAAACACTATTGGGGTCATTTTGAAGGGTTCCATTTGATATTTTAGAGAGAGGTGAGAGCATTTTAGAGAGAGAAAGTGAAGACTTAATCATTTATCCATTAATTCTTGTTCAAGGTTTGAAGAGTTCACAAGGATCTTGCTAGGGCTTAAAAGAGGTATGAATTTCTTTCCTCAATTCTTCAATTTCGGGTTTGGAGTAAAGATGGGTGATTAATAGTATGATTCTTGGGAGTAGAGTATTATTTATACATACCAATAAGGTTGTGGAAAGATTGTTAAGTTCAAATGGGTAAGGATTGGGTTGAAAATGGTAGAAATCTTCATAGACTTTAATTGAAGATTTGAGGGTTGAGTTGGTGTCGGATTTTGGTAAAATTTATATGGTTGGACTCGTGGTTGGATGAGCGTTCATATTCTGTAACTTTTGTCGGGTTCCGATACGTGGGCCCCACGGGCGACTTTTGAGTTAATTTCGGATTTTATTGGAAAAATTAGTATCTCCTTATGGAATTAATTACGATAATTGGTATTGACTGAATCAAATTAATTGTGGCTAGATACGAGGCTTTCGGAGACCAATTCTCATGGAAAGGGCATAGCGGAATAAAGAATTACACGGGTTGAGATAAGTAACAGTTATAAATCTGGTCCTGAGGGTATGAAACCCCGGATTTTTCGAACTTGTATATCACTAGAATCAATTACTTACATTGGATGGTGTCAGGACGTGCGGTAATTCTGTTTGACAAAAGATTCTACATTTCAGTATAAGAAAGGAAAGAGGAATAATTTTAAACTCGCATAAGGTATTTTCAGAGTGAGTGTTACGGTTGGGGTATTTATGGAGATGCATAAGAAGAATATAGGAACTTATGGGCATTATGGCGAAGTAATTTTATGTTAGGACGTCTGGTAGTGAGCTTTGGGTAAGGACCGTGGAGTTCTGATAAGGAGAAGTATCAACCTGAGGATAATTCAGAAGAAACTCAAGTAAACAGGACCACTGGGTAGTAGGATAGACCCGTATGGTATTGGCATATTCGGCTCTTTTGGGGGTAATTATGATGTGGTGAGACTCTACAGATGTTTTGGTGGCAATATTCTTGGGTTTGGTAACCTATGTGGCTTGGTCGAGTTAGAGGAATTCAATTTTGATAGATTGGTTATGTGCAAACAGATTTCAAAGTGTTCTTGATTGTTTCTACCATGGTTTGAACTGGTGTGGAAAATGTGTTGTGTATTATGATTCCCTCCTAGAAGGAATAAAGAGGAATATTTCTAACTAACCGGGTATGTAATTTGCTGGTGACTCAGAGTTGATAATGGGGTTCTTGTGCTTGTCACATGATGGCATAATCGATGTGGTGTGGTGTGCGAGATTAGGATTTACATGTACAAGGTGAAAGTTCATTCTTGAAAGGAAGATCACGAATTTTGGACATAATGGTCAATTACAGATAATTAGATAAATGTTATAACTGGTCGGTAATCCCTGAGAAGGGTGCGCATTTCAAAAGGCGCATTGTGTTTTGACTTACGGATGTTCATTGGTATTGCAGTACTCACCTGGTTGAAAGACTGCTGATATTCAAATTGTTGCTAAGACGCACGGAAGAATTATGAAAGTATTCCTTATGGGAAGATCGTGAATGAAAGGTATGTTAGTCATTCTAGTGCTGGAGTTGGGATCAGTTACGGTGATTCATGTGTTTGAGAAATTTGGATACTGGGAGTTCTCAGAAGTATATTGTTTCGGGTTGCGGCCTATTTGAGGTGAGTATTTTATTTTAACTCAGTGGAGGCACTAGTTGCGTTAATTATTTGTGATAGTTGCACGTTATAAGTGTGCATATATATGAGGTTTGAGACAATGTGCAAGCATCAAGGCAAGTATTCATACTGGAAAGAATGCTTAGGCTATGATATGCCTAGATTTGACTGTTAAGCGTAAAGCTATAACGTTTCTCATGTTCGTACCTTTGTTGAAAACTATCTGGGCTACATTTGAGGTTACAAAGAGGCTAATTCCCCTGAATAAATGGGGTAGTTACTATTTTTGCGTTAAATTGCCGATTTGAAGTGTGATAGCAGACTTTTGCACATGCTTACACTATGGCGTGTTATTTATACCAGTCCAGGAGCATGAGAATCTTATTTCATTATCATATACTAGTGTAATTGTTTAATTTATCCTGTATGATATGCTGGGACTGGAAGCCTGTGACCATGCCGGGCTATTCATATTATTGGTACGTGAGTCGTCCGTGTCGTGTGTGAGAAGTTTATTTCTATGATAATTTATCTGATTCATTAATTTCCTTCCTCTACGATAAAAATTACATGAGCAGTGTATTTGAGGAATTATGTACATGCACCTATGGTTATCCTCTACATGAAATTTGAGGAGTTGGTTGTAACATTGTGGTAGTGGTGGTGCTTGTTGAACTTGCAATATGGTTCTTTTCTTGGAGACATCTCCCATATTTGGGTACATGGATTGCGTAGTGGTGGCTGGAATTATATTGATGCGGCATATCCGTGGGATAGTTGTGTTTAATAATATAAGGTCATTGGACATAGAATGAGTACTATCAGGTTTGAAACAGTATTTTTGGGAGGATAATATTGAATTTCGGCTTAGAAAGTGATTATGGTTCTGGTTGGGGTGAGAGAGCTCCATTACTTGTTGATCTGATAAGGGGTCTTGAGATTTATGCGTGTTTCTTTCATTATCAGCATTGTGCAAAAGTTTTAGAACGAGGTTTTGTTTGATATGGGGTTTAATACTATTATCGGGTTACTTTAGAGTAGTTAATGTGATAGAAAATGGTGTTGCGAGCATGCGAGTTGTGTAGTATGTTAAGTGATTATATCTAGAGTTATGGTTATGGCTCAATACAGCTTGTTCAGACTCATACAACATGCTGATGTGAGATTCAGATCTTGAAATGAAATTCTGAATGTTGGAAATTGAATTCCAAGGTTTATGGGCTAAGGTTGAAGTAATAATTTTTATTTTATTTTATTTATTTATGTTGTATTGTCATGCCTATACAATTTACACGGAATAGGGTGGCGTGGGATCACCCCGGGTATGTGTATGGTAAGGTGGAATAGAGATTTGAAGATTAAGAACAACTTTTGGCACGTTCGAGGACGAAGGTATGTTTAAGTGGGGGAGATTGTAACGACCCAACCGGTCGTTTTGAGCATTTACGCTCCATTCAATTATTTGAAGTTTTGAATAACTTCCTATGAGATATTATGACTTGTGTGAATTGTCGATTTTGGTTTTAAGAAATTTTAGAGTTAGCTTGGAAGAATGAATTTTCATGTTAGAAGCTTAAGTTGAAATAGTTGACCAGATATTGACTCATGTGTAACGACCCCGGAGAAATTTTGCTAAGAAAATTAAGGTTTTGTGGTGCTGAGGTAGATCAATTAGTACCGCGGCTCGGACTTTTTGGGTTGAACAATGCACCGATGTGTAAAAGAAAATTTTTGCTAGAACAAGGGTCATATATGCGACCACTATGCGGTCGCAGAATCACTCTGCGGACCGCATAATGGTCGCAGAGTGGATCAGGAGAGGGGAAAGTATGGAGGATAATTCGCGATGCATTATGCGGCCACAGATCAGTTATGCAGTGCATTATGCGACCGCAGAACAAGTCTGCGGACCGGATAATGACCGCATACTGAGCAGCCTTGCCCAGTTCCGGAGGCCACATTTCACGGCCATTTTGCGAGCCGCAGAAGCATTATGCGGTCGCATATGCGACCGCATATTGTGTTTCGGGGCTTAATGTTTATGGTTTTATAAACCCGACCCCATTCTTATAAAACACTATTGGGGATCATTTTGAAGGGTTTCATCTGATATTTTAGAGAGAGGTGAGAGCATTTTAGAGAGATAAAGTGAAGACTTAGTCATTTATCCATCAATTCTTGTTCAAGGTTTGAAGAGTTCACAAGGATCTTGTTAGGGCTTCAAAGAGGTAAGAATTTCTTTCCTCAATTCTTCAATTTCGGGTTTGGAGTAAAGATGGGTGATTAATAGTATAATTCTTGGGTGTAGAGTATTATGAATACATACCAATAAGGTTGTGGAAAGATTGTTAAGTTCAAATGGGAAAAGATTGGGTTGAAAATGGTAGAAATCTTCATAGGCTTTAATTGAAGATTTGAGGGTCGAGTTGGTGTCGGATTTTGGTAAAATTTGTATGGTTGGACTCGTGGTTGGATGAGCGTTCATATTCTGTAACTTTTATCGGGTTCCGATGTATGGCCCCCACGGGCGATTTTTGAGTTAATTTCGGATTTTATTGAAAAAATTAGTATCTCCTTATGGAATTAATTATAATAATTAGTATTGACTGAATCGAATTAATTGTGGTTAGATACGAGGCTTTAGGAGACCAATTCTCATGGAAAGGGCATAGCGAAATAAAGAATTACACGGGTTGAGATAAGTAACAGTTATAAATCTGGTCCTGAGGGTATGAAAACCCGAATTTTTCGAACTTGTATATCACTAGAATCAATTACTTATATTGGATGGTGTCAGGACGTGCAGTAATTCTGTTTGACTAAAGATTCTACATTTCAGTATAAGAAAGGAAAGAGGAACAATTTTAAACTCGTATAAGGTATTTTCAGAGTGAGTGTTACGATTGGGGTATTTATGGAGGTTCTTAAGAAGAATATAGTAACTTATGGGCATTAGGGCGAATCAATTTTATGTTAGGATATCTGGTAGTGGGCTTTGGGTAAAGATCGTGGTGTTCTGATAAGGAGAAGTATCAACCTGAGGATAATTCAGAAGAAACTCAAGTAAACAGGACCACTGGGTAGTAGGATAGACATGTATGGTAATGGCATGTTCGTCTCTTTTGGGGGTAATTATGATGTGGTGAGACTCTACAGATGTTTTGGTGGAAATATTCTTGGGTTTGGTAACCTATGTGACTTGGTCGAGTTAGAGGAATTCAATTTTGATAGATTGGTTATGTTCAAACAGATTTGAAAGTGTTCTTGATTGTTTCTACCATTTTTTGAACTGGTGTGGGAAATGTGTTGTGTATTATGATTCCCTCCTAGAAGGAAGCAAGAGGAATGTTTCTAACTAACCGGGTATGTAATTTGCTGGTGACTCAGAGTTGATAATGGGGTTCTTGTGCTTTTCACATGATGGCATAATCGATGTGGTGTGTTGTGCGAGATTAGGATTTACATGTACAAGGTGAAAGTTCATTCTTGAAAGGAAGATCACGAATTTTGGACATAATGGTCAATTACAGATAATTAGATGAATGTTACAACTGGTTGGTAATCCCTGAGAAGGGTGCGCATTTCAAAAGGCGCATTGTGTTTTGACTTACGGATGTTCATTGGTATTGCAGTACTCACCTGGTTGAAAGACTGCTGATATTCAAATTGTTGCTAAGACGCACGGAAGAATTATGAAAGTATTCCTTATGGGAAGATCGTGAATGAAAGGTATGTTAGTCATTCTAGTGCTGGAGTTGGGATCAGTTACGGTGATTCATGTGTTTGAGAAATTTGGATACTTGGAGTTCTCAGAAGTATATTGTTTCGGGTTGCGGCCTGTTTGAGGTGAGTATTTTATTTTAACTCAGTTGAGGCACTAGTTGCGTTAATTATTTGTGATAGTTGCGTGTTATAAGTGTGCATATATGTGAGTTTGAGACAACGTGCAAGCATCAGGACAAGTATTCAAATTGTTGCTAGGACGCACGGAAAAATTAGTATCTCCTTATGGAATTAATTACAATAATTGGTATTGCCTGAATTGAATTAATTGTGGCTAGATACGAGACTTTCGGAGACCAATTCTCGTGGAAAGGGCATAGCGGAATAAAGAATTACATGTGTTGAGGTAAGTAACAGTTATAAATCTGGTCTTGAGGGTATGAAACCCCGAATTTTGTGTCATGTGATTATTTTGGAAGTGACGCACATGCTAGGTGACGGGCGTGTGGGCGTGCACCGAAGGGATTGTGACTTGGTCCATCCCGTGAAACTATAAAGTTTAATATCCTATTGTTAGCTATAAGCTCTCTTTATGTTGAAGAAATTTGACTGTAAATCATGTTAAAAATCATGCTTAGGATATGTGATAGTACTGTTGGGACCCACAGAGGTCACGTACTTGTTGAATTATTTGCTAATTACTATCTTGTTCTCAGTCATGATTTTACTAGCGTATCATACCTCAGTCTTTCTTGATATTTGTTGATGCACTATGTTATCTTTGTTTGGGCTGATCTTTGTGATTTCTGAGAGCCCGAGAGACTAGAGAGGTGAAGGACTGAGTAAGGCCGAGGGCCTGTTAGTGAGGTAAGGATATTATGGGATGTGAGTTATCCGTGCAGGATATTATAGCACGTGAGTTGTCCGTGCAGATTATGGCGCTTGGGTTGTAGGAGCCCTTCCGGAGTCTGTACACACCCCCAACGAGCGCGAGTACCCATTGAGTGTGAGTGTTGAGGGCTGAGAGCCGAGTGGTTGAGCTGTTGTGATGAGCTGAGTGACTGTTGCCTGAGAGGTTGTACTTGCTTTGAATATGTTATTGCACTTGGTTACTATTTGTCATTGTTGTGAAATCTCTGAAAACATTTATATCCGGATTACTTGAAATTGAACTGTATAAAATTGATTTGACTTAAACTGCCGGATTTGAAAGCATGTCTATTCTTTGCTTGAACTACTGAAAGTGAACCATGATTGTGTAGCTTGCCATTATCTTCAGTTCCTTAGTTATTATTGTTACTTGCTGAGTTGGTTGTACTCATACTCCACCCTGCACTTCGTGTGTAGATCCAGGTGTTCCTGACCATAGCGGGTGTTGATCATTTCACGCAGTTGATTTTCAGGAGATTTTGAGGTAGCTGCTGTGTTCCGCAGACCTTGTCTCTCCTTCTCTATCTCCTTGTTTACTGTATTTGGTCTCAGACTATTATAGACCGTATTTTCCAGACTTGTACTCATATTAAATGCTCATATACTCAGTGACACCAGGTTTTGAGAGTGTTGTATCAAAAATTGGTAGATTCTTGGTATTGTATTAAACGTTACATTTTTAAATTTAAGGGAAATCGTGGGTTATTTATGTTGTCGGCTTGCCTAGTACTGAGATAGGCGCCATCACGACAGATTTGGATTTTGGGTCGTGACAAACATGGTGCATGGGATACCATCAATCAACCATCCCAATCAATTGTGTGAAGCTTGTCTTCTTGGAAAACATGCAAGGAGGAGTTTTCCAAAGGAGGCCATGTCAAGATCAACCAAACCGCTCCAGCTTGTTCACACTGATGTGTGTGGGCCAATCAATCCACCTTCCTTTGGTAAAAGTAAATACTTTCTACTCTTCATTGATGACTTTAGTAGAAAGACTTGGGTTTATTTCTTGAACCAAAAATCTAAAGCCTTTGCTGCTTTTAAAAATTTCAAAGTACTTGTAGAAAAAGAAAGTGGCTATGAAATAAAAGCTTTAAGGTCCGATAGAGGAGACGAATTCACTTCAAAAGAATTTAATAACTTTTGTTAATCTCATGGAAGTCGTCGCCCTTTAACGATACCTTATTCACCCCTACAAAATGGAGTTGCAGAGAGAAAGAATCGAACGATTCTTAATATGGCTAGATGTATGTTGAAAGCTAAATGTATACCCAAGGAATTTTGGGCCGAAGCTGTTTCTTGTGCAGTTTATTTGAACAACAGGTCTCCAACAAGGAATGTTAGAGATCAAACCCCTCAATATGAATGGAGTGGAAGAAAGCCAAGTGTCAAGAACTTGAGAATCTTTGGGAGCATAGCCTATGATCATGTGCCACATCAAGGGAGAGCGAAGCTTGACGATCGAAGTGTCAAGCAAGTGTTTGTTGGCTATGATACGAGTTCAAAAGGCTGCAAGTTATACAACACAAGTAGCGACAAGATGGTTGTAAGTCACGATGTTGAATTTGATGAAGAATTGGCATAGAACTGGGAAGCTCAGAAAGAAACTTCATAAGATTTTCTTCCATACTTTGGTGATGAAGAAGAACCAGAGACCGTGGAACCTGTTGTTGCGACCAAACACACTCACACAAGTATACTTGGTCGTCAAGTAATATAGTAATGAGTAGAGTATCGTTCCCACGGAGACTTATGATTAACTTTTGACTAACTCAAACTCAAATAACTTATCGATTCAAGCGATTTCTCACAAAATAGATAATTTTCTAATTTACTACCTAAAAACTATCAAGTAATGAAATACTAAAGATCAAACACAACACTTAAATGATTTCGAATAACAATCAATAGGAGATAATATTCCAGGGTCACGGGTTATCTAACAATCATGTTGCATTCTTAGCTTAAAATAACTAATTGATTTATCTGGATTGTTGATTGACATTGTTGATATTACTCATAAAAATCTGTCAAGTTCTTACTCGCCTATTCAAGCTAACTTAATGCCTATATGTCTATGGAATTAAGATTAACAAGAATGCATTTACACTTCCTGTATTTCAACCGAGCAAGACAATTAGGTATATTTCTATCCTAATTGCGAATCTGTTCCCCGATGTCCGGGTTCAAGAACTTGCTCTATTTAATTCTATATGCAATCTAGAATTCTCACTTTCGAGTTCAACTCTAGATTCATAGATAGTAATTCATTGTTAGCTACTGAGCAAATTGATTAAAAACAGAATTAAATAAACAACCCAATATAATAAAATCAACTTTGTCAAATTAAACTTCAAACATCAACATTCATGTATCGCCCATGACCCTAGAATAATAGGGTTCTTAGCCACTCATGTTCATGCAATCATCAAATAATTCACAAGAGTGCATAAGAATCAATAAAAGAAGGAAAAATAAGAACTCAAGATGAATTCCGTGGTTCCCCAGCTTTGTCGTGGCTTTTTCCCCCTTCCCAATATGTTAGATGACCTAAAAGAGGCATTTTTGGCTTATATATTGCGTACAAAAGTCGTGGGCCAAAGTTCTCCTATTCCTAATCTGACTCAGCTTAAGGGATTGATACTGGGGTGGATGCGTCGCATCCACCCTTTGTTCCTCTATCTCAGCTTTTCCCAGGTGCGGATGCTAAGGCAGATGCTACGTGCCGACTTCACTGCTAAGGGTGCACGAAATCTGATTTTTTTTCTCTAGATTGGATGCGACGCATCCAACCCTCTTCCTCTAGCTAGAGCACCTTTTCTTCATATTTTTGCACTCCAAACACCCTAAATCATCACACACAACTCAATTAGTCATAAGACCAATAATTAAACCATGTTGGGCATTTTAAAGATCAAATAGCATCAAAAAGCGGTTAAAACATGGGTAAAGTAACATCAACACATATCGAAATATGCCCAACATCACCACCCCACACTTAAACCTTTGTTCGTCCTCGAACAAACCATCACTATAGTAGACGAAACAAAATTAAGCTCTTATCATTCAAAGCACACTACACCTATGACCATGGTTATTTGCTACAATTAGGCTCTAGAATATGCATCACATACACTTCCCTTTACTTATGTCATTCTTTTAAAAATATTCAAACAAAGACAACATGCTCACAATAATCCTAACCTCAAAAACCGACTCAATGTCACAATGCACTCATGGCTTGAACACCCAACATCATAGAGAAGTCTAATAACGTTACCTATCCCTCGTGAAACCATGTGCCCTCACAACAAGAACAAGAGAGCGAGTTCAATCCACACATTCGAATCTCATGATCAAATATATTTTAATGACTCACATATATCAAAGAAAATCGCCCACTCTCACAAAGAAGTCACATGCATGCAATTGGTACCATAGGCTTGCCCTTAATGTAAATCTCTACTAATGTAAGCTCGCTCGATCTAAAATCAATTAGGAATTTTTTATGGTTGTAATGTGGGCTAAGGGACGGGTAGGATATATTTAAGGAATAGTGACTCACCCTCCTAAGCACTTTAATACATCACAAAATTACTTTAAGCGTATTTTCTTCAACACCACTTCAATTTCACAAACAATATCACCCCCAAAACAGTCCCTTTTTCTTTAAGCACTACTTTAGTTCATACCCACTAGCAAGAACAAGACAACAATTTATTCATTTCTATTTTTCCTTCTTTCTTTCTTTTTTTTTTCAATTTCCGCTAGTGGTGTAGTATTTTACAAAACAGGTGCATCTTTCTTCCTTTCATTGGTTCCACTCAAAAGTCACCCCACACTTAGTCCCTTCTTACTTCTTTTAGCGCTCATCTAACAATTAAAGTGCTTTAAGAGGTAAAAGGATCAAAACAATATCAATTAAGAATAAAAAGGGTATAGGCTTGTAATGTGGGTATCAAATAAAAGTCAATAGGCTCAAAATGGTTAACTAGGGATAAATTTTATTTATGATAAGCAATAAGCTTAAAAAGATCAAAGAAAGCCTAAAATCATTTTTCAAACCGAGCATCACATCAAATTTCGCTTCAACTCACATACTGGGCAAGTTCTAGACACAAGTACAATACATGGACTACACAAAAACCTCACCACACATGGCACATGACTCACTAAGGACGATCACATTCCGACTCTCAAACAATGTAAGTATTCACGGAGCAACGAGATATTAAGCATTAAGCACAAGGTGAACACAAGTCATGTAAACGAGACATAGGCGCCACAAAACATGCTATCCAATTTAACAAGGCATCATCAATAATTTCAAATCATACAGAAGATACTACACATGCCAAAGCATAAATATGCTACTATCAAACAAGTCAAGGGCGCCTAGGTTCATCATTCTTGCTCCTTTTATTCCCTAAATTCCTAATCTACTCTAAAAATAAACAATTACTACCCAGTTCAAAATACATCCCATGGAAAAGAACCGAGGCACAAAGAAAAACCACAGGAGATTATTACTACCTAAAGAAAATTTACTAACTACTCAAGGCTACTACTCTATTTTTGTGCTTTTCTTTAGTTTTTTGTCAATCTCCTAATACTAACACTAATTTCAAAAATCAAATGAAAATCTTTTTGTATTTTTCTAAGGACCTTAATCCCTCGAGAGAACTATCCAGGTAGTCCGTCATCGAAAAAAGTCCTTTATTTTCTATGACTACACATAACAATGAACTGAGAGTTACTCCATATAGATGAATTTACTAACTATTACAGGCCATTAATCCAGTGAATATTACAGCCCTCAACAGTATCAAAATCAACAAAAATTATAATAGTTAAGTACATTCATCCACAAAAATAAGAATAACCCCCCACCCCACATTTAAAAATGCGCTTTGTCCCCAATGCACACAAATAAAGTAAAGTAGGGTGAGAAGAAACTCCCTCAAGTCAAGGTGGAAGGCTCATCCGCAGTCGGCGGAAGAGCATCAACATCCATGGCATTCATCAAGACCCCCTCCGGCCTTGCAATAGCATCCTCACGAATAGGGAGAGCTGTCACAGTCCTATCATCACCAACTGGAGCTGAGTCTGTAGCAGGTGGTACATCGGCCTCAGTAGGCATGGTGTGTAGAGCCTCAGGGACTATAGGAGGAGCAGAAGTGGATGGTCCAGCCATGGACGATGCAAGCAGCTGTGATATGTCTATATATGCACGTTAAACCAGAGCACGAAGGAGTAATGATACCTCCCTCATCATCGTGGCCTGCTCAGTCTGGACTCGGCTTAGATCCGCACGAGTCTGACTCAACTCATCCCTGGTGGCACTCAACTCTACACGAGTCACTATCAACTCAGCCTTGTTCTCTTGCATATCAGCTTGTATCTGCTCAAACAACTGTTGAATGGTGAGCTTAGAAGACCTTCCCTTATTCGGCTCTAGTACATGAGTAACATCATATGGTCCTGGAGCTTTAGCCTCAATGTCGTCATTCTCCTTGTCCCATAGTACTCCCATCTCTGTCAAGAAAGCCGATAAGGTATTTGCAAAGAACAACCTCCACTTGTATTTCATCCTGGTGCGCTGCATTTAGTCATGCATGATGGCTCCCAAGTTGAGCGGTATCCCCTCCAATAGTGCTCGGTGTCGAGGGACATCAGTTTTGTGTTGGTATGGCATCAGGCGGTTGCATATGAAATTTAGAGCCACACGTGCTAACGCACTCATGAATTCCTTGGCCAGGGAATGGTACTCCATACTCCCATGCTTCCAATTTGCATCCTTCCTGGTAGGGCATATGACCGACCTAATGTGTGTATAATCTGGTGCTTTGCATATGGAGTCAAACCTATCTGTTAGTGTGTGTGGCACCCCTAAGAAATTATTCAGAGCTTCAGCTGAGACATTAATATCCACCCCTCGTACTCTCACAATGCTGCCCCTGGAGTGATGCCAATTGGCGTAAAGCTCTCTGACGATAGTGAGGTTGGCCTTGTCATAGACCTTCAAGATAGGTCCCCATTGTTTCACCTCTCGAATTGATTTTAGAAACTCTGGGTACTTTTTCTTAAGTGCTCCGATGTTGATTGGCTTTTCTGGAATGTACTTCTTTGAACCCAGTATCTTATTATAAGCTCGGAATGCCTTTTCATTAATAAAGTTCTTCTCCCAAGCAGCTCGGTCTATTGGTTCACCCTCATCTTTGTCACTCATGTCGACATGTAGAAGCTCATTATCCGAATCAGACTCGGACTCAGATTCTGCAGTAATCTTCTGCTTTCCTTTATCATTCAGGTCACTTTGTTTGGAGGCTTTTCTCTGGTTCGGCACAGGTTCTCTTATCTCTATCCCTTTGCTTGGCGGATTTAATGATGTTGTTGTAATACCCTTCTTCACTGTCCTCCTTACTAATGGTTCCTCCTCTTCTTGCTCTGATTCATCAATTAACTGCCTAGTCTGCAGTTCCTTCTCTTTGTCAGTCCGCTTCCTTTTTTCTGTGGATTTGGAGCACTTGTTGACTTTCCGGTAGGCTTTTTGGGCGGTTGCTTGTTATTATCTTTGTCTTGTTGCTTGGACTATTTGCTCGTTGCTGCCATTTTTGAGCCTCAGTACCTGCAATGCAAAGAAATCAACAATTAGCGTATAGAACAGTGAAGTTCAGCTATAAAGCAGTTGCAACATCTTGCACTTCCAATCATTCGCATAGTCATGTCATTCAGTACTTCATGAAACTATAGCCCATGGCTTTCAGCAGGGATATGATAACTCTTTTCAAGTTTACAAATAAGCACTTCGCTATATAGATATCATTATGCACAACATGAGGTTTATCCGAGCGACGCTCACTAACCATGTTCAATTACACATAGCAGCTCACTCGATTCAACACTTATTCTCACGACATATCATTACGCATAGAGCTCACACAATTCAAATCGAGTAACACTTTAAAATTCAAGACGTCTAGCATGTGCCGGATGTTCAATTTATTTAGACAATCTATCATAGGCTCAAAACATTCAGACAATGCTATACATTATCATGACAAATGACCCTACACTTATTCACTAGCATATACCAATGTTGCTCGGTTACTCAGACTTCACCGGCGCCTAAATTTACCTCACGGGCAATTCGTCGAACAGGTGATATGCAACAGTTGTGCCTAGTTTCTTCTATCAGTAGGGTAAGTCGACTACCCTTCCAAAATTAACGAGATGAAGGGAATTATAGTTTATCATCTCGTAACCGTTACAACTAACAGGAATGACATCCCCAAACCTCAAACTTTTTGAATCACATGTGTGACATTTAAATTGGTAAAACTTAACCTAGGGGAATTTGGGGCATGGGGTCTGTTGCTACCAGCCAGAGAGAGAAGAGAGGAGAATGAGGAGAGAAAAGAAAAAGAAAGAATGAGGAAGAAGATACATACCTGTCGTGTTTGGGGTGAGGCAGTGGTGGTGCGAGGGAGAGGAGATGTGGTGGTTGCAAGTGAGATGAGAGGGAGGGTCTGTGAAGAGGGGAATTTCGTGTTTCACTGCTAAGGGATGTTGAGCATATGATGTGTCAAAATATAACACCTACCTGTGCGTGCGAGCTTGGACGTGACGTCCCCACTGCTTTCTCTGAAATTGTTTGGACGCGGTTGTGGATGCTATAGGCAGACTTCACTGCCTTGAGCAATTGGTCCGTCAAATTTTTATTTTTTTTTATGCTGAGGGGGATGCGACGCATCCACCCTATTTTACTAAAAAAAACTAAAATATAAGAACTAATTCCTAAAAATTTAACTAACTATGAAAACAAAAGAAAAACAGGACTTGGGTGGCCTCCCAAGAAGGGCCTGATTTAACGTCGCGGCACGACGCAACATGTTCTTCATGCCTCCACCAAATCCATCGAGGTCTTGTGACGTGCAATGTCACCACCCCAATAGTGTTTAACTCTCTGGCCATTTACCAAGAATGTCACATTGGAACTCGTCTCACGTAATTCCACCGCCCCATGAGGTTTCACACTAACCACTTCAAACGGACCCTACCATCGAGATTTAAGCTTTCCGGGAAAAAGCTTTAGCCTCGAATTAAACAAGAGAACTTCTTGACCTGGCTCAAACTCACGATGTTGGATGTGCTTATCATGCCACCTCTTTGTCTTTTCTTTATACAATTTGGCATTTTCATACGCATGCAATCGAAATTCATCAAGCTCGTTGAGTTGTAGCAATCTCTTCTCACCGGCCAAGTCCATCTCCATATTTAGCTTTTTAATCGCCCAATAGGCTTTGTGTTCAAGCTCAACGGGCAAGTGGCACGCCTTCCTATAAAATAACCTGTACGGAGAAGTACCTATGGGGGTCTTGTATGCAGTGTGATATGCCCATAATGCATCATCCAGCTTTCCAGCCCAGTCCTTTCTATTCCCACTTACTGTTTTCTCAAAAATCTATTTTACCTCTCTGTTGGAAACTTCTACTTGACCACTCGTTTGGGGATGATAGGCAGTGGAAACATTATGCTTAACTCCATACTTTGCAAGAACATTATTCAGCAATTTGTTACAAAAGTGAGTTCCCCTGTCGCTTATCAGCACTCTTGGAGTCCCAAAACGTGTGAAGATGTGCTTCTTTACAAAGCTTACCACTACCTTTGCGTCATTAGTAGGAAGAGCAATGGCCTCCACCCACTTAGAAACATAGTCGACTGCCACCAAGATGTACCTGTGCCCATTAGAATATGGGAACGGTCCCATGAAATCAATCCCCCAAACATCAAAAATCTGTCACAATTTTAACAAAGGCATGTGCATCCTTAAACAATTTTGGCCAATAGAAACCTGATTGTAGCACTTTTTGGGTGGTTCTATCCCCGACGTGATGACCTCCATATGGCGAAGCATGGCAGTCATGCAGTATAGCATTCATCTCTTCCTCAGGAACACACCTTCGCACCAACTGATCTACGCACTGCCTATATAAGAATGGCTCATCCCACATGTAGAGCCTCACATCATGTAAGAATCTTCTTCTATTGTCAGGTGTCAATTCTAGTGGTGTCACCCCACTTGCAATAAAATTCACATAATTTGCATACCATGGGGCTTCACCTGAGGTGACTGCTAATAACTGCACATCAGGAAATGTTTCTTTGATTGACCCTCCTTCAGCTACACGGTTCCGACTTTCTAATCTGGACAAGTGATCAGCCACTTGATTTTCTGTCCCTTTTCGATCTCGGATCTCTAAGTCAAATTCTTGCAAACCAACGAATCAGCCTCGGCTTGGCGTCTTTCTTTTCAAACAAGTATCTAATAGCTGAATGATCTGTGTAAACGATGACTTTGGTTCCCACTAGATAGGATCTGAACTTGTCAAACGCCCACACCACTGCAAGCAACTCCTTTTCAGTAACTGCATAATTCATCTAAGCTAGATTCATAGTTTTGCTCGCATAATAAATGGAGTGAAAGATTTTATCCCTCCTTTGTCCCAAAATAGATCCGATTGCTATGTCACTTGCATCGCACATCAACTCAAATGATTGCGCCCAATCTGGGCCAATGATAATTGGTGCAGTCACCAACCTTCCCTTCAGCTCCTCAAATGCTCTCAGACAGGTATCATCAAACTTGAAGGGCACATCTTTCTCAAGAAGCCTGCACAAAGGAGAAGAAATTTTCGAAAAATCTTTAATGAAACGACGATAAAAACCTGCATGGCCCAAGAAACTGCGAATGCCTTTGACGGATGTCGGTGGGGGAAAATTTTCAATCGCCTCCACCTTCGCTTTGTCCACCTGCAAACCACTTTTGGACACCTTGTGCCCCAAAACTATACCTTCACGTACCATAAAATGGCACTTTTCCCAGTTTAGCACCAAGTTCGTCTCTTCACACCTAGCAAGCACTTTATCAAGGTTCATTAAACAATTATCAAAAGAACATCCAAACACAGAAAAATCATCCATGAACACTTCTACAAATCTTTCAATCATGTCAGTAAAATAGCCATCATACACCTTTGAAAAGTCGCAGGTGCATTACAAAGACCAAAGGGCATTCTTTTGAATGCATATGTGCCATAAGGACACGTAAATGCCATTTTCTCTTGGTCCTCTGGGGCTATAGCAATCTGATTATACCCCGAATAACCGTCCAGGAAACAGTAGTATTCCTGGCCAGCTAACCTATCAAGCATTTGGTCAATAAAGGGGAGGGAAAAGTGGTCTTTTCCGGGTGGCATTGTTCAATTTTCTATAATCTATGCAAATTCTCCATCCAGTGACAGTTCTTTTAGGAATTAAGTCATTGTTTTCATTAACTACTACAGTCATCCCCCCTTTCTTCGGCACACATTGAACGGGGCTTACCCATTTGCTATCAGAGATTGGAAATACAATACCTGCATCAAGCCACTTAATCACTTCTTTTCTTACCACCTCTTTCATGATTGGATTTAGTCGGCGTTGTTGCTCTACACTTGGCTTGTGTCCGTCCTCCATGAGGATTTTATGCATGCAAAAAGCTGGACTAATGCCTTTAATGTCAGACATTGTCCACCCAATTGCTCGTTTGTGCTCACGTAGCACCCTCAATAGCTTTTCTTCCTGCAATTTAGACAAGTGAGAAGAAACAATAATAGGTAAAGTATCAGAACTACCCAAATAAGCATATTGAAGGTGAGGGGGTAGGGGTTTAAGCTCCAATTTTGGAGCTTCTTCAATTGACGGCTTTGGAGGGGGACCACTTGGCCTATTCAGGGGCTCAAACGGGTGTATTCCTTGCATGTAAGCACATGATGCATCTAGAATATGCATCATCTCCTCAACCTCATCATCAATCATCAAGCTATCAAATAACATGAGTGCTTTATCTAGAGAGTCGTCTAGATATACACTCGTGTCAAGAAGTTGCTCATCCACCTCCACAACAGATATCATATAGAGCTCCTCATAGTGGCGGGGAAGTTGGATTGCTTTGTAGACATTAAAGACTTCTTCCTCATTGTCCACCCTCATAATCATTTTCCCTTCTCTCACTTTAATTATTGAATCACCAGTAGCCAAGAGAGGTCGTCCCAATATGATTAGAACTTATTCATCAGCCTCAAAATCTAGAATAATGAAGTCAGCTGGGAAGATAAATTTCCCAATTTGCAGCAGCACATCTTCTATCACTCCTTCAGGGTAGGCTATGGACCTATCAGCTAATTGCAACATCACAGTGGTTGGTCTTGGAGCTCCCAGACCCAATTGCTTAAATAAGGACAATGGCATCAGATTTATGCTCGCCCCCAAATCACAAAGAGCACGACCCACATCAATATTACCGATTTGCACTGGAATGGTGAAGCTGCCAGGATCCTTAAGCTTTTGAGGAAGCTTGTTTTGGACCCTTGAAGTGCACTCCTCAGTAAGTGCAACTGTCTCGAACTCAGTCAATTTCCTCTTGTGAGCCACTATATCTTTTATGTACTTAGCATACTTTGGAATTTCACGAAGTACATCCTCCAATAGAATATTTAATTGAACCTGACTCAACATAGAGAGAAATTTGTTGAACATGCGATCGTCATTCTTTTTCTGCAATCTCTAGGGGAAAGGTGGTGGTGGCCTTGCAGCCTCCACTCGCTCTGAACTTGCATCATTTTTCTTTGACTCGTGTATTGCCTTAGGGGTCAGCTCCCCCTCAGGTATAGGTTTGTCCTTTCTCTTCTTTGGCACTTCCTCTAGTTCCCTCCCGTTTCTGAGTGTAACTGCATTAACTTGAGGGTTCTTCTCTGTATCACTGGGAAGAGAGCCTATAGGTCTAGTATTTTGATTTGCTGCTAACTGCCCCATTTGCCTCTCAAGATTTCTGAAATCGGTCCTGAGCTGTTGATTGTCCCACATAGTATATAGATTCAGGATTCGTGGGGCACATGTCACTCATATGACTGCCACCACATAGTTCGCAGCAAATAGACATCTGTTGTACATGTTGCATCTATTGTGTTTGTTGCATTGTCATTCTGTTCATCTGATTTGCCAGCTTTGCAATATCTGCTCTCATGGCTGAGAAGTCATCAAGCTCAATTACCCCGGCTGCCTTCTGTTTAATTGCTCTTCTTGCGTCCCCATCTCCTTGCCAATTATGATCATTAGCAGTGAAGTTATTTAGCAAGATTTGTATTTCACTATACGGCCTCGCCATGCAACTACCCCCACAAGCTGAATCAAGATTCATCTTTGATGCCTCGTCTAGCCCATCAACAAAAGTGTGACCCAATACCTCATCAGTCTGACAATGATGTGGGCAGTCTCTGAGTAGCTTCTTGTATCTTTCCCAAGCTTGACGAAGTGTCTCGTCATCCCGTTGTTGGAACCCAAGAATTTGGCTCCTCAGCAATTTTGTCTTCTTAGTGGGGAAAAACTTGATTAGGAATTTCCTTGCTAAATCATCCCAAGTATGGATTGAGTTCGCGGGCTCCTTTTGCAACCATTCCTTAGCTCCCCCAATAATGAAAAGGGAAATAGTGTCAGCCTGACATAGTCCTTGGAACATTCGGATAATTGTAAGTGTCCGTAATTTCCAAGAAGTTCTGAATATGCCTCTGCGGGTCTTCATGAGATAGACCCACATATTGCCCTGTGGACTGAATCAGCTGTATCATGTACTGTTTGAGTTCAAAATGCCCCGTGATATCAGGCCTCACGATAGCCTGAGTCATATTAGCAATATTGGGCCTTACGGCTTCTATCACCAGACGCTCCTCATTACCTGCCATCTCTATTGGCTGTGGTTGAACTACGATGTCCAACTCTCTTTCTATTCTCGTTCTAGCTTCGACTCCCCTCCTCACTCTATGAAGTGTTCTTTCAATTTCTGGATCAAAAGAAAGGAGGTTGTTTGCACTTCTACTCCTCCGCATTCAAGAGAAGATCCTGCGTTAACACAAACAAGGAAAACTGAAAATTAAAACTTGAACAAATAAGTAATAAAAGCTTAACTCAGTCAAGTAGCTAATTTCTAGGTCCCCGGCGACGGCGCCAAAAACTTGTTGCGACCAAACACACTCACTCAAGTATACGTGATCGTCAAGTAATATAGTAATGAGTAGAGTATCGTTCCCACGGAGACTTATGATTAACTTTTGACTAACTCAAACTCAAATAACTTATCGATTCAAGCGATTTCTCACAAAATAGATAATTTTCTAATTTACTACCTAAAAACTATCAAGTAATGAAATACTAAAGATCAACCACAACACTTAAATGATTTCGAATAACAATCAATAGGAGATAATATTCCAGGGTCACGGGTTATCTAACAATCATGTTGCATTCTTAGCTTAAAATAACTAATTGATTTATCTGGATTGTTGATTGACAGGGTTGATATTACTCATAAAAATCTGTCGAGTTCTTACTCGCCTATTCAAACTAACTTAATGCCTATATGTCTATGGAATTAAGATTAACAAGAATGCATTTACACTTCCTATATTTCAACCGAGCAAGACAATTAGGTATATTTCTATCCTAATTGCGAATTTGTTCCCCGATGTCCGGGTTCAAGAACTTGCTCTATTTAATTCTATATGCAATCTAGAATTCCCACTTTCGAGTTCAACTCTAAATTCGTAGATAGTAATTCACTGTTAGTTACTCAGCAAATTGATTAAAAACAGAATTAAATAAATAACCCAATATGATAAAATCAACTTTGTCAAATTAAACTTCAAACATCAACATTCATGTATCGCCCATGACCCTAGAATAATAGGGTTCTTAGCCACTCATGTTCATGCAATCATCAAATAATTCACAAGAGTGCATAAGAATCAATAAAAGAAGGAAAAATAAGAACTCAAGATGAATTCCGTGGTTCCCCAGCTTTGTCGTGGCTTTTTCCCCCTTCCCAATATGTTAGATGACCTAAAAGAGGCATTTTTGGCTTATATATTGCGTACAAAAGTCGTGGGCCAAAGTTCTCCTATTCCTAATCCGACTCAGCTTAAGGGATTGATGTTGGGGTGGATGCGTCGCATCCACCTCGTCCTCCACTTCTCAGCTTCGCATGCTAGGGTGGATGCGTCGCATCCACCCTTTGTTCCTCTATCTCAGCTTTGCCCAGGTGCGGATGCTAAGGCGGATGCTACGTGCCGACTTCACTGCTAAGGGTGCACGAAATCTGATTTTTTTTCTCTAGATTGGATGCGACGCATCCAACCCTCTTCCTCTAGCTAGAGCACCTTTTCTTCATATTTTTGCACTCCAAACACCCTAAATCATCACACACAACTCAATTAGTCATAAGACCAATAATTAAACCATGTTGGGCATTTTAAAGATCAAATAGCATCAAAAAGCGGTTAAAATATGGGTAAAGTAATATTAACACATATCAAAATATGCCCAACATCACCTGTGCAGGATACAACTCCACCTCCTTCTCCAACAAATGTTGCATCTCCCTCTTCTCAATAAATTTCAAATGAACAACCGAAAAGGACAAGGAGTATTCAAGAGATCTATGAGGACATAAAAGAAGTTACTAATTTTGATTTTTTATATTGTCTCTTTGCTGATAGTGAACCAATGAAATTTGATGAAGTTGTTGAAGACAAAAGGTAGAGACAAGCCATGCAAGAGGAGATCGAGTCAATAGAGAAGAACAACATTTGGGAGTTAACAACACTTCCAAAGGGTCATCGAGCAATTGGAGTTAAATGGGTATATAAGGCAAAGAAGAATGTTGATGGAGATGTGAAGAGATACAAGGCACGACTTGTGGCTAAAGGCTACAAGCAAAGGCAAGGCATTGACTATGAAGAAGTCTATGCACCTGTTGCCCACATGGAGATGAATCGTTTGCTTATCTCTTTGGCAGCGCAAATGAAATGGAAGATCCACCAACTAGATGTCAAGTCAGCTTTTTTGAATGGCTATCTAGAAGAAGAAGTCTATGTTGAACAACCATTGGGATTTGTGGTCAAAAACCATGAAGATAAAGTGTTGCGGTTGAAGAAAGCTTTATATGGATTAAATCAAGCCCCACGAGCATGGAATGGTTGCATCGACAAGTATTTTCAAGACAATGGGTTTACTCGTTGTCTCCATGAATATGCTTTTTACCTTAAAGTTCATATTAATGGAGATATCTTACTTATTTGTCTTTATGTTGATGATCTTATTTTCACAGGTAATAACCCAAGTTTGTTTGAAGCTTTTAAGAAAGGAATGTCTCGTGAGTTCGAGATGACAGATGTAGGGCGCATGTCATACTAATTGGGTGTAGAAGTGAAGCAGATGGAGGATGGAATTTTCATCTCTCAAGAAAGATATACGAAGGATATCTTGAAGAAGTTCAACATGCTCGATTTCAAACCCGTGAACACACCGATAGAGAGTGGGACAAAATTGTCCAAGTTTGATGAAGGAGAAAATGTTGATCCCACATTTTTCAAAAGTCTTGTGGGAAGTTTGAGGTACTTGAATTGTTGCCAGATATACTCTTTGCAGTTGGAGTAGTAAGTCACTTCATGGAAGCTCCTACCTCCACCCATTTGAAAGTCACTAGAAGAAGTCTTCGTTACCTAAAAGGTACGATCGACTTTGGGTTATTTTATTTTTCTTCTAATGATTTCAACCTTATGGTATTTTATGATAGTGATTATGCGAGAGATATTGATGATAGAAAAAGCACAACTGGTTTTGTAGTTTTCTTGGGTTATTATGTTACTTCTTGGAGTTCAAAGAAACAGTCCTTAGTTACTCTCTCGACTTGCGAAGCCGAATATGTAACAGCAACATTATGTACCTGTCATGCTATTTGGCTAAGAAGATTATTGAAGGAGCTCAATTTACCACAAATTGAAGCTACAGAGATTTATATTGATAACAAATCTGCACAGGCACTCGCCAAGAATCCGATGTATCATGATCGAAGCAAGCATATAGATACAAGATATCACTTCATCAAAGAGTGCATTGCCAAGAAGGAAGCCAAACTCAAATATGTGAAGTCTCATGATCAGGCTGCAGATATCTTTACAAAGCCTCTTAAGTTTGAAGATTTTCAGAGATTGAGATCAAGTCTTGGAATGAAAAAGAAAAATTAAAATTAAGGGAGAGATATGTGGGACCCATAAATGAAACAAAGAAAAGGATTGAAAAGTTGAAGAAGCAGGTGGGCGGCTGATTCAACAATTTGCAAATTGTTGAATGAGGAAATTTGATTGGATGAGAGGTTGGCAATTTTGCCTATAAATATAGATGCTTCCCTCTATGTTTAATACGCAAAAAACAAAGCGAAACTAAATAGAAAGAAAAGCAGCGAGAGTAATCCACAGATTGTTGTCTGTGAGATAAATAGTGAGTGGCAATATTATTGTAGTGAGGTGTTTTAAAGTAAAGAATTTTATTTCTTTCGAAGTTGTAGTAGTCTCTTGACACTACTAAATTATAATATTATAGTGGTAATATTGCTCCGCTCGGGTATTGTATTTTACCCCGTAAAACGATTTGGTGTTATTATTACTCTCTTGTGTTATTATTATTTGTCGTGGATATTATTCGTGGGAGGGATATATTTATTTTCCCAACAAACATTGGGTTAAGTGTTCCTTATCCTATATTGATTATATTTCATGATTCCATACTCATTTACATCATAAATCCGTGAATTTATGGAAGAAAAATCAAGAGTATTGCAAAATCTTCCAAAAATGAATATTTAAGATTTGGAGGTCGAGTTGTTATCGGAATTTATAAAATTGGTATGGGTGAACTCGTAATTGAATGGGTTATCAGATTTTGTGAGTTTCATTGGATTCAGTGATGTGGGCCCCATGAGCGATATTTGAGTTAAATTTTAGATTTTGTTGGAAAATTAGTATTTTCATATGGAATTAATTCCTATAATTCGTATTAACTGAATTGAATTAATTTGGATAGATTTGAGCTGTCCAGAGATCAATTCAAGTGAGAAGGCTATTTTGAACTATCGACATAACTTCAAAAAGGTAAGTGTCTTGCCAAACCTTGAGTAGGAAAATTACCCCTTAGGCATCGAGTTTAATGCGCCATTAGTGAAATGTGAAAAACCGTGTATGCGAGGTGACGAGTACGTACTCGGGCTTATATGTGCAAAATTTATTGAGTTAAAGTCTTGGGCATATTGTGTAGTAAATTGGATAATTGTTGGTATATATTTAATCATCTGATTGCCATGCCTCAAATCACAATTATTGAACTTGTTTTTATATGACAATTCGATGTAATTATTACTTGTATAGTTATGTGGTTTCCGTGAGTTTGATGGTTTGATATTTCTTGGAATTTGATTTCATTATGAATTTTCCCTATGCAAATAATTAATTAAGCAAGCTTAAGAAGAAATGTTAATATAATTATCTAAATTTAGATTAATGAAGGTGTGCCCTATGTTGATTATTTTACTATCTCTGTTGATTGTTTTTGAGGTTTTATATACATTGTGTGGAGCGTTGGGATATTTGTTGTGAAATTAATTGATTTTGTTATATCCTTGGAATTTGTTGTGGCCATTGGGCAAATTGTGATATGAATTGATTTTTTTTACATTGTCGTGATAATATTCCGTGTAAATTGTTGTGTTAATTGAGTTATCATTTTGAGGATATAAGGGTGGCATCTCACTATTGATATTATGTGGTCATAAGGGAGGTATATCACTGTTGTTATGTGTGTTGGAGTATTGTCTGGGCGGAGCGATAAGGGTGGTTATAAGAGCGATAAGGGTGGCTATTGATATTGTCAGGGCGGGGGATAAGGGAAGCTATTATAGGAGTGATAAAGGTGGCTATAGGAGAGATAAGGGTGGCTATTGTCAGGGATGATATGTGATGATGTGGAGGTTGTTGCATTGGAAATTTTTATGTGATGTTGTAATTTTCATTGTGTTTATTTTTATATATTGTTCAATTGGTCATGTTGTTGGTAAATTGTTAATAGTATGATTTATGTTGAAATTGGGGTCTATGGCCATTGTTAGGTGGATTATGATATGAAATGTGGGCACGAGGTGTCGCGAGTAAATAATGATGATATTGGCACGTGAATTGTCCGTGCAGTTGTGACATGAAATAAGGGAACGAGGTGCCGGGGATATATGATAATTTAATTATAGGCACGAAGTGTCGTGAAAATATGAAAGTGGACTGAGACCCGTGTTTATGAAAAATATGAAAATGGGCTGAGACCCGTAGTTGTATGATTATGAAATAAAGTGTCACATGATGACGTTTTAATTGAAAGAATTATATTCAACATATTTATTTGGAAGGATTTATATTCAAAAATATTTATTTGAAAGAATTACATTCGAAAGGTATTTAGTTGAAGAAATTATATTTGAGATAAATTTATTTAAAGGAAGTATATTTGAAAGATATTTATTCGAAGGAATTATATTTGAAAGAGGTTTATTCCGAAGAATTATATGTGAAAGATATTTATTTAAAATACTTGATTTAATTGGGTGTACTTATATTTTTAAATTGTTGAGCATTATTAATGGTGTTCTTGTTGCCCTTATTGTTATTTGTTTCATATTATTTTGTATATCTTATTGCACAGGCTGTTAGACTAGTGAGTGTCTTGACTGTACCTCGTCTCTACTCCACTGAGGTTACTTTTGATGCTTACTGGGTACCGACCATGGTGTACTCATACTACACTTTTGCACATTTTTGTGGAGAGCCAGGTATTGAAGCTATTGGACTCGGATAGAGTTAAAATGTGATCGCAAGGATTCAAGGTAGAGTTGCTTGGTCGTCGCAGTCCCTTAAAGTCTTTTCATTTTAGTGTACTGTTAATTATTAATCAAATAGTATTGAGTATTCGATCCTTGAGATCATTTCATGTATTCAGTTAGAGTTCGTGACTCATTACTACCAGTCTTGGGAGGTTGTTATATTCATATTTTTTCCATTATTGGTTTTGATTATCTATTTAATTCAAATTCTATTTAAAAAAGATATGGCTTCGAAATGTATTGGAAATTGGCTTACCTAGTCTTAGAGACTAGGTGCCATCACGACGCCTGTGGTGGGATTTTGGGTCATGACAAGTTGGTATCAGAGCTCTAGGTTCATAGGTTCTACGAGTCACGAACGAGTTTAGTAGAGTCTTGCGGATTAGTACGGAGACGTGTGTACTTATCTTCGAGACACTACAGAACTGCTAGGAAATTTTCACTTCTGTCATTCCTTATCGTGCGACATTTATTCAGCTAGAAGCATATATCTTATGTTTATTTGCATCCACTCGTGTATGAAATTGTGCACTCGGTATCAACGATGCGCCAACGGTTCGTGATACTACAGGGGTTTATAAGGGAGCCAGGGTTGCTCAACCATTGTTATAACGTGTCTTCCAGATCGAGGACGCGGGAGTATTGAGAGATCATTCAGTTGTGCACATGGGGGTGAAACAGGTTCTGACATCTGGTTGATAAGTATGATCTTGAGAAGGTTTAATTAATTACCTAATCATCACAATCGTGGTAGGTTTATGAGGTGGATGTAGATCTGAAGATAGTTGGTGGTATTAGAGACTATGTAGTTCGTATGGGATTTCTATTTAGCGAAGGGTACATACTAGCAGCCAAGGCACTGAAGGAAACGAGTCTAACTGTCATGGGGATGAAATGCGCCAAATAAATGGCTTGAGGTGTCTTATGACCAATGTCGTACGAGCGATAAAGGTTAGTATTGTGGATCTTCAGAATGTGTCCTATGGCTTTGCGCCAAGTGAGGGGAGTCAACTATCAACAATTAGATTGCGGGGTCATGTGTTAGATCAATTTTAGCGTGAGATGTATTTATGTGGTATTGAAAGGTTCTCCAAAACTTGTATCTGATTAAGAGTTAAGATTTCTATGGGATAATGAAGGAACTTGTAGTATTCCCGCTTCCTTAATAATTCTACATTTCAGTACCAGCGAGGTCACAGAAACAATTTCAGAATACTCGGGGTGCTACAGTATGTTCTTTTAATGCACCACCGACACGGGGTTCCTATAATGGTTGTTCCAGTTATCCGACAGAGACTTAGTATGAGCAGCCGAACCCGCAAAGGGGTTGTTATCAATGTTATTGTACTAGGAAATTCATGATAGAATGTCCCAGACTTGGGAGAGACGGATTTCATCAGAATAGTTAGGCTACAAGCTTTATTCCAGTTAATACTCCACGTGCACAACCAGCTAGGGGTGGAGGACAGGCGGGTAAAGGGCACCCAAGAGGGGGAGGCCCGACCATTGATATAATTGCTATGACTTGGTGGAGGCCAATACACCAGATGGTGTCGTACATGCATGATTTAATTTATAATAAAAGGAGCACTATTCTTATTTTGATTCAATTCTGATTATCGAGGTGAGACCTCCTATCGTGCTCCATATAGGGCGAGTTTGTGATTTGTACACTTCTCATGTGTTTACCCCTGTTGAGAGATTTGATGAGTTAATACTCCATGTGCACAACTATATCATGCTCCATATAGGGCGAGTTTGTGATTTGTACACCACTCACGTGTTTACCCCTGTTGGGATATTTGATGATGTTAGACCGTGTCTATCCAAAAATGACATTCTATTACTCACTACATTGGGTTTTGATGTGGTTTCGGAATAATTGATTTCAATTTTATGAATTATATGCCCTATTGGTATGGGGGGTTCATTATCTGTTGTGAAAACTGTTTACAGAATTTATTATAAAGAAGAAAGAAAGGGAATGGAAAATTTCAGTTGGCACAATGTGCAAAATACCTGTGATTCAGAGATGACTACGAGATCCTCACATTTTTATATGATGTAAAATATTTAAATTGGGCTACAAGTCGCGGTGAAAGTTATATAAGGACGCGGTCCTTGTGGTGAAAAATTTATGAGTTTAAATTCTCCCTTTGTAAAATTAACTTTGAAGTATAGTATTAATGGGGAGTCATGCCTGTTAGGCTTATTTGATAATTCTTTTATATGTTTCTGTGCATATTTAGCCATATTCGTGTTGTAAATATTGTGTTTTAGCCTATAAGGTGAGTACCCAGGTGTAGTTAAATGCGACTCATTGATTCGGATAAATAGTTATGAGGTATTCATGCCTCGCGTGTTGCTGCCAGTGTTGCGAAAATTGGAAATGAGATTTTAGTTAATATGAGACTAATTGAGGATGCTGAAATTAATTATAAACATCTATTATGACAAGAGATGTGGTTATGGGCATACGTATAATATGTGTGTAGGCACGAAATTGTTACAGCCGGTTGAGACCAACACAATGTGTTAATATGATAACCATGTCTTCTGAAATTGATTGGAGTGTAAGAAATTGGCTTTAAAGTTATAAATGTGGATTAAATAAATAATCTCACCTGAGATGGTGTTGTCGGACCCATACTAAATTGCGGTGATGTGGAATCACCCGCGAGTATGTATGTAATAATACACTCAGTAATTTAAAGTCATAAGAATAATTCTTGGCACGTTCGAGAACGGACGTATGTTTTAAGAGGGGGAGGATGTAACGACCCGACTTATCATTTTAAGAATTTACACCTCGTTCAGATACTAAAGGTTTCGAGAAGTTTCGTAATATGTATTAGGACCCGCGTGTATGGTCGAGTTTGGTTTTCGGAAGATTCGAAATTAAATTTAAAGAAAATTTCTCATTTTAAAGCTTAAATGGAAAGAGTTGACCGGAGAGTTGACCTTTGAGCAAACGACCTCGGAATGGAATTTTGATGATGTCAATAGTTTCGTATGGTGATTTCGGAATTAGGCGTATGTCCGGATTTGGATTTGAAAGTCTGTAGGATAATTCAGTGCATTTTGGCGAAAGTTGGAAAATAGAAGATTTTTGAAAAGTTTGACCGTGAGTTGACTTTTTGATATTGGGGTCGGAATCCGATTCTAAAAATTAGAACAACTCTATTATGTCATTTATGACTCGTGTGCAAAATTTGAAGCCATTCCGGATTGATTTGATACGTTTCGGCGCAAAATATAGAAGTTGGAAGATTTAAAAACTTATAATTTGATTCGATGCGCGATTCGTAATGTCGGTGTTGTTTGACATGGTATGAATCCTCGACTAAGTTCGTATTATATTTTGGGATATGTTGGTATAATTGGTTAAGGTCCCGACGGCCTCGGGTGGATTTCGGAAGGTAAACGGAATGGATTTCGGACAAAGAGGGTTGCTGGAAATTTCTGATGCAGAGCTGTTCGCCAAATATTTCTGGTGCATGGAGCCATCTTTGAAAGCTTATATCTCGCAATCTATAAGAAATTTGAAAATCTTTAAAACGCCAAAGTTGCAGCCCTTTGATTCTAGTTTACAGAATATTAAACCATTCATCATTTGGACATTTGTACAGAACGTTATGATGGATTGAACAAAGGCTGGTAGGGCAGTTTCACCAGAAATTTCTAATGCGTGGAGCCGATTTTGGAAGCTTATATCTCGTAATTCATATAGAATCAGAAAAGTATCAAAACATGAAAGTTGTAGTCTTTTGATTCTAGTTTCCATAAAGTCAAATGATTCATCATTTGGACATTTGTACAGAAAATTATGATTGATTGAATGAAGGCTGGTGCAAGCAAGTTCTAGTGTGGACCTGTAGTGACGGAAAATAGACTTTTAGTGATGGATGGGCAGAAACTTAAGGACATAAATGGTCATTCCTTCATTTCGTTTTGGATTTTTGGAGCACGGTTCTTGGGTGCTTTTTGGGCGATTTTCACGGAAAAACATTGGGGTAAGTGTTCCTCCTATATTGATTATATTTCATGATTTCATACTCATTTACATCATGAATCCGTGAATCTAAGGAAGAAAACTCAAGATTTTTGTAAAATCTTCCAAAAATAAAAATTAAAGATTTGGAGGTCGAGTTATTATCGAAATTTGATAAACTTGGTATGGATGGACTCTTATTGAATGGGTTGTCGTATTTTGTGTGTTTCGTTGGATTCTGAGACGTGGGCCCCCACAGTCGATTTTTGAGCTAAATTTTGAATTTTGTTGGAAAATTAGTATTTTCATATGGAATTAATTCCTATAATTTGTATTCACTGAATTGAATTAATTTGGATAGATTAGAGCTGTCGGGAGGTCAATTCAAGCGAGAAGGCTATTTTGGAATATCGGCGTAACTTCAAAAAGGTAAGTGTATTGCCTAACCTCGAGTGAGGGAATTACCCCTTAGGCATCGAGTCTTATGTGCCATTTGTGAAATGTGAAAAGCCGTGTACGCGAGGTAACGAGTACGTACTCGGGCTTATATGTGCAAAATTTATTGAGTTAAAGTCTTGGGCATATTGTGTAGTAAATTGGATAATTGTTGGTATATATTTAATCATCTGATTGCCATGCCTCAAATCACAATTATTGAACTTGTTTTTATATGACAATTCGATGTAATTATTACTTGTATAGTTATGTGATTTCCGTGTGTTTGATGGTTTGATATTTCTTAGAATTTGATTTCATTATGAATTTTTTCTATACAAATAATTAATTAAGCAAGCTTAAGAAGAAGTGTTAATATAATTATCTAAATTTAGATTAATGAAGGTGTGTCCTATGTTGATTATTTTACTATCTCTGTTGATTGTTTTTGAGGTTTTATATACATTGTGTGGAGCGTTGGGATATTTGTTGTGAAACTAATTGATTTTGTTATATCCTTGGAATTTGTTGTGGCCATTGGACAAATTGTGATATGAATTGATTTTTTTTATATTGCCGTGATAATATTTCGTGTAAATTATTGTGTTAATTGAGTTATAATTTTGAGGATATAATGGTGGCATTTCACTGTTGATATTATGTGGGCATAAGGGAGGTATTTCACAGTTGTTATGTGTGTTGGGGTATTGTCTGGGAGGAGCGATAAGGGTGGCTATAGGAGTGATAAGGATGGATGCATGAGCGATAAGGGTGGCTATTAATATTGTCAGGGCGGAGGAATAAGGGAGGCTATTATAGGAGTGATAAGGGTGGTTATAGGAGAGATAACGATGGCTATTGTTAGGGATGATATGTGATGATGTGGGGTTGTTGCGTTGACAATTTTTATGATATGTTGTGATTTTCATTGTATTTATTTTTATATCTTGTGCAATTGGTCTTGTTGTTGGTAAATTCGTAATAGTCGGATTTATGTTGAAATTAGTGTATGTGGCCATTGCCAGGCGGATTATGATATAAAATGTGGGTACGAGGTGCCATGAGTAAATGATGATAATATTGGCACGTGAATTGTCCGTGCAGTTGTGACATGAAATAAAGGCACGGGGTGCCGGAAAAATATGATGATTTAATTATAGGCACGAAGTGCTGTAGAAATATAAAAGTGGGATGAGACCCGTATTTATAAAAAATATGAAAATGAACTGAGACCCGTATTTGTATGATTATGAAATAAAGTGTCACATGGTGACTTTTTAATTGAAAGAATTTTTTGAAAATATTTATTTGGAAGGATTTGTAATCAAAAAGATTTATTTGAAAGAATTACATTCGAAAGGTATTTATTTGAAGAAATTATATTTGAGAGAAATTTATTTAAAGGAAGTATATTTGAAAGATATTTATATGAAGAAATTATATTTGAAAGAGATATATTCAGAAGAATTATATGTGAAAGATATTTATTTGAAATACTTGATTTAATTGGGTGTACTTATATTTATAAATTATTGAGCGTTATTAATGGTGTTCTTGTTGCCCTTATTGTTATTTGTTTCATATTATTTTGTATATCTTATTGCACGTGCTATTACACTAGTAAGTGTCTTGACTGTATCTCGTCTCTACTCCACTAAGGTTAGTCTTGATACTTACTGGGTACCGACCGTAGTGTACTCATACTACACTTCTGCACATTTTTAGATTCCATTTAATAAAAATGGCTTCGAAATATAATGGAAATCGACTTTGCCATCACGACGCCTGTGGTGGGATTTTGGGTCGTGACAAGTTGATACTAGAGCTCTAGGTTCATAGGTTCTACGAGTCCCAGACGAGTTTAGTAGAGTCTTGCGCATCGGTATAGAGACGTCTGTACTTATGTTCGAGAGGCTACAGAACTGTTAAAATTTTTATTTTTTTTCATTCCTTATCGTGCGACATTTATTCAGCTTGAAGCATATATCTTATATTCTTTTGCATCCACTCGTGTATGAAATTGCGCACTCGGTATCAACTATGCGCCAACGGTTTGTGATACTACAGAGGGGTTATAAGAGAGCCAGGGTTGCTCAACTATTGTTATAACGTGTCCTCCAGATCGAGGACGCAAGAGTATTGAAAGATCATTCAGTTGTGCACATGGGGGTGCAATAAGTTCTGGCATCTGGTTGATAAGTATGATCTTGAGAAGGTTTAATTAATTGCCTAATCATCACAATCGTGGTAGGTTCACGAGGTGGATGTAGATCTGAAGATAGTTAGTGGTATTAGAGACTATGTAGTTCGTATGGGATTTCTATTTAGCGAAGGGTACATACTAGCAACCAAGGCACTGGAGGAAGAGAGTTTAACTGTCACGAGGATGACATGCGCCAAATAAATGGCTTGAGGTGCCTTATGACCGATGTCGTACGAGCGATGAAGGTTAGTATTATGGATTATCAGAATGTGACCTATGGCTTTACGCCAAGTGAGGAGAGTCAACTATCAACGATTAGATTGCAGGGTCATGTGTTATATAAATTTTAGCTTGAGATGTATTTATGTGGTATTGAAAGGTTCTCCGATACTTGTATATAATTAAGAGTCAAGATTTCTATGGGATAATGATGGGATTTGTAGTATTCCCGCTTCCTTAATAATTCTAAAATTTCAGTACCAACGGGGTCACAGAAACAATTTCAGAATACTTGGGGTGCTACAATAAGTTCTTTTAATGCACCACCGGCACAAGGTTCATATAATGGTTGTTCCAGCTATCAGGCAGAGACTCAGTATGAGCAGCCGAACCCGCAAATGGGTTGTTATCAGTGTGATTGTACTAGGCAATTCACGAGAGAATGTCCTAGACTTGGGAGAGACAGATTTCATCAGAATACTTAGGCTACAAGATTTATTCCAGTTAATACTCCACGTGCACAACCAGTTATGGGTATAGGACATGGGGGTAGAGGGCGCCCAAAAGGGGGAGGCCCGGCCCATTGATGTAATTACTATGACTTGGTTGAGGCAAATACACAAGATGGTGTCGTACATACATGATTTAATTTATAATAAAATTGTGACTTGGAGTTGAAATATATTTCTTAGTAGCAGGATTCCATAGGATGACTTCTGGTGAAGTGTATATATTATTCATCAAACACGGAAGCAAAGTATAAGAAAATATTTCAATCTTTAGACACCAACTTCTTTTTAAAAAGAATTTTTTAACTTTTACCCCCAAAATTGGGACAAACGCATGGGGTAATGTATTTGATTGCGGAAGCAAAGTATAAGAAAATATTTCAATCTTTAGACACCAACTTCTTTTTAAAAAGAATTTTTTAACTTTTACCCCCAAAATTGGGACAAACGCATGGGGTAATGTATTTGATTGCGGAAGCAAAGTCTCAGGCTTCTTGTCCTACCCAAAGACCTACAATCCGATAGCCCTAGCCATCAATGGTATGGTTCCAAAATCAAAAGCACCTCACGCTGATTTGCTCATACGTAAATCAAATGTATTAATGTAAATATTTGGTAGTAATAAATTCTTTCCAAATATCTTGGGTCATCAATGTCTCCTTCCAGCTATGCAAACAAATGCAAAATCTTCCATATTAATTAGAGAACATGATCAAATTTATATATAACATTGCCATTCCAAGCAACAAAAAACATCCCAACATCTCTTGTCAAAACTAGCACATATCCCACTTAATCATGAAAACTAGAACATGATCAAGTTTGTATATCTGTTGCATCCAAGGAAGAATGAAAATGACAAGGAAGTTAGTTTTCATCACTCACCTTCTTCATCAGACCCTTCTTCCTTTTCTTGTATGTTGCTTTTCTTGCCGAGTCATTAACTATGAAAGCTAACTCGTCAGAAAAGCAACATTCAAGAAAATGAGATTTAAGGGTAATTAGGTACTACGATGTATGTCTTCCTTTAGTTTTGGAAGCAAACAATGACGAAGACACAAATGTTAGACAGGTTTGTACATCTTAGTGGTTGCAAAATTTTTCAGTCAACTTGCATTTGCTATTTGTGCTTAGTGCTTACATTGATGTTTTGTTCAGAATGTTCTTTATGGACTTGGCCTTTGGGCGGAATATGGTCTGTCTTTTTTCAAACCTTTTGTTGGATATCGAGATTTTTTTCATCATGGAGAAGGAAATAAGAATCCTTTCGTTACGCATTTAAAAGCTCGTGAACCTGAAAATGAAAGTACATATGATAATGGTGTTTCTGCACTTGGTAAGATATATCAGTTTCATGGTGAAGGTATCGACTCAACCCAGGTATATGTCCTTTTTTGGGTTATGCATTCTTATTTTTTATTCTCTTGTTTTTGTGTTGTTTCTCCTAACTCTTAGATACCCCCAACTAATTCCTTCTTCTAGTAATAACATGCGAAAAAGGAAGATATCACGTATTTTTTTTGCTTACATGTATTCTGAGATTCTATCTCCTTTCTCAGATGATACATTCGTACACAGATTTCTAAGATTTTTTGTCCTTCCAACTATAAACTACAGTTGAAGGTGGCTCTGACAGTAGAAAAGGAACTTTAGACACTTTCATATGTTAAGAAAATTAATTGCAAATATTTGCTTCATGTGATTAGTGTGTTGTTTGTTAATACCTTTTGATAAGGTTTTGTTTCATTGTGAATATGCTAATCCATTAAATTTTGGTAAAACATAATATTCTGGTCTGTATAGACGAAATGATGCTCCTCCAATGTAATTTCCCATAATTCTTACTCCAACTCATTTGGTAGGTTATTCCACCTTGGTTGAATTGCGTGCCTATAAAAGCTGATTTGGTTGAAGCCAAACTTGTTCACGAACAGTTATGTTCAGTGGTCGAAAGGTACTGGATTCTTTTGGTCTAGTTTTATCCTCATTTACTCTTACTTTACTATTTCAAGTCTTGGTTTTGTTACCTCAGCAATATTGGCCAATTGCTTTTTGTGGTTGTTTTTCATTACTTTATAGTATTCCTGCATCAATATGATTTATCAAACTTCTTTACCTTGTTGTATAACCAAAAATGAGAACATTACAAATGGCAACATATGAGTAGAAACGTCTTCCCCAGATAAACTTGTTTGTTTGCCAGACAGAATGTTTGAAGTAGCATATTAATAGTGTAGTAACTAGTTCAAGTTAAGGATAGTGCAGCTGCAATAGTTTTGATATACTCTGGTATAACAAAAATTTCAATAGGTGGGTGAAATCATTTAATACAGATGATAATTGGCTTCTCTGATGCCGCGATCCAACTTGACAAAAGCATCTTGCTGGTAGTTGTTACTGTGTTTTCAGTAAGCAAATTAAACATTAACATGAAGTTTTTAAACTCTTATATGTGTCTCATGTATTAACGCCTTTTTAGTCTTCTGATGTTAACCCATTTTCTCACTTGCAGGTCAGACAGAGAACTTCTAGGTCCCAACTATCAATACCTTACAAAAGTTGTTTCAGTTTTTGGATGCTAGATTGAGCTGTTAATTTTTGATAGATATAAAGATTTTGCAACTGTGATTCTTTTGCTTATTATTTGTAAGCAAAATATTAAAACCTGTTGGCATTTTTATCAAAGTAACCTCTCTATATATGTAGCCATCCGTGATTGAAAGTAGATTCTGTAGAGGTCATATGTGATGGAGAGGATCTTGTTACAGAAGAAACTGCAAAACGCATGATTAATCTTTTGAGGAATTTTCAGAAAACATTACCAGCAGCCACCTGGGCATCAGCATGTTCGTTGCTATTACCTCAGCAGGAGATGGAGTTGGAATCCATTCTATCACTTAAGGAAGATGCTAACTTGTCACCAGTACAATGAAACCTAAAGTCCTGTGAACTTGTTGCGAATCAATCATTTTGATGCTTGATTCTCTCACAAATATCATTCTCTTATGGAGAAAGGTGTTTGCCAAAGTTTGGGTCTAGTCATTTTCTTTTATTGTTTCTTAAATTACATTGATTACAGTTTTTGTTTCTTTATTTCTGACATTTTTGCTGCCATTTGTTTCTATATCCGTTTTGCACCCCTCTATTGTAAAACAACATAATGTAGTACTACAACAACAACAATAAACTCAGTAAATTTTCAAAAGTGGGGTCTGGGGATAAGATGTACGCAGCCTTAGCTATTTCCGATAGACCCTCGCTGGACAACGGATGAAAGAAGAGAAGAAACAAAAACAAAAATGTGGTGGCCACAAGTAGGAATAAAACAGCATAATGTAGGAGGAAATTATCCTTTCATTGAGTCATGTTAGGAGCTCACTCTGGTTTAGGAGAATCCTTCTTTCATTGTCTTTGAATGACTTACAAATAGTAAAATGTAGATAAAAAGGTCGTATGCAAAAACTTAAAATTTGTTTAAGGGAGTAAATAAATGTGCTATTATACATGTTGACAATTTCCTTCCCCAACCGTTCGACAAGAGGAAACAACAAAATAGCTAAAAGTGTTGAAGATGCAAGCAGCTTTGTGCTGAAATCCGTTAAAAGGCAAGCCAAGCGATCACTTATGACATTATTCCATCAGCTTTTATGTCCCATTTCCCCCAACTGAAATGAGACCAATTCCACATTCCACAGCTAATGTTGGCTTTCCTTCTCAACTAGACCTCCGGCCAACTACTTTTTCTTTGTCTATTATATCAGATTTAAATCCAAAAGATCTTTCAAACGTATTATAGATCTTAAAGATCAAATAATTGAATAAAAGGAAATGTGAGCTGTTTGAGAATATAAAATAAAACAACTTGCATGGCAAAATGTCAATGCCACATCAGATGACTTTCTTGTTCATTGCCTTGTATTAGCTACTGCCGGTGGTTCATTAATGTTTAGCAAAGTTGACTCGTTTGACCCCAGTAATTTAGGCACCATATGTTTTTAAATAGATCAAGAGATAAAATTAGCAAACTTGTGCCAAAAATCCTAGCGGTCTTGTTTTCCTGGGTAATTTCTTCATTTTGATTTGGTCTATTTGTCCTTTCCTTTTCGTGTATCCGAAAGGATCAGTTGACCAACTAATCCCATTTCATGCACCTCCTACAAATGGAAATGGTGTAGACCATGTCGCCTTTCCTCGCTTTACCCTATATGAGGGATGTTCTGTGTTTATCATATACCGTTTTCTTGACCACCTGATGCCCCACTTGTATGTCAAAAATACTACTCCCTCTGTGTTACGACCCAATTTTAGATCATGACCAGCGCTTAGAACCAAGTGTCCCTAAGTAAGCTTTATCGGTATTTTACAGAAAATCGGACAGAGTTTCCTCTATTTTAGGACTATCCAAAAGGTTTTCTGTCTCATAAACAAATAACAACCAATCAATATTCACCTAAATCAGTCACAATCTTCATCAACTAATCAAAAATGAGTTTTCACCAACATTACCAACCTTACCAACATAACAATACTAAACCCGTCTCAAAAATACAGAAAAGAAGTGCAATACTAGTAACTAGCCCAATATAACGAATGAATACCCATGACACTAATAAAAATGACTATGGAGCGACTCTAAAAGTTCAAAGAAAAGACGATAACAATAATTAAACTCTTCGCCCACGCGAACAATAGCGGGGCTCACCAGGAACTATCAACTCGTCGACTATAATTAACGAACTCGCCCGCGTTAACTGCTGTCTCTATAAAAAAAAATAGCGGGGAGTGAGTCTCCAGCTCAGCGAGTAATAACACTTAACTACAACCATTTTTAATTGGGGACAAATTAGAAAACATGCTAGTATATTAAACAGAAAATATCATACGAATGCCCTTTCAGATACAATAAATAATAATTAGTCTCATCTTGTGTTTCCTGTAACATAAATTAATTTAACAATTCGGTAATCAACTCGGTAAACACTGTGTCGTAGCAAATTTTTATGTTTGCGAGGTTTCCAAGAAAGGATCATGTAATCTGTATCACTGTGTGGACCCCTTCGTAAAAGGAGTCAAATATAACTGTAGGTCCTTACTCGAGGGAAAACTGTAACTGTATGCTAGTTCTACCTTCCCGCTAAAGATGACTATAACTGTAATCGGTAATCTATAAATACAAGGTGCACCGGGTCTAACGAACCCGTAGCTACGGGATCCTTCAAAGTCTCCTTCCATTTATACTTTTTTTGTACACAATAAATATTCACATGAAAGCATTTTCAAAATAGTACAGGGAATTTCAATTCCTATCAAATCATGTAATCCGATTTCGGTAACGGCAATCATATCTCAAGTAACAGTAAAACATGTCTAATAACAGTGAGAACATTTTAAATAATTGTCAACCTCTCAGGTAAACTATTCAGTACCATATCAAGTAAAGGATTTGTCCCACATACAATTTCAAATATTCGATAACACATGTTTTTTTCAAAATAATGTATAAATCATGTAGGTTATGAAAACACAAATTATAGTAAGATTACTACTCACAGTACTCGTGAAGGAATACCAAACGCATCACCTCGAGCACTTCGTTCCACTTGTTCAAATACCTACTTATAACAAAATTAATCTATGTATTAAATTCATGAATTACCAACATAATTGGTCAATCACTGTCACCTTTAATTAATTTCCATGTTTTCATTCCTCTGAAATATGATCATTGATTCTCTTCTAAGCAATTTAGTAGTACTTAATTGGATAGAAACTATAATTTTCCATTTGTTCTTATATTTTTATTTGAATCTTTTTCTCATGTAGTACTTTACAAGTATTGCTAACCCGTACATTAAAGTTCTTGGTATAAGCTAATAGAATATATTCTTTTTCAATCTTCATACGGAATTCATGATTGTGCTAAATAAAAAGAACACATTAAGTGTAACGACCCGATTTGTCATTTTAAGAATCTATGCCCCGTTCAGTGACTTAAGGTCTCGAGCAGTTTCGTAATATGTATTATGACCCGCGGGTGTGGTCGAGTTTGATTTTCGGAAGATTCGGAATTTACTTAAAAGAACAATTCTTATTTAGAAGCTTAAATGGAAAAAGTTGACCGGAGAGTTGACTTTTGAGCAAACGACCCCAGAATAGAATTTTGATGATGGCAATAGTTTCGTATGATAATTTTAGACTTAGGCGTATGTTCGGATTTGGATTTGAAAGTCAGTAGGACAATTCGACGTATTTTGGCGAAAGTTGGAAAATATAAGATTTTTGAAAAGTCTGACCGAAGCCTGAATTTTTGATAACGAGGTTGGATTTCGATTCCGGAAATTGAAATAGCTCAATTACGTCATTTATGACTTTTGTTCAAAATTTGAAGTCATTCCGGATTGATTTGATACGTTTCGGCTCAAAATATAGAAGTTGGAAGATTTAAAAACTCAAAATTTGATTCGATGCGCGATTCGTAATTTCGGCGTTATTTGACGTGGTTTGAATCCTCGACTAAGTTTGTATTGTATTTTTGGACATGTTGGTATAATTGATTGAGGTGCCGGGGGCCTCGGGTGGATGTCAGAAGATTAACGGAGCAATCTGGTGTTGAAGGAAGCTGCTGGAAAATGGCAGCAGCTGTTGGAGTCGCACCTGCGGAACTATGGGCGCAGGTGCGACCATCGCAGAATCTAGATGAAGCTCGCAGAAGCGAAATTGGCTGGGTTGGACTAAGGCCGCAGGTGCGAAGAATTCCCCGCACCCGCGTGATCGCAGAAGCGGGCAGAGGAGGCGTAGAAGCGGAACCCATCGCAGGTGCGCACTGGCCATTGCAGAACCGACGTGCGCAGATGTGGCATTTTGCCCGCAGGTGCGAATCTGGGCAAAATCATTAAGGACCAAAATTGCTCATTTTGCCATATTTCGATTGGGATTTTGGAGCTCGGTTTTTGGGCGATTTTGGGGGAGTTCTTCAAAACTTTGACTTGGGTAAGTGTTCTATGTCCTAAAGTGATTATATTTTATGAATATATGGTTATATTCATCGTTTAATTCGAGTTTAATGGAGGAAATGAGAATTTTTGTAAAAACTCTCCCAAAAACGAAAATTTAAGATTTGGAGGTCAAGTTATTATCGGAATTTGATAAAATTGGTATGGTTGAACTCGTATCGGAATGGGTGTTCGGATTTCATAAAAATTATGCCGGGTTCCGAGAGGCGAGCCCCGCGTTGACTTTTGTTGACTTTTTGGAATAAATTTTTAAGTCGACGTTTTATTATCCGGAATTATTTTCGATGAATTTTAACAAAATTGTACAATTAATTTGGATAGATTTGAGTTGTCTGGAGGTCAATTCAAGCAAGAAGGTAATTTTTGAAATATCGGTATAATTTCAAAAAGGTAAGTATCTTGCCTAACCTTGAGTGGGGAAATTACCCCTTAGGCATCAAATCTTATGTGTCATTTGTAAAATAAGAAAAAAAGTCGTGTACGCGAGGTGACGAGTACGTACTCGGGCTTATATGTGCAAAATATATTGGGTTAAAGTCTTAGGCATATAGTGTAGTAAATTGGATAACTGTTGACATTTATTAAATCATCTATTTGCCATGCCTCAATTCACGTTTGTTGAATTTATTTTTATATGACAATTTGATGTGATTATTACTTGTATATTTATGTGAATTCCGTGAGTTTGATGATTTGATATTTCTTGGAATTTAATTTTATTATGGATTTTTCATCTATAAAAAATTGATGAAATAAGTTTAAACTGAGGCGTTAATATAATTATCAAGAATTTAGATTAATGAAGGTGTTGCCCTATACTGAGTATTTTCCATCTATGTTGATGTTTTGAGGTTTTATACACATTGTGTGGAGCCTTGGGCTATTTGTTGTAAAATTAATTGATTTTGTTATATCCTTGGAATTGGTTGTGGCCGTTGAGCAAATTGTGGTATGAATTGATTTTGTTACGTTGCTGTGATAATATTCCGTGTAAATTATTGTGTTAATTGAGTTATTATTCTGAGGATATAAGAGTGGCATTTCACTGTTGATATTATGTGGGCATAAGGGAGATATTTCACTGTTGTTATGTGTGTTGGGATATTGTCTGGGCGGAGCGATAAGGGTGGCTATTGATATTGTCATGGAGGAGGGATAATAGAGGCTATTATAGGAGTGATAAGGGTGGCTATATGACAGATAAGGATGGTTATTGTCAGGGATGATATGTGATGATGGGGGTGGTTGCATTGGTGATTTTTATGTGATTTTTCTTGTGTTTATTTTTATACCTGGCGCAATTTGTCTTGTTGTTGGTAAATTGATAATAGTCTGATTTATGTTGAAATTGGGAGCATGTGGCTATTGCCAGGTGGATTATGAAAAAAAATGTGGGCACGAGGTGTCATGAGTAAATAATAATGATATTGGCACGTGAATTGTCCGTGAAGTTGAGATATTAAACATGGGCACGAAGTGTCGGGGAAAATATGATGGTTTTATTATTGGCACGTGAACTGTTCGTGCAGATGTGATATGAAAAGTGGGCACGAGGTGCCGGGAAAATATGATGATTTAATTATGGGCACGAAGTGTCGTGGAAATATGAAAGTGGGCTAGGACCCGTATTTTTACGATTATGAAATGAGGTGTCACGTGATGACTTTTAATTGAAAGAATTGTATTCAAAATATTTATTTGGAAGGATTTTTATTCAAAAAGTAGTATTTAAAGAAAACTATAATTGAAAAAGAATTATTGAAAGAATTATATTTGAAAGATATTTATTTGAGGAAATTATATTTGAAAGAGATTTATTGAAAGAATTATATTTGAAAGATATTTCTTTGAGGAAATTATATTTGAAAGGGAGTTATTTGGAAGAATATATGTGAAAGATATTTATTTGAAGGACTTGATTTAATTGGGTGTACGTGTATTTATTATTTGTTGAGCGATATTAATGGCGTTCTTGTTGCCCTGCTGTGCATATCACTGGTTGATTTGTGTTGCCCTTATTGTTATTTGTTTCCTATTATTTTGTATATCATATTGCACAGATTATTAGACTAGTGAGTGTTTTGACTATACCTCGTCTCTACTCCACTAAGGTTAGTCTTGATACTAATTGGGTACCGACCGTAGTGTACTCATACTACACTTCTGCACATTTTTGTGCAGAGCCAGGTATTAGAAATATCGGACTCGAACAGAGTTAGAGTAGAATCGCAAGGATTCAAGGTAGAGCTGCTTGGTCGTCGTAGTTCCTTGGAGTCTTTCCATTTTATTGTACTGTTAATTATTAATCAAATAGTATTGAGTATTCGATCCTTGAGATCATTCCATGTATTCAGTTAGAGTTCGTGACTCAGTATTACCAGTCTTGGGAGGTTTTTGCAATTATTTCCGTTGTTGGTTTATATAAAAAAATAATTTGGCGTGAATTGTAATTGTAATCATCTTACTTAGTCTTGGAGATTAAGTGCCATCACGATACCTGTGGTGGGATTTTGGGTCGTGACATTAAGTTTCTTGTTTCTTTCCATTACAGTGAAATGCCAAACTAAATCTTAATATAGTAATTTATCTCAAATCTGATAAAGATCAATATATATACATGTTTAAGTAAAAAATATATATGCTACTACACTGTGTTTTTTTCTTTACATATGATTCTTTTCTACTCTAAGCAACGAGCCAAAACCAGAAAAAGACATTAATTTTTCCATAATAATTCTCATAAGTATTTGATCTTTTAATACCCAATATGATGATCGTGAATCAGAGAAAAAGAGCAAGAACATTATCGAGAACTTACCCTCCTTAAGCCGAAATAGATCTGAAACAATAACTAATGCACATATTGGCCATTGGCTTTTGAAAATTAGTTGCAATGTTTTGGTGGGAAAAGTAGTCATTACTTGTGTCACATAATTAGCTTGTTTGTATTTCCTTTTCCTTTTATTTCAGCATTTTAGCTTAATTACAATATTATAAATAGGAGATACACCAAATGTAAAGACACAGATTTGATATATGAAGTGAGTTTCCCTCTTTTCTTCTTCTTATTCTCTCTAAGTTCTGCCCTTCTTAGACTACTTCTTATGTCTTCTCTCATTTCTGTTACTAGTTCACTGTTTCATTGGAGTGATACCTCAATTTGGTATCAATTAGTATCACAGCCTGGTTGACGATGGGCCCACGACGAGCTGTTGATGTTGTGACTGGTAATCTACCCATGGATTTGCAGGAGCAGTACGAGGATCTAGTAGCTCAACAGCTAGATTTGCGAGTATAATTGGCACAAAAACAGCAGGAATTAAGAGATGATTTGGACAAACGTCATGCTGAACTTCTATAAATGGTGAGTGCTCTCAAACACTCCTTTGATGGTCTGCAATTGAGTCAACAATCAAAGGATAGTGCATCTACATCAATTGCTAAAGACAAAATGCTCCAGTCATGTCAGGGTATTCTAGGTCCCAATCCTTACTGCGTTAATGCTAATCAAACCGAATGTGTATATATATAACAACAATAACAACCCAGTATAATCTCACTAATGGGGTCTGTGGAGGGTAGTTTGTACGCAGATATTACCCCTACACTTGGGTAGAGAGGTTATTTCCTACAGATCCCGCGCTCCCTCCCTCCAAGAACTCTTCACCTTGCTCTTGGGGTGACTCGAGGTTGTGAGTTCAAGAATAAATTAATTATATTTTTTCCTACTCTAACCTAATTATGAGTAGGTATTAAATGAAGAGATATTATATTAAGACATAAATAAGGGTAAAATAGTCATAAACTTTTCTATTTGATATTTAGGCGTGTAAAAGAAAAACTATATATAATTTGAGATAGATGGAGTAGGTAATTAAGAGCCTTAGTAATTTTTGAAAAACAAGGAGAGTTGACCTTGGTATGTATGATCGCGAAGGAAACACCTTTTCTATATATTCATTTGATTAATGTCAGATACACCGCATTCCAACCAACTCCAACCTCCTCCTCTCTCTCAAAATACAGTAATGGATGTTCCGTTCGAAACATTTATTTCCGAATACATACGGAGCACAAAGGATCCTGACTCCCTTGCTATTAAGCTTTCTATCTTTATCTACTCTTCTGACATTGATTCCCGTGAAAAGTGTGTTGTCTTCCTTAGGAAGTTGCTCACTGATGATAATGACTTGTCCACTTGGTGGAATCTAAGTGAATCAACTCAATCCACCATCAAAGCTATTCTCCTTGAGCGTATCTCTATTGAAGAATCTGAATCGATCCTCAAACACCTCGGCGACACTGTTTCGGATCTAGCAGCTTCACTCCTCCCACGTAACAACTGGCCTGAACTATTGCCATTCTTGTACCAATGTCTTGTTTCATCTTCATACAAGTTAATAGAGTCAGCTTCCTCTATATTTGGGCAACTAGCTCACGACCTAGGCGATACAGTAGTCCCTTGGGTAAAACATGTGCACTTACGGTTACTTAATACACTAAATGATGATACCCTCGACCTTGATTATAGGATTGCGGGCATGACTGCTGCGATCACCTTCATTCAATTTCAATGCGTATCAAATTCAAATCAAAAAGAGCGGTTTCAGGAGCTATTGCCAGCTCTACTGAGGAGGTTGACTGATACATTGAGCAACAGTGATGAGGAGGTCGCAGCACACGACGTGCTGATACTTTTCATGGATTTTGCGAAGGATGAGCCTAGGTTCTTGAGGAGGCAGCTAATGGATGTGGTGTCTACCATGTTTGAGATAGCAGAGGATGAGAGTTTGAAAGAGGTGACGAGGCACTTGGCAACTGAACTTTTGTTAACTATGGTTGAGACGAGAAAGAGGGCCCCAGGTATGATGAAGAGACTGCCCTTGTTTATTAGCAGATGTTTTGCATTGTTATTGAAGTTATTACTAGATGTTAAGGATGACCCTGCTTGGCATAGTGTCGAGATCATGAAAGATGATACAGGGGAAACAAGTAACTTCAGTTTTGGTAAAGAGTGTTTAGATCGGTTTTCTCGTGCATTAGGAGGTAAATCTATTGCTCATATTGCCATAGAGCAGCTATGCACTTACTTGGATGCCCCGGAGTGGGAGAAGCGCCATGCAGCTATCTTTGCACTTGATTTCATTGCTAAAGGTTGCTCAAAGGTACAGCAATATATGATCTTAGTTGTGTATTTATAATGGCTATGCTTTGATTTTAATGGATATTATTTCAACTCGTAGCATTTAAGCTGTGGTTTTTGCTGGAAAACTGCTTAACTTTATAAGATAGTTTGCCCGCGTCCTATTAATTTTCCTGAATACTTTACATTATGTTTATCGTTTAAATTCGTCTCTTTGATTTTGTTTTCTCTTAGGCGATTACCTTGGAATCATGGCTTCTTTGCTATTACAGGTGATGATTAAGAATCTGGAGCAAGTGGTTGATATGGTTCTTAATTGTTTCGAAGATCCTCATCCTCGAGTCAGATGGGCTGCTTGTAGGGCAATTTCCTCATTGTTGATTGACTTCCGTCCAGTTATGCAAGAACGATATCATAACAAAATAATCCCTGCATTAACTGCAGCTATGGATGATGTTCATCCACAAGTGCAGGTCTGTCCTATGTGTTATGTACAATTTAAGGATGCTACAAGTTTTCCCAAAGAACAATGTCAAAATAAAAATAGATTAGATTATCATTGATACATGAAACAACCAGCAAAAGTCTTTTTTTCCTAACTGCACCTTTACAAGGGGGTTGCATATACCATACAATTAAAATCTTTAACCCTACCTAGGTTTAATATGCCTTCAATTTTAAAAGTTTGGTTTTTTGTCCACAGAGAGAATACTTGAGTAGTTTCTTTATCAGGCCACTCATCTTATTGCATTTGCTTGATTTCTTTATGTAAAGTTTTATCTATTGGCTTCAACAATGTGTTTCTGAAAATTTTTATTTTGACATTATTTTGGTTGCAATAAGAGCTCTCTTGCTGACTTTACAAGAACATTGAATGATTGTAATATATTAGATCATAGAGGAAGTAATTATGACTGAATGTCAGGGGATGAACCTAAAGTTTACCCTTCAAATAAAGTTTGGAAAAAAATTATAAGGCTAAAGATTTGATAGATGTGACGTTACTCCTCCATTCAGTTGCTGATGCCAACTAATTTGGTCTTTTTACTTTCTTTTGGCATTTCTATAGGCATCTTCCACTAGAGCTCTCTGCCTCTTCTGTGTGTTCGGCAAGCCAGAAATTACTTCGATATCTTACCTAGATGGAATAGTTAGCAAACTGCTTGTAATTCTACAGGTGCGCGAATATAGAGGCACCAAATTGTAGGTACTTCACTACTGACAAGTGCAAGAGACTAATGATGTCTTTTTCGGCTTTTTGTTGCTTGAAACGCAGAATGACAAACCAATAGTCCAACAACAAGCATTAACTGCATTAGCTAGTGTATCTCGTTCAGTTAAGGTATTAATTGGTGCATTTCTTTTTGGCTCAGTTCTATTTCTACTGATATCATGAATCATGAAGATCAATATTTTATACGTCAACAGGAGCACTTCAGAACCTACTATGACACTGTTATGTCACACTTGAAAACTGTCCTGAGGAACACAGATCTGAAATCTAATCTCATTCTTCAACCCGCAATAGAGTGCATAAGCTCTGTTGCGATGGCTGTTGGCAAAGAGAAATTTAGGGGCGACGAAAAGCAGGTCTTCTACAAATTATGCCCCACTATTGAACACGTATATTGTTTCCATTGATTGAACACGCATATTGATGCCATTGATTGAACACGTATATTGATTCCATTGATTGAACACGCATATTGATGCCATTGATTGAGCATGTATAATGACACCATACTAATGGGATACTGAACACATCTTTTTTGGTTCCATCTTGTCTCCGTGTGACCTATAGATCACGGGTTCAAGCCGTGAAAGCATCCACTAATGCTTATATTAGGGTAGACTGACTATATCACACCCCCTGCTTGAACACGGGATGCCTTGTGCACCCGGCTGCCCTACTCATGGGATACTGAACACATAATATTGATGCTATTGGTCGGGATTGCTTCGTTCTTGTTTTATTTGTTGTGCTTTGTCATATGGCTTTACTGTAGTCAAACCATAGCATAGATTATTCTTGTTTGAGTTATTACATCTTTCAGCAATTATGTGCAACTAAATAATGTCAGGGATACCTTTCTGCCTCTCCTGGAATTCTTTTTCTTGTCTTGGCATGCGCTGGTGTGAGCTTATTTTCCTTTGGTCATTTCTCAACATAGAGCTTACTTTTTATTTATTTCCTTTCTGTTGTTGTCATTAAAGGTTATGGAAGTGCTTATGTCATTACAAGGATTACAAGCGAAAGGGGACGGTCCTCTTATTATTGGCTTGCTAACAGTATGTGTTAATCACTTTATTTTAATATCAAAGTTTCTTTTTGGATTGGCCTCTCTTTATTTTCTTTATTTCATTGCAGGCATATACTGGAATTTGTCATTGCCTTGGACAGGATTTTCTTCCTTATATGAGTGCAGTCATGCCCTTTTTTATTCAATGTGCTCAACTTGAACCTGCTGTGACCATCTCTACACAGTTGGACTATGGAACTAATGAATTAGATGATAACAGGTAAGCTTTTATCATTGAGGTTTGACTCTTTCCAAGTTCATTTAGGTTTCTTTCTTTTGGTTGAGTTATATAGATGAACTACGTCGTGTATAAACGGGCATCCAAAGGGTCTTATAAAGATCTGGGACTCCGTTCCACCTATTGCTTAAGGTTTTAAGCTGGATGCTCAGATTCTTTCAAATAATATTAGAGTCGTATTCTCTCAGTCGTGTATCTACATTAGCGATAAACATGATGCTAACCAATAGGTATTGGATTAGCTAACTGGTAGTATACAAGATGGAATCTCTCAAAGTATACTATTTGCATATGATTCTGCATTAACTGATTAAACTAGTAAGGATACGGCCAAAAGCTTGAACTATGGAGTAGCACTGTAGAGAGAAAGGGTTTTATGATAAGTAATCCATCATCAGGCCTCTACTCACTATGTTCTGCACATGCTGCTGACTCAAAGTCTGAGTTGGATTGCCAAATCCTAATTTCAAATTCTTCTGATGCACCTGTTTCTGCCTTACCCAACAACAGTTAATTAAATAATCACTTCTCCTGAATATGATTAATATTTGGTTCTTTCTTTGGATTTATCAAGTAGTAAGACTTCTGGGAGAGGTGGTTATTATGGAGTACCTAGGATCTTACTAAAACTTCGCATCTTGCAGTATAGAGAAAGTTCTACGGGTGAAAGCTAAAAGCTGTGCTATGCTATGCTTTTGTGCTGGAATATTAAAGGAAGACTTCTACCCATGGACTCCTCAGGTTGACATGAATGATCACCTGCATGTTTTTCTTTTTCTCATGTGCTGTTGAGTGAAGTCAAATTAAACAAGTGACATCATTGGTGTATGAAACAGGCTGTTTCAATTTTTGTTCCGCTTCTGAAATTCTATACCCGCAATGGTGTCAGGATATATGCTGTTAGTGGTGAGAATTCTCGTGATTTCATATGGTTTCTTTGTTTTCATGTAAATTTTCCTGTGGCTGAAACAATTTTCTAATTTTTGCTGTCTTAGCCATGTCACTCCTGTTGAGTTCTGCTAAGCTAGCTGTTGAGAAAGGGATTGCTCAAGGTGGAAGTGAGTCATATTTCACAAAGTTGTCAGACTATATAGTACTGGCTTTGGTAGAGGCTTTGCATAAGGTTGTCTTAACATCAGTATATGTTGTTTCTTTTTCTTTTTTTCCAATTGGTAAATATTTTAAGTTTGGTCGATTTGGATTAAGAGAAAGTGACACTTAATATGCTATCTCACGCAGGAGCCTATGACAGAAATATGTGGACTCATGTTGTATGAATTGAATAATTGCCTGCAGGTTAGCAAGTTTTTTCCTATGATGGTGGTATATTTCTGTTTTAGCTTTTTATATACCAATATGATCTAACTGTTGCCTATACATTCCCACACAATAAATAACTCCATTTTTTATGGTCACGTCGATATATGACTAAATATCTAAACAAAACACTCGTCCAAACTCATACAAGTTACTATATTCTACTAAAAGTAAAAGAATGCTTAGTACAACTCTTGTATAGATTCTTGTTATGTGTGTGAACATGCAGAATTAATACCAACAAAGGCATGGTTAAACCATAATAAAATGCTTAAAGTAGTGTTTGAATCAAATTTACGACAGAGCGTAATCACAAAAGTTCTCTTGACATGACTAGGTAAGACTAGTGAGTCTGACAGAAAGATTATTAAATTTGTATTAGATGGACTCCATAGAAAAACCTTATTTCAGCACATCCCTGTTAAGTCAACTTATGAAAATTATTTTCAATGTTTTCTTAGTAGTGTCAAAGCAAGAGACAACAACAGTAGCAGAATGCAAGTAAAAACGGCAAAAGAAGTATTTCTGTTATAATGATCCTTTTGTAGTACATGTTTTCAGATATGTGGACCACTTCTCACTGAAAGTCAGGTTCGTAGCATCGTCAATGAGATAAAGCATGTCATTACAGAAAGTTCAAGCAGAAAAAATGAACTGAGAGAGAGAGAGAAAACAGAAGACTATGATGCTGAGGAAGCTGAATTATTGAGTGCGGAAAGAAAACAAGAAGAAAGAGTTCTCAGATATGTATGTTCTGTATAAGAATAGACTTCAGACATTAAGCACACAATGTTGTCTTTCTACAAGCATCTCACTTTGAATCTACCATAATTCTCAATTCATACTATCTTTTTTATTAGGTTGGTAAAATATTGCGCACATTAATCAAAGCTTTCAAGGCTTCTTTCTTGCCTTTCCTTGACGAGTTGTCGCCATATTTATTACCTATGTGGGTAAGTTATAACCAATATCATCTTAACACTCTTGCTCGTTTATATCTTATTGCTTCCAACATTCAATCTCTTGCTTTTTGAAGGCCAAGGAGAATACAACTAACGAGAGATGTATATCTATTCTCATCTTTGATTCTCTTGTGGAGGAGTGCCCTGAAGCAGCTCTAAAGTAGGTATATATATTTGTATTGGGTTTTTCTTAAATTGAGTTCCAAAATTGACAATTGCGTCATGTGAAAATTAGGTACTACGATGTATGTCTTCCTTTAGTTTTGGAAGCAAGCAATGACGAAGACCCAAATGTTAGACAGGTTTGTACATCTTAATGGTTGCAAAAGTTTCAGTCAACTTGCGTTTGCTATTTGTGCTTAGTGCTTACATTGATGTTTTGTTCAGAATGCTCTTTATGGACTTGGCCTTTGGGCGGAATATGGTCCATCTTTTTTCAAACCTTTTGTTGGAGGTATGACATTGTTGAATGTGATATCGAGATCCTTTTCATCATGGAGAACGGAATAAGAAGTGATATGTTTGTTGTGTTTACTTAATCTTTTGACCTGAACCAGAGGCTCTTTCAAGGATCTATGTTGTCCTTACGCATTTAAAAGCTCGTGAACTTGAAAATGAAAGTGCATATGATAATGCTGTTTCTGCACTTAGTAAGATATATCAGTTTCATGGTGAAAGTATCGACTCAGCCCAGGTATATGTCCTTTTTTTGGGTTATGCATTCTTATCTTTTATTCTCTTGTTTTTATGTTGTTCTCCTAACTCTTAGATACCCCCAACTAATTCCTTCTACTAGTAATCACATGCGTAAAAAGGAAGATTTCACGTATTCTTTTGCATACATGTATTCTGAGATTCTTTCTCCTTTTTCAGATGATACATTCGTATACAAATTTCTCAATTTTTTTGTCCTTCCAACTTATTTAATTAAACTATAGTTGAAGGTGTTTCAGTCAGTAGAAAAGGAACTGTAGACACTTTCACATGTTAAGGAAATTGACTGCAAATATACTTCATGTGATTAGTACGACGGTGTGTGTTGTTTGTTAATACCTTTTGATAAGGTTTTGTTTCATTGTGAATGTGCTCATCCATTAAATTTGGTAAAACATAATATTCTGGTCTGTATAGATGAAATGATGCTCCAATGTAATTTCCCATAATTCTTATTCCAACTCATTTGGTAGGTTATTCCATCTTGGTTGAATTGCCTGCCTATAAAAGCTGATTTGGTTGAAGCCAAACTTGTTCACGAACAGTTATGTTCAATGGTCGAAAGGTACAAGATTCTTTTGGTCTAGTTTTATCCTCATTTACTCTTACTTTACTATTTCAAGTCTTGGTTTTGTTACCTCAGTAATACTGGCCAATTGCTTTTTGTGGTTGTTTTTCATTACTTTATAGTATTCTTGCATCAATATGATTTATCAAACTTCTTTACCTTGTTGTATAACCAAAAATGAGAACATTACAAATGGCAACATATGATTAGAAACGTCTTCCCCAGATAAACTTGTTTGTTTGCCAGACAAAATGTTTGAAGTAGCATATTAATAGTGTAGTAACTAGTTCAAGTTAAGGATAGTGCAGCCGCAATAGTTTTGATATACTCTGGTATAACAAAAATTTCAATAGGTGGTGAACCATTTAATACAGATGATAATTGACTTCTCTGATGCCGCGATCCAACTTGACAAAAGCATCTTGCTGGTAGTTGTTACTGTGTTTTCAGTAAGCAAATTAAACATTAACATGTTAACGCCTTTTTAGTATTCTGATGTTAAACAATTTTCTCACTTGCAGGTCAGACAAAGAACTTCTAGGTCCCAACTATCAATACCTTCCAAAAGTTGTTTCAGTTTTTGCAGAGGTCAGTTTGAAATCAAACTATTAGATGCTAGATTGAGTTGTTCATTTTTGATAGATATATAGATTTTGCAACTTTGATTCTTTTACTTATTATTTGTAAGAAAAGTATTAAAACCTTATGAAATTTGAAGAATTACATTTGTCTGTATTTATGTTTGTTCCCTGTTTTCAAAGTATCAATTCAACTAACAGTTCTCTAGCTGACAATATCTGACAAAACATAAGATAAGAGTTAATTTATTAAAGTAGAGTAAAAACAAGTCCAATTATGTAGCAATAACACTGTTCCAGAATCTAAAGTTAAATAACATCCTCATGTTTCTTTCCCCTTTGATTTTAATTTTGTATAGATAGTTGATTGATACGTGGATAAGACTGTCTCATTATGTTGTTGAATGTAACATTTTATGTATATGTAAATATTTGGTAATTAACTGATACTTCTTCTGTAGGTTGTATGTTCTGAAAAGCATCTTGCAACAAAAGAAACTGCAAATCGCATGATTAATGTATTAAGGCATCTTCAGCAAACACTACCACCAGCCACTATGGAATCAACATGGTCATATCTTTTGCCTCAACATGAGATTGAATTGAAATCCATTCTATCAGCTGAAGAAAGTGTCCTTAAGACCATCGTCAACGGATACCATCATGGCAAGAGATCCCCTCAAAACCATAAGCTTTCTATGAATATTAGTACGATGAAATCCACGATCATCAGGAACATCCAAAAGTTTGAATTCGTCCTTAATCAAATCTAAACAAATAATGCATTCCACATCTGAAGTAGCAAGCCAATACACGAAACCATTTAGAGAAATCTCAGGTCCGTACCCAACAGTTTGGCTAAGAAGCGTGAATGGTACCGTTTTCCACAAACCTGAACTGAGAGTATAAACCCAAGCCAAATATGCTCCTTCATTTTTACTCCAAATTGGCTCAAAAGGGACTTTCAAATGTGGAATGCATTATTTGTTTTACTCCAAATTGGGTTGAGATATTTGGGTCTAGATGGACTTAATAATGATAGTCATAGCTCAATCGGTCTAACTCTTATTAAGTTTTAGTTTCTTTATTTGTTTTCAGATGATTTGTTTAATTAAAAACTAACAAAAAATTTCTTTTCTTTATTATGGTTATATCTTACATATCAAACAAATAAGAAACTAGAAAGTTATTTTGATAAATTTTCTTATGAGTAAATTTAGGTTACATATTTTGCTCGACTTTTAAAGAAGAAATGGCGTGGGATAACCACTTTTTAACATGGTATTTAGTTTTTATCTAGTATTTTTAATGCTGAGCACAAATAGTCACTACTCTATTAAAATTAATACGAAAAGACATTGTTACCCTTTCTTCATGAGTGTTGTGTAAATATTAAGGACATAGTGTCCTTAACATTTACACTGCACACATGAAGTTAAGGACGTCATGTACTTAACATTTACACTGAACATATGAAGTTAAGGACATGATGTCCTAAAGTTTAACAACGGAAGGTGCAAATACAAGATACTTTGTCCTTAATATTTACACAGTATTTATGAAGTTAAGGACATCATGCCCTTAATATTTACACAACACTCATAAAGTTAAAGACACTATGTCCTTAACATTTACACTATGCATATGAAGTTAAAGACGTCGTGTCCTTAACATTTACACTGAACATTTGAAGTTAAGGACATGATGTCCTAAAGTTTAACAACGGAATGTGCAAATACAAGACACTTTGTCCTTAATATTTGCACAGTATTTATGAAGTTAAGGACATCATGCCCTTAATATTTACACAACACTCATAAAGTTAAAGACACTATGTCCTTAACATTTACACTATGCATATGAAGTTAAGGACATGAGGTCCTAAAGTTTAACAACAGAAGGTGCAAATACAAGTTAAGGACATTATGTCCTTAACATTTACACTACACACATGAAGTTAAGGACGTCGTGTCCTAAAGTTTAACAACAGAAGGTGAAAATACAAGTTAAGGATATTATGTCCTTAATATTTACACTGCATACATGAAGTTAAGGACGTCGTGTCCTTAACATTTACACTGAACATATGAAGTTAAGGACATGATGTCCTAAAGTTTAACAACGGAAGGTGCAAATACAAGACACTTTGTCCTTAATATTTACACAGTATTTATGAAGTTAAGGACATCATGCCCTTAATATTTACACAACACTCATAAAGTTAAAGACACTATGTCCTTAACATTTACACTATGCATATGAAGTTAAGGACATGAGGTCCTAAAGTTTAACAACAGAAGGTGCAAATACAAGTTAAGGACATTATGTCCTTAACATTTACATTGCGCACATGAAGTTAAGGACGTCATGTACTTAACATTTATACTGAACATATGAAGTTAAGGACATGATGTCCTAAAGTTTAACAACGGAATGTGCAAAGACAAGATACTTTGTCCTTAATATTTACATGGTATTTATGAAGTTAAGGACATCATGCAAAAATATTTACACAGCACTCATAAAGTTAAGGACATTATGTCCTTAACATTTACACTGCACACATGAATTTAAGGACACCATGTCCTTAATATTTACACTACACATATGAAGTTAATGACATGAGGTCCTAAAGTTTAACAACAGAAGGTGCAAATATAAGTTAAGGACATTATGTCCTTAATATTTACACTGCACACATGAAGTTAAGGACGCCGTGTCCTTAATATTTACACTGAACATATGAAGTTAAGGACATGATGTCCTTAATATTAGCACAGAGGTATTTTTGTCCGGGCGGGTAAAAAAATTATTAAGCACTGATTAAAAAGTAAATACATTTTAAACGGTGGCTAAAGAGTAAAGACATCTCTAATTAGTGGCTAACCGTGCACTTCCCCACTTTTAAATGAGCTAACTTGGATGGTATCCAAATTACTTTAATTTGAATCGATATACAGTTAATAATTTTCTGGAAATAGAGATATTTTTATTCATTACTAAAGAGTTATAATAGTAAAGTTCTCAGTCCATTGGGATCATCTTGCCTTACATTACTAGAAGAGCTAGAGCTAGTGCATTAATACTTATAAGAACATGTAAGTTCCCATGCTTGGCTAAATTATTTCCAGTAGTAGTGGTAATATGTTTGGAGCCCATTTGGATTGGATTAAAAAAGTATTTTTTCAACAGAAATAGCTTTTAAGCCAAAAAGCAATAAGTTGGGGTTGCCCAACTTATTGCTTTTGACTGGTTTTAAATATTTTTTAATTTATTTTAAATACTTATTAACTTTGTCAAATACTAAAAAGAACTTAAAAACTGATTTGACCAACATAAAAGCCAATCCAAACATCCTCTTAGTGGTCTCCGTCTATGTGAAACAGGACTTGTATTGTAACAGATTCGATGGGCTTGGTAGGATAGCTAGATTGTTAACATAGCCTGGTTGAGACCATGGTTAGCCAAAGCGTGAGCAACTTTGTTTCCTTCACGGAAGTTGTGGTTGATCACTAGATTCTCAACCTCTTCAACAGGTACCCACATTCAGAAATTAAATTATAATAAATTAGGCAATTATTTGTTTCCCCAATAAATGGATAACCTCTGTGACATTTGTTTCAACTTCTAGGGGCATGAGGGCACATCCACAAGCCAACCGAAGTATAAGTGTGAAAGCGTGTAGTACAATATATGTGGAGTTATAAGCTCTCTAAAGAGTGTTTACATGCTATCTGGTGAAACGACTCGGCCGATCGTTTTGAGAGTTGTAGCCCCGTTTCCATATTTACTGCTCATTTTATATTTTATAGTTGTTATGTGACTTGCCGGGGTAGTCGGTTCGGGTCCGGAGTGAATTCAGAATGAAATGAGACACTTAGTCTCAAGATTGAAAGTTTAAGCTGAAATGATTAATCGGATGTCGATCAATGAGTAAACGATTTCGGAATAGAGTTTTGATGGTTCTGTTAGCTCCGTTGGGTGATTTTGGACTTAGGAGCATGTCCGGATTGTGATTTAGAGGTTCGTAGTGGAATTAGGCTTGAAATGACGAAAGTTAAATTTTTGAAAAGTTTGACCGGGAGTGATGTCACGACCCTAACCGATGGGCCGTGATGAGTGCCCGAGTTCTACCTATCGAACACTCCTAAGCATTCGTCTAAGATATAAACATGAAATAAGTGTAGGTCATGCATAACGTCTGGAAATAAACTATTGATTCATATGAACCGCATACGTGGGAAAACATGCACACACACACACACACACACACACACACACACACACACACACACACACACACACACACATATATATATATATATATATATATATATATATATATATATATATATATATATATATATATGGAATACGGTAGGGCGAGCCGACAAGGCCACATACTATATAACTATACATGACTGTCTACAGACCTCTAACAGAGTATAACTATATAAAGGACGGGATTGGGCCCCGTCATACCCATATGTATACAAAAGTATCGTACCAAAACTCAATAGCAGCTCCGGATCAAATGGAGCACACCAACTCTCGCTGAGCAAGTATCCTAAGATAGGGGACCGTCAGCCTGTTTACCTGCACCTGCGGGCATGAAACGCAGGCCCCCATGCAATATGGGCGTCAGTATGAATAATGTACTAAGTATGTAAGGCATAAAAAATAGTATATAATAGACATGAAAGAAACATGGAGTAAATGACTCAACCTGTAAATCTGAATAGATCTGTGAATCATGAAACATTTATAATGTCATGCATATGCGTACAAATGTCATATCATGCATAGGTATATGCATACATAACATCATCAAGCCTCTGAGGGCATCCCATCATATCATCTCAGCCTCTGTGGGCGAAATTATAAATGTATACCAGTTGATCTGGTGGTGGTGCGTATATAACGCCATAACCTTTCCTCATACCCCATATATATATATTATATGCGTATATAACGCCATCTGGTCATGGGTCAATATACATGTATAAATAGATGCAATGCATAATGAAGTAAGTCAATAAGATCTCTCGGAATGTCATGAGACCTATGCACAGACGATATGATAGTAGGACATATGGGGAATCAAGAACATAGGCAACCCATGTACTTCTAGGAATAGAATTATTTGTGAAAGTTGCGTACTTTCATTTCTTGCATCATATGGATCATGCCAAAAAGGAAAGAATGAATAGCCTTAACATACCTTATCACAATATTTCCAATTACCAAGTTGAACTTGCCTCTTCGTACCTTAATCTACAACAACAATAATAATACTATCATTAAGTTACGAAAGGTACAACTATCGCACAACGAACGACAAGCTTATTTTGTATTAAAACTGGCAACATCTCCCCTATAATCATTACTTCCTTCAAATTTAAGATAACACCAAACACAACAATATCAACATGTATACATTATTTTTCAACCTTATATACACCACAAAAATATTACAAAATAGCCCAACACATCACAATCTCTTCATACACAAAACGACCACCGTAGTAGTGTCAAGTGGCCCGAAAATATTACGACGAACGACCAGCCCACCACCCTGCATTTATGTCGTGTTTCTCTACAACCTTACTTCTCCAAAAATCTGCAAAACAGTAGTAAAACATGCAGCCCAACAGCAACACAAAACAGTCTCCTACAAGTGAATAACTCGAACTCACGGCTTCCGATCACCGTCCCGTGAGTTCTAACTATTAGAAAATGAATTTATCAACCTTTATTGATATTTAAACACTTAAATACAGAAAGTAAACGTTTTCCTAACTATGAAGTACCTTCCAAAACTCAAACTACAAAGAAAAAGAGAGGCGATATAGCGATACTTACGTCGTAGGGATCGTTTTAATGTTATCGTTTCTTGATTCCGTGTCCGGAATGATAATCTTGTTTGAAGCTCTTGCAGAGAGCTTAAGAGTAAAGTTAGGGGTCTTATTTGATTGTGTGTTCTGGAAAATTAAAGAAACAAACGAGATAAGGATATAAATATCCATTTTATTTGAAAAGTCAAAAGATGCTACTTGGCACCCTAGCATTGATCCTTCTTCCAACGCTTATAACTTTTTATCTGAGTGTCGTATGAATGAACGGTTAAGAGTGTTGGAAACTAAATTCCAAGAGCTTCAATTTGGTAAAAAATATGTCCCAAAAAGACCTCATATAGCATACAAAATTTATTTCTCAAAAAGCTCTGTTACAAGGCAAATCCTTAGTAAGTTTTTCAGCAACTTTAATCCGATTTTTCCCAAACTTCATATTTTTTATCCAAACATCATATATAGCCATATGATGACTTCAAAATCATTTAAATCATGATTAACAAGTCTCATATTCATTACGTCACCTTGGGACGCAGAGGGTGTAACAAGTGAACTTTTTGATATCGGGGTCGGATTCCGATTCCGAAAGTTGGAGTAGGTTCGTAATGTCAAATGTGACTTGTTGCAAAATTTGAGGTCAATCGGACAAGGTTTGATAGATTTCGGTGTCGTTTTTAGAAGTTGAATTTCCTTAGTTTCAATAGGCTTGAATCGGGGTGTGATTCATATTTTTGAAGTTGTTTGATGTGATTTGAGGGCTCGACTAAGTTCGTATGAGGTTTTAGGACTTGTTGGTATGTTTGGTTAAGATACCGGGGGTCTCAGGTTGATTCCGGATGGTTAACAGATCAAAAATTGAAGTTGAGTGATTGTTGAAGTTGGACATTTGCTGGTGTAATCGCACATGCAGAGCTTTGATCACAGGTGCGGACTGTGATGCGCATATGCGGTTTGGAGGGGAGTGTGCAGGTGGTCGCAGATGCGAAGAGTTTTCCGCACCTGCGTAGCCGCAAGTGCAGCAATAGGTGCGCAGAAGCGGAAGGCGCGCAAGTGTGATAGGGAGTTCCGCATCTGCGTAACCGCATAAGCGGCAGGAAGACCGCAGAAGCGGAAGTGGGCAGTTGAGCTGGGACCGCAGAAGCGGCTTGGATGCTCGCAGAAGCGAGTTCGCAGAAGCGAAGTGAGGGACCACAAATGCGTGGGTGATGTCGCTTCTGCGACGCCGCAGAAGTGGTTAAGTGCACGCACAAGCGGAAAGCCTGGGCAGATTATTAAAATAAGGATTCGCGATTTTGGCTTTATTTCAAACATTTCAAGCACGATTTAGGCGATTTTTGAGAGGGTTTTCGAGGGAATTCTTGAGGTAAGTCCCTTGTGCTAATTTTTTTTATCAATAATCTTGTTTTCCCATTGATTTTCCCACCTAGTTGTAGTTGGTGTGTATTTAATATGTAAATTGGGAGTTTGAGGTTAGGGATTTGGAGAGTTTGATTTGAGGATTTAGGTGACAATTTGGTGTCAAATTTTGATAAATTTGGTATGGTTAGACTCGTGGTTGAGTGGGCTTTTCGGGTTTTGTGACTTTTATTGAATTTTGAGACGTGGGCCCGGGGCCCGGCTTTTGAGCCGATTTTTGATTTTGATTAATAACTTACCATTTTCTTATGGAGTTGATTCCTTTAGCCCGTATTGATTATATCGCAATTTTTATATCTAGATTCGAGGCATTCGAAGTCCGTTTCGCGAGGCAAGGGTGTGTTGGAGTAGAGAATTTGCTCGGATTGAGGTAAGTAACAGTTCTAAATTTGGTTCTAAGGGTTCGAAATCCAGTGTTACGTGCCATGTATTTGGTTTTGAGGTGACGCACATGCTAGGTGACAGCATGTACCGTAGGAATTGTGACTTGGTCAAATTTTGTGAAAACGTGTAGTTGAATAATCTGTTCTTATCTGTACATTCTCCATGTAGTAGAGAAATCGAATCACAAATCATGTTAGACTATATGTTGGCACTGTAGGGACCCACAGAGGTCGTGTATATGTTGAATTATCTGCTAAATTGCTATTTTGTACTCAGTCACAGTTTTACTTGTTTATTATATCTCAGTCTCTATTATTCCTTGTTGATACATTATATCATTTCTGTTGGGGCTGACTTTCATGATCACTGAGAGCCCGAAAGACTGATGACTAAGTGAAGCCGAGTGCCTGATTATGAGATATTGATACTACATTACGTGAGTTATCCGTGCGGATCCAGATATTATACTATAACACGTAAGTTGTCCGTGCAAATTATAGCGCTTGGGCTGAAAGAGCCCCTCCGGAGTCTGTACACACCCCCAGTGAGCTCATGTACCTACTGAGTGCGAGTGCCGAGTGCTGAGTGAATGGAAGGGTTGAGTGACTGTGGCCTTGAGAGGATGCATTTGATGTCATTATTGTTGCACTTAACTACCATGTATCACTCTCTTGAAATTTCTGAAAGATATTACACTCTGTTTCACTTAAACTTGTCATGGAATAACTGTTTGACCTAATTTATTGAACTTGAGAGCATGCCTACTTTCCTATGTTTAAATCATTGTAATTGAATTATAATTGTATAGCTCGTCACTATTTTCAGTTCTTTATTTAGTCTTGTTACTTACTGAGTTGGTTGTACTCACGCTACACCCTGCACCTTGTGTGCAGACCCAGGTGCTTCCGGTCACGATGATTGCTGAGTTGTGGAGTTCGGATTCTCGGTGATTATCGGGGTAGCTGTTTGGCGTTTCACAGATCTTGTTTCTCCTTCCCTATCTTTCTACTTATTGTATTTAGTTGCAGATTATTATAGACAGTATTTTTCAGACTTGTGATGTATAGATACTCATGTACTCTGTGACACCCCGGTGATTGGAACTTCCGTGTTGTATTTTGGGTTTCTATCCTGTTTATGAAATCTTTTATTGTTTAAACTGCTTAAATTCGTTTTCTGTTAAAAGCGTTGAAAATATTTTTAAATATCGACTTGCCTAGTACCACGATAAGCGCCATCACGACATGTTAGAATTTTGGATCGTGACAAATGGCTAGCCCTTTGGATTATAATGCTATCAATATCAAATAGGGGAAATCAAACAAAGGCCAACATAGGGTTATTTATTATTTGGTGAAGAATTATTTATCATCATTGATACTATGAAAGTCATTGAATTAAATTAAGGGAAATTTTCATTATTACTTACGATTTTATAAAATATTTCATAATCTACAACTAATAATAGAATTACATATTCTACAACAAATGTATGGAGTCCCTATTAAAGGGGAATACCATTTTAAAACATATCTCATAATTAGCCCCTAAATTTTTTCCATATTGTTAATTATTGATGACCACTATAGCACTATCTCACATTGATATATCAAATGATCTCATCTCTTTCTATCTGTGTGAATAATCAATCAAATAAAGAGGACCCAAAATTTTAGCAAACTTTAAAGGGTCCCTTGACCACCATCAAAAAGAAAATATATATATATATATATATATATATATATATATTGAACTGATGAAAAGAAACATCATTAATAAATATATATATATATATATATATATATATATATATATATATAATATATACAATAATACATTATAAAAAGAATTGGGGGAAGTAAACACGTTTCCGCTGATGGGGAAATAAAGAAGAAGCAAATTTGAGGGAAACAAATATAATGTATATATTATTAAATGTATATAATAAAATATATATTATTAAAATATACAATAACATAATATATGTATATGTAATATAAAATAATATATTATAAAAAAAACGGGGGAAGCAAACACATTTCCGCTGAAAATTTCGTAAGCCTTAGATTATTTTTGGATGATGTATAGGGTTCAAAGAGAGAGAAATTGGGGGTGAAAATTGATATTGATTGATATGTTAGGTGAGGGAGAATCATAAAAAGATAACTTTTAAGTGGAGAGAATCTCAAGAGAGATTTTAGGCGATGAAAAGTTGTATATAATTTAATTAAAAAGATAGGATTTTAAAATAAGTTGTACTAAAGATAATTTTGTAAAAACAGTTATAGGGATTATAAATAAGTTTTTAAAGGGTTGTATTCTATGTAAATTAAATAGATATAATACTAGACTACTTACTTATTATAAAAAAATAATAATACTAGACTACTTACTTTTGTTGACCCGCAACAACAAGGTAGTACTTTTTTTTCTAAATATCAAGGCCTCAAATGTACCTAAATTGACATATAACTTAAGTTTTTCAGATTCTTATTTTTCTCTAATAATTGCTATATTTTAATTCTTTATATTTATCACAAAAAACTGCTCATCATTTTTAAGTCCAAAATTCTCGAACACAGTATATACTTATTGGTATCTATTTTTTTTTTTAAAATGAGCTAGAAAGTTCCTAATGTCATATATAAATATTGCTTCATTTGATAATGTTTTTTCTAGTATAATCTATATTATATTAAAAGCACGAAGGCCCTTAGCAAAATGTCGTTCGTCTTTTTTACCCTTTAAAAAAAAATATACACGGGACAAAGTCATTTTAATTATTTTCCTAATATTTAGGAATAGTTATTTAATTATTGTCCTAATATTTAGTTATTCAAAATCAACTATATTTTGTGTACCAAAGCCTTCCTTATTTGAATTGTGTGTAATATAATAGATTTGAAAAGGAAAAGTAATTTTCAATTTTTAAAAAGAAAAGGAAGAGTAAGATTAGTCTTTGAATGTGTTCGCTTCGCGCTTTGACTTCCGTTTGTTCAATTTCAAAACTAAAAATAAAATACACAATAAATATTTTAGATTAACACAAATTAAGTAATTGTATTGCCATCATCCTTTCTTTTTTCTCTATAGTAATATTTTACAATTAAATTTTCATCACAATTAAAAATATTAATATTACAATACATGACAATTCGTAGGAACAATATTGTTGTAATGTATTAAAATGTTCACACTTTGAAATCAAATAAAATTATAAAATATTTGTTAATTTCCTATGTTAGAAATTTTAATTTTTTTAGAATTTTAAAATCAATTAGAATAACATATATCAATTTGTTACAAAAAAAGTATAATGCATATTACTTTTATTTATTAACTATTCTTTCTTTAATACCTATATTTTATAAATTTAAAAAATTTAACAAACTGACATATTAAGGCGAAAATTAAATAGTTTGATTTTCGTATTAAGAAGTCAATTGAAAAATAAAGGAGATGATATTTCTACTTGATCTATTTGAGTCAAACATATTAGACTTATATTCATTATTTTCATGAACTTATTTTTTATTTTATTTTTTATCTCAAACACATTGTTTAAAATTATTTATCTAACTTTATAATTTTATACTCATTACTATAAGTTCAAGTACAATGTACGTACTCTAATGCTAGATTATATTAAGTTTTATCTATTTATCTATATATTAATCTCTCCCAATATATATATATATATATGTACTTCTAAATTTATTTCAGTTAGCTAAATATGATCAGCATTCATCATTCTCAAGAACTTATAATTTTACTTTAATTTTTATTTTATAATTCAGACATATTATTTAGTAATGTATGTGACTTTTAAAATTGTGTTGTAGTTGAGACGAGTTTCAAGCAAAATACGCGTACTTTAAAACTAGTTTACTTTAATTTTAGCGAAACAACTATTCTACTTCTCTTTTATTGTTTTTGTTAACTTTAAGAATTACTTGTATAATTTAGACAGTTAATATAGAAATTGAATAACCTTAGACAACACCGAATATAGTGTGTTTATTCCCATGTTTTTGGCCATTTGCCTAATTTAACATTTAATTTAACTTACAAAGAAAAAAAGAGAGCAGATCGGGTACAAGCTTTTAGAAATTTACAAATAAAGTGCTCCTCCACCTTGGTCTGCTATGTGAAACCATCCGCCGCCCCCTTCCGACGAACGGAACTTCATTGCCAGGTTTCACGCTCTCTGACTTATTCTTCTTCTTCTTCTTCAGCAAAAGCACGTACCTGTATTCTCGAGGCTTCAGGTTCGTCCAAGATAAAAGCCCTAACAGTGCCAATTCGCCCTTCCAATTTTGTTCCTATCTAATTCTGAATTGCATGCTGTTGACTTTTTATGTAGTAGTATTTACTGTTTTTATGGTGTAAATTAGTGGTGTCGAGTTTGCATTGTGGTTCAGATTTTATGGTTTTGAGTTTGTAATCAAAGATATGGGGATAATTTTAGTAGCACATAGTTGTTGAGATTTGCCTTGAATCTTCTGAAACCTAAGTATATATGTCAGTTATGAGTTTTTGTACTTATCTCGGACTAATGCTTGCTCAATTCCCCTTCATCTGCTTGTTTTTTCCCCCAAAGAATGCCAACACTTTTCCGGATAAAATGCATATTTAGATGTATTGAGAGCATAAAGTGTTTCACTAAACTGAATGTAAGTTTTTTTTTTTTAAAAAACTGAATCTGCTGAAGACATTCTGTTAGTGTTTAACTTATCAAAAACCTATCAAAGATAAATGAATTAAATAGTTAGTTTTCGGAGAATTGCTGGCTGTTTGATTTTGAAAATGTTCGTACAGTTCAGCATGATAATTTGCAAAGGTACAAATTTTATTCATAACAAGTACGGAAATTTAAAGAAACAAGATAATAGCTTAAGGCACCACATTGCATCCAAGGGTGTGACCTAGTGGTCAATGAAGTGGGTGAGAACTATGAGGTCAGGTTCAAATCCCAGCGGAGGCAAATACTAGGTGATTTCTTCCCATCTATTCAAGCCTTGGTGGGACAAGAGTGGGTTGCTCTAGTGGTAAGCACCTTCCACTTCCAACCAAGAGGTTGTGAGTTCGAGTCACCCCAAGAGCAAGGTGGGGAGTTCTTGGAGGGAGGGAGCCGAGGGTCTATCGGAAACAGCCTTTACCCTGGCCTCTCTACCCCAGGGTAGAGGTAAGGTCTGCGTACACACTACCCTCCCCAGACCCCACTAGTGGAATTATACTGGGTTGTTGTTGTTGTTGTATTCAAGCCTTGGTGGATAGAGTTACCTAGTACTTGTTGCTGGTGTGAGGTGGCAGGTATCCCGTGGAATTAGTCGAGGTGCACGCAAGCTGGCCCGCACACCACGGTTATAAAAAAAAGAAGCTTAAGGCACCACATCATAATTCTAGTACAATATGCTAATCATCCTCTTCGCTATCAAGCACCACTTACATTTCGTCTTCTTCTTCCTCTTTCTCCTTTTCCTCCTCTTTTTCTTCTGGTGGATTTTGACCCCAACCATAATCGTCATAATTAAGTTAAAGGTTCTCCTCAAGCTCTCTAATCTCCTGTCTATCATTGAGATAATTGCTCGCTTTATTCTGACTGCAATATGGCTCCCCAATAGTTGAATAATAATCTAATGTTTCTGGCAAATGCTTTGGAAGTCCTTCATGCAATGCAATTTTTCATTCTCCAAGAGATCCCAATACTCTTCTTCATCTCCTTTCCAAAACTTAATGTCTTCCAATGCATGAAACTGACTTTTCCATTTCAAGAATTCCTTTAGACAAAAGTTGAATTACTGCTCCTCTATCTAGAAAATGATTTGCTTGGTATGTGGGTGATATAGCTTGCAGAACTGGAAGACTGTTCCATCGACATAACACTTCCTAGGCGGACCGCTTAGAGTATAACTCAACCCACTTCAGAGTTTCTCCCCATATAGGCATATACGTATCCCTTTAGGTTTCCAAGAGTGTACCTCACCCTCTATAATATGACCCGTGATTTCGAGGGATTGATTGAAAGATATTGGTTGGTTCTGAAAAAAAGTAAAGGTTATCGTACCATTTATCACCGACAATGTCCAAATAGCAACCAAGCATGTTAGGTTCGAGATAAGGCTCAATCGTGTTTAAATTTCACTCCTTCCTTGAGGGTTCCTCGAACTACCTTCTCCCTTATGTTATTTTGCTAAACTGTGCAATGAAAAAAATGTTTTTTTGGCATGGTTAAATTTTTAACTAGAAACTCAATTAATTTGAATGAGAGGGATGGGTAGTTTAAACTTTGAACAAATGAGGATGTTGTTCCCTTTATATAGAGTAGATCATGGTAGGTTTTGGTATATGTCTATTGGTCATTGACTGATGGTTCGTTGGTCGACATGATTTATCAGTATAACTTTATTGATTTATTGATGCATGTTTGAAAAGTAACCTAACGCGATTATTTTTTTTTTATATATATATAGGTTCAGTCACATGGAGGATCAGAGGTTGACACAGCTACATCCTGGGTCGTTAGACCATAGCGTACTGACAAGACAAAACCATCACAGGTCGAAGGACGTATGGAATGGTGAGGTGGAAAAGCCTATTTTATGTAGACGATCAGATGGTAATTTTTGGAATTTGGTTCATGATCGTCCCATTCATCGACGTGTCCTGCAAATATTAATTGATGCAGGATTTTACGGGGTCTATCGAGTAGGACGTATACAATTAGACCATGCTTTTATTACTTCTCTTGTTGAGAGATGGCGTCCGGAGACGCATACTTTTCACCTAAGAGTTGGGGAAGCCACTATTACGCTACAGGATGTAGCTATTTTGTATGGATTGCCAGTAGAGGGAAGGCCAGTATTGGGCATTGATAGTACAAGAAAGACCGAAGAGTGGCAGAATATGTGCGACGCGTTGCTTGGTTTTAGACCACATAGTTATTGTTTATTTGGTAGTAGGCTTGAGATTAGTGCACTAGCTACATACATGGAGCAATTGCCTTTGCTAGATGATGATGCAGATGAGGTAGTTGTACATCAGAGGGCTAGGTGCTATATGTTATGGATGATCGGGGGTATACTGTTTCCTGACACATCAGGAAACAAGGTTAAGTTAATGTACTTGACGCTGCTCGATGACATCACGCAGATTGGTACGTATAGTTGGGGTAGTGCTGTGTTGGCGTGCTTGTACCGTGCATTGTGTAGAGCTACTCGGCCAAAAAACAATGAGTTATGTGGCTTCATACCACTTCTACAGGCATGTATTTCCTTATATGATTATTTATATTTTCATTTTAATATAAAATTAATTTTATTATTTATTTTTGATATACTTAGGTATGGGCATGGGAGAGACTGAAGATGGTTCATCCAGACAGACGTCAGGCAAGAGAGGGTGCTATTAGATTCTCCAATGATCTCCCTGGTCCGCCACATGCATGTAAATGGAACGTTCAGCTTAGTTGGACACATACAACGCAATACGTGTTGCCATTATTTCGGGACCAGCTAGATAACCTTGTTGATGAACATGTATAACTTATCAGCTCTATATATGTTTTATAGCAAGTGTTATATTCATTTTATGGCTAATAGTTTGTTATTTTTCCCAACAGTTTGTTTGGGAGCCGTATACTCTAGATGTGATGGAGAATCTTCCCGAGTATTGTCGATCAGGAGAGTACTTTTGGCGTGCTGTGGTGCCGCTCCTATGTTGGGACGTGTTGGAGATGCATCAGCCCAACAGGGTCCTCAGACAATTCGGAATGCGTCAATTCATACCTGTTTCCTGCAATTTTGCGGACAATCACGACATGCATGATCGTCGTGGCCGACAAAACACAGATTGGGCTAGAGAACATGCGAGGCTCATACTTGTCTGGAATGATCGTGCTAACCAAGTTTGTGAAGCCCGGCTAGCAGATGGACCCATTGCGTATGATGATGATTACCTTGTCTGGTATCGTCGGATTACTCGACAGATTATCGGAAATCCCAGTTTCCAATTTCCAAAAGGGTATGCATCCCTTGCACCAGTGGCCGAGGTTATGGTATGTACTTGCATTAAGATAAGTTAATCGCATTTTTTATATAATGTATCATTTTCTGTGGAATTCATTCTTATGTCAGAAAAACCAGCTAATTAGTTCATTTGATATATTGTATAGTGTGCACCAGTGATATATTATAATTTTTGAACCTATTCTCTAGGTGTATATTTTGGTAGATATCTGAAATTGTTCAAAAGTTGGTTTTCATTGTATCCTGGAATACATCTCTACCTTTTTCAGCCTTATGCCCAGCAAACTTTTGCTTTTTGATTGCTTTTTTCCATTTCATAATAATTTCTGGCATGTGTAACTTTTGGATAGCTGCTGATAGCATGTCTCTTGGAAGACACTTCGGTTGAATTATTACTGCTCTTTTTATTTTCACATCATTTATACCTTAACTTTTTCGGTGTATTTGTGGGCCTTATTTTCTGTCAAAAATACAGGAGGAAAAGGTTGATGAGCTAGTTAACTATCATGTCAGCTGTGGTTTTATTAGTTTGTATTAGAAAAATAATGATCCTCGATTTTGTAATTCCAGGCGCGTCAGTTGCATATGATATATCAATATGGGATTGAATTGCGACAACAACCATCAATGGAGGTTGCTGGAAGGAAAGTCATGGAGATGTGCAGTGATGGTTTGTCAGCAGCGATCGAGGCTCAGAGGCTTCGTGTTCAGCCAATGTATGTTCCAGTTGAGCAGCCTTTAGTTGATCATGCTGTTAATCCACATAAACGTGGAAGGGCAGGGAGACGCAAAAAGAGACGTGCGATAGCAGCAACTAATGTTGAAGAAAGGTCTGAAATGTCTAATACAAATTCGGATTTGGAGCGCGATAGTGGTGCAGGTGGTTCTGTTAAGGGTGATGGAAATTTAAATGTTGAAGCTGAGCTTGGTATGGATTCATCACAGTTTGCAGAGCCCCGTTTTGATATGGCATGTAGTTCAACACAATTTAGAGATGGGAATGGGGATGGTTCTGAATTGCATAATGTTGACATTCAACTTGTACTTTATCAGACCCCACCCTCTCAGCAGTTTGATATGAATAATTTCGGAGACGGGTTTGATGATGACGACGTACACCACTCCCCTGCCCGTCCTGATCGACAGGTTAACTATGATAATACCCCTAGCCAGATGACTTTAGAGGCCTCTTATGTTACAACTATTGGTTCTGTGGATGATAAGCCTATGGAGCAAGCAATTCCAAGCCGAGGAAGAGGGCGAGCGAGATTTTACAAACGTCGTGTTAATAACAATGTAGATGCACCGCGGCGACAAAATCCTGCACACCCTATAGCGCCACTACGTTGCTATAAACCCTAAAGAACCCTAGCAACTAGGTGCTCCTAATTTCTCATGAATTTGTATACTAACGCTGCTAGATAGAGTGGTTATTGGGGTTCTAAAAATCTAACTTAAGTTTTGCTTTTTGCAGTATACACAAAGTCAAACTTCGGGATGAAGTTATGTGCATGAAAGGAAGTGACTTCCTAGAGGGGATATCTACTACCTGTACCCTTCGTTTATAAGGAAGACTTGCACATTTATTCTACCCATGGATTTCCCAAGTTAGCATGAATAAAGCTTGCACGTTTGTTTTATTTCATGTTGTGTTGAGTGGCTTTAAAGTTAATAGGCGATACCACTTTATGGCTTAAATAGTGAAACAGATTGCTTTACATGGCCCTCTAAAAGAAGTTTTCTCAGATCTATTCAGTTTGTGCAGGATACCAGATGCTTTTATTGAAGATTGGAGCTTACAAGGCTGGAATATACCTTTTAGGCGACTGGCGAGTGCTGAATGATCGGGAGGTGGATAGAATTACTGAGTTCTTCAAGATGCTGGACATGTTCAAAGGCACAACTGACACTGGAGATTCCATGGGGAAGGTAATGGCAGAAAATGTTTAACAGTTAAATCAACATATAATGCATTAACTGCTACTGGATAACAAGACACAAGATGGCCTTGGAAGAATAGTTGGAGAGCCAGGACTGCTGTTAAAGTGAGATGTTTCTCTTGGTTGGCAGTAAGGAGAGCATGCCTTACTCATGAAAACCTGCAAAGAAGGGGAATACTGTTAAGTTCAAGATGCTTTTTATGTTAGGAGTGTGCTGAAAATGAGAGTCATTTGTCTTACGTTGCAAAGTGACTGGTCATGCCAGAGTCCGCTATTTATATGCTGAAGTGCTGGAACAAAGTGGGAGGCAGTGTAAGGAGTAAGAGGTGGTGGAAATCTATCCTAGTTTGTATATGGTGGACTGTATGGAGTGAGAAATACAAGATGCTTTGAAGATAGTAGTAGCTCTACACAGAGACTTGAGATGAACTGTGTAATAGCCTTATATTTCTGGTGTAAAGAAAACTTTGTAGAAGATGCTGAATCTTTACTAGACTTTTTGGAATCTCTGTACTTAGTCCTAGTAAGTAGTCCTTGTAAGATGAACAAGCTTTTGTTTAGATATTTTGTAAATATGGTTGCTGATGAATATACTGTTACCTATTTAAACAAATAGTGAAACAGACTGACTTCAAGTTTAGTTCCACTTCTGAAATTCTATATTGACAATGATGTCAAGGGATGATGCTATTGATGGTAAAAAATATCATGATTTCATATGATGTTCTTTGTTTTTCACTTCTCCAATTCCTTATCCCATGTTATAATTTGTGAGCTAATTAATGTCAATCCTGCTGTGTTGTGTTAAACTGGCGGTAGAGAAAGGGACTGCTCAAGGTGGAAACAAGTCATGCTTCAAGCAGTTGTCTGGCTGCATATTCTTGGGCTTGTGGGACACTTTATATTCGGTTGCCTTTAATTTAGTTATTTTTTTTTGGCGGGGAAAAATATTGTGCGATACATTGATTGCTATCTCATGCAGGAGCCTGAGACAAAAATGTGCGAGAATATTGTGTGGATTGAATAACTGTCTAGGCAGTGCAATCTTGAGTGAGGTCTTCTAAATGTTCCTTGTATTGCATGAGTTTATGTTATCATGGTAAATTTCACAAAGCTTCTCAATTGGCAGCCAGATGACCTGTTAAAGCATTCTACAAGGTGTTTCTTTGTTGGATACATTAATTGGTTTTGCAATCAACATATCCAACACTAACTCAAAACCTGCAATCTACTTTATTGGCTAACATGTAATCTCATGGATTTATATCTTAACTTTCTAAACTTGGATGTTTATTATTTTTCTCAGCTTGGTGGGCAGACACAATTTTCTAGTCTCAACTAAGAGTACCTTCCAAGAATTGTTCCATGTTTTGCAGACGTACTTTGAAACCAGAACCAGCAGGTGCTCACCAGACCTCACACAACATCTTCAATGCCCCATTTTCCTTGTGGTTGTATTTTGCCATTATTTGAGCTAGCTATTACTAACCTATGATGCCATGACTTTTTTTATCATTTACATAATCATTCACAACTTTTTTTGATATCCATTTCCCACATAAAACATCTAGTGCCCTGAAGTTATCTCATATTTCCTGTGACAGAGGTAACTTCTTCACAAACTATCAATGTGCAAGCATATAAAATACCATATAAAGAAATAATGTTCACATGTCAATGCAATGGATCCTTCCAAAGAAATAATTTTTCAAGTACAAACACAAATTGGAAAAGAAAATGTTATCAATTTTCCCAGCTTCCATCTAGCTGGATATGTTATTGTGCATAAAAAAAACAAAGGAAAAAAGAGAATCACTGGTTCCTTAAAATCATCCATGACTATGCTGAAGATCTATATCTCCTCTATCATTCAATCACAACCTTTCTCCTCTGCAAAGCAAAGAAACACTTCTCAGGTTTGTTTTAATAAGATTTAAGAGGTTAAATGTACAAGCTAAGAAGATGGTGCAAATAAGCTTGAGTCACTTACCTGTTAAACCAGGGTTGCATCTTTTTATTTGCTTGTCAGGCTGAGGAATCTAAGTGATAAATAATGACCTTGATCTCCTTGTCATATTCTTCCTTTTGCTCTTCCTGAATTTGCCTGACTGATTTTTCAAGAGACTCACCACACCGTTTCACTTCAATCATCTTTATACTTGATATTTCTCCAATAGCAGAAGGGATTTCTTGAAGATGGAAGCAACTTTCTACCAGAAGCCGTTCGAGGTTTTGCAAGGACTCATCTGAGGCATTCCATTCTGTAATTTTGAGGGACCTCAATTTAAGAACCTTAAGGCTCGGAAACTCTTCATCTTCAACGTCCCATTTTCCTTCCTGAAATGCTCTATGCTCCAACTTGAGAACCACTAAATTTGGTAATCTCCCGATATTAGACATTTCAGTTTGTGGCAACGAAACATCAGATAAAGTTAGCTTTGTCAGCGTCTCGGGCATGCTGAATTTCAAGATCTTACCATTCACACTAAGTGTTTCAAGTGGAAGAGCATCTAATTTGAGTTTCAAAGGCTCTTTACAGTGGCACTTGAGCTTTCGCAGTCTGGTCGCCTTCTTGATCATGTAGTCTGCTAGCTTATTAGTGAGAGACACAGTGGCCAGGGTCTCTAAGCAACATAAGTTTGTCGATTTGCGAGGAATGCGTCCATCAAAAGATGCAACAGGTTGTACATGCACATGCTTTAACCTTGGCATATTCCAGATGGCCATCGGCAATATTGTACCGCTGCCCACTGTTATTACAAGCAAAACTTCAAGGTTTGAAAGGTTTGCTATCCATAATGGCATAGATTCTATATAGCCTTTGATTCCTAAGTACTTCAAAAGAATAAGCTCTTTTGATCTCTGGAATGAACTGTCTGACACAGGACATTCCATTTGCAGAACTTTTAGAAGTTTGAAGTTTTCGAGATCAAAAAATTCTTGGCAGCCAGATTTCGGGGGTTTGAAGAATACAGAACGAACTTGCAGGTTTCCGATCCTCCCTGCCCAATAAAGGCTATGATGAATGCACAGCCTCCGGTGCTCATAAAAGGAACTAGTCAAATCTTTGTTCTCAGTACTTGTTATCTGCATAAACTTCTCTTCCTTAGCTTTTGTTGCACAAAAATCGTGTAGCATATCATGAATGTGACATGATCTGACTCCTCCGGTAGACCTTTTCTTGTTAACCATTACCAAGCTTCTACCGATGAGATCATTCAGTAAACTTTCTGCAACGAGCTCTACACTCTTTTTCTCTCTATTTGGAATAAATCCCTCAATAGTCCACAACCACGCCAAGTTTGAGATTGGAATTTCTTCATCCTCACGAAATGATGCAAAATAGAGAAGGCAGGGCTTGAGGTGATCTGGCAAGTGCCTGTAGCTCAATTCTATTATATCAAGGCACTTTTCACTAATATCAGTATCTGAATTTATACTTTCTGCAATTTTTCTCCAATTTTCCTTGTTTTTCTCTTTCTTTGTCAAAACACCAGCTACCAAAATCACCAGGAGAGGTAGTCCTTGACACTCTCTTGCAATTTCTTCTCCTACTTCACATAGTTCTGATGGGCAAGTTGGTTTGTTGAATAACTTAATTTGCAAGAGTTCCCAACTTTCTTCTGTAGAAAGAAAACGAAGTTGAAGAGGTGGTCTAGCAGGGTTAATATCTGAAGCCACATCACTGAGTCGGCTGGTTAATAAAATCCTGCTTCCATTTTCATTAACTGGAAAACATCCCTGGAACTCTTCCCATGCGTTAATACTCCATACGTCATCAATGTAGAGAAGGTACCTCTTTCCCATTAAAAATCTTCGCAGAGCAACTACTGGATCTTTCTCATTCTGTTGACTGGGACCTCGGACTTGATTCAAAATTTCCAGCAACAACTTTCTCCGGTCATATGTTTGGGAAAGACAACACATAGCATAGACGTCGAAATGATGCCTTATGGTTTCATCATGATAAACTTTCTTTGCAAGTGTAGTCTTTCCAAGACCAGGCATCCCTACAATAGACACAAAATCTAATTTCTTTGGTCCTCCAACGAGCTGCTTTATAAGTGACTTTGCCTCTTCATCAAAACCTACCACTACCTCATCATATCCTGGAGTTATCTCAACTTCTTGTGGGACAAGATCTGGTGCTTCTTCTCCGATAAGGACTTCAACTTCTTGCACATGGAACTCTGCTAATTGATCATTGACAAGCTTAATTTCTATTGTGGTCTTACATAACAAATGCTGATACCAAACAGGATAATCTCCCATAACCAGGCAATCAATTATGCGTTCTGCCTGGTATGCTAGAGATATCACTTTTGTCCAAAGATCACGTTTCTTCACCTCCTCAAAGGCATGCTGTTGCTTCACAAATTTCTCCAACAAGGATCTTAAGATAGATAACTCCTCCTGAGCTTCTGCAATAAGATCCTTGACAGCAGAATCACACTTTCCATTTTGCAGCAGCTCTTTCAGATAGCGTAAGAGGGAGTCAATAAAGCCTAGTCCATCTGTCTTGGGGAAATTATATTTTGATGACAGTGGAGATTTCAGAATCCTGTCATTTAGGTCTTTCATGACAACTTCAATCTTTTTCAATAAGTCAGAGAATACCAAGTTAACTTCTGCTGCTTTGTCAACAGAGAAAGAGTAAGCAACAGAAGCTACCTCAGCAATAAGACCTTCAACGTGAGTGAGTATATCACTCAATTTTCCCTGGTCAACATATGGATCTTCAGGTGGATAAATAAGCAATGTTAGCAATTGCTTTGATGCCTGGCAAATGCTTTCGGCTTGATCCTTCATAGGAGGAAGCATCAAAGAACATGCTTCACTATTTAATAACTTTGAATGGTCCTTCAAGAGAAAATGAACGGAATCTTCAACAAGTTTTATCACATCCTGGTTGTACTGATTTTGTGACTTAACCAAACATCTTAGAGCCCCTGTATATATTTTCGCGACTTGGGGCTCAATGGGCTTGATCTCTTGCAAAACGTTTGAGATCTTAAGAATCAAGCAAGATGCCAGGTCTTCATCCATTTCTTCCACAAAACATAGGTAACAGATGTAAGCAGCATTCCGAGTGACAACCTCCATATGATTAAAGAGAATTCTGGATTTCTCTAGTTCCACACTTGCATCTTTTATGAATCTGAGGAAGGTTTTCAGATACTTTAGACTTTCTTCAAGGACTTGAAACTCTTTCTTTAGAAGATCAAACTTGTTCAACTCTTTCTTTTTTTTGAAAAGATCCTTCACATTCTGAAGGATGTAGTCAATGAACTTCTGAAACAATGGACTGCATAAATTTGGTAAAGGCCACCTTCCTGGATCCAGTGAAAGGAGAAACTCATAACCTTCTTTGACTTCAGCAGAAGATAAGTCTGCCCTTGGACCTGAAACAGTATCTCCAACTTGCATTCCATGTCCTCTCAACCTCCCATCCTTAATCCTCCCTTTTTGAGTTGCCCAATACAAAAATGTATCAAGAAATCTCCTCTCTATTTCAGACATTTGTTCTCTCGCGGAGTAGTCCTCAGAATGGCATAGACAGGTCTGCAAGTAAGAAATTAAAAAGAAATCACATTCCAAGACCAAACATGAGCTTATAACATTTTTTCCTACTGTATAAACATGTAATGCTTGATGACAACTAACAATTAATATTCCAGGAAAAAATAAAGGATAAGTTCTGCTTTTACATTGTTTTGGTGCATGAAATAGAATAAGTACCCTGTATAATATTTTAATTTCTTTTTATATGCAGAAAGTGATCCTACTTTACCCTGTAAACTAATCCATAAGTTATATCTGAATTCACAATGCGTATTGTAACTCTATATAGTACAATTAGGCAACTAGGAAAAAATTCACCAGGATAATATCAGGGAAAAAACAAATCACAGAATTGTTCAGAAGATGGGCATTTCATACGAACTAGAGATGTTTCCACAAGTCATAAAAAGTAGTGAATCTGATAAATTGAGTGATGCATTGGTAGATCTAATCACAGCCATGAATAGCAAGCACAATATGGGAATTAGTTGAATTTTCAGAAGGATTTACACTTACTATGCATGATGAGTCTTTCTGAACTAAATGTGACAAAAATATATTGACCAACAAAGAGCTGGATAAGTTGCCAAAGAATGCATTATATAGGAAGGTTTGACTAGCACTAGAATTTCTCTCTTGGATCTAAGAAGGAATCTTTCAAAACTACTGTGACTTTAGCAGCTTATTCTAATGGAACTACATTAAACGTACATGAAAACAACATTCTCAGATAGGATCTTGATGGAAAATTTACATGAAAACCAGAATGTTTTGTGACAATAAGGATTCAATCTTTGTGCTAACAATTGAAAAATCATAATCAGTGGCAGAAGCAGGATTTTTGCTAAGGAGGTTCAAAAAAGAAAAAAGTTAAAAAAAATTGTAGCTTGTGGGAATTGAACCAATGACCTTACAAAAGTTTTGAACCCCTTGATCACTAAGCTATGCTTATGGGCTATGTCAAGCAGATTCGCAACATATATATAGAGGTAAAAAATAGATTTTGCCGTGATTTTTCGGCGATCCACCCCCCCTAAATCTGCTCCTAATCATAACACTCCTAGTTGTTATTGTTCATAAAGAAAGTATGAGCTAACAGAAAGAAGCTGTGAACTAAAACTGAAGAAATGCAAACCTGGATGATTGTTGTGTTCTTCTTCTTATTATGATAAAAAAGCTGCAAGAATGATCATGGACCTGCAGCAAGTTAAGCTAGAACAAATGCAGGAATTACCCAGCAAAAAAGGAAGATGAAAGAAAGAAATGGCAAAAGAAAATTAAGTAAGTTTGTTAAAAAGTTTATTACCTTTGGTAACTTTGACAGAGCAGAAAGAAATGATCTAGGCTTCACACCCTTATTACCAATTTGTTCTACACATAATGCTAATCAGTTTCCTGCTAAGTATATTGTTGCTGACCGTTTACCAAAAAGAAGAATGAACAAGAGATTTGAAGAGTACTTGGTGAGAGCAAGTCAAGGTGGGTTCTTTTTAGTTTTTACTAATAAATTATTATATATAGTACTCCATTTAGGTTTTTCTTTTTTCAATAACCATTGACTTGTTAATAATAGAAGACTTTAGAGATTTAAGAACATGAACGCGCCATTATCATCACTAAATATTGCATATAAACAAATTACAGCTAATAAATAATAAATAATTATGCAACTTGATAGCAGAAATCAATTATCTATATGCTTGAGATTGACCTCTTATAATTACCATTTGTCTATACTTGATCATATCAAGATTCCTTTCCCACTAGGTGTTTTTTGCTGAGCATTTTATTTACATTTGTTCCTAAAAAAAAGAAGACCATGAACAAGAGACTGGGAGGCTTGGGAGAGCGAGGTTGTTTCTTTTTAACATAGTATATATATTTTAGTAATTTACATTTGGTCGGCCATGTTAGGTGCGACAGATTTTTTATTTAACTAATGTCTGGTTACGCGGTTGCACGTGTACCCATATCAATAAATATAAAAATTAAAAAAAATATAAATTAATATTATAAAAAAATATTTTTGAGCGACAAAAATTAAAGAAAGAAGTATGAGTTCTTGATATCTTATGGTGATCTAGATATATTTGTTAGCTTGTTTCAAAAAACCAAAACACCTTCGGCGTGGCAAAAAACTATATACTTCGAGTAAAAACTAAAGAAATCATACCGAAAAAATATTTATCTGAACACAAAAGAAAAAAGTGTTTAGCCCTGTAAGCTCTTTGATTTTTATAGTAGACTTTATTAAACTCTCATTGGCACAAACATGTCCTCTAACTTGTTGCAACCCCAATGATTGTCCAAAGCACCACCATATCCAAGAATTTATTAGATATGTCATCCATATCAGCAAGTGATTTGTTAGGCTCATAAGGTAACCCAAAATTGTGAAGTTAGATTGCCATATTACCATTGACGAAAAAAATGGCAGACTTAGTCTTCCTTATAATACAAGGAGCGCTAGCTAGTAAACATTACTACTATATTTTAGTTTGATTATAGAATAATATGCCTATCAAATATCATTAATAGTATTTTTATTTCGAATGTTCTCAAAGCAAAGATTCTATGAATTTAATTGAGAATACAAAAAGCATAAGATATTTTTAATAGACCAGATATATTAAGTAGTTATCCAATTAAGACTAATGGGCAAGACTATGAAAATGAAAATGACTAAAAGAGTTTCAACTGGATATTAGATAAATTTAGTTGGGACTACAAAAATGTTTTGCAAGTTTCAAAAAACATTTATACGGTACATTGTATTTTACGTTTTCATGTAAAGTGTAGTAGAGAATTAAAGGCTCAATTTATTATGAGATATTTTTACCTTTTGCTTTTGGTACAAAAATGACATAAGAGTAGTATTTAAATGAAGGGCAAAAATGTTAATTAGCTTTTAATGGATATTTTGGTCTTTTAACTTTGCACTTTGGTTTTCACACTTATAATATAATACTAGTTTCTGGACACGTGCGTTGTACATGTATCCTTAATTTTGATTTAAAAAGTTAGAAAAATAACACAAGCTCATAATTATATTATATTTTTAGAGTTTCGTTCATTTTGTGATTTTTCCTTGTTTTTTAGAAGCAACATGCAAATTCGAGGGAAATGCTTCTAAAAATCAATAGAACTATACAAGGAAGAACACAACCGAATGAATTCTCTAATTGCATGTATCTTGTGTATCGTGACATAACTCATAGCCCATAGGTAACCTTTAATAAAGGGACACTCCATGCATCTTAAAAAATTTAATAAAATAAATCAACAAACAAATTTCTAAAAGAATTTATAGGGAACTTTTTAAAAGAAAAAAGAAAGAAGCAAAAATATAATCCATCCTCGTTAGTGAGATTGAAATGTTACCTACTCAAATAAGTTGTTGGATCAATAATTACTACTCCCTTAGAAGTACATAGATAACTCCATCAATCCATCAAAACTATTTCTTCTATGACATTAGTGATGCTTCAATTATTAAAAGTGAAAGTACTTCAAAGTGTCAAACAACCACCTTTCAAGAATGATCTTGTATTTGACTTCAACAGGTCATATTGCCACTAAGATTAGCATTATAAAACTTGAAACCTAGCAATATGTACACCTACAGATAGACCGTTAGTTCCCCGACAACGACGCGAAAAATTGATCATGCCCAACTATGCCTTATAAAAAGGACTAAGCGGTCGTTGCAAATATAATCCGGTTTACAAGTCCGGAGCCGAATCCCACAGAGAACTAAGGCTTAGCCACAGCCGTTCAATATTGCAAAGAAACACAAGTTTAAATAATTTTCTAGTTATAAAAATTTGATTTTTATTTCTACTAATTAACTAGCAAATATTATAAAGCAGTAAAATTATCAACTAACATGGATGAAATTATAGACAAGATTAAGGAAGTCTAGAGTTATGATTTTCCCAATTGTCGGAATCATTTCCTCTACGTTTCCTATAAATTTGCCTAAGTCTTCTCTATCGACCATGAGTACTCTAACTGTCGTAACTCTCTCCCGAGTAATTACCACAATTTACTAGACATATTCTCCCAAATTATGCTAGTTGGCATTAAGTACAGCTCACTCAGATCGCACCAAGGTTTCGTTATCCCTAAACCCACCTTTAAACCTCCGTATTTATCCCTCATATACGTTTAAGAGTGATGTTGTTCAACAACTACCTAAATATGCATTCTCTCCCGAGTAATACATACTAAATAGGCACAGCTAATTGAGGGCCCTTCAATCAACCATAAGAATAATATAGTTGAACAAATAGAGAAAATACTACGGCAAATCTATATTAACGTAACAAGAAAATCATCCTTTAATAGGTTCCATCAAAACCCTAGATTAGGAATTTAGCTATTCATACTCATAGTAACAATATCCCAAATATTTTACATAATTAAAATACAGAGTAAAGATTAAAAGATGTAGAAATTGATGGTTCTCACTCCCAAGGGGTGATTCCACCAACTCTCCTTGCCTCTGGCTGCAAAACCCTTGGCTGCTGAAAAAACTTCCTCCAAGTGGTGTTTTTAGGTTTATTTATATGTGTAGAAGAAACCCTAAACGTATGGGCCGAGTCCTAGTCAAACCTGGAACGAATTAAGTCTTCAAAACTCGGATTGGACTTGGCCTCAAGCCTGGCGTCGCCAGTCTAACGCTTGGAATTTGGCTAGCCTCGCCAGGCTAAAGCCTGGTTCATCCTGGCCTTAGGCTGGCCTCGCCAGGCTAAAGCCTGATCTATCCTGGCCTTTGGCTGGCCTCGCCAGGCTAAAGCCTGGTCCAGCCTGGCTTTTGGCTGGCCTCGCCATGTCTCTCCTTTTCACTATTCTCGAGCACACTTTCAACGTTTAAGTATCCCTTTTGCTCTACTTTCATCTCCAATTCACCTACACATAAAATGGACTCAATTATGCACAAATAAAGTGTAATTTATCATTAAAGCATGTAAAATTCAAGGCACATAATGTACGCAACTATAGAATTATATCCACATATCAATACCCTACACTTAAACATTGCTCGTCCTCGAGCAATCAAACTACACTTATAGATACGACCTTTTTAAGCAATTCTCCTAACTCATTACACAAAGAATTTTTAAAATAGTTTAAGCACACAAGTGTGACATCCTCGCCTCAAGATTCGACTCACAAATAACATGCCTTATTCACAATTCACCTACTTACTCTGACATGGATGTCAACAACATTACCTTTCTTTTATGAATCATGTGCCCTCACCCAATCAAAGAGCTTAGTTCCACACACAATGAATTTTAAGAACATACGAACTCAAGATAGACAAAATTCACTCGCTCTCAGAAATAACATTCATATGCCACAAATGATGCACCATAGGCTATCCCGTAGTGTAATACTCTACTAATCGAGTTCATTCAGTCTAAGATCAAATAAGACTTTCATTGGTTGTAATGTAGGCTGCGGGTCGGGTAGGATACATTTGGATATGAGTGACTACACCTCCCTTAAGCACTTTAATATATATACTTTAACACACATCCCATGCTTATGCCAAACCAAATATTCTACCTTCACTTCAATTTATATTACTCCATCTTTCTTTAAGCATAATTACAATAAGAGTCGCCACTTATCAAATAATATTCTTTTTCCCAGCAATACAACTATTTTTTTTTCTTTTTCAATTCAAGCGGCTCTTACTTTTTCAAAACAGTTCACCTTTCTCCTTATTTCATTAGTTCCACTCAAAAACCAAACCAACCACCCCACACTTTAACTTTTACAAAGTTCATAACAATTCAAGTGCTTATTAGAGGTGAAAAGGTTCAAATAGATGGTTAATTCAAACAACTGGGCAAGGCTTGTAGTGTGGTTACCAAATAAATAGGATTACAGGCTCAAAGGGGTTAACTACGTTACATAACTTTTAGGTGGGTTAGGTGGGTAAACTATATATATCTGGCTTAACAAAGAAATGCCTATATCACTTCTCAGACTGAACAAGACTATTATTTCGCTTTGCACACACACAGGGCAAGTTCTAGACATCAAATGCAATGCACAGAATACATACAAAACTCACACACGCATGGCACATAACTCACTCAGGATTGGTTTCCTCGCGACACTCCAGTCAAAGCAGTTAAGCAAAATTAGGAATCTACGATTTAAGGTACTTATGCAAGAGTCAAAAACCAAGCCTAAGCGTCACAACCATAGTACTAACTATTCTCAAGGCATAACAAATCTAAGAGATATTGCTACAATTAAATGCATAGCTTTGTGGTTCCTACTCCTAAAAATTAAAACTAACTACGCCGGTTCAACTAAAAGCCCCTGGAAAAGAACCGCGACCCAAAGAAAAACCAAGGGGGAATTACTACACTACTTGCACACAAAAAATCTTTTTGGTATTTTCTTTTGACTTACTTCCCTCAAGAAAACTGTCTGGGAGATCTATCGTCGGGATGAGTCTAATATTTTTTTTTCTTTTAACGACACTAAATAACTAAAACACATAGTCAAATCAATTACTAAACTACTAAAACACATACTAAAACAATTAATACTAAATAACTAAATGACTAAAATTAACCATGTACAAGTCCCCACCCCACACTTAGATCATGCATTGTCCTTAGTTCATGCACAAAATGACAAAACACAAAAAATGAGTAGGGTGTAAAGAAACTCCCTGATCAAGCAACGTCTTCATCCTCTGACACTCTCCACTCCTCATCATGTTCGTCCTCCTCCTCCTCATCATCATCTCCCTCGCTATCTGATTGTTCTGGCTCAGCTTCAAACTGTTCTGGTGTGTTGATATCCTCATCACTGGAGATTCTGTATCCATCTCCTAACCCAACCAGCTGCTGGGCATAAGCATTGAGCGGGTACCGGTGCTCCAATTCAGTCCACTCCCTAGATGTGGCATGTTGACCTCCTATCCTTAGCTGCAAATCCATAATCCCATAGAGATAGGCCATAAAAATATCATCCTGAGCGTTGCGCTCGGTACTTATCAATGATGTTATGGCAGTCTCTTCTTTTAGCCGGAGGCTAGTGATTCCCGTTTGTCATAGGGGCTGATCGATGGTGTGGTCAAACTCTGGCTCCTCCTCAACCTCATTTTGCCTTAAGTACTGAGTTAGAAAATTGGCAAATGGCATTCGATCGATCTTTTTACTCGTTCTGACTACAAACATCTGGTAGCGGATCAGATGACCCACATTTACCCTTTGACCCGTCATGAGGAAGTAGAGTGCACAGGCCCTCTCACGACTAATGAGTGTGTCATGATTGCACGGCAGGAGCCGTGCATTTATCAGTTTAAGCCATACTTGAGCCTCCGCCCTCATATTCTTTTTGGGAAACCTCTTGTGCCGATTAGTTATCTTATCCCGGACCCATGTTGCCGTAGAATCGGCATCACAAAGCATGTGTCTCAACTCTCTGTATGTAGGCCGGCAAATGAAGTGGTCCAATGGCTCTACAGGAACATCCGGAGCACCTAATAAGTTACATATGGCCGTGGGTGAAAAATCTATCAATCGTCTACGAATCGGCACCAACTGTTCAGTACTCTACGGATCAAACCCTGCATAGAATTCTCGGACTAAGTTGGGATTAATGTTACCTGTGTTCTTGAATACATAGCTCAACCCCATATCCCGAATGCACCTCCTAATTGCCTGATACTTCGCTTTCAAGCTGCGTTCATTGATAGCTGCTTCCGGGTGTACATGTTTAGGCCTACAATGCCTGTACCAATCCTTAGTATGCGGTGGTATGCTGTTGATGCCAAACTCCCGGTGGCCTTGTGGTTGTTGACGCATAGCTACTATAGCTGCCACAACTTGTACTCCACTTAGATTGGAGGTAGCTCCCCCCTCCCCCCTCCCCCCCCTCTCTCTTCTTTGGGGGAGGTGTTGAGGTCGCCTTTACTTTAGCCGGCGCAGTGGAAGTAGCCTTGGCTTTGCCTGTGTCTTTTCTGGGAGGCATCATTGTTCCTACACAAATAAGCAGTAGTCAGATAAAATTGCATTACATACTACACACATAATATTTCCCGACTTTACGAGGTTACTCAGACTTCACCTCGTCTTTTCTTAATATTAGAGTCAAAGAAAAATACATGGCCTACCCGCGAGCCACCCCACACTTAAGATTTTATCGTGGTGAATGACTTCATAACACTAGTCTATTAATCCTGGAGACTCGGGCTCCAATGGGGACAAGGAATGCCATTGAGGCATTATATCAAACACTTAACATGCATTAGTGCCATGGAATTTCTTATAGACATGAGGGATTGCCTCATCCTGCCAAATCGGCTTGGGGGTTCCGTACTACCACATGTTTTCATAATCGCAACACCATTCCTATGGGGTTTCATGGGGTTGGGGCACACAAACTCAATACCACAATGAAGAACACCCACCAATTTTTGTGTGTAATTGTATACTTGTACATCTCTCGAAATTACAAAGGAAAGAGATTAAATCATACCTTTGAAGCTTTTGAGAGAAGGAAGCTGCCTGAGAATTTCTGATTAGTATGAAAGAATAACAAGACTAAACTTGACTTCAATGGTGATGAGGGAGACCACTATGGCAATGTGCTGTTGAGTGTTTGTGGGTGAGGGCAATTCATGCAGTGTGTTTCATTGAGAGCAACGATGATGAGAAGATGTGTGTGCTCGTGAATTTCTTTTCTAAAGCTTGATGTGTTTTTGGTTTAAGTGAGGTTAGGGTTGTTTGTATTGTGTTTAGTGTTTAGGGTGTGTAATGTGAGGAGGTTCGACTAAAATAACTTAAACTGGGCCGAAATAACTTACCTGGCGCCGCCTGGCCTAGTACCTGGCAGTAGCCCGGCGTCGCAAGCCTAAAACCAAGCAGACCCTGACGTTAGCCAGGCGTCATCAGCCTAAGGCCAAGAAGACCCTGGCATTAGCCAGGCATCGCCAGCCTAAGGCCAAGCAGACCCTGGCGTTAGCTAGGCATCGCCAGCCTAAGCGCCTGGTGTACGTCAGGTGATGCTGAAACCCTGTTCGACTTGCCCAACTCGCCTGCAAACTTGTTAGTACCTAAAACCAAAACAAAAAAAGGAAAAATTCTAACTACACTAAAAATCAATTATGAATTGGGTTGCCTCCCAATAAGCACCTGATTTAACGTTGTGGCACGACGCAGATAATTGCACTTAAGGCTCGCTTAACCTTGGTGGCTCGAGCAAATGAGTCATCAACACTACCTTCGCATCTTCCATGCCCAAATAATGTTTTAACCTGTACCCATTGACTCTAAACGTGCGAGAGTCATTTGATGCAGCAATCTCTATGGCTCCGGTGGGGTGAATCTCCACCACACTAAATGGTCCCGACCATCATGACTTTAACTTACCCGGGAATAACCTCAACCTCGAGTTGTATAGCAATACCTTATCTCCGGGTTTAAAACTCCGCTCAAGAATATTTTTATCGTGCATTATTTTCATTCTCTCCTTGTCTAATCTTGTGCTCTCAAAAGCGTGGTAATGAAATTCATCAAGCTCTTGCAACTCTGTGACTCTACTTGTGCCCACAACTTCTATATCAAGATTCAACTGTCGCAGTGCCCATAACGCTCTATGCTCCAACTCCACTGGTAAGTGACATGCCTTCCCAAATATCAATTTATATGGCGTCATACCAATCAGAGTTTTGAAACTGGTACGATAGGCCCAGAGTGCATCATCTAACTTTCTTGCCCAATCCGTTCTTGTAGCATTCACAGTCTTTGTCAAAACACTCTTTATCTCTCTGTTCGACACTTCTACTTGCCCACTCGTTTGTGGATGATATGGGGTGGCAACTTTGTGACGTACACCATACTTTTTTAATAGCTTTATGAAGGCTCGATTACAGAAGTGAGTGCCTCTGTCACTGATTATCGCCCTTGGAGTGCCAAATCGGGCGAATATATTCTTTCTCAAAAAGCCAATTACTCCCTTAGCATCATTTGTCGGGAGCGCTGCAGCCTCCACCCATTTTGACACGTAGTACACAGCTACGAGTATGTATTTGTTGCTATATGAACTGACGAAAGGCCTTATGAAATCGATTCCCCACACGTCAAACACTTCTACCTCTTGAATTGGGTTCATAGGCATCTCATGTCGGCGGGAAATATTCCCAGTTCGTTGGCATTCGTCACAACCTTTCACCCATAAGTGTGTATCTTTGAATACTGTCGGCCAGTAGAAGCCCGATTCCAGCACTTTCGCGGCGGTCCTTACTCCCCCGAAGTGGCCACCATATGGTGATGCATGACAAGCCTGCAAAACAAAAGATTGGTCTATCTCGGGGATACATCTCCGGATCATGTTATCAACACAAATCCTGAACAGGTAAGGCTCATCCCAATAATACATGTGACAGTCACGAAAGAACTTTTTCTTTTGAACATAGGAAAGATCATAGGGGACAATACCGCTTGCCAGGTAGTTTGCAATGTATGCATACCATGGCGCTTCCTCCAATGTCACTGCTAGCAATTGTTCATTTGGGAATGTCTCAGTTATATCTTCTACCTCGACTTTCTTTTCAGCTCCATCCAACCTTGAAAGGTGGTCTTCCACTTGGTTCTCTGCCCTTTTCTATCGCGGATCTCCAAATCAAATTCTTGTAGCAAAATCACCCAACGGATCAAGCGTGGCTTTGACTCCTTCTTTTCTATCAGGTACCTAAGTGCTGCGTGGTCAGTATAAACAAATCACTTTTGAACCAATCAAATAAAACCTGAATTTGTCGAATGCAAACACCACATCCAACATCTCTTTCTCAGTCACAGTATAATTGAGTTGTGCACCACTTAGCATTCTGCTTGCATAGTAAATTGGGTGCACCAGTTTGTCCTTCCGCTGCCCCAGGACTGCTCCTATAGCATAGTCACTCACATCACACATGAGCTCAAATGGTTGCTCCCAGTTGGGTGCAAAAATGATTGGTGCAATCACCAGTCTCCTTTTCAGCTCCTCAAAATGCTAACCTGCAGTCATCATAAAACACAAAAGAATGATCCTTTTCAAGGAGTTTACATAAGGGGTTAGCAATTTTAGAGAAATCCTTTATAAATCGCCTGTAGAACCCGGCATGCCCAAGGAAACTTCTTACTGCCTTAACTGAAGTGGGCGGTGGCAACTTCTCAATCACCTTAACCTTAGCATGGTCAACTTCAATACCCTTACTGGACACTCGATGCCCCAGCACTATGCCTTCTTGTACCATAAAATGGCACTTCTCCCAGTTCAACACCAAATTTGTCTTCATACACCTTTTCAACACTCTTCTTAAATTGTGCAGATAGTCTTTAAACGAATCCCCTACCACAGAGAAATCATCCATAAAGACTTCCATAATATCTTCAACCATGTCAGTGAAAATGGCTAACATACACCTCTGAAAGGTGGCCAGTGCATTGCATAGGCCAAACGGCATTCTCCGAAAGGCAAAGATGTCATACGGGCAAGTGAATGATGTCTTCTCTCTATCCTCAGGGGCTATGGAAATCTGATTGTACCTCGAATACCCATCCAAAAAACATAAGTGAGACATCCCTGCCAGTCTATCCAACATTTGGTCAATGAATGATAAAGGAAAATGGTCTTTCTGGGTGGTTGTGTTCAGTTTTCTATAATCCATACAAATTCGCCAACCCATAACTGTACGAGTTGAGATCAACTCATTATTCTCATTGGGCACTACAGTCATTCCACCCTTCTTTGGCACACACTAAACTGGGCTAACCTAGTTACTGTCAGAGATTGGGAAGATGATTCCCGCATCTAACCACTTGATCACTTCTTTCTTCACCACTTCTTTCATGTTGGGGTTTAGACTTCTTTGATATTCTCTGGAAGGTTTGTGCCCATCTTCCAGTAGAATCTTATGCATACAAAATGTCGGGCTGATCCCCCTAATATCCACAATGGTCCAGCCAATTGCAGTCTTGCATTCCATTAACACCTACAAAAGTTGTTCTACCTGCACATCTAACAAACTAGATGAGATAATAACAGGTAAAGTGGATTTAGGTCCCAAGAAAGCGTACCTGAGGTGAGACGGTAACGGTTTTAGTTCCAACTGTGGTGGCTCTTCAATTGACGGCTTAATTGGAGGTGTTTTTCATTCTTCTAAGTGTAAGGGCCCGAATTCGAGCTCTCTTTTCCAGTACCCTCGTCCTTCAAGGGCCAAAACCCACTTTGCCTTATTTTCACCATTCATTTTTTCTAAGTTCATGAGGCATGCTGCTAGAGGGTCTTTTGCATTCAGAGTCTCATCTTCCTCCTCCAAGATCACATCCATAACTTCTATCAGAGAGCAGTTAGCAAACTCACTGGGTCACCGCATAGATTTTTGCACATTAAACGTTATCTCTTCATCGTTCAATCTCATCTTTAGCTCTCCAGTTTCACAATCAATTAGGGCTCTCCCAGTGGCCAAGAATGGCCTTCCCAAAATTATGGGAATCTCCTCGTCAACCCGGCAGTCTAAAATGACAAAATCTGCTGGGAAAACAAACTTCCCCATCTGTACTAATACATCATCAATGATACCAGAGGGCCTCTTCACTGTCCGGTCGGCCAGCTGTAACAACATAGACGTGGGTCTAGCTCTTCCAATGCCTAACCTTTTGTAGATAGTCAAGGGCATCAAGTTTATGCTTGCCCCCAAATCACAAAGTGCCTTAGCAAATGCATAGTTGCCTATTGTGCATGGGATTGTGAAACTCCCTGGATCAGATAACTTCTCAGCTATGGGTCTTGTCACAACAGCACTACATGTCTGAGTCAGTGTAACCGTGGCCAAGTCTTGAAAGTCGAACTTACGAGACATCAAGTCCTTCATCATTTTTGCATAACCAGGCATTTCCTTTAAGGCGTCAATCAATGGAATGTTTACCTGAATTTGCTTCAACATCTCCAAGAATTTCTTATATTGCTCATCTTTTTTATATTTGGCCAATCTTTGGGGGAAGGATGCTGGAGGCCGCTTCTTTAATATGGTTTGATTTTGAACCTGCTATGGCACTGTTTCTGCTGCCTTCTCTTGCTCTGACTCAGTTTCCTTCGTGACTTCTTTTTCTTTGCTTGTTTTAGCTGGCGCATGTTGTATCGTCACCTCTATTAACCCTATTGAGTCATCTATCTCGATGGGTACTGGCATAAGTGTTTCAGTAGGCTGGCTTTCGTGAGCCATAGAAATTTGTCCTAATTGAATATCAATACCCTTTATCGCTGATTCATGCGAGTCTACCCTCTGTTGCATTTTTCCCGTGGACCCAATCAATTATTGCAGCATTCTGTTGTTGCTGTCCAGCATTCCCTCAAGTTTAGTAAACCCATCATCTGGTCTCATAATCTGTTGTTGTTGAGGTTGTTGATAAGTCAGCTGCTGATTTTGCTGGATGTAGCCCTGTTGCCTTTGGTAAGGCACAACTTGACCCAGTGGTCGCATAGCTCTAAGATTGTTGTTGTTATTGTACTGTTGTTGCGCTGGTCTATATTGTTGATTATGTTGACCCCAATTCTGACCACCTTGCCTTTGTCCCCCATAGTTGGCTACATAATTCATATCTTCCTGATATTGCTGGTTGTCACCTTCCGCACTCCACAAGCAAACATATGATTGGTTAATGCATGGTGTACATAAGCCCCCATTAGTTGTGTCAACTATGTGAACCTGCTGCTTCTGGCCTGATTTATCAATCTTTTTGGTGAGGATACTCATTTGTGTCATTAGAGTGGTCACATTCTCAGCTATGGAGTTGTTTGGGTCCAACACCACTGAGTGAACTACCAGAGTGATCGTGGAGGCTCTAGTCATCCATCCTGAGTTTTGTGCCATCTTATCAAGTAGGATCTTTCATTCTGCCAATGTTTTACTCAGAAATGCTCTACCTGCTGAAGCATCAACATTGGCCTTTAAGCTGTCAGCCAGTCCCATGTAGAATCTATGCCCCAACATCTAATCTGGAATACCATGATGTGGACATTTAACCAGCATTCCCTTGAACCTCTCCCACGTTTCTTATAGTGATTCTGTTGGTCTCTGCCTGTAGCTCAATATATCATCAATCTGTTGGGCAGTTTTATTTGGTGGGTAGAATTTGTTCAAAAATTGCTTGACTAATTCCTCCCAAGTAGTAATGGAATTTATGGGGAGTGAATTAAGCCAAGTCTGAGCTTCTCCTGTCAGCGAGAATGGGAACAACAAAAGCTTTATTGCATCCGGTGTTATGTTAGGTTGCCTTTGCGTTAAACATAGTGACAAGAAATTCTTCAAGTGCTGCTGAGGATCTTTAATGTGTGACCCTGAGAACAGTCCCTTGTTCTGCAACAAATGTAGCATGTTATTTATGATTTGGAATGATTCTGCTTGTATATGAGGGACTGCAATTGCGGTTGCCAAATTGTCGGTGGTGGGTTGTGCCCAATCATATAATGTTGTTTCTGGTACAAGAGGCACCGCACCCCGAATGTTTGGTTCATTCTCATTGTTTCTGTTGTTTATTGGATTTTCTATTCCGTCAGCCATGTTTGGTTCGATTTGTTCTCTCGATTTTCGTTGTTGTTTGTTTCTCTTGTTTGCGTGATTTAGTTCCTTGAAAACTTTCTCACGATCTGATATCGCTTCAAGCAATTCACCAGATCTTGAGGAATTCCTAGGCATGCACCTGTAACACCCAAGACTACAAACGTTAAAATTTCAATGTATTTGGTTTAGAATGAAGAAAATTGACTACACTAAGAATTCTAGCACTTCTTTTAGCTGCAATTAATACCGTTAATTCCCCGACAACGACGCCAAAATTTGATTACGCCCACCTATACCTTATAAAAGGACTAAGCGGTCGATGCAAATATAATCTGGTTTACAAGTCCGGAGTTGAACCCCACAGAGAACTAAGGCTTAACCACAGCCGTTCAATATTGCAAAAAAACACAAGTTCAAATAATTTTCTAGTTATAAAGATTTAATTTTTATTTCTACTAATTAACTAGCAAATATTATAAAGCAGTAAAATTATCAACTAACATGGATGAAATTATAGACAAGACTAAGGAGGTCTAGATTTATGATTTTCCCAATTGTCGGAATCTTTTCCGCTACGTTTCCTATAAATTTGCCTAAGTCTTCTCTATCGACCATGAGCACTCTAACTGTCGTAACTCTCTCCCGAGTAATTACCACAATTTACTAGGCATATTCTCCCGAATTACGCTAGCTGGCATTAAGTACAACTCACTTAGATCGCACTAAGGTTTCGTTATCCCTAAATTCAATTTTAAACCTCCGTATTGATCCCTCATATACGTTTAAGAGTGATGTTGTTCAACAACTACCTAAATATGCACTCTCTCCCGAGTAATACATACTAAATAGGCACAACTAATTAAGGGCCCTTCAATCAACCATAAGAATAATATAGTTGAACAAATTAGAAATACTGCGGCAAATCTATATTAACGTAACAAGAAAATCATCCTTCAATAGGTTCCATCAAAACCCTAGATTAGGAATTTAGCTACTAATACTCATAGTAACAATATCCCAAATATTTTTCATAATTAAAATACAGAGTAAAGATGAAAAGATATAAAAATTGATGATTTTCACTCCCAAAGGGTGATTCCACCATCTCTCCTTGCCTCTGGCTGCAAAACCCTTGGCTGCTGAAAAAACTTCCTCCAAGTGGTGTTTTTAGGTCTATTTGTATGTGTAGAAGAAACCCTAATCATGTGGGCTGAGTCCTAGTCAAACCTGGAACGAATTAAGTCTTCAAAACTCGGATTGGACTTGGCCTCAGGGCTGGCGTCGCCAGTCTAACGCCTGGAATTTGGCTGGCCTCGCCAGGCTAAAGCCTGGTTCAGTCTGGCCTTAGGCTGGCCTCGCCAGGCTAAAGCCTGGTCCAGCCTGGCCTTTGGCTGGCCTCGTCAGGCTAAAGCCTGGTCCAACCTGGCTTTTGGCTGGCCTCACGAGATCTCTCCTTTTCACTGTTCTCGAATACACTTTCAACGTTTAAGTATCCCTTTTGCTCTACTTTCATTTTCAATTCACCTACACATAAAATAGACTCCATTATGCATAAATAAAGTATAATTTATCATTAAAGCATGTAAAATACAAGGTACATAATGTACGCAACTATGGAATTATAGCCACACATCAATTATCAAAGGCAACATTCTCATGTTTATGTGAACAAAACAAAGAAAGATAATCATATGGGCACCTTATAGGAAAAGACAAACTTATACGGACGATTATAATACTTCTAACTTGAGTTATAAACTTGTGAAACTTAATTCAATTTTTCTTTTAATTCAATATAATGACGCGATTGTAATGATAGTCTCTTCATTTACTCGTAAATAATTTTAATTATTACAAAATGTTTAAGTTGAGTGTCTGAAGCATAAAAGTACTATTACTTCACTTATAATTTACCAGCTCACTTCTAAATGTAATAAATTGTTCAAAATTATGTAATGGAAAGTTTTTTTCTTCAGGGACGAAACTGATCTTCACTGAGAGTTTAAAAGATATTATGATGAATCTATCTTGAGGGTAGGATCTTTCCTATTTGATTTCCGCCTAATAAGAATATACCTTTTAAAATGGTATGAATAATGTTAGAATGTGTGAGATGATTTATATTAAATTTAAGGGATGAAAATACAAGCTCCAAGTTAATTGTTGCAGGTCGAGGTTATCATATGAACAACTAATATTAGTTACATAAAATAGGATTGTCATACCAAATATTCAACGCGATAATTTTCTTACTGATATATTTCAACATGTAGATTATATTTGAATATGAGCAACATCGGCTATGGTTGCAAATACTTCATGTCAAAAGTTTCTCCTTTGTCTTTAAGAAATTGTAGCCTTTTTATTTTTACAACCGCATACATATCAAGAAGTTGTTGTCGAAGAAGTTGTCGAATGAAAGCAGTAATTTGTAAAAGTTGTATAAGGTCTTCTTTAGGGTGGCTAGTATATCATAATCAATTTCATGGTGTAAAGCTGCAAAAAGAATAATAGTTATTTGTGATAGAGATATTTAATAGTTACTAACATCAAAAGGTTTTTATTGATATCATTGTTGCACGTACAATGACAGTTTGTTCGATTCAAGATTATGACTCCTTTCATCTGTAAATTTGACAAAAGAATATTAGTTGAATAGTATAAATTATATAATTGCGTAAGTATAACACGATAATCTTGTGGCAAATCTAACATCCATTACACACTATATAGGCTAATATTTCAAGAAATTAGAACTTTCGGCTTATCTATTAAACTCGTGTAGTAACAAAAGAGGGATTAAAATTGACCAACTAATAAGTGAAATGATACACTTTTTAAACGGGTTAATTAAATCATTAATCCAGATAAATTATTAACTATTTTGTACATGGATTTTTAACAAGGAAAAACACAAGAAAAATAATGCTTCTAAACTTTCAAGTGAAACCTGCAACTGAAGAAACGAGCCAAAACAGGGGGGGGGGGGGGGATTATTTTAAGAAAAACAAAAAATAATGAAAAAATAAATAAAAGGAAGCGAAAACGTTAAATAGCTTATACATTATTCTACTAATCTTCAATTGTCCAGATCATCTAGGAAAATCATAATAATATAGCAAAAACTTACTTCTGGAAAACGTGAAGTGCTTTTGCCAAGGATAGCCGCAATAGATTTTTAGGGAAAAGGGAACTTTTAACATAACAAGAAAAATAGTATAATGTGCCTCAGTGATTAGAAAGTATGTTATGCAATTTTATAGAGTAAAGAAGGTAAACAGACTCTGCAAAATTGTAACTACCGTGGAAGAAGAAACAAAGATGAAATGGAAAATGCTTTTGAAGGAGTAATAATTAAGAAATTTACTGTCTGTACTAATTATAGGTAGATGAACAATTCTCCATCTTCAACCACTTTAATGTAATAATAAAGAGTAATTGTTTTGTGGAAGATCATATATTTTATTAGGGACAAAATCGTAACTTAGATTTAAAAGATATTATCGTAATTCAACTTTGAAGATAAAACCTTTTTATTTTTAGTATAATATGATAATATAATGATAACGTTGACTTGTTTCCTAACCAAAACTTTTTTTTTTTTTTGGTTAATGCAGTGGTAAAGAAATCACAGCTAATGAAGATACATATTATATAATAATGCAAGTTGATGGCTCAAAATCAATGTTGTGTCATACAGTATATTGAATCCCCAATTTATTGCATTTCATTAATATAGCCACTGAATGGTTAAGAAAGGAAAATAAGTTTTTAAAGTAATTGAATGTTTGAGCTTTTTGTCTTATGGGCGATTTTCTTTCTGAGAAAATATAAAATTAAAAAGCTTATCTCACCAAAGAGTAAAGAGAAACCAACAGGGGTTTGTTTATTGCTGAATTAGTTGCCATATTAAACCAAGGTAACGTGTATATAAGTAGTTTAGACTATTTAATTATTCACAAATTCATTGAAAGATGAAGGATACGACTAGGTATATTTTAGTGAAGTATGAGAACTATAAATAATAGATTTTCTTGAATCTCAAGGTATGAAATGCTATAATTTGAGTCTTTTCAAATACTATCTCCCTAAAGATATCACATGGAGTCTCTAATTACTTCTGCACTTTTTTTATTTATTTTTAAATGGGCGATTTTCTTTGCTAACTACCATTAGATGTAAAGGCTGTTTCTTTTGGTACTTCCTTTACATAAAGAATTTGCTTGGTGTTATTTTTAGAAGACTTTTTCTAATAGTCAAGATTAAAACCATTTATTGCTGGCCCTTAATAACCGAATAGAAAAAAGCGACTACAATGGAAGAACATATAATAAGGTAAGTTGAGTGGCTCAAAGTTCCATATCACATTATATTATTTTTATCCCTGGTTCTCTATATTCATTATTGTCATCTGTTACAATTTTTTAACAATGGAAAGCTTTAAATTCAATGTTCAAGAGGTATTTAGATTTGACAGTATAATGATTTATTAATTTTTTTTACCAATTCATGACCTCGATCCAGTTTATTATTTTTGATTTTTGAATAAGTATATGCATTGGCGTATTTGTTTACTTTTTATAACTATATCTTAGTCGCCACAAAAGCTACTAATAAAATAATAATTGCACTGCAATAGGAACAGTTGCATGCATGTTCACATTGGTCCAAGCTGGAGCGCAGATGTACATTCAAATTGGTCCAAGCCTGTGCCAAAAACTTTCAAAAACATTAAATATAAAATAAAATTATTTGGATTAGCCAATATTTTTTATGAGAAAAATAATCTTTTAAAGATTAATCTATTTGGCTTCAACAACTCAATCTTACAAGTTACATGTCTACTGCCTTGTATGCTAGAGATATGACTTGTGTCCAAATATCATATTTCTTCACTTCCTCAAACCTCATCGTCATGTTGGTTCACAACTTTACCTAAGAATGATCTTAATAGAGCTAAAGATCAGCTATTGGCACAATTTGAGGTGAAATTAGGAAAACAAATTGGTATGTTTGCTGTCCAAATCCTACCTTCACCACAGTAAGCCTTAAGAAAATTGGCTGACAGTCTTGCTTGGGGATCTTCAGATTTTGGAAACAAAACAGGGAGTTGACCTTAATATATTCAGTTTTTTCAGTTAACATCAGGTAAACTTCATTTTTCACAACTCATAGTCATCTCTCTCTCTCTCTCTCAATACTGACTCTTGCTCTCCCTTCCCTCTAGAATCCCAGATGGAGGCGATTTTGGGGCCTGATTCGGAGCCATTTGAAACCTTTATTTCCGATCACATGTCGAGCTCCGAGGAAAATGATTCGGAGGCTAAGTTGTCAATGTTCAACATGATAAAGCACAAGGATCCCGAGTCTCTTGCTATTAAGCTTTGTAACTTCCTCAGCTCTTCACAAAACATTGATTCCCGTGAAAAGTGTGTTGTCCTCCTAAGTAAGTTGCTTACTGCTGATGATAATGACTTGTGCAATACTTGGCGCAATCTAAGTGTCTCTACTCAATCCACCATCAAATGCACTCTCCTTAATCGTATTTCCCAGCTTGAAGAATCAAAATCCATCATCGTAGAGCTCCGTGGCACTGTTATGGATCTAGCTGCTTCACTTATACCAGATAATAACTGGCCCGAATTACTGCCATTCTTGTACCAATGCCTCACCTCCACTTCAAGCAACAAGTTAAAAGAGTCGGCTTTCTTAATTTTTGCTTACCTAGCTGACGACATTGGTGAAATAATGGTCCCTAATTACGTAAAAATGTTGCACCCTTTATTTCTTAATACACTGAATGACGATACCCTCAATGATCTCGATGTGAGAATCGCTGCCATGAACGCTGTCATCAGCTTTATTCAGTGCATACCTAGTTCAAATGAAAAGGAGCGGTTTCAAGATCTCTTGCCAGGTATGATGAAGACGTTGACTGATGGATTGTGCAATGGTGATCAGGAGGATGCAGCAAAGGACGTGCTGGATCTTTTCATTGAGTTAGCTGAGAATGAGCCTAAATTCTTGAGGCGACAACTAGTGGTTGTTGTGGGCTCAATAATGGAGATAGCAGAGGCTAAGAGTTTGGAAGAGGAGACGAGGCACTTGGCAATTGAGTTTATGTTAACTTTGGTTGAGGCCAGGGACAAGGTCCCTGGCATGATGAAGAGGGTGCCACGGTTTACAGACACTTGTTTTGCTATCTTATTGAATTTGTTACTGGATATTAAGGATGAGCCTAGCTGGCATAGTGCGAACACCGAGCATGAGAATGCAGGGGAAAGGGACAGCTATGGTTTTGGTAAGGAGTGTTTAGGCCGGTTTTCTAAAGCATTAGGTGGCAAGACTGTTGCTCCTATTGCCATAGAGCAGCTGTCTGCTTATTTGGTTGCCCCTGAGTGGGAGAAACGACATGCAGCTCTCATTGCACTTGCTTCTATTGCTAAAGGTACCTCAAAGGTATAAATCTGATGTCTCATTAGTGTATTTATCATGATTATGTTGCGATTACTGTGTAGCATTGATGAGGTGCTTCTTTGCTTGCAAACTTCTAGGATATAAGGTAGTTCCCTTATTTGTCTTAGTTTAATTTTCTTAGGCTATTAGCTTGAACCCATGGTTTATCTGTTTATAGGTGATGATCAAGTATTTGGAGCAAATAGTGAATATGGTTTTGCGTTCTTTCCAAGATCCTCATCCTCGAGTCAGATGGGCAGCTATTAATGCAATCTACCAGCTGTCGACTGATTTCTGTCCAGACTTGCAAGAACAGTATCATAACCAAGTATTGCCTGCATTAGCTGCAGCTATGGATGATTCTCAAATTCCACGATTGTAGGTTTGACCAATGGTTGAATCACTTCATGGTTATTGCAGACTTCCCAAAATAAAATTGCTGTTATAAAAGTATAAATTATTATTGATACAGAAAAAACCCAGCAAAAGTATCTATCTTGCTGCACCTTTACGATGGGTTGCATATTCCATAAAGTTGATGATCTATAAATTTGCATAAGAATTCGTAGGATTGATGTGTCATTACTGCTTCGTTTAGTTCATGATGCCACCAAGGTTACTCTTTTTACCCTTTTTGGCATTTTCATAGGCACTTGCAGCTGAAGCTGTCATGAATTTCTGCAGATCTGAAAAGCCAGAAACTCTGATACCCTACTTAGATGGAATACTCAACAGAGTGTTTGTACTTCTACAGGTATGCAAATATAGAGGCCACCATGGTATAAAGTTAGATTACTGCTGACAAGTTTAAGAGATTAATGCTGTTTTTTTCCTACTCATTTCTGTTGTTTGAAATGCAGAAAGACAATCAAATGGTTCAGCAAGCAGCATTAAATGCATTGTCTGCTACAGCTGATTTGTCTAAGGTATTTACTTGCATTTATTTTTGATTCAATATGATGGATAATGATGGCTAATGTATTATTTGTACTTCAACAGGAGCACTTCCAAAAGTACTATGATTCTGTAATGCAATATTTGAGGACTATCCTGGTAGATGCAAATGATAAATCTAATCACATGCTTCAAAGCCAAGCCTTGGAGTGCATAAGCATAGTCGGGATGGCTGTAGGCAAGGAGAAATTCAGAAATGACTTTAAGCAGGTCTTCTCCCAACTATCCTCAATACTTCTTTGTGCCTGTACATGCGATGCAGAACGCATATGTTAGAGCTTTTGGGAGCAACGAATTGTGACTCACACATTTTCTCCTACTAGTTCCTTTTTGGTCCTAAATTCTGACTCTACTTTGGAACTCCTTTTCTTCTCTCTGTGGCACGGTGGCCTGATCTTGTTATTCATTTCTCGAAGTGGAATATTATTCTTATTTTATTTTTGTTGTCATTAAAGGTTATGGAAGTGCTTAAGTCATTACAAGAATCACAAGCAAAAGAGTTTGATACTATTGTTCGCAGTGTACAGGTATGTATTAATCCTATGATTTTACGGGCTTAAAACTTTTTCTCTAGACTGACCTTTCAGTATTTTCTCGATCTCATTGCAGGCATACGGTAGAATTTGCCAGTGCATGGGAAAGGATTTTCTTCCTTACATGAGTACCATCATCCCTCCTTTGGTTGAATGTGCTCAGCTTGAGCCCGATAAGACCGTATCCTCAGATAAATTAGATGATAGGTAAGCTTTACTTATGGAGGTTTGGCATTTTCTTTTAGTTATGAAGTTCATTTGGATTTTTTTTTCTTTCTTAATTTGGATTTTTGCTTTCTTTTCTAGACAATCTGGGATAAACGACTGAATCAGCAAAAGCCTATGTGCACTGTGGTCTTATAGTCTTCTAACGGAAAATAATCTTTACTTTCTATACTACTGCGTCATATTCACTCTAGTTGCCAACAGTTGCTGAGCTCATTGATCTATATTGATGATTCACTAAATTAAGCATTTCTATTTGTTGGGAATAAATCTCCACAGAAATAATATTCACGGTACTAAAAACGGAATAATAATGTAGCATTGAGATACGGTAATTAACAAGAATAAAAGAGTGACAACGACACCAAGATTTTTACGTGGAAAATCCTTTTGAATAAAGGATAAAACCACGGCCCCGAGACGAGCAACTAATATCACTATAGCAAGGAATTTTACACTTTATAGGTCCGAGCAAAATACTCCAAAGATCACTACAACACTCAAAAGAAATAACCCTTTTTTGATATTCCCACCTCACTACAATATCGTTCACTCTCTATTTTTCCTCTACACAGTCTATTTCTCACAATACCTGAGAAATACTCTCTGCAACTATTGTGTTGCTTCTCTTTCTGTGTGATGAAATGAAGAAGCCGAAACTCTCCTTTTACAGGAGAAATAGCCTACCTCTTCAACCAATCAGAATGAAGGATTGGTTGAAAATTTGCAATGCAATTTTTTTCTTTCTTCCGCATAACAATTTGACATTTTCCTTCTACATCCTACCATTTTTTGACAATGCAAAAGAGAATAGCTGCCAATCAAACTTAATTTATGGGATGGACCCCACACTATTTGTGATAGATTTTAAGAGTATCATATAAATTTACAATTCTTAGGAGGAATACCATTATTTGATTAGTGTATAAATGATATGGAGTCGGCTAAGCTATAACTTATTTTTCTTACTTTTTGATCAGTAAAGAATTTGTTATCAGTGGAGAATCTAAAGGGGAAGTGCACTGTAGACAATCAAGTAATAGAACACCAAAAAACTGTACCATGATTCATAGTAGTCATATCGTGCTCCTGACCCTCTTAAGATATCCCCTTATAATGGTGTTGTATTCTTTATTACTTTAATCTTGAGCATGTTCTGTTTCCTTCCTAATTTCTATGCTTCTTCCTGCTAAAAGATCTCTTTTTCAATATATGCAAATAGCTTCCTGTCCCTCCTCCTCGTTATCTCCAACTTTTACTCAATAATCATTAAATTGTTGCCATTCAATGCATGAAATTGTCTCTGTTTAAATCTGCAACTTAAAGTAGCATAGGATGTCCTCTAGAATATCAAAAATCTGACCCGCTGATCTGTATTGCTTTGATATCTGTGAGACATGATGTCAACTAGTTTACTGCATCCTGGTTTTAATCAGTATTAGTAACCCAGTAAAAGATAAAGTTTTACTCACCCAGTTAATAGCTTTGATATCTATCAGACATAGGATTTCTTGTTATTTCTTTTACTTTACTTATCACTGCTAAGACTGCTAGGGAGAGGTGGTTATTCGGGCTATTAAGGATCTTGCTTAAGTTTCACATTTTGCAGCATACACAAAGTCAAGTTTGGGAACGAAATAATATGTGTCAAAGGAAGTGACCTCCTAGCAGGGAAATCTGTAGCCTGTAAAATCCTTGCTTTATATGCTCAGAAATTGGAAGAAGACTTCTACCCATGGATTTCCCAGGTTAGTATGAATAATCACTTGCATGTTTACTTCATTTTTTCTGTTAAGTGGGCTCAAATAAATCAATTGAAATCTATGGCTTAAATCATGAAACAGGCTGCTTCAATTTTTGTTCCCCTACTGAAATTCGATTTCAACAATGATGTCAGGGAAGGTGCTAGTGCTGGTAAAAAGAATCTCATGAATTTCGTATGGCTTTCTTTATTTTTCTTTGGCTTCCTCCAATTCCTTATGAGATGTTTTAAATTGTGGTGGTTAAGCATTGTACTTCCTGTTGCATTCCGCTAAACTGGCGGTAGACAAAGGGACTGCTCAAGGTGGAAACCAGGCGTACCTCAAGCAGTTATCTGGCGATATAATACTGGCTATTGGGGACACTTTATATTCGGTTACCTTCAACACCTTACTATTTACATTTTCTCTTTCTATGGGGAAAAGGATTGAGCTCATTTATCTGAATACTGAGAAACTAACACATGTATATCTATCTCATCTAGGAGCATGAGACAGAGGTATGTGCAACTAAATTGAGTGGATTGAAAGAGTGCTTAGAGGTATGTCATGTTAAGTTGGTTTCAGCACTTTGATCCAAGTTTTCAGTGTTTTCTTATGTTGATGCTGTGCTGATTTTGAGCTTCTTATGTCCATTATCATAAGCAAGACACTTGTCCAAGCTTATAAGAATGGTAGGTACTCTACGAGATATCTCTTTAGAAATCTTAGTGATACATAGCGAGACTTTAGGGCAAGATTAGTTCATTTAACAATGAGCTCGGAGTTTGACACAGGGGCACCAGCAGTGGCTAGTTCATCTGAAAGAGACCGAATAGCTTGAAGATATTCGGTAATGGAGCGATAGTCTTTGGTAATCCGGGCAAGTTGATCACGCAGGCTAAAGGTTCGGGTTTGGGACATGTTTGCATAAGCAGTGTGCAATGCGTCCCAAGCCGTCTTAGATGAGTGTGCCGCAGCGACCATGGAGGCAATGGTGGGGTCAACATAAGCCATAAGGGCATTTTGAATGAGTTGGTCTTGACGGAATTAAGGTGCGTAGTCCGGGTTGGGGGATATGTTTGTGCCAAGGGTGATAGTACGGTTAGGAGTCAGGCTTAGATCCATCAAGGTGACCATAAAGGTTATGATGATGCATAAGTATGGAAAACTGAGCTTTCCAAGTGGCAAAATTGTGGCTGCCACTAAGTTATTAGGTAGTTGGGAGGTGGGATTGAATTGAACTATGGTATTGGTGCCAGCGGTGTTGTCCGCATTGACATCTGTGAAATTGTTTCCATTCTTGGCCATTGAAAAAGGAATTTGGTGTAGAGGAAAAAAAATTAGATCGTACTCGTTAGAGTTGTATAGGCTCAGATACCATATAAAGACTTAAGAAATGATGGAAAAACCTTGTTCTGTATTGAATAGCAAGCTGAGTATATATACAAGTTTATCTAAGACTACTCCTTTGTCACGACCCAAAATCCAACTAGCCGTGATGACACCTAACCCAACCCGCTAGATAAGCCAATTTACAATAATCCAATACCAATAAGATTTACTGAGAAAATAAATAATAAAATAACTGAACTTTTATACACTCTCCAAGGACTGGTAGTACAAATCATGAGCTTCTAAGATTTAGAGTTTACAAAGTTTGTACGAAATAAATACATCATCTGTTTGAAATATACATGAACATATTAATAATTCTAAAGCTACCAAGAACACGAGTCAGTTGTGACCGGATCGCATGTACATCTTCAATGCCAGCTCCCGCCATACACAACAACATCATCATCCAAAATCTGCACGCAAGGTGCAGAAGTGTAGTATGAGTACAACCGACCCCAAGTACTCAATAAGTAAGAAACCTAACCTTAGATTGAAAGTAGTGACGATCTTGGACAAAGGTCAGATTCCCACACCAATAACCAGAAACAACTCGTAACAATATAATAATAATAATAGTACAAGAAATAACTCAAAGATGCTCAGCTCAGCTCGTTCACAATCACGGAAAATAGGCAAGCTTTCAAGTATAACAGTAAAAACCAAATCTTTTACCGAAATCACCAAAATATGAGTAAGTCAGAAATGTGTGATTTTTCCCAAAAACTTTCAACAACAGGTAAATGTTTCATTATCAGATCGCATGAGGAAAATGCATCTCTATGCATGTATGTCAATGTGTATGTGAAGTAATGAATGACGTAATACCGTACAACATGAGAAAAATGCATCTTTATGCATGTATGTCAAGTGTGCATGTCAAATGCAATACAACATAGTGATAAAACCATGTGCATACTCTCAGAGTATCAATTCACTCAATCCTCACAGTCACTCAATCCTCCCAATCACTCGACACTCGGTCTCGACACTCACACTCGCAGTCAGTTGGTACCTGCGCTCACTGTGGGTGTGCAGACTCCGGAGGGGCAGATCCAGCCCAAACGCTATAATAAGCCAATTATGGCATGAATCTATAAAACATGGTGCGACGTGCAGCCCGATCCCATAAATATCCTCACAATCAAGCCATCGGCCTCACTCAGTCATCGATCTCTCCAGTCTCTTGGGCTAAAAAATGTCATGAAAATCAGCCCAGAAACGATGATATAATATGTCAATGAATAGCAACAGAGACTGAGATATGATATGAAATTTTCAAACAAATTTTCGCTTCTGCGGTCTCGCGTGTGCGACCAACCTTCGCTTTTATGAACAGGCCCAAAGCCACAGCCCATCGCTTCTGCGAACAATTTCCCGCTTCTGCGGTCGCGCTTCTACGCAAAATGCCCCGCATTTGCGACCACTCGCCAACATTCCCTTTCTGCTCTTGCGATAAAATGTTCGCATCCGCGCCTTCGCATATGCGACAAAAACTCCACATGTGCGGACTCCTGGCCAGCAGTGCTCTTCGCTTCTGCGCTCATGGGCTCGCTTATGCGACCATCGCACCTGCGCAGTACCAGTCGCAGGTGCGGAACACCAGAACCAGCAACTTTAGAAAATTCAACTTAGTCCAAAAATTATCCGAACCTCGTCCGAAACTTACCCGAGCCCCTCGGGACCCCATCCGAATATACCAATAAGTCCCATAACATAATACGGACTTACTTGAGGCATCAAATCACACATAACAACATCGAAATGACGAATCGCACCATAATTCAAACTTAGCAAATTTTCGATTTTTTGATTTTCAAAACTTGTGTCGAACTATATCAATTCAACTTGGAATGAACTCAAATTTTGCATACAAGTCATAAATGACATAACGAAGCTACCGCAATTTCCGAAACCAAAATCCGAACCCGATATCATCAAAGTCAACTTCCGGTCAAACTTATGAACATACCAAATCTTCAAATTTCCAACTTTCGCCGATTGACGTCGAAATCTTCTAGAAATATCCAAATGAAATTTCGGGCATACACCGAGTCCAAAATCACTATACGGACCTAACGAAGTCATCAAAAATCTGATCCGAGGTCGAATACTAGAAAGTCAAACTTGGTCAACTCTTCCAACTTAAAGCTTCAAACATGAAATTCGTTCTTCCGCACTAATTCCGAAACACCTGAAAACCAAAACCGACGATTCACACACGTCATAAAATATCATATGAAGCTATTCAAGACTTCAAATAATTGAAAGGAGCGTAAATGCTCAAAACGACCGGTCGGGTCGTTACAATATTGTATTAGGAGATATTCAACGTAAAGACTATATCAAAATAAACTAACTGAAAGATACTCTAAATGAGAGGATAACTTTAGATCTACTTGTGTAACTAATAGGATAAACATAAAAGATAAAGACTACTTCTAGTAGATGAGAACCGGTAACAATCAGGTAAGAGGAACTGTTGTTCCAATAATAACTTGCTTAGTAAGATCTTCAGGGATCAAGTAGAATATGAGCTTCATCTGACTTGATTCATTTAGTCTGTGAGCACATGCAGAACTTATAGTTCTTCATATAAAAAGACATACTTGGACCATAATAAATGCTTAAGATTTGAAACGTGGCCTAGAATCTACCATAATCTCATAATTATAAAAGTTCTCTTGGCATGAATAGGTAAGACTGACATAAACAGATTCTTAACCATGTAGTAAATTACCGTTAAGACAACTTATGAAATGTTTCATGATTACTGTCTAAGCAAAAAACAATATTAGTTGTAGAAATTTAGTTAGAACGATAATTATTCACTTGGTATGGTCCTTTTTGTGTCTCCTTACAGATCTGTGGACCACTTCTCAATGAAGATCAGGTTCATAGCATCATTGATGAGATAAAGCACGTCATTATAGAAAGTTCACATAGAAAAGGAGAACTCACAGAGAGAGCAAAAGCAGAAGACTTTGATGCTGAGGAAGCTGAATTGCTAAGGGAGGAAAGAGAGCAAGAAGAAGAAATTTTCAGCGGTGTATGGTCGATAGACATAACTCATGACACCATGTTGTCTTTATAGAACCTTTCACTTGAGGTTGTTCTTGATTCACATAAACATTCGTTTTATCAGGTTGCTGAAATATTGGTTACATTGATCAAATCATTCAAAGCTTCTTTTATGCCTTTCCTCGATGAGCTTTCACCATATCTAATGCCTACGACGGTGAGTTTCCACTCACGATAACTACCGTCAAGTTAACCTGCTAGGTTGTTTTCCATTTATATTTCTCATTCTTCTTTCTTTTTCCCTGTTTGAAGGGCAAGGATAAAACAGCTAAAGAGAGAAGCATATGTATTTATATCTATGATCAACTTATGGAGCATTGCGGTGAAGCAGCTCTAAAGTAGGTCTATCTTTGTGAGTTTTTCTTAAATTGGATCATAATTCTGATAGTTACTTCTTTGTCTAAACTAGGTACTATAATATGTATCTTCCTTTTCTTTTGGACGCATGCAACGACGACAGTTCAGATGTTAGACAGGTTTAATTTGTGTATCTTAGTGGTTGGGACAGTTTTCAATCAAGTTACAATTGCTATTTGATTCATCCGAACACCATTGATGTCATGTTTAGAATGCACTTTATGGACTGGGGCTTTCCGCTGAATATGGTGGTTATGCTTTCAGACCTTTTATTGGAGGTATTATATTGTTCACCCTGTTATTCTGACCCTTTACATTATGGAGGATGAGACAATTAGGAGTGATATATTTTGGTATTTAATCAATCCCATGATTTCAGAAGCTCTTTCAAGGATCAATGTAGTCATTACGCATCTCAATGCTCTTGAACCAGAGAATGCAGAGGCATATGACAATGCTGTTTCTGCACTTGGTAAGATATGTCAGTTTCATCGGGAAACTATTGACTCAGCGCAGGTACATCTTTCTAGGGATTAATCTCTAACTTTTTATTGTTCATGCATTGTAAATATACCTCAACTCATACGTACTCGAGCTATTCTAAATTATCGGGTTTAGATTTTGGGTACTTTGATCACTCCGAACTTCATCAACAGTTTTCTTCTTACAACAACAACAACAACAACCCAGTATAATCCCACTAGTGGGGTATGGGGAGGGTAACATCAGCAGACCTTACCCCTATCCTGGGGTAGAGAGGCTATTTCCGATAGACCCTCGGCTCCCTTCCTCCAAGAACTCCCCACCTTGCTCTTGGGGTGACTCGAACTCACAACAGTTTTCTTCTTATAGATTTTAAAATCTGAACGTCACTATACCAGCCCGATAAATGATTGCAATAAACTAGGATTAGAGATGCACTGTGCTCGTCTTAAGTCTTAATCACTCATATAGTTATTTACAAGAGTTCTCTATAATTATCAATTAGCTCTTTAGTTGTAAGCATGGATACTTTTTTATTAGTAAAATTAAAATATGCTTGTAATAGCTAAGCTTTTTAAATATTAGTTCCAAAACTGCATGGAGGTTTCCATTACCCCAGTTATATATTTAGCTTTTCTTTTCCTATCTTTCCAGAAATGAAATTGTTTTTCTAATGTAGATGCATATATGCTGGGATAACAACTTAGTTCCTCTTCAGATAATACCTGCATATATAGTTCTAGTGGTTGGTTTCCCTTCCAACTTATTTAGCTTTTAATAACCTGTAGCTGAGGGTATTTAGTCAGCTTAAGAAAAGGAAATTTTAGACACTTTCTACGTGTTAAAAAGAAACTTAAGAGATTTTTATGTGTGATAACATACATTATCAGTACCTCGGCTCTACGTATTAAAAGGAAAATGGACTGCATAGTGACTGATATTTGGTGCAACTGGTTTGAAAGAGAGAATTGATCATTGAATCATATGAATTTCATTAAGCCATGGGCAGCCTTTCAATACAATGAAACTGACTTCCTAAATGTGCTATTTTGACGAAGGAGACTTAACAACAGCTTATCCTAACAAAATGCTAGAGAAAAGGTCAAACTTATACAACTTAACAACATATTTCCTTTTGTTTATACCTTTTTAGAGGAGTATGTCACAGTATGCATATGCTCACTATGTCATTGTTTTGGTAAAGCATATAGCTTTTGATCTTCCAAGAAAAAATGATGCTTTTCCAATGTACATATTCTTGTTAAAGTACCACTAAATTCTCATTCCAAGTTTTATGGTAGATCATTGCTTGGTTGAATTGTCTTCCTATAAAAGATGACAAGGATGAAGCCAAAGTAGTTCACGACCAGCTCTGTTCAATGGTTGAGAGGTACTGGAGTAATTTTATCATCACCTGGTCTTTACTATTTGGAGTTTTCCATGTTATCTTAGCATTGTTCACTTATGTAACTTCATTTATAATTTGTTTCACATACAGTCAAGTAAATTCCAGTAGAATCACCCCAAGCTTATGTACATGTTAAATTTGTGCCTTAACCACCATCATCCAACAATGAAATTGAGAGAACTAGACTTAAATTTAATGTATGAGGTAAAACCATGTCAGTCAAGTTTAAAATCATTTTAAAGTTCTGATTCAATGCCAATATGCAGTTTGTTCGGATTCGATGACTAGCTTTCTTATACTAAATATCTAATTTCCTACACTTTACTGGGAAGAAATGGAGCTTAGGCCTAACTCAACCTCAAAGGCAGAGAGGATTGCGCAAATACGTATAAAGAGACCACAATCCATTCCCTCAATCAATGTGGGACTTAACATTTCCTAACTTATTCATACAAAAAGCTCCTTAGTATTTGATATATTTCCTTTGTCATACATTTATTTAGTGTCAATCTCTGCAGGACAGAATGCATGTGTGCCTTGGTGCCTGGACAGAAGTGTCACCTAAGCGACATGAAACATCCAATATGCATTCACCTAGCTGCAGGGCTTAAATGTGTATCAAACATGTCTTCAGAAACATTATTTTCAATATAATGTAACATCTCATAGAACATAAACTCAAAATAATCCAAAAGAAACGAACAGCAGTAGCGGCAACCTAATAAATCAATAGTGTAATATGGCCAAATTTTCATGACATTTACCGGGACATAATATCCATTATTAGGCTAAGGATTTCTTGCTATAAATAGAGGAGTTTCTCCTCATTTGTAGACACACCAACAAGACTTGAGTCTTCATTTCTTGTTTCTTCCTTTCTTCCTTTATTAAGAGTGTTTTGTATGAGAGTTAGTGTTGGAAAGCACTTGTGTGGACCCTTTCTTTGGAGTGATCTTGTGAGGTTATTCCCTTAGGGTATTTGGGATTAATTAGAGTATTTACTCTAATTTTGTACTCTCTTTTGTACTCTTATTGTTATAGTAAATTGCCCCTCTCCGCTTGTGGACGTAGGTCACTTTGACCGAACCACGTTAAATTTGTGTCTTCTTTATTTACTTTAATTGCCGTTGTTATCAACTTCCATTGTCTTTGTTATTGACATTATACCGTTGTTTGGCTATATTCCGCAATACCCGGGTTCCCGATCCTAACAAATTGGTATCAGAGCCGGATCTAACCGGGTTTATTTTAGTAGCCAATATGGCTCTAATAAAGACCTATGTTGAGAAATTTGACCGAAGTGCAAACTTCGGAATGTGGCAATTAAAGATGGAAGCTATCCTAATTCAGGATGGCTTAGACTTGGCGTTGCAAGGAAAGGAGAAGAAGCCGGATAAAATGACGGATGAGGAGTTTGCCATCATAGATAAAAGGGCAAAAGCAAGTATTATTTTAAATCTCTCAAATGAGGTTTTACGTGAAGTTTCTATAGAAACCACAGCCAAAGGCATGTGGGAAAAATTGAAAACCTTATATATGAAGAGGACGGTGGAAAATAGACTTTACCTGAAGCAGAAGCTTTATACAATTCGTATGGGTGAAGGTACCTCTATTCTCTCTCATCTTGACACCTTTGATTCCATTCTTATGGATTTGAGTAATATAGATGCTGAAATTAAAGATGAGGATCAAGCCGTGTTACTGCTTTGTTCTCTACCCCCATCTTTTAAGCATATAAGAGATACTATGCTTTATGCAAAGGATAATATCTCTTATAAGGATATTAAATCTATCTTAAAATCAAAAGAACAGATAGATAGTGATATTACTGGGGAAGCTAGTGGAACTCAAGCGGGAGTTGGCTTGTTTGTTAGGGGCAAATCCGACTCCAATTCCAGATACAATAATTTAGAGTGTCGCTATTGTCATAAGAAAGGTCATAATATTTCTGAATGCTATAAACTGAAAAATAAAGAAAAGCATAAAGAAAGAAAAAATGAGCACAAAAATACTGACACCGCCGAAGCTAGTGTAGCAACTGATGAGATTGAGGGAACTATATTTTTAGCAACTGAAACTAGTTTCAGATTAGTCAATGAGTGGATTTTAGATTCCGGTTGTTCATATCATATGTGTCCTAGCAGGGACTTGTTTTCTACATATGATTCAGTTGCAGGTGGAGTTGTCCAACTAGGTAACAATGTTACTTGTAACGTTATTGGCAAAGGTATAATTCAGGTAAAAATGCACAATGATGTGGTGAGAACTCTCACCGATGTTAGATATGTTCCTGAGTTGAAGAAAAATCTCATATCTTTGGGCACTTTAGAATCCCTTGGGTGCAAATTCACTAGTGAAGGTGGAGTTTTAAAATTTTTTCAAGATGCTCTTGTGATCATGAAAGCACACAGATCTGGTTCGTTGTATACTTTATTGGGCTCCACTGTTATAGGCCCTACTACAGTTTCGGTATCAGACAACTTGTCTGATTTTGATGGCATTAAATTTTGACATATGCCCATTGGGGCTTTTGCGGAGAAGGTGGAGCAAATTTACTATATCAGCCAAAATTAGGCCAAGGTGGAGATTTGTAATATGGCCAAATTTTCATGACATTTACCATGACATAATATCCATTATTAGGCTAAGGATTTATTGCTAAAAATAGAGGAGTTTCTCCTCATTTGCAGACACACCAACAAGATTTGAGTCTTTATTTCTTGTTTCTTCCTTTCTTCCTTTATTAAGAGTGTTTTGTATGAGAGTTAGTGTTGGGAAGCACTTGTGTGAACCCTTTCTTTGGAGTGATCTTGTGAGGTTATTCCCTTAGGGTATTTGGGATTAATTAGAGTATTTACTCTGATTTTGTACTCTCTTTTGTACTCTTATTGTTATAGTAAATTGCCCCTCTCCGCTTGTGGACGTAGGTCATCTTGACCGAACCACGTTAAATTTGTGTCTTCTTTATCTACTTTAATTGCCGTTGTTATCAACTTCCATTGTCTTTGTTATTGACATTATACCGTTGTTTGGCTATATTCCGCAATACCCGGGTTCCCGATCCTAACACATAGCATATCTTCTCTGTATTCTCCAAGTTGAAGTAATATTTCAATAGTTTCAGTGGTTAAACTTTACAATTAAGTTAATGATAGAGCAATGTGAACACTGAACAGTTTATATAGATTAATTTGATGTAACAGAATTTTGATTAAATTTTCATCTTGAGTGAAGCCTGTTGTACTAAAAGATGAACTTTCCCGACTCTAAAGATGTAATATGAAGTGTTAATATGTTTTTAGTCTTTAATGTTTTCATCAAATCTTCTGACTCACAGATCAGACAGAGAACTTTGGGATCCCAACTATCTGCACCTTCCAAAGGTTATTTCAGTTTTTGCAGAGGTTAGTTCAAAATAGCAGGTGTAAGAATGAATTGTTCATTTGTGCTTGTTATTAAACAGGTGATTTTGATAGTTACTTTTTTAAGAAAGGAGGCAGAAAACCAGGGCTCGTAATCTAATAGTATCTGTTGGTAGTCCCACACAATTAGAGTCTGATTTGAATTTAAGTTCTATGGTTCAACCTTAAGATTCTTAGCATTGAACCCTTTATATTTTAAACTTATTGGTTCGTATCTACTATTTGTTGTAATGATATTGAATTTTTACATATAAATTTATGCTCCGCGTCAAAAGTACTTCATGCTGCATCCGCCCCTGCACACAATAGGTGTGAGTCTGATTTTCACTGGCCCTTTTTCCCCTTCCCCTTTCTCTGGACCCTATGCAATAGGGAAAAATAAGACACAAGAAAAAAGGCAGTTTGTATCATGTGTTAGTCAGTTGGCAATTAGTGCTCCATCTGTCTATTTGGAGGGTTCATTTGATCGTTTGTTTTTCTTGTTTCACTAATACAGTTGATTAATCTATTGGTATGGCTATCTTACTGTACCGTGACATTTACATCAAATTAACATTTATTCTAATGTAGACATTAAGTAATTGAAAGTTGGTTCTTTTGTAGGTTCTATGTGCCGGAGAGGATCTTGTTACGGAAGAAACTGCAAAACGCATGATTAATCTGTTGAGGCATTTTCGGAAAACAGTACCAGCAGCCACCTGGGAATCAGCATGTTCCTTGCTATTGCCTCAGCAGGAGATGGAATTGGAATCCATCCTATCACCTGAAGAAGATGTTAACATTTCAACCCACACAATGAAATTACTAGTCTTGTGAACTTGTGGGGATCAAATATTTTGATGCTAAATTCTATCTCACAAGCTTAAGGTTGGTCATGTGTAAGGTTCAGAGTTAGTATGGAGAGTCTTGTCTAGTCATTTTCTCGTTATTGTTTTTTGTTGCCAAAGTTAGACTCTTGCCACTATTTTGAGTATTTCCTGCCCTACGTACCTGCTCTATCCGCACACGAAAAAGTGGATATATCCGAAATTCATGATGAAATCGTAAGTATTGGTCACTGGACCGTTTCTTATGGACCTACAAAATTTCAGGTCAATCGGAGTCCGCCAATTTTTTTTTTACAGAATCAGCATGTACTCATCATATAATATATATATATATATATATATATCATCATATTATTTCATATATCATCATATTATATTATAAGTTGGAAGTCCCAAAAAGAAAATTCGAATTACCAAAATATCCATAAGAATTTTGATGACTTTTTTGCACTTTCAAAATCCTAATAACTATTCTATCTTTAAAGTACAAAAATGTAATTTTAAATATAGAGTGCTAGGAAAATTTATGACTGTTCCATAAACATTAAAAATACGTTCAATGTACACAATGTTCTTTGAGGATGTATCTATTACTTTTTGTGGGAATTGATTATGAAATATTTATGTGGCAATTAATAATTCCATCTTTAATACAAAATATAGGAGATTGAAGTGTACGTTTGGAAAGAGGGGGAGACAAAAAGCCAAGAATTGTTTAGATAAATTTGTGTGGCTTTAATTATAATCTCCTTTCGTGGGAATTGGAAATCATTCATTTCTTTGCAGTGAAATTTTTAGATGAGGACGTATTTACAGTAAGTTCAGTATTATTATAGATACATATGTTAACAAGAATGCGACATGGATTTTCTATAAAATAATTTGATTCATCAAGGAAAAGAACAGTATGGAAAGTTAGACCTACTATGTCATAGCTCATTTCCTCAAGGCAAGAATAAGAACAGGAGCTTAACCGAGATCGAGTACTAAAACTTCTTTGGACATAGAACGAAGTTCCTGGATCTTGTATGGTAATGGAAAAATCTTTTAATGCTCATGCTTCATGTTTGAGGACTTCCAGTGGTTTCCTTTTTTTGTTTTTTGATAAATATATTCGTAGGACGACTCATGGATTCAATTTGTGTAACTGCAAAATTAATTGTTCTGTCTTTTATCTTCATATTTCTTTATCATATTTACTAACCACTGTAATTAGTTTATATATTTTTTGGTTTCTATACTGATATATGGTTGTTTCACATCACATGCATCTTCACCTTTTCTCATACTTTTATATTTTTAAATTCTTGATTTATTTATTTCTAACTTTAATTATTAGACAAAAGCTATCTGAGCTAATTATCATTACTCTAATAAAATTAATTAATTAATTAGACTAATTATTTGATAATCACTTTCTTGATTATCAAAAGATTAAATCTCTAATAACATGAATGTTAAAGTTATTAATCTACATAAATTTCGTATCTATTTTGTTTGGATTTTTTGGAATAAGCATGGTTCTTTTTTCCTTTTCTTCTAGGACATTTACCCCATAAAGGGAGCCCAATTGGAAGTAGATTTTAATCTGCAATAAAACGCATTTCAGTTAGAACATATCATTAGCTGTGTCATTGTCTTAAGATCAAACATAGACATGGTCATGTTAAACGCCACATATTCTTAGTGCAAAGAAGCTTAAAATATTTTTCCATGTTGTCATAATTGCGATTCTTCATGTTAAATATTTTTTTTTTCATCTTTGTACCGTGCATGCTTTGTGTCATAGAAATTTGCTTTTTCAAGTTATTTCCGCAAAGAAGTACGTAAGTCATATATAGGACTAAAATATTGTTGGGGATAATGTCAATACGGGTCAACACATTATGCATTATACCACTTTATTTGGACTTCTAAAGCAAATACATAACTCATGTATATCGAATTTACAATTTCAAGAATTTCTATCCGCAAGAATTTTTCCTTTATTGAGTTAGTTAAAAAAAACCAATATTCATTATTTTCAAGAACTTACACTTTTTCCTTTAACGATTTTAATGTTTTGAGTCCAACATATTTTTAATAAGATTTTATGTCACTTTTGATAATTTTGGTACTCATTGATATGAGATACACGCGTAACATGCGTGTCCAGAAACTATCATATCATCGTATTATATTATAAGTGTGAAGACTTTTGGTAAAGTTATTTTACTAAAATATCCTTCAAAAGCTAAACGACCATTTTACCCTTCAGTTTAACAATACTCATTTAACATTGTTGAATAAAAATGTAATTATACATTATAATGAGTACCAAAGATAAAATTGAGCACATTTATTGTATAAACAAGCTTTAGACATTTATTTTTAATGATAATGATAATAATCCTACGTTATCTCTCATTCTAATTTATTACTTGTGCAAATTTCTGAAGTTTGAGTCATAATTCAATTACGATTCATAAATATTGGTAAATCTTTACTAGTGCTCAACATGAATATACAAGTAGAATACATAATTTATTTGGCATTTAACTGATTAGTGAAGGTTATTAATTATCCATAATTGGCTGCTCACTTGACCATTTAACTTCTTTATTATACGTTTATATTTGTAATTCATTATAGCTCTTTGCTAGATCTGTAGACTATTTCACATCCTTGTTATCTTCTTTTATAGATATTGACTCATGTTATGGAGCATATCGGCAATCTATTTTACAAGGAACAATTTTTGTTGAATTTTAATTAAAAAGTTCAAAATATGCTGCTCAATGTCTCAAAGGAGCACCCCCATGGTTATTGGTCACTGTGAGAAAAGCTACTTAGGTGGAAGTGACATATCCTAAAATATTTTAACCTAGATTCAATTGGATAAGATACTTATAAATTGGTATCGTTTTTTTTAGATCTTCAACAGATATCCACAAAAGATCTTTAGAAAATTATTCATTAAAGGTTTTTATTACGAGATATTAAAGGTCTCATAAATTTTATCCTCTTAGACTTTTAATCTATATTGTTCATTCACAGCCTGACGGCTGACGCAAAGTATATATTGAATTCATTAAAAAAAAAGTATTGGGAGATCGCCATGAAAAAATAAAGGAACGCCTCTGAGTGGCACTAGGTGTTTTTGGCCCCATGGATCAACACTTACCTCCCAATGGTGTTATTGATTAGGATATCAGTAATTAATACGACACCTCTTTCTATGCTCAATGATGTTCTCCTACATACCATTTGAAAAAATACAATGGAAGACTTTTATGAATTAATTTATCAAAAATAATAAATCAAACATGACAATCTTTTTATTCTTCTTGAGACATGCTTTGGTTCTCAATCCTTTTTTTCCAGAATTTTAAATGCTCTTGGATAAATCAAACGTAGCTTAAGTAAGGGTGGCATGTGGCCCGGTTAGAACCGGGCCCGCCCCAGGACCGCAAGTCCAAATGGGCGGTGGGCCTAAACGGTTCTAACCGTATAGGACCGAGACCGTGGGGAGGTGGGCTGGGTAGTGGGCCGGTCCCATAGGCGAGGCCCGCGAGACCGGGACCGGCTGGGAAGTGGGCCGGTTCAAGCGGTCCTAAACGGGCCTATCCGGCCCCAAGGACTAATTATTTATTTTAAAAAAATCAGCCACATTATAGTCTTTATGGCATTTAAAATATGGCCGTTTTACCTGCCAAAATAGCCGTTGGCTATTTATAAATAGGCATTTAACCCCCAACTTTATTTTAACCCCAATTCTTTTATAATTACACTTTTTATTATATATATATATATATATATATATATATATATATATATATATATATATATATATATATATATATATATATATATATATATATATATATATATATATATATATATATATATATATATATATATATATATATATATATATATATATATATATATATATATATATATATACTGTTAGACACATGAGCTCAATAAAAGTATGTATTATATTATGACAGACCCCTTGCTTGAGTAAAGGTTTTTAACCTTCCATACAGTCATTAAACTATATATAAAATTCAAAATGTATACTATCGAATATGGCTTATATACTATGTATATATAGTATAGTATAGTATATATATATATATATATATACATATATATATATATATATATATATATATATATATATCTTAAGATGTATATATAGTATATTTTAAGATGTATACTATCGAATATGACTTATATACTATGTATATATAGTATAGTATATTATATATATAAGCTTATATATATATCGAATATAGCTTATATATCTTAAGATGTATATATATCTTAAGATCTACTATACTATACTATATTCGATAGTGTGTGTGTATATATATATATATAAATATTATAACGCATTGCTTTGAATATCTCTTTACAATATTTTTGTCTTTAAATTTGAATTAAAAAATTTAGGTGACAATTCTATAATATAATTTACAAGGAATTGCCTTAGATATTTTTATTACCATTTTTTTCCTCTAACTTCTATAAAAACAAAAAAACATGACAATCTTTTTCTTCTTCTTGAGACATGCTTTAGTCCTCAATCCTTTTTTCCAGAATTTTGAATGCTCTTGGATAAATCAAACGTAGCTTAAGTTGCCATTGGTGGACATGCAATATTTTTTATTTAGTAGGCTTTTTTAGCATTTAGTAGTTAGATTTATTTTTTTATACTTCAATTAATATTACCACCCGTAAAAAGTTGGATAATTCTGTGGGGCAGGTTTTTTCTTATATTGAATTAGCTAAATACAATTAAAGTCTATCATTTTCAAGAACTTGCAATTTTTATTTATTTTGTAAATCAAATATATATATGAATATTCTTAGGTCTTTTTTAAAAATTTTGTTCTCATTGACACATAATACACGCGCAACGCGCGTGTCCAAATACTAATCATACTTTATTATAAGTATGAAAACTTTAGTGTGAAGTTGTTTTACTAAAATATCCTTTAAGCGTTGATTGACGAAATTACCCTATAAATTTACCCTCTATAATACCCCCTTTTATAATTTGTACTAAATATTTCATAAATAATAATAGTAAATGACAAAAAGATAAAATATTTCATAATAATATTGTACTGACAATTATCACTATGATAATGGTTTTGAGTATCTTTATTTACTTGCCATTACTATGCTCTTAAAACAACTCAATATAGATTTCAACTTACTTCAAATTAATCTTTATCCGCTTCTTTTCCCCAATAAAGCCTTAATCACTATATTTAACATATCAGTACATCTTCATCAATTAAAGAAATTAATCACTAACATGCCTGTTTGTTTTCTCATTTTATTTTATTTTTTGCTTTTTATTTCCCCTCTTTATCTGATTCTTCTCTCGTACATTACTTATAAATGTTCACTTATTGCTATAATAAAATATGAGATGAAGAGTTACGAGGGTAATTAATTATGAAGAGCTATAATAGTAGATGAGTATGACAAAGAGGTCAATCTGGTCATGTATATGCAAAAATGATTGTTAAACAAACTCTTCAATTTCTCTGATACCAAAGATCTATAAATACATATATATGATATTTTTCACTTGTAAAGCTAATCACTCTATTTTTTTGTAAGTTCTTTTGTTACTTATAGAAGAAAAATGTATATATATTCTTAGAATTCTGAAGAAGCTCAATGAGGGAAAGGGATGCTGAAATCTTTCTGGAAGTTAAAATAGATCTTTTCACGATGCTGCATTTTAGCAGCTTAATTAGTAACCATGACACATTTTCATGTTCTTAGAAACTACTCTTTTAATGTTTATTTTTGGGCTCTTGGAAAAATCTGATTTTTCTTATCACGTTTAATTCAAGAAACTGAGAAATTCAACGCAACGTTATCACTGATTACATGCTAAGGGTAAGTGAGACAAAGACCCTACTACCATTTCTTCCTTTCATTGTTTGTTTCCTTTAATTATGTTATGTAATTTGGCCATATGAAGAGATGCCACGTTTTTTCTTTTTCCATTTAAACCTTTCTCTCTCTCGTTCTTTCTGTTAGAGCTTAATTTCCCATATTATACTGTTCAAATTACCTACGGTCTTTTGGTGAAACTTACGATAGATAACTATAGTGAATCATGTCTAAATTTAATTTCTCATATTTTCTCCCTTTTTATTGCATTTTTATTTATAAATTTCACATTAAAAGATTATTTTATTTTTTAAAAAAGATATAGAAATCCGTTAACACTGTAAGAATAGTTTTATTACAAAATCCGTATTCAACCATAATAATCTCATACATAATTTAAATATCATCTTCAAGAACTTACTTTCTTTAATTTTATTTTATAACTCAAACACATCGTTTGATAATATTTATATAATTTTAAAAAATATTATACATAATAATATGAGATACACGCACAACGCGCATATTCAGAAACTAGTAGTACTAAAAGTGGAAAACTCCTTAGTTGAAAGTTGATTTACTAAAATACCCTTTAAAAGTTAAATGATCATTTTGTCCTTTACCTAAAAGTAAAATTATCTCTTATTAGATGATTTTTTTGCACTATTTAATATCTGTCTTCTACTTAATGGGAATACCTTTATACCTCAAAAAAATTAATTTATCCAATCAAACTTCTCTTTGTTTTGTAGAATTCGAGAAGTTATTCCACAATCCGAAGGGATTGCAATATTTAATGTGTAGGTATTAAATGGAATGCCGAAAAAAATGAAACGTATGTTAATTAATTTTATTGTGCCTATCACCATTCCTTAAAGAGGTTGTATATCATAAGTTATCTTCCTTGATGCTCTTCTGAATTTTCATTTCCCCCTTACACTTTTTGCCCTTCATCAATCAAATCCTTTATATTTTTATCCCGAAAAAGGAATATTGAATGAGGCCAAGTGAAATCATCATAAAAGGATAAATGGCCATATTTTTTGGTAGGTCTCTAAAGAAAGGGTACCACTTATTTGGAAACTAGAAACTTGTCGGTTTTCAAGCGAAACTCCTTTTCTCAAATAGAAGCTCGAGAAGGAATGCCAAAACCTATTTCACTCATTTCGTCTATGCTTGGGACGCGGGAGTTAATTTTATGGATACTTTTCTTTACCATTTCGCTAAAATAAATAGCCTCGTGGAAATAAAGAACAGTAGTAGAATTTAGAGGTATAGTCAAAGCAATAAGAAATATAACTCTAAAATTAATCGTATTGGAAGTAGGAATAAAACTTATCTTCATTACTCTTGGAGTCTTTCTCATGCGCCTTGGTTAATATATGTTACGCTACTTAATCTGAACCACTTTGACATGTCAGTTTTATTTTGTTAAACTCATTTTTCCTATCGTGTAGGCATGTTCACATTTTATGTAAGTTATCTTACTTATTTTTTATACCTTTTTTCACCTTTTACAAGTGATATGATTCTTGTATGGTCGTTTGCAGTTCTTTGTATCACATTATGAAAGTGCACAATTTGTGTTGACACTTAAATTTATATTTTTACTCCCTTCCTGTTTTCTATCCAACATTATCAAGTTGGGATTTTTTTTTTTGCTCATCAAAAGATGATTATTCTTTTAATTTGGTGTTCTTGCTCACAGCATCTGTAACAGATTGGTAAGAAAAATGGTCCATTTAACCTTTTAATTATTATAGCCATCACTCGCAGAGCATTTAAGAGCATATTCAACGTTGATTCATTCTAATTTTGGGACAGCAGGAAAAATATTCAAGCCAATATTCTTTTTTTGTTAATATTTGTTTTATTCATTTGCGTTGTATATTATTTAGTAATTTGAAGCGGCTTAATAAAAGAATACAAAGAGCAAACGGCAATAGTGTTCTTTGGCAGCTAATATTCGTTGATAAAGAGATTTATTGCTTCTCCCTCTTGATACAAGGCAATAAGACAAACTACTATTTTTACAATGACTCTATTCCTTTAGTGACTCTATTGTTTGCACCTAATAAATCAAAATGTAACTCATTAATCATTTGCCGTTGAAGAATCAAGTTGATCAATTTGTATCATTTGCATGGGATTTAAGCGTGGTGGATTGATTGATCAAATACGTCTTGCTTTCAAATATGCTCGCTAGAGAGAGAGAGAGAGAGAGAGTACACATAAAAATTAAAAATCATCCAACAACAAAAGGAGAAGCTGCAATTTCCTGGTCCAATATACACTAAACTTCATCACTGTTCCATAGTTGTACTACAAATCAGACAGTATGCTGTGCGTGGCTGCTAAAGTAACAATATTCTAAGTCACATTCAATTCTTTGTACAAGATCTTTACTGAAATCTATCATGTTTGCATTATTCTCCAAGAAAACCTCAACCTACAATACCAGAGAATCCAAATATCCTAAACCATTTGAGCGGCATATACAAAACCTACTGTCGTGTATTTGTTTGACCGAATCTGCAGTGAGAACATCAACAATGAGTCAATTACATTGAACCATCATAACCAAAAAAAGGGGAAAGAATTTAGACAATAGAGCAAATAGAAATCACCCTCCTCCAATCCACAACTACCAAGATGTGTTCAAATTGTACTGTACAATTTCAGCAAAGTCAATTTAAACACACCTCTAAATTACTTTGACCATCTTTTTATTCATTCAATTGAATAAATTCAAATACCTGTCTTTCTCTGATAATTAATTACCATATGCTAATCTACAAAGTGGTTATTAGACCGACTATGTTGTATGGGGCAACAACTTTTTATCTTCTCAAAAAAAGAGAGGAGGAGAGCAGATGCCCCAGTAAGGAGGTGCAAGAGGTTGACCTTGGTGGTTTGAGGAGAGGTAGAAGTAGGCCAAATGTTTATAAGGGAGAGGTAATTAGGAAGGGTATGGCGTTGCTTCAGCTTACCGAGGACATAACCCTTGATAGAGAGGTATGGAGGTCGAGAATTAAGGTAAAAGGCTAGTACATAGTCAAGAGTGTTTCTTCCCATACCAGTAGTATTAGTGTTAGTCTGGTGTTCTATTATTGTTAGATTTCTATTATTACGTGTTGTTCCTTTTGCTTCATTTTTTTTATTTTGTTGTTGTTAATGCTTGTGCTCCTGCTTTCTTTTCATATTTCCTCGAGCCGAGGGTCTATTGGAAACAACCTTTCCACCTTCAGGTATGGGTAAGGTCTGCATACACACTACCCTCCCCAAACCCCACTTGTGGGATTATACTGAATTTTTTGTTGTTGTTGTTGTTCTTATGCTAATCTATTATTTCAGATATGTAACACAATTATTTTTACTCTCATGATTCTTTTTTCTTCCTTTTTACTCGTCCGAATTTTTTCAAAAATCTATGTAGATAGATCAATTATTTCTATTATTTTAGCCTGTGAATCCTCTTAAAAGGAAAAAAGAATCATATGAACTTGCACTAAACAAATAATAACAAGACTTCCATAGCAAGCACACATCATCCGACTGGGATTAGTTTTAGGACCTTCTATGAGAACTTATATAAAGAGGAATTAGTTGGAGGCCGACTTTGGGGGAATAGAGTTCAACCATATAAGGGAGGGAGACAGCGAGTGGCTAGAAAGGGTTTTCGAGGAGGAGGAGGTGCACGAGGCTGTGTCGAGTTGTGTTGGTGATAAGGCCCCCAGGCCTAATGGTTTCTCCTTGGCTTTCTTTCAGCTCTTTTGGGACCCCATCAAAGGGGAGTTGATGGAAGCCATTGAATACTTCCATGTGAATGGTGTTTTCGAGAGAAGTATCAATGCTTCTTTTATTACTATTGTGCCTAAGAAAGAAGGTGCATCTTGTATCAGAGACTACAGGCCTATCAGTCTCGTGGGGAGCATTTACAAGATTATTTCTAAAGTGCTTTCCAACAGACTTAAGAAGGTTCTTGACATGACTGTTTCGTCCTCCCAGAATGCGTTTGTGGAAGGTAGGCAGATCCTGGATACTGCTTTGGTGGCAAATGAACTTGTAGACTCCAGAAGGAAAAATACAGAACCCGGCTTACTATGCAAGTTGGACCTTGAGAAGGCTTTCGACCATGTCAATTGGGAGTTCCTGGACTTCATTATGATGCGGATGGGATTTGGGGCAAGATGGAGGGGATGGATCAAGTTCTGCATTTCCTCAGTCAGATTCTCTGTCCTGGTTAATGGTAGCCTGTGTGGTTTCTTTGGCAGCTCCAGGGGTCTCAGGCAAGGTGACCCCCTATCCCCCATGCTATTCATTCTAGTGATGGATGCTCTGAGCAAAATGATGGATCGTGCGGCGGACGGAGGCTTCTTGAGATTCTCAGCTCCGATTGGGGTGCTCAGTGCCCGAAGAGTCTCTCATTTGCTTTTTGCGGATGACACACTGGTTTTCTGTGATGCCGATATGGATCAGTTGACCTACCTGAAGCAGGTCCTGCAGTGGTTTCAGTTAGTATCAGGACTCAAAATCAACATCGGCAAGTGTGAGATTTTCCTAGTAGGTGAGGTTGTTAATATTGATGCCTTGTCTCTTGTTCTCAGATGCAAGGTGGGCTCCCTTCCCATTACTTACCTGGGCCTCCCATTGGGCGCTTCATATAAGGATACTACGGTTTGGAATCCAATGATCGAGCGGGTTGAAAAAGATTAGCAGGCTGGCAGAAACGGTCTTTGTCTAAAGGCGGTAAGGAAGTGCTTATTAAAAGCACTTTATCGAGTATGTTCACCTATTACTTATCCCTGTTGCAAGCACCGGTGAGCATCACAGAAAAACTGGAGCGACTTAAAAGGAATTTTCTTTGGGATGCGGCGGATGGAACTAGAAAGTTTCATCTAGTGAATTGGCAGACAGTCACTTCCCCAAAGAAGTGGGGTGGACTTGGAGTGAAAGATCTTAGGGTATTTAACAGAGCTTTAATGGGGAAGTGGCTATGGAGATTCGGGGTAGAAGAGCATGCTCTATGGAGGGAGGTCATAGTAGAAAAGTACGATTCCACGGGAGGGGGTTGGAGGACCAAGACAATCACAATACCTTTCGGCTGTGGTATGTGGAGGAGTATCATGAAGAATTGGGAAGCATTCAGTGGCAACATCACTTACAGGGTGGGAGATGGAAGGAGAATCAGCTTTTGGAATCATAGGTGATGTGGAGAGGATACTCTGAGGGCCCTCCTTCCCCCACGTCTTCAGAGTTTCAAACCAGAAGGAATTGATGGTCCAACAGATTCGTAAGGAGCATGAAGGGGGTAGTATGGGACCTCTCATTCAGAAGGAACATGCAAGATTGGGAGATTGCGGAGCTCCAACATTTGTTGGCACTGCTATATGGGCAAGACAGGCCCCAACCATCTTGTGACTCTTGGAGATGGGGCTTGCGTGGCGATGGTTTGTTCACCGTAAAGTCCTTTTACCAGAGTATGTTGGTGAGAGAGGAGACCACTTTTCCATACTCCTCGATCTGGATTCCTAGGGCGCTCACGAAGGTGTGCTTTTTTGCATGGCTAGCGGCGAGAGGAGTGATCTTGACTGCTGAAAATCTCCGAAAGAGAGGAATTACACTTGTTAGTTGGTGCTACATGTGTAAAAGCTCAGGGGAAGAAGTTGATCACCTTTTGTTGCATTGCCCTGTGTCCTCGGCTTTATGGAGGGCAATCCTGAATCTTTTTGGTGTTCAATGGGTGATGCCAAGCACTGTAAAGGAAATGTTATATAGCTGGGCAGGTTTTCGCAGAAGAAGAAAGCAGAAGGTGTGGAAGTTCGCCCCGTTAGCTCTCATGTGGGTAGTATGGGGGGAGAAAAATAGGAGAGCTTTTGAGGAGATTGAGTCTCCTTTTTCACATCTTAAGAATAGTCTTTTATCTTTGATTGCTTTTTGGTGCACTCATTTAGCCCCTACTTGTATAGAAGATTAGGCGTCTTTTGTAGAGAATCATGTTTTGATGTAAATTCTCTACTTTTTGGTATACTTCGTGTATACGGGAGTGTATACGGGAGTTCTCTCCCTTTTGATTAATACAATTTACCTTATCAAAAACAAAAACAAAAAAGTTGATGAAAAGATGCTTGCTAACTCAACCAACCTCCTAGGATTCTTGACTTTTTGAGTTATTTGTTTGAATACTTGGTGAGAGGCAAACTGTTACACCTGATTTTGACTTGTGGAAGCTGGAAAATTATTTCCCAAAGAAACATCAATTGGCCCCATGGCACAAAAACCAGACCTACTTCGACCAATACTAAGTAACCAAAACAAAATCCTACTCGAAGGAGAACAGAGAAAAGATGAAGAAAGAACAATATAATTCTCGTAGTATTTTTTCCAAGCTGAGAACAAAGTCTTCCCATATGGGATGTTCAAGCTGAGATACCTCCAGAAATACTCCCTCGACTTTGCTTGAATGTATATGATACTCTCTTCACTCTGGGATGTTCTAAATATTTAACATAATTACTGTAATACAACAACTTCAAGATTTCAATTCACTTACCTATTTTTTCTCCCTATCAACTTACTACAACAACAACAACATACCTGGTGCATTCCCAGAGTGTGAGGTCTAGGGAGGAATGTGTACACATACCTTATCCCTACCTTGTGGAGGTAGAGAGGTTGTTTCGTATAGACCCTTGGCTCAAGAAAAGCATTTCTCAGCAGGTTCGAACAAGAATCCTATCAACTTAGTAACTTACTACCTAATCAAATTTCAAAAATTCACCCCCCTCCACCTCATTCAATCAATTAAATATGCCTCAACTCCAAAGTAGTTTCGATCTCTATAACCATTATGCTATTTTTCGGCACATCAAACTCGAGATTAAATAATTTGTTTGTTAAGACAAATAAGAAGTTTTGTAAAACCAGACGTTCAGTTCTCTAATTCTCATAGGTATTTCTAGACTGACATACAAGTTCCTACCAAACCAAAAAGAATTATATGCAATTGTGTATTATTCTTAATTAGTTCTATATTGATTTCAAGAAATTCTAAGACTTTTGAGATAACTTCACTCCCATGTGATATTTGACTTATTTGATACATAGTTAGCGCCTTCCATAATCATAATGTCACGCCTATTAACCGACACGTGAAGATCCACACAGGACATGGCTAACTATCTCAAATGACGATCTCTAGTTTAATCTTCTATATGTGATACGTGCACCATAAATCAAAATTAATATCTTAGACTTCATGTCCACTCAAAATCATCATATAAAATGGAACCAGGGGAGTAACAATAATATGATCACCAGAGCCTTTCATGTCTAATGAATTTTTATGAGACGGGAGAAGTACCTAAACAACCAATCTCTAGCGAAACCATTGTATCTCAAGTATTATGATGCATTGCAGTAAGAGTAAATACTGCAAATTTAATGAATTTTATAAGATGGAGAAAGTACCTATACACAATCAATCTCCAGTGAAACCATTGTATCTCAAGTTTTCTGATGCATTGGTTAATCTCTCAATGCCTCCTGAAAGTCCAGACACAAAGTTGGTTATCGAATGAGAATAACAAAAAGTACAAAAGTCTTGCCTTGGTTCTATACCCTACCATTTGAATCAAGCAAGTTGTCTGTATCTGTTGCTAGAAAGGGAGTCCTAGCATAGCTCTCCAGTATATCTGAACATGGTCAAAACGGATGTAAAGCATGCATGATTAGCATCATACCAGCTCATCTGAATGCCTAAGACTTTGAAAATGGAAAAGCAAAGAATCCAGAGATGATCGGTGAAATTACAGAGAAAACGGCTAGAGGAAGACATATACCAGAACTATTAGTGAAATCAGCAGTCAAGTCTGAGAAACCAAAATTTTGAGGTATTTCCCCTAAAAATCCAAATGAAGTGGTGTCAGCATCCAGAAGAGGTTCAGTAAGGGGCTGTGTGTTCGACTCCACACTACTAAATGACGAAACAGATGCATCGCCCATTGCAGCACGTGACTCCAAGTAACTGCTATGAGGACCAAAGGCAAACGGAGAATTGCCACCATAAACAGGTTCTGTCTTGATAATCCTCCCATCCATTGTTTGTCTCATCCCCATGTTAGAGTGCTGGCCCAAAAACACATCAGGAGGAACATCAATTTTCCTGCTATGGGCAGGAATTTCAGTTGCTGTTTGCATGCAAGGGAGAACAGACGAGCTACAATTACTGAATGCATTGGGTCTATCTGCATGTATAGGCTCATGCATGCCATTAGGCTTTGCAGCAGTTCCAACATTTTCTGCAGGATGGCAAGTTGAGTTTTGATGCACTGCAGTAAGGCAAGCAAACATAACATTAAGTAGAGACAACAACACAGCTTCTTAAATGCAGGTTTTAGCAAGAACACAGATAAAATAAAGCAAATAGAGGGCATTGACTTAAGATAAGTCTGGACAAGATATTTAGTGGCTGGCTCCAAACTGAACACAGTACTCTTCATGCTTGTTGCAGATAAGATCAGACAAACTAAAACCAAATGGCTAGTTGATTCAATGGATTAAAATTAGAAATTAATAAGCTAAAAAATTTCAGATGCTACATGCTAAACTATTATTTCCTAGCCAAATATCCGTGCTTGGTGAATTAGGGCTACTATTTACCAGGAAAAAGCTCGTCTCTAGACACAAGCTTAAAGATAAAGGAGTAGGACTGGGAACAATTTCTCCTAAGTCTGGGAAGTATAAATTATAAGTTTCTCCTCCAACAAATGAACTCAATATACGCACACCACATATACTATCTACTTCACATCTTGGGAAAACCTGCTCACAACACTTAAAGAAGTCAATACTTAAAGATTAAGACACTGTAAAGCTCATTGACAAAGAGTGCCACAAATGAATCTCTTGATTGGGAAGCTGAGAAGAGCTCGGAGAATCTGAAAATCAAAAACCTAATGCAGGACAAGAAAATCAGAGCAATGCTTGTCTTTTTTTTCTTAATGGGATTAGAAACATTCAGATCTATCCTTAAAAAGGAAACTCTATATTCCTGAGTTCACCCTAACCTTGTTAAAAAAAAAAAAAAAAGAGGAAAGAGATACGTTGAAGACTTAATGATAATGGAATACAAAATACACCTACTTAAGGTGCCAAACCCAAGACTCATATGATGTTTGTTCCACGTGACATAATATCCAACTAATAGCATAACTCTGCTAACACTATTCTAATACTAATACTTATCATTCTAACATGCCCCCCAAAACTCAAAATGGGGAAAACAACTTGAGTTTGTTTATTTGCAAACATGCAAACTAAATAAATAACGCCAGAAACGACTAAAAAAGCTGGATGAAACAGCTCTGGTCGCTGTAATCTCGCTGCAAAAGTTGTTGCTGAAACAATGGCTAGAAAGGTGCAAAAGCAAGAAATGTCCAGCAGATAGAAACATGGCGCCCTTGCAATGGTTACGCTGAAATGGCATGGCGCTACCGGAACAGTCACCATATAGAGGTGCAGCATCGCAGAACATTCACTTGGAAAAAGGTGCGGTGATTCCAATGGTTGCCAGAAAGGAACACATTGCTGCCTAAATAGGCAAGATGCCGCCAGAGCCGTTGCAGGAAGAAACGGTTGAAGCAGAGAGGAGTGATGTTAAAGAGAGAAGGATGCTGGTCACTGGAGAGATGAGTTGTGTGATTGCTGGAGTGAGGAGTGGTGCTGGAGACGATTGCTGCAAAAAGAAAGAAAAGTATTTCTGGGTGGGCAGTCTTAGACGAGCTACTTGAATCTCTACAAGAACATAGAGGCTTTGATACCATGTGAAAAAATAAAGAATAAAAATAGATATTGAAGACTTAATGATAATGGAATATAAGACACCTATTTATTGGTGTCAAATACAAGACCTGCTTGATATTTGTACCATGAGGGACAATATCTAATTAATAATTTCTCTCTTCAACGCTATTCTAATGCTAACACTTGACATATGGCATACTACATTAACACCTAACACTGACCCCAACATGTAAAAATCTGTTTTCTTAACCTCGTGATACTACATTGTAAGGGGAGTTGAAGGAGAATGAACACTCGTACATGTGGGAACAGATTAGAGACGAAACCACTATATGCATAGCTTTTTCAAAAAAAAAAAAATAAAAACAAAGAATCATAATTTCATATTTGGATCCTCCAGCTAAAAACAAAAGTGCTAACTTTTATGAGTTCTTACAGCATAAGATAAACTGGTTCTTGCTGGCTTTACCAATATCAATATACTTGCCCCTTCCCCAATACAACCCTCCCGGAGGACACATTAACCACAACAGGGATTAGAAAATAATCAACCAAGAAAAAAAAATTTAGGCGTCGGTCAGACAGAAGCTTCTAAGAGTGTCTTACTGGGAATTAAGGAAGTGCAAATACTTTTTTTTAGGGGGGGTGAGGGGGGGGGGGGTGTTGTTTGTAACATCGCAGATCATAAAGCCAGATATATAGGATATTAGACATGTTTAAGCAAAAATAATAGGAGTAATGTCAGGAAAGAGATGCATCAAATACTCTCATCAACATATCAATAATGGATCACGTATGTTGGAAGCCAATGTTCTACAATGGCGGTGCATAGTACAAATCTGCAAATAACACTTAATGTAGCAGGTGCATAGTACAAATCTGTAAATAACACTTAATGTAGCAGGTGATACATCAGACGCTGGAAGGAAATTTTAAATTCGGAGGAGGCAAATGAAAGAGGCTATCAGAAAGAAAGGAGCAGAGGGGAGGGTAGAACTCCTCGTAGTAAGACAAATGAAGTATATATCTATATAAAGAAGGCTTTATCAAAATATCTATAAAGAAGGATAAAACTAGAGGCTTATAGATGTGTTCAGGCAATGGCAGAAATTGAGCGTAAATGAGGGCAACTTGATCAGCAGCATACAATCATAATGAGGAAACACAGGCTTCGATTGCCGACCTAATGGAAGAGTCTGCCAACCAATTACGTTTAAGTGCAGATATGGTTTATGCTGTGCTTTGAGGTAAAGTCACATGGTTAAAAAGTTATACACTACTTTGGTATATGCACAAACTGAGCATGAATTGAGCCAGTTAGATGACTGCTTTTAGAGCTACTCAGTGACAAGATACTGATTGATGCATGACAACTAAAATGCAGAAAGCTTCACTAAATATCTATCTTACATGGGGAAATATTACACCCATTAGACATAGGTAGAGAAGCAATTGCACTTGGAACTTGCTGTGTCATCTTCACCTGTTCTGCAAGCAACCTGTTGAACTCAATTATTTGCTCTTTCACCATCAGCTTCAGGTAATATGCTTGAAAAAAATCCTGATTTTCTTCTTCTAGTTTCTGCCAAACTGGAAAACAGGGAGAACATCGTCATGTTAAAGAGTTAAGAGACTAGAATCACATAAAAGATTTGAATTGCTACATGCATAAAAGCAATACTGAAACAAAGACACAAAAATAAACAGCACAGAGAATAGTCAGTAAGTATATTTGTGTGCTATAAAAAACAGCTCATTAGAGGCATTAGTAGCTTCACATTAGTATTAATATCATCTTTTCACATACCATCTTCTTGATAATATGCCTGCTAGAGCTGCAAGTGTTCATGAGTACATTCATAAATAGAGGACAGCACAAAAATCTCTCTGATTGCTTCTCGAATGACACAGGTGTATAGTACATGTAGCAGCTTTACACCCACTGATGAGTTCAAATGATTAAAAGTAGCCAAGTTGACAGAAGTGTCAGAGAATTCTGTAAAAATTCCACAATATGCTATCGAATATGATGCAGATAAGCTAACCCCTACTGTGCAGGGTTCCCAATCTTTTCCAGTTACCAAAAAGGTCAATACTCAGGGTTACCCCAAACAAGAAGTTCAGCTCTGTGACACATCCATCCATGTCCCCCTGTATTGCTTTCTAGAAGATATAATTGTGAAAAAATAGTTAATCTTATGTTACTTCACTACTGGCTGTTATGCAGTTCCTCTTGCCTATTAACCAAACGCAAATGAAAAATTAGAAGTGAGAAACTATAACATATGGTTGGATAACATAGAAATTCGTACGGATAAAAATGCAACAGTCTATTGTTAAGTTGAAACAAGAAACTAATCTTTTGCTAGATCTTTTCCCAAAATGGATGCCAATTGGTAAGAACCAATTCCTTATGAGCCGCGGAAGTTTGATCTAGGAAGCTATCACTTTCTATAGGCCAAGGAAGTTTGATCTAGGAAGCTCTCAATTCCAGTTACTCGCTTAAACAATTGTTAACACAAGGTTTTATGAAGAAATTTAAATCCTCACTCTGTTCCAATTTTCTGACTCTTTTAATTTTGGATGTTCCAAAATATTTGACACCATTTCATTTTTATGCAACTTTCACAACTTTCAAGAATTCAATCATATTAAACTATTCAACTTTTTAACTTTGATGTGACATTTTCTCTATCAAACTAATTTCTCAATCAATCCTTTAATATTTTTCTTCCACTCTCAATACACAAGTCAAACTAATATCTTAAATTGTGCCCAATCAAGCACCAAAAAATAAAACTAATACAGAGAGTTTAAGGTATGACTCAGATTGCTTCTACCTTTAAATCCTTAGAACAACTACCTCTGTAGCTGTGTTTAGCAAAAAAATCAAGTTTTACTTATTTGAGTTCTAAGAATTTAAAGAATGAATCCATAATTAAGGGGGAAAAGAAGCAATGACACTAGCGTTGGAGGTTAGCTGGCCCTGCTCAAGGATATTTACATACTCATGCATTCATACACTTGTTTTCCTCGGACACTTGTTAAACACAGAGGAAGCATTCCACTGTAAAATTAGAGATAAAAAATAGACAACAACACAGGACAGCTAAAGAACGGTACTCAAACAGACGTGGTCATTCAACTAGTAAGATATAAAGCTTATAACAAGCGGTAATAAACTCGACTGTAACAGAACGAAAAGGTGATTTTTGGTTAAAAAGGCACAGAACATCAGCATGTGTGAAAAAGAGCTAAAAAGACATGGGCAAAAGAAACTCTTTTTTTATAAGTTATGATTGACACTTTCCATGTATATTGTATTTTTTGATAATGTATCTAGTATTTTCAAGAAGCATGAGGAATACTCCACTGTTAACCATAGGGAGCTTTCTGATCCTTATTCAAATCTCTTTCGGACTATCTGTGTTGTATGAATTCTTAAGTTCATCTTCATTTGATACCACATGGAGGAAGTGAGTTATGCCTTGAAAAATATATAACATACCGAGTTCAGTAAATCTAGGCTCTATGTTGTCCTGGATGAAGAGAGTGTTCACAACTTCTTTCCGACTCATGTATTGCCGAAGACACTGCTCTATCCGATTTTGCACCTGAAACTCAAAACAACCATCAGCTTTTTCACGTGTCATTGCGCACATCGCATGATTATTCAATTTAGAATAGCTGGTGATTGTGAAAACTCATCTAACTAGGATACCCAAGCTTTCTTTTTGGTTTGGTTTCATTGGGAGAGTGAGGGGGTTAAGCTTCAGAGAATAATATTAAAATGCAACACTAGATTACGCAGTGTTGGTTGAAGTATACGTCATTACTGATAACATTCCATAAAGGGACAACTGAAATATAAATTAAAAATAAAACTATTTCTCCTTCAACCAATGAACTAAATCGCTCTTTGTCCCCAAAAAGATGCTATTAGTTGTTAAATATTGATAAGGAGACAGGCTCAAGGATTTTATTAGTCGTAATCTAAGTTGCTCGGACTCGGGTACGGGTGTCCGATACGGGTGCGGATCTAGAGGTCAGATCCTTCATGATCTAAATTTAAAGATTCGGGGGTACGGATACGGGTACGGGGATTCGGCTAAAAATAATTCAATTATTTAAAAATAGAGTTATAAAAATATGTCTAAATTATGAGACATTATGTGAAAAACTTACAAGGTATTCCGAGAAGGAGAAAATATTGAACAAGAGTAGAATTTTAGAAGGAGATAAAAGGAAAAGGACTGACATAGAAATTTATATATACAAGGTATTCCATTTTCTTCCATATCACCCTAGCTTTTGATTTGTTTTCAAAAATTATTGTATCTGTCCCAAATTTTTCCGTTGATTTTGGTCAAAGTACCCAAAATTGGTTGACCAGATCCGACACGGATCTCACACCCATATCCACACCCATTTCGTGTCGACACGGGTGCGGCACTGAAAGTGAAGAGTCCGAGCAACTTAGGTCGTAATTATCTTCATATACATCATCAACGAGCCAGCAAAACATTCTTCCATGTTAATGGGGAAAAGGAACCACGAACAAATTCTTGGTGTTTTAGAGAAGTAATAATCAAGTAATTAGAATCATCACAATTGCTTCTTACCTTTTCGACAATTGTGTTTCTTAAAGAATGATTACAACCGAGAATAAGACTAAGCAAAGAGACAAAGTAACAGTAGGAGATCACAACTCATCTACAGAAAGATTGAAAGCATACCATTTGTATATCTTCACAAGAGACTTTTCTTCCATCTCCGTTCGACATTTTTGAGGCTCCAACACTTGGAACTATTGCAATAAAGCTCTATGTCAATATTTCAGTAGAAGTGTACACCCAGCTTGTGCGCACCATCAATGAGTATATTGTAAAAGGTGGTCACTTACACCTACTGTCCAGCTTCATTGAAAAAAAAATTACTATTAGCAAATCACATATCAAGGCTCAATAAGAGAAATTTATATGAGGATGCAGGGACCGACAAGATTCACCAAGGCATTCAAATTAATGTCCCTGCAGCAACAGGTCATTGGAAAAGGGAAGAGAGGGCTATGTATAAGTCGTGATGACTTAAATGATGACAAGTACAATAAAAAAACAAACAAAAAGAATGTGGAGTGATATGAGAGGATCTTCGGTGTCCTTATTGCCAGCAAGGATGAAGCTCAACTAATATCTTACGACAACAACAACAAAAAACCCAGTGTAATCCCACATAGTGGGTCTGGGGAGGGTAGTGTGTACGCAGACCTTAACCCTACCTCGTGTAGATAGAGAGAGGCTGTTTCCAATCACTAATATCTTACGAGTCAGTAGAAAATCGACCTATTGGGGAAGGAAGAATATGTATAACTGCAAACGAATACAATCCATCTCATCCCTAGTAACAAAGTAAACCTCCAAACACAATCCTACCTTAAGGTTATCGGTGATGCAATTTGTTACCAAATCCCTATAAGCCAATGACTTTCATAAGTATGAGCTACAAGGACTCATTCAACTACTCAGTCTCCGCGATAAAACAAAAGCTAACGTACAGTTACACGAAAAAAAGGTCATTGCAAAAAAGCATCAAATACTTTATCTCGAACTTCTTTCCTCCTGAAATTCCACTTAGTCCACTATTCTTCTACTTCCAAGAAACCTTACAATTCTTGAGCTACAAAGCCAAAGGACCCAGATAGTAAAATTAACCAGAAAGAACTACATTTCTGCATACATAATACAACCAACAACATACACACGTAGTATAAAACCACATTATGGTCATATCCAACTTCCTATAACTACACAAGTGCACAATTTAGCGCAGAGGGGTTGAAAAATCAAAACACAAAAAGAATAAATTAGTCGTCTTTCTGTATATGCACACACACTAAATATAAAACCACTCCATGGTCATATGCCAACTCCATGTCACGATCATCACAATTAAAAGCACAATAACTCTACAAAAATACACAAAACCCAGAAATCTTAAAGACAAAAAGAAACAGAGATCAATTGAATACATAATAGTATCAAGATTCAAGAACCAATGAAAATGCATCAAATAAATAAATACAAAAAAAAGAGCAGAGCATACCTACTTGAGAGCGTAGATATTCAGAAATTGAGAGAAAGTGTTTGAGCAAAGGAGTCTGAATGAAGAGTTGTAAGTATAATAATAAGAGCTAAGTGTTATTTGATTCAAAAGAGGAGTCTTTTTATTGAAGAAAGGGAAAGGTAAGAGACTGATGACGTGGCTATTTGGCCATTACATGACCTTCTTTCTGCTTTTATCTCGTGTAATTCCACTCTCATTTTTTTTTTATCCTTTTCTTTAATTATTATTGGAGCTTTTTGGAAATTTTGACTGCCTTTATTTCTTGATGGGCTAAAAATGGAAAATACATAGGAGTACTTCTTTTCATATTATTTAAAGTGTAAAATATAAAATTTATACACTTTTTCGGTTGTCGAATGTAAAATAATTTCTTGCGCAAGTTAAAGTGAAAAAAACTCTTATTAATAATTATAATTTTGATGATTTGGTTTCTATTTTTATAAATCTATTTTTTATTATTTTTTCCGAGGGGAAAGAAGAGTGGTTGTCAAAAGAAATCTGCATCTTCAAAAAGTAAAATCTACCTCTATCAATGAGAATATAGTTTTAAAAAAATAAATGCGGCGATGTGATTACTTAGTAATTTGAAAAAAAATATATATATGGGAGAATATTTTGTATGGGTTTTGAACCGAGTAAATTGTATTTGCGTGCTAATTTTATGGTGAATTCGGTCCAATTTGTCAAATCCCTTCTACCTTATTTCGATGTGCAATTTTTTTGTAAATCGCATAAATATTATATTAAAATTTATGTTTAAGTTATAAAATAAGAAGTTGGCTTCTGAATCTTTTCCAAGTTAATTGTGAGTAAGTCAATTAAAATTCCAGATTTCAATCTTGGTTCTTTTTTTTTCCGGAAAGAATTATCAAATCATATGATTTCAACATTTAGTCTTCAAAGCACAGTTGAATATAGATATCATGAATGCGAGGTGTGGGATACCTGTCAATCCCGCATTTTTCCCTCCCAACTATTCCCACCTACAATATAAAAAATTAGTAACTCACAAAAGGCCCAAGAAACTACACCTACAACTTTCATTATGAAGCCTTAAAGTTTAATTTGATCCAAATCTCTAGAATCTAAAAAGGCTCTCAATAAATCTTTGAAACTCATTGAGTACCTTGAATTTGATGATTAACTTCAATTGTTAACATAAGAGATTGAGAAAAGGCCTAACACAATTCCTAACTAGGACAAAACATTTGGTAGAGCATAGGAAGATCCCAAAAAGCAGCATCAATATTACAATCATGAATATTCTCCCAATACTCATTCACTCCATTCATAGCATATAGTGATGCTGATATTTGCCTCTCAACTTTCATGTGTTCAAATTCAGGAATCTGATCTTCAACATTTCCTATCTCATGAACAACCCCTCCTTTTGGCACCTGAAAATTACCAACTTTTTCATCCAAAAAAATCCTATCAAAATCAGTCGAAAACGTTGAAGAATGATCAAAAGTAGAGGACCCCATTTGATCAAATCCACCCATAAAAAAACTCAAATCTGGTTTATATGCATCACCAAATATCTGAGTTTCTTGATGACTTCTTGAGTCACTTGTATCAGTATTAGAACTAAAACTATTGCTAACACTAAAAGAACTTGTACAAGAAGAAATAGTAGTACTTGTTGTAGCAGTAGGTGTAGTAATAGTGGGATTTCTAGGAGTAGTTTTGGACTTGATCTTGTTGAGGCTTTTCTTATGGTTGAGGAGGTTTCTAATTTTAATAGAAAGAGCAGGATTGACAGGGGCATGGTTATGGAAATTCGTTCGAGTATTTGATCCTCGGAGAAGACAAGCAGCCTCATCATAAGCCTGTGCAGCTTCCTCAGCTGTATCAAACGTTCCGAGCCACATTCTGATCTTCTGAGTTGTGTTCTTGATCTCTGCAACCCATTTTCCTGAAGGCCGTTGTCTTACTCCAACAAATTTCTTTTGTTTTGGAACTTTTGCACTCCACTCTTTGGTGGAATCATATACTTGTTCTTGTTCCATTGAAGCTAAGGCAAAGATATATGTTTAAAGGAAAGTAAGAGGAGAGGAATGAGAGAGTTCTTTAAACAAAAGAGACAATGTTAAGGTTCTTTATATAATTCTTTGAATTTTATGGGAGCCTTGTCTTCATTTACTTGTTCTTTCTTTAGTTGACTGAAATATCAATGTTTATGTTAGGGAGAAAAGATGTGACAATATGTCATGAAGGCAATGACTTGTTTAACATGAATGATCAAACCAAACACAATTATCTAAGAATATGTATTGTTTATTTTATGTGTTTGTTAGTTTGTTATGTTTGCTGCATGTTTTGCAAGGCATGCTCTAAGTCTCACACTTATGCACGTTCTTTGTCTTTTTGGTTAAAGTGGTGGGAAATGATGCCTTAGTTTCTGGCCTTCATCTCTTCTAGATTCTTTCTTTTAAATATGTATTTTGGATGATCAAAATACCTAACATTATCAACTATATGTCTAATTAATAAAGGGTCTTTTGGAAATTCTTTTCTTTATCTCAATTTTCAAGTATTAGTGATGATGGCATTGTATTGTATTTTTAAGTATCATTAAGTGGTGGCATTGTTCATCATCCGATCCTAAAAAGGCACATTTTGTCATTTTTGCAGACCACGAATCATTATTGGTGCCCGCAAAATGCACAAAAATGATGTATTATGCTTGTCTTGACAAAGAGGGGTCTTAATTTGACAAATTATTGTACCACCAAAAGTTATGGTAGAGTGATAAATATTCATCCATCGTTAGCAAGAGGTTTCGGTTCGAATCTTGAAACTTGAGCCATTTTCGGTAGGGAGTACTTTACTTCCAAAGTAAAATTTTCTGGAGTGAATCCGAATTAATCGGACCCAAACGGCCGGTGGAAACCAAAAAAGTTATCGAAATAAAGAAGGTGAGTTCATCTCAAAGATTGGTAAAACTTAATACTAACAAAAATTATAAAATCATTTCTAGAATTAACATTTTAACAACTTCACAAGAAAGGGAGAAAGAGAAAGTTTAAAAATGACTAAGACATGCTAGCCAGTACATATAAGATTCTAGATAGGATGTTATTAAAATACAAATGAAGTTCAAAAACTATAAAAAGAAACAAAAGTCAAATGTGGTCTAGTCTTGACAAAAATAGCATAATATTTGGTGGATTAGGACACCTTGTACTTGGTCAACCATAAAACTAATCACGAAGCTGGCCTGCCCTTTTGGTTTTACTCTTTCATCATTTTCTTAACTATTTGTTGTACTTCTTCCCTCCTAAAATCTGCCATTTGGATACATCCCATACTCATAATTAAAATTAAGAAAGCAAGATATCATCCAACAAATATAAAGTTAGTTTCATGTAGACTATAGTAGGTACAAGAGAATCTTATGGTTGCACACTGCATTTTATAAACTTTAACATAGGGGAGCTTTTTTTGTTAGTTGGAATAGTACTGAATTGGTGATCTGTTTTAGCTGAAAGATGCCCTGAAATGGAGAAATGTCTCATCCATATTTCATGGATATGTAAGATTGATTAGTTTGATGCATAAGTCTTGCTAGATAGCTGGTGCACTAAAAGGCTTGATACATGCTTAAACATAAATCTAAAACCGGAATAATAAGGTAACAGCGTTTCCAGGAGCAAATACAAATATCTACTTATACGTCATAATTCTAAAACAAGATGACATAAGCTTCTATGAATCCTTAATATATTAGGTGCCGACTCTCTTAAATAATAAAACTCTGAAATTAACAAAATGTTATACGCTAGTTTGAAAATAGGGTATAACAACAACCATCCAAACAAGCTGCAAGAGTATTGCCTTTGACATGAAAAAGTTACTATTGTCGCATCACAGAAAGATAAAAAGAATGATAATATGATGAGCTCCAAGTTACATGCTAAGTAGAGTACTCAAACTGAGAATTGAAAAGATAAGTGGGGAGTATTTATCGAACAAAGCATCAAAACTACCAACGAACATAACCCAATTATTGCTTCAATGATGTTTGTAGGAGTAGTGCTTTTAAGAAGTATATAATACATGTGGATGTTGCAGAATATCTTCAATCCTTTGTGCTAACAACTGATACACTCTTGACTCTTTTAGCTGAAGAAATGACACAATGTTACAACTTACATAGTAGTATGCGTGCTGGAGTTGGGGAGTGCGAAGATTGTTAAATATAACAGACCCAACATCTGAACCATCCCCCTGGAGTGATCACACAAGATAAGCTAGGATATTACATTGGAGAATTATCGATCATCAAAATGTTTGCTCCAACAAAAACTACAGTAATAGTAGTTTCATTGAATAGGTAAAAAGTTAGCATCTTCTTCAGGTGACATAATGGATTTCAATTCCATCTCCTCCCGAGGCAAAATATATGACCATGCTGATTCCATGGTGACTACTGGTAGTGTTTGCTGAAGATGCCTCAATGCATCAATCATACGATTTGCAGTTTCTTCTGTAGCAAGTTCCTTTTCAGAACACAAAACCTACAGATTGTTTCCATAAACATAAAATTTAGTTTGATAAAGGCCACATTCCACGATACAGTGAGACAATCATATTGGCAAATTAATTTAAAGGACAAGGGAAGTAAATAAGTGGATGCTATTTAAAGTTAGATCCTTGAACAGTATTGCTACATAGTTGTTTTTTTCTACTCTACTCTTGATAATATTTTACCTTGTTTTTTTATCAGATATTTGCAGCTACAGAGAGCTGATAGTCAAATTGATACTTAAAAAACATAACACAAACAAGAAATACAGAATGCAATTTATAGAATTTCATGAGGTTTTAATGCTTTTCTTACAAGAATAAATAAAAGAAACACAGTTGCAAAATCTTCATATCTATCACAAATGAACAACTCAGTCGAGGCTTTGATTTCACACTGACCTCTGCAAAAACTGAAATAACTTTTGGAAGGTATTCATAATTGGGACCTAAAAGTTCTCTGTCGGACCTGCAAGTGAGAAAATTCAGTAAACAGTAAAAGACTAAAAGGCGTTGATATATGAGATCACATATTAGAGTTTGCACTTCATGTTAATGTTTAGTTTGTTAGTTCAAAACCTAGATAAATCTCATTAACAACCACCAACAATCAGATTCATCTGTATTTAAAGGTTTCATCGCCTAATGAAATTTTGTTATACCAAAAATATCAAAACTGTTGCAGATGCACTGTCATTAACTTGTAAACTAGTTACTACAGTATTAATATATTGCTTCAATAATTTCGTCTGACAGATGTTTTTATAGTTTTCCCTAAATCTAAAATTACAGAATTCATTTAAGACAGATACGTTCTTTTGTTAAGAACTAATACAATTTACAATCTCTTCTACAGAAAAGATTTCTAATAACATGTTGCCATTTGTGAATTTTGATATTCTCTTTTGTGGTTCACAACAACATAACGAAAAACAATTTCCAAAAGCAATATAATTGCATTAATTACTAAGAACTGAGTTTCATTGTTACCCCTGTAAACAGCCGTAATGACCAATGCTAAGATAGCAAAACCAATCCAGAGTAAATGAGCATAAAGACTAGAGCAAACCAATCCAGTACCTTTCGACCATTGAACACAACAGTTCATGAACATGTTTGGCGTCATCCAAGTCAGCTTTTATAGGCAGGCAATTCAACCAAGCTGGAATAATCTGCCAAATGCCTTGGAATAAGAATTAGGGGAAATTACAAGCATAGTAGACTACTCTTGTAAATCTCTATATGCAGGCATAAAACAAGCATCACACGACTATATCCATGGTCGTTAGCAATTGTTTCTCGGGATGATTCAATTGACTTACTGACTTCTAGATTTTATTAGACTAATATTGAAAAGACAATTATCTGATCCAAACGTTATGACATTACTTAAACTTTTTGATGCATGCAATGAAGTACCCAAAATTTATAACTGAAATTTTGGAATGCTAACTCAAACATATATGAGCTGAAGGTATATGAATGCATCAACAGATAAAAAAAACATACCTGGGCTGAGTCGATACTTTCACCATGAAACTGGCATATCTTACCAAGTGCAGAAACAGCATTATCATATGCACATACATTCTCAGGTTTAAGAGCATTTTTATGCATTATCACTACATTGATGCTCGACAAAGCTTCTGCAGGTTCAGGTCATAAGACTAAGTGAATACAAAAGAAAATCATATGACTTCTTTTCCCCTCATCCATGATGAAAACGGTCTCAATATCACATTCAACAATGTCATACCTTCAACAATGTGTTTGAAAGAAGTACGATCATATTCCGCCCAAACTCCAAGTCCATAAAGAGCAGCCTGAACATGACATCAGAGCAAGCACAAGTAGCGAATGCAACTTCACTTAAAGCTATTACAACCAGTAAGATGTACAAACCTGTCTAACATCTGGGTCTTCATCATTGCTTGCGTCCAAAACTAAAGGAAGACATACATCATAGTACCTAATTTTGACAGGAAGTAACAATCAGATTTTGGAACCCATATTTGAAAAATACCCATACAAATAGACCTACTTTAGAGCTGCTTCAGGGCACTCCTCCATAAGAGCATCAAAGATACAAATAGATGTACATCTTTCACTAGGTGTTTTCTCCTTGGCCTTCACACAAGCAAGAAATATTGGATGTGGAAAACAATAAGATTTAAAATGGAAAAAACAGCTAGAGGTTAAGATGACATTGGTTATAACTTACCCACATAGGTAGTAAATATGATGACAACTCGTCAAGGAAAGGCAAGAAAGAAGACTTGAAAGATTTGATGAATGTGCACAATATTTCACCAACCTATTAAGAACGTTAGTATGATTCAAAAATACTGGTAGATTCGAAGTGAAAAACTTATAGAAAGACAACATTGTGTTCTTATAATGCCTGAACTCCATTCTTATATAGAACATACATTGCCGAAAGCTACGCTTTCTTGCTTTATTTCGGCCTCCCTCAACAATTCAGCTTCCTCAGCATCAAAGTCTTCTGTTTTCGCTCTCTCCGTGAGTTCTTGTTTTCTATCTGAACTTTTTGTAATGGCATGCTTTATTTCATCCACGATGCTACGAACCTGACTTTCACTGAGAAGTGGTCCACAAATCTGAAAGAAGATACAAAAAGACCACAATAGCAGAAATATTCCTTTGCGTTCTAGCTTGCCTTCTGCCACTGTTACTCTTAATTTGACACTACTATGAAAATATTAAAAATAATATCCATTAGTTGGCTTATGGAGCCAATCTATCACAAAGTCAATACGCCGAGAGGAGTTTTGTATTTACGCTATCTGTCAATGTTTAAACATTTTATTATGGTTTAACCATGTATTTGTAGGTATGAAATCTACATGTGTTCCCACACATAGTAAGAATCAAATAAAGAGGTCCTCCTTTACTTGATCCCCTGAACATATTAGCGTGCAAGTCATTGCTCATTTTCCCCATGTCTTCCTCTGCATAAGAGCTGTACTATAAGCTTTCTTTTGCTTCTAGAGAATATAACTGGTAAGAGTTTGGCGAGTGTCTCGTTTAGATCTCTAGAGAAGGATAAGAAATCGGGTCATATATCTAGAGTGACTGCAAAAATTTTGAGGATCTTTTTTACACAAATATACATAGTTCAAATTAATCGCAATTAATTCTTTGTTTAGTCTAAATCCGCCACTAGAAGAATCCCAACGTGTCAGCCTCTTTAATAACTTGATAATAACCTGAAGGTATTTTGTGTATCATAAAATCTATACGTAGCTCAAGACGAGGGGTCGTCTTTGGCAACTGAATAGGGTCAGGGAGGTATCTCCTTGATTAATAGTTGAACATGTTTGATGAACTTAGGGACATGTATATACAAAACCTCGAGGTACAAGCACTAAAATAAGTTATTTACTGTGTGAGATGTAAAGGCCAACAGTTTGATCATGTTGGAATATAACCAACCTGCAGGCAGTCGTTCAATTTATCTAGCATGATTGCACATGTTTCTGTCACGTACTCCTGTGTACATGAGAAAACATATCAAGTGTAAATTTTGCAGTATCCAACTAGACCCAACTTAATCATTTAACCCACCAAAAAAACAAGGAACAAAAAGAACATAAGTACTGATGTTAAGGACAACCGTGTGTATAGCGTGTAGCAAAGACAGTATTATATGGTCTGACAAGTTCTTCGTGGATGACTCACTTTCACCTTTAGCAATCCCTTTCTTAACAGCCAGTTTAGCAGAACGCAACAAGATGGGCATGGCTTAAACAGCATAAATTATAAAATTGCATCAGCAACGAGAAAGATTAAATGAAAACAAAAAAAAAAAAATATGAAATCATGAGAATTCTCACTTTTTGCAGCAGATGCCCTGATCTCGCGGGTATAGAAGTCAAGAAGCGGAACAAAGATTGAAACAGCCTGTTTTATGCATTAACCCATTGATATCACTTGTTTAATTTGACTTCATTCAACAGCACATGAAAAGAAAAGAAAAAGCACAGGTTTTCATGCCAACCTGGGAAATCCATGGGTAGAAATCTTCCTTCAATATATCAGCATAGTAGCATAGCAAATTACAGGCTTTAGTTTTCACCTCTAGGACATCTCTTTTCTTGACTTTCTCTATACTGCAAAATGTGAAGTGTAAGTGAGATCCTAGGTACCCCTAACAACCACCTCTCGCAGAAGTCTTAGTACTTGTTAAATCTAAAGTAAGAACTAGCTAGAAATCAATCATATTCGAAAGAAGTCTTTATTTAATTAACTACCCATCTCAAAAAACAAATACGGTTGTTGAGTAAGGCAAAAACAGGTACTCCTATAGATGTGGCGACTACACATCTTTAGATTAATTTGACTACAGGATTTGGCAACCAATTCAGACTATGAGTCAGTAAATGTGCGCAGAACACAATGAGAAGAGCCTTGACGACGGACTTTTAGGTTTAAATAGTGCAACATAGATTTACAGCAACTCAATAGAAAAAATTACACAGAAAATGTACACCTTATGTCGCGGTTCCACTTACCATGATCAGATTCATCTATCAAAAGTATGTTCACCTTGTGCCATGGTTCCGCTTGTCACAATCTATCGATAGGCGTTAAATTTTAAACAAAGCATCTTGCTTATCAATAAACAACAACCACTACGCCTTGATCCCAAACTGTTTGGAATTGTAATATGAATCCTTAATCTTGATTCCACTCTATTTAAGCATGTTTCATTTCAATACTAAATAATTTATCTTTAGGACAACCTAAGGATTCTCAATTAGATTAACTATTATGACATTTATCTTATACTGTCATAGAGATCTCTAACCAAACTAGACTTCTGTCAAACACTGCACCTATTGTAAGTGTCACAACAATAACTAAAACTATAATCCAACTAGTTTAGGCCGCCTATATGGATACTTCTTTCATTGTAGTTTGATCTTCGTTAAACCAATACTTATTCCAACAGATTGTAAGTCTTCTGGGACAACTTCTGCCTATGTGTATGACGTCTACCTTATTCTGTTTAATATCCTCAATCATAGTAGTGTCACACCTATGAACCAGTTCATAGAAGGTTTACATTAGGACAAGTGAAATTATCTCAGGCTACTTCTCTTATTTTATCCTCTATATACTACTTCTTGTTTCAAGTTATCCTCTATATATACTACTTGCACCTTCTCTCTTATGTGGTTATTTCTAAACTTGTCCAGTCTTGTTAATTTGATGGTACATCCGACTTAACATTGCGTTTCTAAGACATTCATCTTGTGGCTATGCGTGGTCATAGAGAACTAACACTTATTCGTATAACATTGATGGTCTCACAGATATTCTATGGTACTTGCCTTTTACTGCAACAGTGTCTTCCTATCATGTAACACTCTTATTCTACAACAACAACAACAACAACAACAACGAACCAGTAACATCCCACAAAGTGGGGTCTGGGGAGGGTAGTGTGTACGCAGACCTTACCCCTACCCCGATGGGGCAGAGAGGCTGTTTCCGATAGACCCTCGGCTCCAGAAGACGGAAAATGTAACACTCTTATTCTATTTTTAATATATATATTAAAAATCTATCATGACATTCTCGAGAAAGACTAAGCCTTGATATCTGAACTGTCTACATCTGGCACATCAATTCCTTTTAGTCTCACCTCAACTTTCTTCTTCTTATGTAGGATAAACTTGCAATGCATATACCTAATTGTTACTTGTAAAACCCTCTCTCCAGAGTGTTTTCTCATAGTTCAAGCTTTTGGTTGCCTCTCTTAATAGTTTTGTCAATTATCATTGCATCATCAGCACATATTATACACCAAGATATTTCATCTTTTATATACTGGTTTGCTTGTCCGATTTCTATTGGTTAGAATTTGGTTCTGATATTATTTGAATGAATCTAATCCAGCTTAAAACCTCAAGCAACAGGTGGAGAAGCCCAAGATTTTTGTAAGACCTTTGGATGCGCTTTCACAGGCAATGTAGAGAGAAAGTCAAACCTGGATGATAAAATCTTAGTACCTTTTATTATCTAATTTAAGTTGAGCACATTGAATACAAAAGGGCATGACTACATTCATATACGGAAGAAACTCCTGCTCCAGGCACTTGCAAATGTTACTACATGCCTGCAATGTAATAAAGAAAATAAAGACATGCCAATCTAGACAGAAATATTAATCTTAAAATCAAGTGATAAACATACGCTTAGCATGTAATAAGTAACAGGATCAACCGCCTTCATTTGTAATATTCCTAGTAATGACATAAGCTCTTCCATAACCTTCAATGACAACAACAAAAAGGAAACACATAAAAAGTGAGCTCCATGTTGAGAAATGGCCATGGGAAAATAAGACAAGAATGAGAATGCCAAGACAAGCAGAAAGGAGGGAAGCCAAAATGGAATTGGTAAGAGGAAAGATATCCCTGTCATTATTTTGTTGCTCATTATTATTGAAAGTAGTAGTAACTCAAACAAGAGTAATCTACACTACGGTTTGACTATGGTACAGTCATCTGACAAAGCATAACAAACGGAAAAAGAAAGAAGCCATCCCAATCAATGGGATCAATATAGTGTTAAGCATCCCATGAGTATGGAACTGAAAAAGAATGTAGTGGATCCACTGGGCATAATTGATAGAAGACCTGTTTTTCATCATCTCTAAATTTCTCTTTTCCACCAGCAAGCCCAACAGAGCTTATGCACTTTATTGCTCTGGCACGAAGAATGAGATTAGATTTAAGATCTGTGTTTCTCAGGACAGTTTTCAAGTGCGGCATAACAGTGTCATAGTACGTTCGGAAGTGCCCCTGTTGACGTAGAATATATTAGCCTTCATGATTCATAATATAAGTGGAAATAAAACTGAGTCACGAAAAAATGAACCAGTTAATACCTCAACAGATTCAGCTATAGAAGCCAATGCCCTTAATGCTTCTTGTTGGACTAGTTGCTTGCCATTCTACATTTCAAGCAACAAAAAGGCGAAAAACCATCATTAGTCTCTTGCACTTGTCAGCAGTGACATACTTTTGTAATTTGTCGGCCTCTATATTTCCACACCTGCATTAGTACAAGCAGTTTGTTAACAAAATCATCTAGGTAAGGTATCAAAGTTTCTGGCTTGTCAGGCACACCGAAGTCCACGAGAGCTGTCATTGCACATGCCTATGAAAATTGCCGAAAGAAGAAAGGACCAGATTAGTTGGCATCAACAACTGAATGGAGGTGTAGCACATCTACAAAAAGTTTAGGCTTATGATTGTTCTGGAAACTTTATTTAAGGGTATACTTTAGACACCTCCCCAGACATTTAGCAATTATTACTTCCTCTATAATCCAATAAATTACAATCACTTAACGTTCTTGTAAGTCAGCAAGAGAGCTATTAATGCAACCAAAATAAAGTTGTAACATAAAATTTTCCAGAAACACACACGTTGAATCTAATAAATTAGATAAAATTATAATACTAATTTTGAAAGGTTCTAGAAGGGATGTTACACGATACATCCTTCATTTGCCTCATGCTGCAGAAAAGCACAAGTGACTGTGTGACTAAGCAAATGAAAACATATATAGCCAAGAGACTTCTCAGAGTATCCCAAAGATTATGTCAAGATATCACATGAAGAGCCAACTCCCACAGTACAGGATATATCACATAGGACAAACCTGCACTCGTGAATGAAAATCATCCAGAGCTGCTGACAATGCAAGCAATACTTGGGTATGGAATTGTTCTTGCAAATGTGGAGAGAACTCAGCCAACAACTGGCCAATTGCATAGCAAGCGGCATATCTGACTCGAGGATGAGGATCTTGGAAACAATTTAGGACCATATCGACCACTTGCTCCAGATTCTTAATCATCACCTGTAATAGCAAAGAAGCCATGATTCCAAGGTAATCACCTAAGAGAAGACAGAGTAGTATACAGCATTCTGGTATAGTAATGTGCGCATGGGGGCAAACTATCTTATAAATTTAAGCAGTTTGCCAGCAAAAAGTCCCTCTTAAATGCTATGAGTTAAAATAATAGTATGTGTTATAATAAAACCAAAAATACAGCCATAATAATTGTATACACAACTAAATAGACAACACTGTTGTACCTTTAAGCAACCTTTGGCAATATGAGCAAGTGCAATGAGAGCTGCATGTCGTTTCTCCCACTCTGGGGCAGCCAAGTAAGCAGATATCTGCTCTATAGCAATATGAGCAACAGCGTTACCTCCTAATGCAGCAGAAAACCGATTTAAACACTTCATACCAACGTGGTAGTTAATTGTTGCCCCTGTCTCATCATACACAGTCTCGGCAGTATGCCAAGCTGGGTCATCCTTAGTATCTAGTGTTAACTTTAATAACATAGCAAAGCATCTGTTAATGAACAACGGCAGCCTCTTCATCATTCCTGGGGCCCTCTTTCTCGTCTCAACCAAAGTTATCAAAAATTCAATTGCTAAGTACCTTGTCCCTTGTTCCAATTTCTCCTCCTCAGCTATCTCCAATATTGAACCCACAACAACAACTAGTTGCAGCCTGAAAAAACCAGGGTCATACTTGGCCAATTCTAAAAGGGATTCAAGCGTTTTCCGGGCTGCCTCACCGTTGCTCGATGCGTCAGCCAACGTCAGCGTCCTCATCATACCTGGTAATAGATCCTGAAAACGCTGTTTTTCATTTGAATTCGGTATGAACTGAATGAGGCTAGTCACAGCACTCAGGGCATCCATCCTCAATTCAACATTAAAAGTATCATCATTTAGTAAACTTAGGAATAACGAGTGCATATTTGTCACCCAGCGGAATATTGGTTCGTTCCCGACAACTGCAAGGTTAAAAAAGAAACCAGGCCAGTTGTTATCAGGGAGAAGTGAAGCAGCCAACTTTGAAACGGTGTCGCAAAGCTTTAATATAACAGATTGTGATTCTTCAATCTTCATATGACTAAGAAGAACATGCTTAATGCTTGATTGAGTCCCCTCACTTAGATTGCCCCAAGTGGACCAGTCAATGTCATCATCCTGATCACTAAGAAACTCGCAGAGGAGTACAGCGCACCTTAGAGGGGAATCAAGGTTATCGGAATAGCAGAGAAAGTCAATAAGATTATTAGCAAGAGACTCAGGATCCTTGTGCTTCATCAGGTTGAACATTGACTTAGCCTCCAGATGTTTTTCCTCTGAGTTCCACATTTCATCGGAAATTAAAGTTTCAAATGCCTCTTCTGAGTCGGTCACGAGAATTGCCTCCATTTCGGCCCTCTGGAACTCAGTCGATTCCGTATCCATGAGAGAGAGAGAGAGAGAGACTGAGAGAGTTGGGAGAGACGACTATGGAGTTGGGAGAGACGATGTTGTGTTTATTAATTAACTCTAGAGATTTCATTCAGTATGTGTCATGAATGAAATTTATATATGACAGAAAACTTAATATTGTTTTTAAATACTCATATTTCAACAAGCATCAAATTCCTATTTTATTTTAAAGGATTTTTGGCCTAAAATTCATAAGTGACTCTAGAGGTGTCAATTTGATCCAAAACTCATTTGACCCGTGCAAGATTGAGCTGGTTCATTTGTTGAATTCAGACCATCTTGACTTAAACCATTTTAGCATATTTAAAATTGGATTATTTTTTAGCTCAAATTGATTCATGAGTAACTTAAATAAAATATCTTTAAAATAACTTTTTTTTGTTTGATACCTTATATATCACCATAACAAAAAAAAATCGTATTCGATAATTAAACAATTTATAAGAAAACAATACATATTAACTAAAGCTTGGTAAGAGTTGGTCAAGTTGGGCTATGACCCAAATTTTAGTCAAATTTGTCTTATTCTATCTCGGCCCAAGTTACTTTTGCGCGACTCATAGACACACTTATTTATTGACTCAACCCATTTTGACACGTCCAAAATTAACCCAACTCGCCCATTTTACACCCGATGTGACTCCATAGTCATACAAAAGTGAAGAAATGGCGTGGGATAACCACTTTTTAACATGGTATTTAGTTTTTATCCAGTATTTTTAATACTGAGCACAAATAGCCACTACTCTATTAAAATTAATACGAAAAGACGTTGTTACCCTTTCTTCATGAGTGTTGTGTAAATATTAAGAACATAGTGTCCTTAACATTTTACACTACACACATAAAGTTAAGGACGCCGTGTCCTTAACATTTACACTACACATATGAAGTTAAGGACATCATGCCCTTAATATTTATACAACACTCATAAAGTTAAAGACACTATGTCCTTAACATTTACACTATACATATGAAGTTAAGGACATGAGATCCTAAAGTTTAACAACATAAGGTGCAAATACAAGTTAAGGACATTATGTCCTTAACATTTACACTGCACACATGAAGTTAAGGACGTCGTGTCCTTAACATTTACTGAACATATGAAGTTAAGGACATGCTATCCTAAAGTTTAACAATGGAATATGCAAATACAAGACACTTTGTCCTTAATATTTACATAGTATTTATGAAGTTAAGGACATCATGTCCTTAATATTTACACAACACTCATAAAATTAAGGACACTATGTCCTTAACATTTACACTGCACATATGAAGTTAAGGATACCATGTCCTTAACATTTACACTACACATATGAAGTTAAGGACATGAGGTCCTAAAGTTTAACAACAGAAGGTGCAAATACAAGTTAAGGACATTATGTCCTTAACATTTACACTGCACACATGAAGTTAAGGACGTCGTGTCCTTAACATTTACACTGAATATTTGAAGTTAAGGACATGATGTCCTAAAGTTTAACAACGGAATATGCAAATACAAGACACTTTGTCCTTAATATTTACATAGTATTTATGAAGTTAAGGACATCATGTCCTTAATATTTACACAACACTCATAAAGTTAAGGACATTATGTCCTTAATATTTACACTGCACACATGAAGTTAAGGACACCATGTCCTTAATATTTATACTCCACATATGAAGTTAAGGACATGAGATGCTAAAGTTTTACAACAGAAGGTGCAAATACAAGTTAAGGACATTATGTCCTTAATATTTACACTACACACATGAAGTTAAGGACGTCGCGTCCTTAACATTTACGCTGAACATATGAAGTTAAGGACATGATGTCCTAAAGTTTAACAACGGAAGGTGCAAATACAAGACACTTTGTCCTTAATATTTACATAGCATTTATGAAGTTAAGGACATCATGCCCTTAATATTTATACAACACTCATAAAGTTAAGGACACTATGTCCTTAATATTTATACTATACATATGAAGTTAAGGGCATGAGATCCTAAAGTTTAACAACAGAAGGTGCAAATACAAGTTAAGGACATTATGTCCTTAATATTTATATTGCACACATGAAGTTAAGGACGTCGTGTCCTTAATATTTACACTGAACATATGAAGTTAAGGACATGATGTCCTAAAGTTTAACAATGGAATGTACAAATACAAGACACTTTGTCCTTAATATTTACACAGTATTTATGAAGTTAAGGACATCATGTCCTTAATATTTACACAGTACTGTTCCCAACATCTATCTCTCATGACGTTTGAAACGTCTGCAAGATGTTTGAACCTTGTTGCTTATATTCCAGATTCTAAAAAAGTCTTATATATTATTATTTCAGGCATGAAGTATTGACCACAAATATTGCCGAGTCTGTTAACTTAATGTTTCTACTTGAAAGAGAATTCCCTATCACTGTCTTATTCGATGCTATTAATAGGAGGTTTGCCCAAAAATTCCATGGGAGGCGTATACAATTCCTCGACACTCCAACCATTTGTGTCTCTTCATTTGAAAAGAAGATTAATAAAAATACAACTTTGGACAACATGCTATTGGTCCATCCAATAAGGCAACATGTGTTCAACATCACTGGTCATGGTGCAGTTGCAAAGGTTGATCTACGCAATAGAACATGTTATTGTAGAGAGTTCGACCTAGACGAAATACCTTGTCCACACGCTATGGCAACCCTTAGAGCTGAGTTTGGTGCTCAATACGGAACGAGCATTTATGAATATATGTTACACCCCATATTTTTATACGTGAAAGTACGTCGTAAGTCAATTGATATAAGCTTGAAAATGAGATCCTCTTTGAAAGTATATAAAGTGATTTAATAATGTTACGACCCATTTTCGTAAGCCTTTAAGAGTTATCATTCAGGGACAAATGTTTCTAAGGGTACATGTTGTTACACCCCGTATTTCAGACGTCACTGTCATTATAGGATTATCTAATGTAAGCTCAAAAAGGACGAAATCCTTCTACAAGGATAAGAAAGGTTTAACGAAGTCTTAAGTAAGTTAAGATGAATGTGAGACTTATTAATCATGATTTAAATGAGTTTAAAATCATGATATGACTATGTATGATGTTTGGATATGAAATATAAAGTTTGGGAAAAATCGGATTTAAGTTGCGAAAAAATCGAGCTAAGATTTGTCTTGTAACGAGCCATTTTAAGAAATTATTTCGTAAGCTTTATGATGTCATTTTGGGACATATATCATACTAAAATAAAGGTATTTGAACCTAGTTTCCAATGGTCTAACCCATTTATTCATACGATATCGGGGTAGAGAAATATAGATTTTTCTGTTTCCAATAAAAACAGAAAAAAAGTCGTATTCGATAATTAAACAATTCATAAGAAAACAATATATATTAATTAAACTTAGTAAGAGTTGGGCAGGTTGTGCTATGACCCAAATTTTAGCCTAACTTGACCTAGCCTATCTCGGCCCAAGTTACTTTTGGGCGAGTCATAGACACGCTTATTTATTGATTCTATCCGTTTTGACCCATCCAAAATTAACCCAACCCGTCTATTTGACACCCTAGGTGACTCCATAGTCATACAAAAGTCATATTTTAATTACACGCATCTTTGGATCCAATATATGAAAAATATAATCGTGTCCAAATCTTGGTTAATAGTGGTTTTCTTCCTCAATTATTTAGTTCCAATACTATATGGTTCTAAATCTTGACTATTAGAAAAAGTCTTGTAAAAGCAAATTCTTTTTGTGATGAAAGAAGTCTAATAAATTGATAAACTTCACATGGCCGACCAAATGTAAATGATTGAAAATAAAAAAATGTAGCCTAAGATCTGTTTTTCACATGGAAGAAGAATCATTTGCTAGCTCAATCCCAAAAGTTAATTTATGAGGCTGACCAAGATCAGGAGTCTAATACTTTCATCCTGAACGATGTGGGATATTCATTAATAGCCATGTCCACTGCAGTCAGGGGCGGAGCTAGAATTCTAACTTGGAAAGTTGCCTAGTGCATTCCAGCATGGCAAAGCTGGAAAGGCAGCCTAGAGGGACCCTGTTGTCAACCATGGCCCAGAATGTTAAAGATGCTCTCCCACTTTCGGCTGCTTGTCCCTTGGTCTGCTGACTTTCTGCCAAAGGTGCCTTTTGATGGTATCTCATAATTTATGTGAGGCCCCAAGTGTTTTCCCACTGATGGTTATCCGAGATTTGGGCTCGGGTAAGCCACGCCATTGCTAGAATTACGGAAAATTAATAGGTGTGACGGCGGGTGTTGCACTCTCCCCCACTTAAAATGGCGACGACCCCGACGCCGCACAACTGAAGATAATTGTAGACTTGTTCTCTAAACTCGACCCTGTTTTTCTGAGGGTTCTGTGAGGACAGAGAAGTTAGCTTGACTGCTACTTAGCTTCAGTCCTAAACAATAAACAGTACAATCGTTCTAAAGCGATGACAATCACACGAAATAAGTAAGAAAGCTATGAAAGAAAGAGATCAAGATTTGGGAGGCAAGCGCCCTTTTCTATTGTATTATCAATTATCTGCTGATTACAAAGAATGAGTCTAAAGCCTATTTATAGAAATTAAAATGGCTACACAAAAGGGGGTAGTTGGCAAGGCTGGCAAGGCTATCCAGCAGCCTGGTGCATTCCAGCTTGGAAAGCTGCCTGGTACATTTCATGGCAAAGCTGGAAAGGTAGCCTAAAGGGAACCTGCTGTCTTTATGAATTATATGCCCTACCGGTATGGGGGTTCATTATGTGTTGTGAAAATTATTTACGAAATTTATTGAAAAGAAGAAAGAAAGAAAATTGAAAATTTCAGTTGGCACAATGTGCAAAATACTTGTGATTCGGAGTTGAGGACGAGATCCTTGCATTTTTTTTTATATTGTGTGAAATATTTAAACTGGGCTATAAGCCGGTGGAAATTATATAAGGACGAGGTCCTTGTGGTGAAAAACTTATGAGTTTAAATTCTCCTTTTGTGAAATTAAAATTTGAACTATAGTATTAATAAGGAGTCATGCCTGTTAGGCTTATTTGATAATTCTTTTATGTGTTTCAGTGCATATTTATCCATAATTGTGAGGAAAATATTGAGTTTTAGCCTACGAGGTGAGTGCCCAGGCGGCGTTAAATGTGATCTTTATCCTAGAGATAAGATTCTACACCCTAACCCTCAATTTCGAATTTTGTCTAGAAATGGGTAATTAGCAAGATAATTGTTTGGCATGAGAGCTGTTTATTTTACATGCATGTGATATCAAGGGGTGTAGGAAGATTTTTGAACTAAGCATGGTAAAGATCGGGTTGTGGGATGATGGAATCCTCCATAAAAGGACCTTGAAACCTTGTGCACACCTAGTGTTTGATAAAATGCTCAAATGAGCTAGAACCATGATCATCTTTCTAATTTTGGTTCAATTTGTTATATTTCTAAAATAGATTGAAGTTACTAAGAATTTCAGAACATGTAGAGTGTAAGGAAACTCAAGTGAGGTATGTTGGCTAAACTCTTCTTTAAGAATTGAAATTCCCATTATCCTTGTAAGTTCCAAGATGTTGATTACAAATCAAGTATTCCGATAAGTTTTGTGATGAAGATATATGTTCAATTCGTATTTCGAATGCTCTTATCATATTGCATTATAAATTGAGGATGTGTCCCAAACTATGGATTGTGTATCCACATGTTATAATTTCAAGTCGTGAATTATGTGAAGGTTATTATGCCAAGTTGTGTAGAGATTGTGATTGTGATACACCTCCACCTGCATATATTGGGGTGAGGCGGCATGGCCGCTTTGTGTGGGGATTATGATATTGTGGGATTGCACCTCCACACGCATATATTGGGGCGAGGTGGGATGACCGCTTTGTGTATAGTTTTGGTATTGTTGTGGCACCACCACCCATATATATATATTAGGGTGAGGCAGCATAGACGCTTTATGTTGGTATTGGTATCGTTGACGCATTTCCACCTGCATACATTGGGGTGAGGCGGCATAGGCGCTTTGTGTTAGTATTGGTATCGTTGATACATTTCCACCCGCATACATTGGGGTGAGGCGGCATAGTCGCTTTTTGTAGTTTCTTGGTACTGTGGTTATACATCCACCCGCATACATTAGGGTGGGGCGGTAGGGGCGCTTGAGTAGAGTTGTGGTATTGTACTTACACCTCCACCTACATACATCGGGTGAGGTGGCGGGGCCGCTTTGTGTGAAGATGGTTATAGAGGATCTCATCTTAAATCCTATAAATATTTTTGATAGCTCTTAATAAGCTTGCTCTGGTTTAAACGGTTATCTATATTATTCTATTGTCTCCATGATTCATTATATTCATATTGTGTTTCTAAATTCTTAAATTGGTGATTGGTTTTCATACTAGTACTATTCGACGGCACTAACGTCCCTTTTGCCGGGGGCGCTACATCTTTAAATGAATGTAGGTGGTTCCACAGCAGGAGGTATTGATCAGTGATAGCAGCACACCTTCTTCCCAGCTGACTTGGTGAGCCCCACTTCATTCCGAGGTCATGTATCTTTTGTTCTTTGTGTATTCTGTTTGAGGTATAGCCTGGGCCTTATTGCTGGCATTATCATTGTACTCTACTTTATCTATAGAGGCTCCGTAGACATAGTGTAGGTTGTATATTGGTGCTGGGAAAGACAAATTATGTTATGTTGTAGTTATATTACTTGTCCTATTTGAGACTTTAAATATGATAAAAACTATTGGTAATGAATTGGTATTATAGACATGGTCATGTTTTGTCTAATTAATGAAAATATGTATTATCTCCATTCGTGGATGAGTTTGGGTAGAAGGAAATCTAACAGGCTTGCTCGGTCGGGTTCACTCGGTTGAGCGTCGATCGCGCTCTTCGGTTTTGGGGTGTGACAAACTTGGTATCAAAGCCTAAGGTTTTAAAGTATCCTAGGATGTCTCGGAACCGTGTCTAGTAGAGTCCTTATTATCTGTGTGTTGTCGACCACATCTATAATTAGGATGCTACATTGGGATTTAGGAATAATACCCTTCTTTCATGTTCTTAATCGTACGATAAAGCTGGTTGTAAGATTGTTCCTCTTTTAACTCCTAAGTTGCTCTAATTTTCAGTACATGACACCTAAGAAGAAGGCAAGAACTGGCTAAAGAGCCAATGTCACCCCAGGAGTGACAGTTGATCCTATAATTGATGATACGGGTGAGAACCCGAGGAGTGAGAATATTCTACCAGTTACTACACTGTCTGACTCTATTATAATTGATTAGACCGCACATGTCCCTACACCTACCGAAGGTGCAATAGTTCCTCCAACTGATATTCCAGTTCCACCTCCAGCCCCAGCTTCCGATTCTGGTGTGCTTGATGTTGATATTAGGGGAGCCATACAGATGTTGACATAGATAGTGGCTTCTCAGGCCCAGATATCGAGTGTTGGACCTATTTCTTCTAGTCAACCAGGGGAATCTGCTAGTTCCAGGGTGAACAATTTTCTTAAGTTAGACCCTCCAGTGTTTACGGGTACTGATCCCGAAGAGGACCCCCAGGACTTCATTGATGAGATGCACAAAACTCTCCGGGTTATGCATGCTACAGAGACAGAGGGAGTAGAGTTGGCCTCCTACCGCCTGAAAGGGGTGGCTTATTCTTGGTTTGAGTTATGGGAGGAATCCTGTGAGGAGAGAAGCCCTCCGGCAAGGTGGAGTGAATTCACAAATGCTTTTATGGATCATTTCTTGCCTGCCGAAACTAAGGCAGCCCGTGCCGTTGAGTTTAAAAGCCTGAAGCAGGGTAGTATGAATATGTGGGAGTATCATATGGAGTTTGCGCGCTTGTCCAAGTATTCTATTCATATGTTGCCCACTATGGAGGTTAGAGTGCATCGTTTTGTACAAGGCCTTAGCCCCTTGGTTATTAATGAGGCCTCTATAGCTGCCTTAAATTCCGATATGAGCTATGGTAAGATGGTGGCATTTGCTCAAGCCACAGAGACCCGCAAATTGAAGAATAAAATGGAGCGTAAGAGTAGCAGCAAGGCCCGATCCACGGGCAACTTTGGTGGTTCTTCCTGTGGTGGTGGTGGTAGGTCGATATTCAGGGGAGGGTCATCAGGACCATCCCAATCATTCGCCTAGTCTTCGATGGGTGCATAGTCATCTAGATCCAGTAAGGGCAACAGGGGACCCAACCAGTAGGATCGGCCCGATAGAAGGTTTCAGCAGCGGAGACTTCCATGCCCTAAGTGTGGGAGGATACACTTTGGGTCCTACTTCATGGACCTACCAGTATGCTATGGGTGTGGTGTGAGGGGTCACATTCAGACGGATTGCCGCTCGTCCCGCCGAAACATGGGCAGAGGTGCGGCGCAACCAGCTAATTCTGCAGCTACTATATCCACAGTACCTCCAGCTCGAGGCACCCCAGCGCCCGCAGGGCATGATGCAGCTAGGGGTGGTGCACAGAATTCAGGAGGACCCAACAGATTTTATGCTATGCGGAGGCGTCAGTTATCAGAGACTTCTCCAGATGTTGTCACGGGTATATTGTATGTCCAATATCATGACGTGTATGCTCTTATTGATCCCGGTTCCACTTTGTCATATGTCACACCTTATGTTGCTATGAAATTTGGGATAGAACCAGAACAGCTTCATGAGCCGTTCTCTGTATCTACTCCGGTTGGTGAGTCTATTTTGGTCGTGCGAGTTTATAGGGGTTGTGTTGTCACGTTGCATGGCCGGGATACCATGGCCGATCTTATTGAATTGAGAATGTCCAATTTTGATGTGATAATGGGGATGGACTGGCTTTATTCTTATTTTTCCAATCTGGATTGCCGAACTAGAACTGTTAGGTTCGAATTTCCAAATGAGCCAGTTATTGAGTGGAAGGGTGATGATGTGGTGCCAAATGGTAGGTTTATTTCCTACCTTAAGGCCACAAAGATGATACAAAGGGTGTATTTACCATTTGGTCCATATTACAGACACCGATGCTGAGGCACCTACACTTGAGTCTGTGTTTGTTGTGAAAGAATTTCCGGGAGTCTTTCCGGATGAACTCCTTGGGATCCCACTAGACAGAAAGATTTATTTTGGGATTGATGTGATGCCAGACACACATGCTATATCTATTCCACCTTACCGAATGGCATCGGCAGAATTGAAAGAGCTAAAGGAACAATTGAGAGATTTGTTAGAAAAGGATTTTTGTAACACCCCGAAAAATTTTGAAGTACTTAAGTGTAAAGCCCGGTAAAATTTGCAAAAGAAAATAATGTTTCGTGGTGCCGAAATAGGCTTACGTGTTTGAGGATTTTATAAATTCTTCGTGGCGAGCTTGTGAGCCGCGACTTGGACCTTTTGGGTTGAACAATGCACCGGAAAGTAAAAAAAAATATTTGGCAATGAAATGTGTTTCTTCGGTCCATTATGCGACTGCAGAATCACTCTGCGGACCGTATTATGGCAGCAGATTGAGGCAGTTAATTGAGCCAGTTGGAAGCAATTATGCGATTGACTATGCGACTACATAACTGTTATGCGGTGCACTATGCGACCGTAGAACAGGTATGCGGACCGCATAGTGACCGCAGACACAGGCAGATTTTTGGTCGTTTTGGCCACCAATTATGCGACAGATATGCGGTCCGTATAACCATTATGCGGTCGCACATGCGACCACAGAACCTGTTCCTGAGCTTTATTTTTGGGTTTTTAAAACCCGACCCTACTTCATTAAATACACGTTTGGGCCATTTTTGAGATATAATATGATATTTTAGAGTGAGAGAGAGTGACCTAGAGTGAGAAGGTATTCCTCAATAATTGATTCTTCAATTCTTGCTCAAGTTTTGGAAGATTAAGAAGGGAAACTCACTAGGTCTTCATCCTAGAGGTAAGATTCTACACCCTAACCCTCAATTTTGAATTTTGTCTAGAAATGGGTAATTAGCAAGATAATTGTTGGGCATGAGAGTTGTTTATTTTACATGCATATGATATCAAGGGGTGTAGGAAGATTGTTGAACAAAGCATGGTAAAGATTGGGTTGTGGGATGATGGAATTCTCCATAAAAGGACCTTGAAAACCTTATGCACACCTAGTGTTTAATAAAATGCTCAAATGAGCTAGAACTATGATCATCATCCTAAATTTGATTCAATTTGTTATATTTCTACAATAGATTAAAGTTGCTAAGAATTCCGGAACATTTAGAGTGTAAGAAAACTCAAGTGAGGTATGTTAGCTAAACTCTTCTCTTAAGAATTGGATCCCATGATATTCATGAAAATTGTGTAAGTCCCGAGTGGTCAATATAAAAATTGGCTATTCTGAGTAAGATTGGGTTGAAAGATATATGTTCAACAAGTATTCCAAATGCTTTATTTGTGTTAAGTTATCAATTGAGGATGTGTAAAACAATATGGGTTCGGCATTAGAAATGTTCGACTTCAAGTCAAGTTCAAACGAAGGCTATTATGCCAAATTTTGTGAAATATCTCTATATGCCTTAGACTCTAAATTGCTCACATGTGTACCACACACCTTGATTTGAATTGTATTTGTTGTTGATGATGATGATGATATTTGAAATTGAAAAGGTGAGCATGAAATACTGATTATGGCCAATGTGCCAAGAATATTCTTATAATTATGGCCAATGGAAAGATGTGAAAGTAATATGAAATGCGATGATTGATATAAAAAGGTTGATGTCTCGAATAAGACAACTTAGCCGATCGGGTCGTGATCGGACACCATGCCGCACACAGTGGTGATTGTGCTGGAATTTATAATTGAAATTGTGATTATAGTCGATGTCCCTAATGGATAGCCTAGTCGATCGGGTCATGATCGGACTCCGTGTTAAAGACGGTGGTATTAATATTAAGAGTAATTATGGTTGATGTCACTAATGAGATAGCCTAGCCGATCGGGTCATGATCGGACTCCGTGCTGAGAGTACGGTGGTACTGGTTTTGTGAATAATGGTATTGTGGACAATGGTATATCGATATTAAAAATCTCCCAACGTGAGATATGGAAATTAATTTGAACACTGTCTTGATCCTAAATTGAGGTTTGATGTCGATTAAGGCTTCCATTGATATTATGATAATCTTGTTTGTATTATTTGTCATTCTATTAAGAGGGTGTTTAGTTATACATACTAGTGCTATTTGACAGTACTAACGTCCCTTTTGCCGGGGGCACTGTATCTTTAAATGGATGCAGGTGGTTCCACAACAGGAGATATTGATCAGTGATAGCAGTATATCTTCTTCCCAGCTGACTTGGTGAGCCCCACTTCATTCCGGGGTCATGTATATTTTGTTTTTTGTGTATTCTGTTTGAGGTATAGCCGAGGCCTTATTGCCGATATTATCATTGTACTCTTCTTTATCTATAGAGACTCCGTAGACATAGTGTGGGTTGTGTATTGGTGATGAGAAAGTCAAAATATATTATGTTGTGGTTGTATTACTTGTCCATTTGAGACTTTAAAAATGATGAAACTATTGAAAATGAATTGGTATTGTAGACGTGAACACCGTTTTGTCTAATTAATGAAAATATGTATTATCTCCATTCGTGGATGAGTTTGGGTAGAAGAAAATCTAATAGGCTTGCTCGGTCAAGTTCACTCGGTTGAGCGCCGGTCGTACTCCTCGATTTTGGGGTATGACAGTTTTATCCGGCCGAGTGTGTCGCTTTTGGGCGCACCAGTCCTTTTTGTAAGAAAGAAAGATGGGTCACTGAGAATGTGTATTGACTATCGGCCGCTTAATAAGGTCACAATCAAGAATAAGTACCCACTGCCAAGGATAGATGACTTGTTTGATCAATTGTAAGGTGCCAGGTAGCTCTCCAAGATTGATTTAAGATTCGGGTATCACCAATTGAAGATCAGGGAGTGGGATATTTCGAAAAGGCTTTCAGGACCCGGTATGGGCATTTTGAGTTTCTAGTGATATCTTTTGGGCTAACAAATGCCCCAGAAGCTTTTATGGATCTTATGAATCAGGTTTTCAAACCTTTCCTCGACTCCTTTGTGATAGTGTTTATTGACGATATTCTTGTTTATTTGCGGAGTCGGGAGGACCATGCTGATCATCTCAAGGTAGTTCTATAAACCCTATATCAGCACGAGTTATATGCAAAATTTTTGAAATGTGAATTTTGGCTTGAATCTGTTACATTCTTGGGCCATGTAGTCTCTAGTGAGGGAATTAAGGTTGATCCTCAGAAAATTTCAGCTGTGAGGAATTGGCCAAGGCCTACAACTCCAACAGAGATTCGCAGTTTCTTAGGCTTAGCTAGATATTACAGAAAGTTTGTGGAGGGGTTTTCTACTCTTGCCTTTCCATTGACTAAATTGATGCAAAAGGGAATTAAGTTCCAATGGTCAGATGTTTGTGAAAAGAGTTTCTAGGAATTGAAAGCAAGATTGACTACGGCACCGGTGTTGACTCTACCAGAGGGTGTAGATGGATTTGTGGTATATTGTGATGCTTCGATAATCGGGCTTAGATGTGTATTAATGCAACATGGCAAGGTTATAGCTTATGCTTTTAGGCAACTCAAGAATCATGAAAAGAACTATCCAACACATAATTTAGAACTTGCGGCAGTGGTATTTGCATTGAAAATTTGGCGTAATTATTTATATGGGGTCCATGTGGATATATTCACGGACCATAAGAGCCTTCAATATAATTTCAAGCAGAAGGAATTGAACCTGAGGCAGAGAAGATGGCTTGAGTTACTCAAGGACTATAACATTGATATTCTATATCATCTGGGAAAGGCCAATGTTGTGGCAGATGCTCTTAGCCGGAAATTTATGGGTAGTTTGGCTCACTCGGAGGCATATCAAAGGACGTTGGCCAAAGAAGTCCACCAATTGACTAGTCTGGAAGTTTGTCTTGCGGACTATAGTGAAGGAGGGGTAATTGTGCAAAATAGGGCTGAATCATCGCTTGTAATGGAAGTCAAAGAGAAGCAATACAATGATCCATTGTTGGTGTAATTGAAAGAGGGGATTCATAAACATAAGACCACAGCCTTTTCTCTTGGCATGGATGATGGTACACTAAGGTACCAATGGCGACTATGTGTTCCAAACGTGGATAGTCTCCATGAAAGAATTATGACTGAAGCTCACACATCTAGGTATTCCGTGCACCCAGGTTCTACAAAAATGTATTATGATCTTAAGAAAGTCTATTCGTGGAATGATATGAAGAGGAATGTGACGGACTTTGTGGCAAGATGTCCGAATTGTCAACAAGTGAAGGCCGAACACCAACGGCCCGGTGGGTTGGCACAGAACATAGAAATTCCAATGTGGAAGTGGGAAATGATTAATATGGACTTTGTGGTAGGATTACCACGCACTCCGCGTAAGTTTTACTCGATTTGGGTGACTGTGGATCGACTCACGAAATCAGCACACTTTTTGCCGGTTAAGTCTACCGACACAGTAGAACAATATGCTCTGTTGTATATCAAAGAAATAGTCAAGTTGCATGGCACCCCAGTTTCCATCATTTCTGATCGGGGAGCACAATTCACTGTTAATTGTTAGTAGAAATTTCAGCAAGGTTTAGGTACTCAGGTGAATCTTAGTACAACCTTTCACCCGCAAACTGACGGGCAGGCAGAGCGAACTATTCAAATGCTTAAGGATATGTTGCGTGCTTATGTACTAGACTTCAAAGGTAGCTGGGATGATCATTTACCACTCATAGAATTTGCATATAACAATAGCTATCATGCTAGCATTCGGATGGCACTGTTCGAGGCTTTATATGGTAGGAGATGTAGATCTCCCATTGGGTGGTTCGAAATTGGGGAGGTAGAGTTGATAGGGTCATACCTCGTACATCAGGCTATGGAAAAAGTTAAAATCATTAAGGAGCGTTTGAATACTGCTCAGAATCATCAGAAATCCTATTTAGATGTTCGTCGTAGGGATTTGGAGTTCAAAGAAGATGATTGGGTATTCTTGAAAGTTTCCCCCATGAAGGGTGTAATACGATTTGGTAAGAAAGGGAAATTGAGTATGAGGTATGTCGGACCGTACAAAATCATTCAGAGGATCGGTGAGGTGGCGTACAGGCTCGAGCTACCACCTGAGATGTCATTAGTACACCCGATGTTTCGTGTGTCTATGTTAAAGAAAGTAGTTGGAGACCCGACAGTCATTGTTCCCGTTGAGACTATTGAGGTTAATGAAGAATTGACTTATGAAGAGATTCCAGTTTCTATTATTGATTAGCAAGTCAGAAAGTTGAGAAACAAGGAAATTGTATCTGTGAAAGTTCTATGACGAAACCAAAAGATTGAAGAGGCTACTTGGGAGGCCGAGGAAGAAATGAAGAAAAAGTATCCTTATTTGTTTGAATGACCATGTATTTATGAATTGTGCCTTATGAAAATTCTAAGAGATACTTTCCATAAATTTAAATTCTAAGAGATACTTTCCATAAATTATGTATGATTTGTACATTTGATGTTAAGGTGTTCCTTTCTGGTAATACATTGCTTGTGAGGCCATAATTGGTGTTGTTTTGTATTATGTTACATCGTTGGATTATGTATATGTTGTTAGGATGTGTTTCTGGGGCTCTCTGACAGGTGGATAGGCCTAGTTACAAGGGATACTCAGCCGAAAGTTTTGGAAATTTAGGGAGTTAGTCAAATTTGGGGTTGCTGGTGAGTGGTATGAAAAACTGAGTTACATAAGATGCTAATAACAGATTTTGACCCTCATTCGAGGACAAATGATCCTAAGTGGGGGAGCATGTAAGGCCTCGTGAATTTTTGCAAAGAAAAATAAAAATAATGTTTCATGGTGCCGGACTAGGCTTACGTGTATGAGGATTGTATAAATCTGTAGCTCAGACTTTTTGGGTTAAACAATGCATCAGAAAGTAAAGGAAAAATTTTGGTAGAAAAGTGTGTTTCTGCGGTCCATTATGCGACCGCAGAATCACTCTGCGGGCCGCATAATGGCCGCAGAAGTGAGGCAGGAGAGGTTCAGTCTGGAAGCAATTATGCGGTCAACTAGGCGACCGCATAATAGTTATGCGGACCACATAATGACCGCAGACACAGACAAATTTTTGGTCATTTTGGGCACCGATTATGCGACCGATATGCTGTCTGCATAACCTTTTTGCAGTCGCATATGCGACCGCAGAACTTGTTCCGAAGCTTCATTTTTAGGTTTTTAAAAGCAGACCCTACTTTGTTAAATACACATTTTGGGCCATTTTTGAGCTATAATCTGATATTTTAGAGTGAGAGAGAGTGCCCTAGAGTGAAAAGGTGTTCCTCAATAATTGATTCTTCAATTCTTGCTCAAGTTTTGGAAGATTAAGAAGGGAAACTCACTAGGTCTTCATCCTAGAGGTAAGATTCTATACCCTAACCCTCAATTTCGAATTTTGTCTAGAAATGGGTAATTAACAAGATAATTGTTGGGCATGAGAGCTATTTATTTTACATGCATGTGATATCAAGGGGTGTAGGAAGATTTTTGAACTAATCATGGTAAAGATCGGGTTGTGGGATGATGGAATCCTCCATAAAAGGACCTTGAAACCTTGTGCACACCCAGTGTTTGATAAAATGCTCAAATGAGCTAGAACCATGATCATCTTTCTAATTTTGGTTCAATTTGTTATATTTCTAAAATAGATTAAAGTTGCTAAGAATTTCGGAACATTTAGAGTATAAGGAAACTCAAGTGAGGTATGTTGGCTAAACTCTTCTTTAAGAATTGGAATTCCCATTATCCTTGTAAGTTCCAAGATGTTGATTACAAATCAAGTATTCCGATAAGTTTTGTGATGAAGATATATGTTCAATTCGTATTTCGAATGCTCTTATCATATTGCATTATAAATTGAGGATGTGTCCCAAACTATGGATTGTGTATCCACATGTTATAATTTCAAGTCGTGAATTATGTGAAGGTTATTATGCCAAGTTGTGTAGAGATTGTGATTGTGATACACCTCCACCTGTATATATTGGGGTGAGGCGGCATGACCGCTTTGTGTGGGGATTATGATATTGTGGGATTGCACCTCCACACGCATATATTGGGGCGAGGTGGGATGACCGCTTTGTGTATAGTTTTGGTATTGTTGTGGCACCACCACCCATATATATATATATTAGGGTGAGGCAGCATAGACGCTTTATGTTGGTATTGGTATCGTTGACGCATTTCCACCTGCATACATTGGGGTGAGGCGGCATAGCCGCTTTGTGTTAGTATTGGTATCGTTGATACATTTCCACCCGCATACATTGGGGTGAGGCGGCATAGTCGCTTTTTGTAGTTTCTTGGTACTGTGGTTATACATCCACCCGCATACATTGGGGTGAGGCTGCGGGGGCGCTTGAGTAGACTTGTGGTATTGTACTTACACCTCCACCTACATACATCGGGTGAGGCGGCGGGGCCTCTTTGTGTGAAGATGGTTATAGAGGATCTCATCTTAAATCCTATAAATGTTTTTGATAGATCTTAATAAGCTTGATCTGGTATAAACGGTTATCTATATTATTCTATTGTCGCCCTAATTCATCATATTTATATTGTGTTTCTATATTCTTAAATTGGTGATTGGTTTTCATACTAGTACTATTCGACGGTACTAACGTCCCTTTTTCCGGGGGTGCTGTATCTTTAAATAGATACAGGTGGTTCCACAGCAGGAGGTATTGATCAGTGATAGCAGCACACCTTCTTCCCAGCTGACTTGGTGAGCCCCACTTCATTCCGGGGTCATGTATCTTTTGTTCTTTGTATATTCTGTTTGAGATATAGCCGGGACCTTGTTATCGGCATTATCATTGTACTTTTCTTTATCTATAGAGGCTCCGTAGACATAGTGTGGGTTGTGTATTGGTGTTGGGAAAGACAAACTATGTTATGTTGTGGTTGTATTACTTATCCCATTTGAGACTTTAAAAATGATGAAAACTATTGGTAATGAATTGGTATTGTAGACATGGTCATGTTTTGTCTAATTAATAAAAATATGTATTATCTCCATTCGTGGATGAGTTTGGGTAAAAGGAAGTCTAATAGGCTTGCTCGGTCGGGTTCACTCGGTTGAGCGCAGGTCGCGCTCCTCGATTTTGGGGTGTGATACTTGGTCTGCTGACTTTCTCCCATGATGCCTCCTCTGGTAAAGTTCCTTTCCAGTGAACAAGGAATTGTGCACTCGAATTTCCCCATCCTTTCCCACGGACCAACTGATGATCTATGATGGCCTATACTTGCCTGTCTGTTACTGGTGGAGAAATAAAAACCTGACTTCGGCTGGACTGCACCTGATCCTTGTCTTCCATGTCTTAGAAATATGGTTTCAGTTGGCTAGCATGGAAGACATGGTAGATTTTCAGATGAAGCGGCAAGTTCAGTAAGTAAGGGATTGTACCCACCTTGGCAATCCTATAGTTGACTGGACGACGCTTCCGGTTCGCAAATTTCTTCATTTTGCGGGCAACCTTGTCAAGATACGACCTGGCTAGATCAGCTTGTTCCTCCAAAAATTTGGCCATGTGATAAGCACCCTGATTCTTTAATCCGACGTTGGCGGGAAATGATTGAGGAGTGTTGGGCTGTTGCCCAGTTGCAAGCTCAAAGGGACTCTTCCCGGTCGCTTCGCTGCGTTGCAAATTGTAAGAGAATTAGGCTATATCATGTAGCTTAGCCCAGTCTCTTTGATTGGCGCTGACATAATGTCTCAGATAGCACTCGAGGAGGGCATTAATCCTTTCAGTTTGTCCATCGGTTTGCGGATGGAAACTTGTTGAGAAGTGCAGTTCAGTTCCCAGCAAGCTGAACAACTCCTTCCAGAATGCGCCCGTAAATCGAGGGTCTCTATCGCTAATGATGTGCCTCGGCACACCCCAATGTTTCACGATGTCCCTCAAGAATAGATGCGCTACCTCTTTAGCCTTGCAACTGGCCGCGGTGGCCGAAAATGTTGCATACTTGGTGAATCTGTCGACAACAACCATGATAGTTTTGAACCCTTCTGAATTTGGCAGACATGTAATGAAGTCCGTGGTGATGCTATCCCATGGCTTTTCCGCAACTGGCAGCGGCTCAAGTAAACCCCCAGGGAGTTTGGATTCCACCTTGTCTTGTTGACAAACTAGACAAGTGCGCACGTATACCTCGATGTTGTCCCGCATCCGAGGCCAGTAATAAGAATACTCAATTAGGGCCAATGTGCTCTTTTGCCCTGGATGACATGCCCAGGCAGTGTCATGACCCTCTTTCAGCAGTGTACGCCTGAGATTTGCCCACTTGGGTACATACACTCTTTTTCCAGTGGTGTATAGGAGACCGTCTTCCTCTCAAAATCTTTGGGTCTTACCTTGACTGGCCAAGACAAGAAGTTGCTTTGCCACGGGGTCATGTTACATGCCCTCTTTGATGGTCTCGATAATTCCACTGCTTGCTGAGCTAACAATGGTTGCAAGTACAGTTGTGCGACTTAAAGCGTCGGCTACCACATTAGCTTTCCCTGGTTTGTATTCCAGGGTGTAGTCGAACTCGGCCAGGAAATCTTGCCAACAGGCCTTCTTGGCAGATAACTTATTTTGGGTCTGGAAGTAGCTTATTACGATGTTGTCAGTCTTGACAACAAAATGAGCCCCCAACAAGTAATGACGTCATGTCCTTAGGCAGTGGACTATAACCGTCATTTCCTTTTCCTGGACAGTGTAACGCCTCTCGGCGTCATTCAGCTTTTGACTCTCAAAGGTTGTAGGATGACCCTCTTACATCAATACGCCTCCTATAACAAGGTCAGACGCATCAGTCTGAATTCAAAAACTTTAGAGAAATCAGGCAGGGCCAATACAGGTTCCATGGTGATTGCTGCCTTGAGTTTCTCAAATGCCTCCTGGCATATGTCGCTCCATTTCCACTGCATGTCCTTCTTCAACAAGTCGGTGAGTGGGGATACAATAGCTGAGTAACCAAAGATGAATCTCCGATAATAGTTGGCTAAGCCTAGGAAGGACTGAAGTTCCGATACCTTCGTTAGAGCTTCCTAGTTCTGGATAGCTTCCACCTTGTCCCTATCAATCCGGATTTCTCCATGGCTGATTGTATGCCCGAGGAACTATACTATGGGCTGTGCGAAGCTGCATTTTTCATGTTTTATGCATAAATCATTCTCCCTTAGTACCTTGAATACCTTTAGAAGGTGCTTCGTATGGTCATCTAGGTTGTTGCTGTAAACCACAATGTCATCTAAATAGATGGCAACAAACTGATCCAAAAAGGGATGGAACAATTTGTTCATCAATGTGCAGAATGTTGCAGGAGCGTTGATCAATCCAAATGGCATGACCAACCACTCAAAAGCCCCAAAGCGTGTAACACAAGTTGTTTTGGGCTTGTCTCCGTCGGCAATCCGCACTTGATAGTAGCATTTCCTCAGGTCCATCTTGGTGAATACCTTGGCCTGCCCCAGGCGGTCAAATAAATCATCAATCAGAGGGATTGGGTACTTGTTCTTCACAGTGACCTTGTTAAGGGATCGATAATCAATACATAAGCTCATGGTTCCCTCCTTCTTATTTTGAAATAAGACAGGGGCTCCGTAAGGTGCTTTGGATGGACGGATGTGGCCAGCCTCTAGCAACTCCTTGAGTTGCTTCATCAATTCCTCTAATTCTGGGGGAGCCATGCGATAAGGTGACATGGAAGGTGGCTTTGCCCCTGGAACAAGCTCGATCTGATGATCAACTTCCCTTCGTGGTGGCAATTGTTTGGGAAGTTCTTCCGGCATCACGTCCTTATTGTCTTCAAGGACTTGCTCAATGCATGGAGGCAATGCTACTACCTCAAGGAAATTCTCAACGATTCCCATCAAGGTTGCATGAAATGTTGGTTCCCCTTTCTTGAAACCTTTCACAAGTTGCATCGCAGATAGATGCATTCTATTTTGTGGTACCCGAACAAGGGGCACAATGCACGAGCCTCCGGGATCGCTTATGTGAAGATGGTTGATACGTGGCGTGATAAGTGTGTTGATCTTGTACCAAAAATCTAATCCCAGTATGATGTTAAAGACGTCCATGGGGGCAACGCTGAAGTCCGCCAATCCCTGCCAGCCTCCTAAAGCAATATGCACGTTAGGAGCAAAGCCATGAACGATAGTGGGAATGGCATTTACGGTCTTCAACAGTGTGTCGCTGGATACAAAGACAAGTCCAAGCTCCCTAGCACATTCCTCTGTCACAAAATTATGTGTCGCACCAGTATCTACCATGATGCACACGTCTTTGCCGTTCAACTTGGCATCGACCAATAATGACTCGCGGGGCCTCACACGAAGCAGTTGGGCAGCAATAGCGGCAGGGGTCATGTGGTTGAACAAGGCCATATGACTGAACAATCCCACAACTTTGTTCTTCCCTTGTCCTGCACCATCAGTTGGAGCTCCATGCTCCTCGGGTTGGTTGCTGGTTGGCATAACTGTTTGTCCTTGCTGCTGGTGCGCTGCGACTATTGCTCCTAGTTTGCTCAGTGTAGGGAAAAATCGAGCAGCATGAGAAGGGTCTCCGCAAAGGTAGCAAACATTATGTTGAGCACCTCATTTCCTCTTCTCATCATAATTCTTGCGGAAGTGAGAAGAGTGGTTGTGGTTGCCTCTATTCTCGTTGTTCCAGTTGGGAACAAATTTGCCTTTACCTCGGTGGGTGTCCGTCTTTGGAGCAGCAACAACTTGGCTTCGATTATTATTTCCCTTAGACGTTCCGGTCCGAAAATCTGACAATGATTCGGCTATTACAATAGCCTCATCGATGATGTTGATTTGTCACCTTTGCAATTCTTGTTTGGCCCAATTCTGCAAGCCATCCAAGAAGTGGAACAGTAGATCCTCACTGATCAAGTTGGGAAGTGAAGGGTGAGTTTTGTGAAATCCTTCATGTACTCACGGATGGAGGATGTTTGCCTAAGCTCCCTCAACTGCCGGCAAGCCTCGTGCACAACATTTTGAGGGTAAAACTGCCATTTTAGCTCCTCTTTGAACTGCTTCCATGTGTCAATCGAGCATGTTCCTTTCTCCATTTCTGCCTTCTTCCTGCGCCACCAAAGTATGGCGGTCTCAGCCAGGTACATGGCTGCCATTCAGATTTTGGCAGCATCGCTGGCTATGCTCATATATTCAAAATAAGCATCTAGTTGCCACAAGAAGTTTTCCATGTCTTGAGCGTTTCTTTCACCCCGGAAGTTTTTGGGTTTAGGAGCCTCAATACGTGTTTCTCGGACAGTGACGAGACCACGCCCACTGGGTTCTGCGGTCTTCTCTATACGTAGTTTTAATGCCTCAACTTCTGCCTGTAGGGCAGACAAAGCCTCTCATCGAGAGTTCTAGCTTCAGAAGTTTCAGGTTCCACATAGGGCAGCAACTCGCTATCAGCAGGAGATGCGTCTCTGGCCCTAATTTTGTCGCGCTTTCGGCCCATACCTCTCTGTGCTTATAGGTTTTCTTCAATATGGGTTTTTTCTATGTTGTGATGTGAGTTCTTAGCCATGCAAGAACCTAGGCTCTGATGCCAATTGTCACGAAACCGTTTTTCTGAGGGTTCTGTGAGGACAACGAAGTTAGCTTGACTGCTACTTAGTTTCAGTCCTAAACAATAAACAACACAATCGTGCTAAAGCGATGACAATCACACGAAACAAGTAAGAAAGCTATGAAAGAAAGAGACCAAGATTTGGGAGGCAAGTGCCCTTTTTAATTATCAATTATCTGTTGATTACAAAGAATGAGTCTAAAGCCTATTTATACAAGTCAAAATGGCTATACAAAGGGGATGGTTGGTAGGGCTGGCAAGGCTGTCCAGCAGCCTGGTGCATTCCAGCATGGCAAAGCTGGAAAGGCAGCCTAGAGGGACCCTGTTGTCAACCATGGCCCAGAATGTCAAAAATATTCTCCCACTTTCGGCTACTTGTCCCTTAGTCTGCTAACTTTCTGCCAAAGGTGCCTTTTGATGGCATCTCATGATTTTTGTGAGGCCCCAAGTATTTTTCCACTGATGGCTGCCCAAGATTTGGGCTCGGGTAAGTCACGTTGTCGCTGGAATTGCGGAATATTAATAGGTGTGACGGCGGAGCGGTGCACGGGTTCTGCCGAACCCAGTAACTTTTGTCCAAACCGTATATTTATTTTAAGAAATTCATCGAATAAGTACGATTTATTAATTTAGAGCTCAGTAACTTGCCGATTAGATTCCCCAACCCATAAATTTCAAATCACGGCTCCGCCTCTGACCGCATCATGTGGGCTAAACATGGAGAGAGCCGCAGGCACCACCATTTTTGGAGCAGTTCAGTACTATAATATCTGACTCTGACATGGACCATGAATATTGAAATCGGTATTTGCACCTCCTTCAAAATTATTAATTACTATATAGTATATAATACTAGCGATAGAGAGACAACAACAGAGACAGTTCTTCGCTAACAGCTTGTTTGGATGGTTGTTACTCATTGTGTCGTATTATTTTGTTATCCCAAAATAATGTTTGTTTTGATTGTTTCATTAAAATTGGTTGTATTGTATTGTTAAATCCATTGTTTCAGAACAATTAAAAGTCTTATTTTTGAAACAACCGATTTGATGTGGTGTGATTGTTTCCTATTTTTCTTTCCAATTATGTCCTAACTTATTAATCCATAATTCTATATTACCCTTTATCTTTTTTTTTTATATATATATTTTATTTTAACTCCAAATCTCTCACCTATAACCTACTTTGTCTCCGTCTTTTTTTGTTTTTCCAGAACTTCTGCCGCTTCCAACTCCAACGTAAAATTGCTAATTTTGTTCCACTAATTTTGTTAAAATTTAATTGTTTAATCTGTTTATAAGACATATTTGGTGATAAATTAGTAGAAAGACATTTTCTTAAATTATTTATATGCGTAATTATTGATAAATTTAATATTTAAAAAATTGAGGGTATTTTAGTAAACTTATTAGTTACAATATAGTCAAACCAAACAATAAAATGTTATTTAACAACAACAAACAATGCAATCTATTCAAATGTTGTATTTATAAAACCATACAATACAATACAACACAATACAATACATTATAAAATGATGGGCAACAACCATCCAAACAAGCTGTAAGATGCCGATCACTACATGCGGATAGCACATAAATTGGGTTCGGAGCATTGAAATATTTGGTCTAAAACAAGCTTTATACATTAGTGTGACTATGCGTTATCTCATTCATAAAAATTAAGTTAAACTGTTTATAGATATAAAATATTATATTTTCTTGGCCAGATTAAAAAGAAAAATATTTCACATATAAGGCACAGGGGCGGATTTATAGGTGTAATTGCGAGGCACATGAACTCATGGTCTCTTCGCAAAATTAGATATTTTATGTATATATTTTTTAAAATTGATATAATATTAACTGTTGGCACCCATGTTCCAAGAATGTTGAATGGTGCACTTGGTTGAATGTTGAATTATTTACCAAAAGGATCAATTCCACTAGATACATTTTTCTCTCCTTTTTTAGTAGTGCCCCATGTACTAGAAATCCTAGATCTGCCTATGATAAGACACTAAATCATGTTTGGCTATATGAATTTCTTTATTCGAAGAGTTGCCTTAGCCTCATCCATGTCTAATCTATATATCTATAATGGAGGGACTTTGTTCGGTGATGTGGCACTCTCCTAAACAAAAAGTCATGTCTTTTGAAAAAGAATTTCAAAAGTCATTACTATTAATAAACAACCGTTTTCTTACGTAAGAGAATCAAACGGCAAAATTTTCAAGGACTTGTGGCAATTATATATAGAATCTAATGCGTCATCACAAATTCACAATGGTGAGGAATTTCTACATCATGTATGTTGAAAAGGCAACTGAAAATGTTTTTCAGATTGGGCTTTAATAACCATTTGTCATCTTCAAAACTTTTGTCCATCTTTATGGAGTGGATGCATTATCTCTTTTTAAAAGTTATGTTTTCCTTCCTTCGTTCATACATATGTATTTTTATTTTTCCTTTACTCACTTATCCCATATAAATGGATCACGGCGTTTGAATCTCATCATTCTGGAAAAATGACTTCTAAAGGAGATACAAGGGTCACGACCTTTCCACCAACATCACCGTTTGCATATTCTCATTTGACATCTTATTTTCTTTTCATATCTCTCCATCTAATATCAAAAAAATAAATTCCCTAAAATGTTAGCGAAAGCCATGGTAATACCTTGAACTCGGCCTATAATGGTTTTTCAAGTAGTAGGAATTGAAGAAGTGAGTACTTTTTGGAATTTTTTATGTAGCAATCGTTGTTGCACAGATTTTACAAACATATCTTGGAAATTCTTAGTTATTTTCAGGTTTAAATGACGAGTATGAAATTTGGGCTCTAGGACAGAGAGATCCTTGACGTTGTAGCGTAGAAAGGCCCTATTTCATATGAGAATATGATGGTCGGACGTAAATTTTACATTTCTTAATTGGCCAGGTTTATTGAAATCTTCACTTCTCTTAAAATTAATGACATTTTTATTTGTTAAGATCTTTTTCGATGGAACTCACGTGCTAACTCGTATCTTGATGCTGAGTTTTAGATTATCATTTGAATCATGCAAGATATATTATTATGAATTTATGACTATCCATTGAAGTTATTATTAAATTTAAACTATCCATTGAAGTTATTATTAAATTTAAATATAAAATAAGTCCAAGTAAACCACCTATTATAAAAATAAGAAAAATGAACTTATTCAAAAAGTATTTTCTCTTCTTTTCCATTTCCAGAAAATCAAAGAAATGACAAAAATTTAGAAACCTATACAGATTGTAAGACCTAAAAAGCTAATAAAATTTTCTATGATCGTTAATTTAGACATTAATTAATGTACGGAAGGAAATAAAACTTCATAATTGTTGGAATATAATTAATGACAACATGATTTTAATAAGGATGAAGAATGACAAAGTTTTATCATTTTTGTTACTTTTAAAAAAAATTATTTATTACTATGTGGTTGTATATGTAAAGTTATTACCCCTCCGATAAAATAAGAACAACCCCATGTCCAACCCCCTTTTTACCAGTAATATCGTTGTGGTAGTAATATCACTTTTTCTTTTGCCTTCAATTTATTTTTTATGAAATTGGTTATACGAAGTGTGTTGGAGCAATCGGAAAACATAAATATGTCCCATAATTTATTCAACTAATAGAAGTAAAATCATAAAGATTTTTTTTAAATTGCAGTAATTTAGTTTTATTTCACGATGCTAATTTATTAGTTTTTAAATAAAAAGCAGGGACATAAAAAGCTGATATGACATTCCCAATGACCAGCAATTAGATTTATCTCTTTTCTCCTTTTTATTTTTGCAATATTTCCCTTTACCTTACTTAAAGAAAATACAAAACAAAAAACAAAATAAAATAAAAACACTAACAAACTTGCGTCTTTTCCCTTGATTGTAGCTACATGATAAATAAGGAAAAATAAATTTTACCGTCGTTTCTAAATTCTAATAGATGCGTTCCTAACATATGCGACTTTTCCCTTTAGTTTCTAAGACAAATGCTTAGTAATGTTTTTGCTAATTTATATGGAATAAATGCTTACCGTTACAAGTAGGTTTAAATGCTTACTGATGCTTACCGCTATAAGAAGGCTTCGGCTTCCATGAGGTTTAAATGTATTTGCCTTTTTTGTTTTCAACTACAAAAAGGCGAATAGCTTTGGCTCTCAAGAAACTAAACCAAAAATGTAGCTCCACTGTTTTATTTGCTAATGGAGAATTCAACAGTGAGTACTTCATGAATTTCTTCACTTCTTTTATTTTTTGCTCAAACATATCTAAATTAAATATCAGATGATTTATTCAACGAAGGATTATATATGGATATATCTTTTGTTTAAGTACCTTGAGTTCATTATTGACATATTATATTTCTCGTAGCCTTGTGAACGTAATTTCCGTATAATATTGTATGATATCAATGGGCAAGAATTGAGACCGTAGAAGGTGTGCAGTCCATAACTTTTGTTGGAGAATGTAAAAAACTAGAAAGTTTTGTGCTTGATCTTTTCTTTTATCTTTTGCAAAGTTAGAGAATGTGCCGGATACCATTTTCTTCTTTAAAGAGCCTTACGCGGCTGGGCGAAAAAAATCCAAATTAGTCCAATCAATGGTTATCAGATAATAAATAATTATACAAGTAAAATACTAATAATATGTCCGGATGTTATTTTTATTTTTTTGTTATATTAATTTAGGGACTTTCATGTTTTTCTTATTGTTTATGGGATTCTTATGAATGCATTATCAGTTTGTGTTTCATTTTAAGATTGTCTTTCTTCTTTTGGACTAAAGTTAACTACTCCTCCGTTCCAATTTATGAGAACCTGTTTGACTGGGTACGGAGTTTAAGAAAAAATGAAGACTTTTAAAATTTGTTGTCCTAAACAATTTAAAAAGGGGCCCAGAGTATTTGTGTAGTTATAAAAGCTTCTTATTAAGGGTAGAATTGTAAGTTTAAGCAAAATTATTTTCAAATTTAGAAAGGGGTCATTTTTTTTTAAACGAACCAAAAAGGAAATATGTTCACATAAACCGGAACGGATGTAGTATTTCTTTTGAGATCAAATGTCTCTTATTATGAATAATAGTTGCCTCTCAATTTTACATTTATTAATAACAAATGATGTTGTTTACGCTAATTAAAATTATTTGTGGACAAATATAAATCAAGGACATGCTAGAAGAGTTATGTTACATATTCTTTTTCTCTATAAAATGAAGGTTAATTAACTTCTCCTTATGTGACACTTTTATTCCTTTTAATTTTGTTTTTTTATCTGTATTTTTTTGTACATTTGATTTACATTTTGCATATGTCTTTTATTATATTTTAATCACAAATTTTTATATAAACTTTTAAAATTAGCCACTATTTTGCTGCAACACAAAAAATTCCAGCATAATATACTGGAGATTAGTGCACTTGTGTATGAACTTCCAGCATATTATGCTGGAACTCCAACACATAGAAAATTCCAGCATAATAAACTGAAGATTAGAACACATGTGTATGAACTTCCAGCATATTATGCTGGCCAGTATATTATGCTGGAAGTTCACGTGTAAAAAATTCGAACTCTAGTATATTATGCTGAAATATTTTCCGTATTTTGAACAATGTTTTCATTCAGATTTATCTTTCATGAAAATAGGCTAAATTTCGATTACTTTTGAAATCGTGACTATTTTTCAATTACCTCTTGTAAATCTGACTATTTTTTAATTTCACCCGATCAAGAAGGTTGTTGGGCAAAAACGCCCAATGATACTCTTATTATAGTGTGATATTATACGCTTTGGGCCAAACCTACATGATTTTCTCTAAAAGGACTCGCACCATTAAGAGATCCCTACGCTTTATATGTGAACTCTCAATCTTTTCAGCTATCTTTTCGCACACCCAACAAAGGCAACCAAACTGCAAAAGCTTAAGTGCCATTGTAAAGAGCCTCTGAAACTCAGATTATATGCTCTTCCACTTGGAACACTCAGTGTGAATGGTAAGATCTCGAAATTCAGCTTGCCCGAGAGGCTGACAAAGCTAACCCTATCAAATGTTTCGCTGCCACAAATTGAAATGTCGAGTAAATTTTATCGACGATCATCCAATTTTTTGTTTATCACACAAAAGTTATTATTCTTTTTTTTGTCACACAAAAGTCATTTTACTTTGCTCAAGTTATCATACAAATCATTCTAGCTGAATTTTATAAAACTCTCCCCTGAAAAGTGACATGGCAGTCTTAATTAGTGTTTTGTATTGATTAAGCAAGTTAAATATATTAACTCATGTCTTTGACCCATAAATACCTCACCTAGTTGCCCGAATGGAGCTCCTTTTTCTTCGTACTCTGCACCTGTTGTATGTCTTGACCCATTTAAACCGCAACTTAAACAAATTTCCAGTTCATTTAATGACACTAATTAAAATGCAAAAACAGTATACCTTAAACTACAAAATAAAAAGGGACCAAATAAAGTGATATAATTTCATAACATTGCATTCTAATATATGTCAAAGCGTTGGCTATTAAGCAAGACCAACTCAAACAAAATACTGCTTAATAAGCTAACACAAACACTTTGAATGAATCTCATAGTTGAAAATTACAAAATACACATTCCGTGCCATTCAAACTGTAAATTTAATACAAAAATACTCCTTCATAATTTTCAACTTTCTAGAGACACTAGACTTCTTTCTAATCACGGTAGTAACGTGCGACGATGATGGGAACAAAGAGCTCAGAGACTTGCTTAATTTATTCCCTGAAGAGCAGTCCATGTTTTTCAAGGAATGTTTTTTGTTTGAACACATTGAGTCCTAACTAAGGAAGTAACTAAGAGAGAGAATTGGGAGAATCAAATTTTAAGGGGAATATAATGGGTGGGTCAAATTTTGTTTTATAGTCAATACTGGTGTAACACTCTGTAAATTCGGACTAGGTGTGGACATGTTAAATGAGTATTAATGTGACTTCTTAGACATATGAAGTCCTATTTGGATGATTATTGGTGAAAATAGTTGTTTTGAAATCAAGACGGAGAGTGAGATGCATAAGATTCGATAAAATCGACTAAGTTTATGAAAAGTCTGTCTTCCAGCGAGATCCCGTAACACTATGTAAAGAATTTGGAAAAACTTAAAACATGAAAGTTGTATCCCTTTGAAATAGCTTTCGAACGGTATATTGTTGGGCCCGAACGGATTTCTGAACAAAACGTTATGTGCATTTTACTGGACAATGCACAGTATGCGCGCCCAGAAGGTCCCGTGGGCGGCCGCGCACTTTTGGTAGTGCTACTGCCCTGCTGCGCGTACAGGTGCACGGTTGGAAATTCAGGTGTGCAGGAGCGCACCCGAGGGGACATTTTTAAATCCCTACTTCGTCCCCCACACCCCAAAACACAAAAACTTGCTCTAGAAAGGGAAGCTCTTAAGAACCTAACTCATCAAAGGTCCCTCCACTATCCAAGGTAAGTTCTAATGGTGATTCTAAGTTAATATCAATTCTCCAAAACCTTATTAACATGGATAAACCTTTCAAATCATTAGATATTCGAATTGGGCATCATTATTGAGAGAAGAAACCCTAGAACTCGAATTCAAGAGGATTGAACTTCAAAAAGCTAATGTCTTCACCCTCTAATTGATTATACCATTGGATTAATGATTATAGACTCTATGTTCATGAGATATGAGTTGATGGGTTTGATAGAAAAGCATGAACAATTAAATATTTAGTTATTGATTGTTGATTATTGGTTAAGGGTGTAATTTATCTTATGGGTGAAGAAGAATGATATTGATTATAAGAAATTTGAGATTTTAGAATTTATCTAGGAGCAAGAGAATGACTTGCTGGGTGTAAAAACACCATTAATGAGGGCTATGAGGCTTTACGCCTATAAGGTGTTTGATAAAATGCCTAAGTGACCAATATATGAGTATTATTGCTAATATGGACTACCTTTGACTTGTTTTGATATAGATTAAAGTGGAAAGGGTTGGTGAATGTTGTATTACGCTCAAAAGCAGGAAGTTAAGGTATGTGAGGCTAACTCTCTATGATTGAGAATGTTAATGATTCTCCCTACACTACGTTTCTTTTATGGCGTTACTATTTACCTAAGAAATATAGTTAAGCCTAGTTCCTTGAATAGTTGCAGAACTTCTATTATCTAGCTTCATAACTCGTTCATGACTTTCATTCTGAATGCTGTGAGCTCAATGCATAATTAATATTGTCACGACCCAAAATCTAACTAGTCGTGACGGCACCTAACCTAACCCGCTAGGTAAGTCAATTAACAGTTATCCAATTCCAATGATATTAATAAGACAATTAAACGAAAGTTATTTACTGAATCTTATACATTTCCCAAAGACTGGTAGTACAAATCATGAGCTTCTAAGAATGGAGTGTACAAAGCTAGTATGAAATAAATACATCATCTGTTTGAAAAGTACATGAACAGATTTTTATAAAACTAAGGTTACCATGAACAAGAGGCAGCAACATCATCATCCAATATCTGCACACAAGGTGCAAAAGTGTAGTATGAGTACAACCGACCACATGTACTCAATAAGTAATAAACCTAACCTTAGGTTGAAAGTAGTGATGAGCTAACAAAAAGGTCGGGTCCAACACCAATATTCCACAATAGTTCATAACAACATAGTACAACTAACAAAAGAGTATCTCAGAAATAAAAGGCTCAGTTCGTTCACAGTTCCAGAAAAGTAGGCATTTCTTTTCAAGTATTTCAGTGAAAACCCAAATCTTTTACCGAAAAAGCCAAAATACGAGTAAGTTTAAAAACTGTAATTTTTTTCTCTAAAAACCCTTTCAACAAATAGTAAGCTGTTTCATTTTCAGATAGCATGAGAAAAGTATTTATCTATGCCTACAAATCAAGATACATGTAAAATCATAAATGTTTCCCAAACTGGGTAGCAGAAGGAAATGCACCTCTATGCATGTATCACAAGTATGCATGTTAAATGCAATGCATCTCGATGATGAGCTCATGTACTCACACTCTCAGAGTACTCAATCTCACTGTCTCGCATTCTCTATCACTATGATCGGCACACTCAATCACTCAGCGCTGTACAATACCCGCTGCGGCGTGCATCCCGATCCATAGTTATAGTCGATTGCGCTCACTGGGGGTGTGCAGACTCTGGAGGGGCTCCATTCATCCCAAGCACTATATCGCTGCAGCGTGCAGCTCGATCCCATAGAATGTAATCAATATATCGTTGCGGCGTGCAGACCGATCCCATAAAACGCAATCAATATAACATGTTGCGGCGTGCAACCTGATCCTAAAATATCACTCTCACTCGGGCCCTCGGCCTCACTCAGTCATCAATCTCTCCAGTCTCACTCACGGGCTCACAATGTCATGAAACTAGACCGACAATAATGATATGATGTATCAATAAATAATAACTGAGACTGAGATATGGTATGAATGCATGGATATGACTGAGTATGAAGTATCAATTAAATCAGTGAGATGGCAGTAAGAAACGACCACTATGGGTCCAAACAGTATCTGCATAATGTCTAAACATGATATCTAGCATGATTGACAACTTAACTACTTTATCACATGGTGAAAACACGGATATCAAGAAAGTAGGAACACAATACAGTGCCATAGGAACAATAGAGTCCCAATTCACATGGTGCACGCCCACACGCCCATCACCTAGCATGTGCGTCACCTCAACACTAATCATATAACACGTATTATGGGGTTTCATACCCTCAGCTCCAAGATTATAAGAGTTACTTACCTCGAACAAGCCAATTCCAACACCGAGCAAGCCAAGCGATGCTCCAAAATGCCATCCCGCGCTTTCCGACCTCCGAACGGCTCGAAACTAACCAAAAATAACTCAAATATATCAAACAATGCTAGAGAAACCAATCTCGATAAAAAAAGATCAAATCTTGAATCAAAAGCCCAAAATCGGACAAAAGCCCAACCCGGGCCCGCACCTTGGAACCCGACAAAATTTTAAAAATTCAACAACCCATTCAGTTACGACTCCAACCATACTAGTTTCACTCAAATCCGACTCCAAGTCGATGTTCAAAACTCAAAAATTCATATTATGAAACTTTAGGCCAAAACTCCAATTTCCTCTTTAAAATTCACAATCCAATTACCAAAAATGAAGGTAGATTCATAGAATAAGATCAAAACCAAGTGTAGAACACTTACCCCAATCCTTGTGAAGAAAATTACTCCAAAGGTCGCCTAAACCGTGCTCCAAAATACGAAAATGGGTGAAAAATCACGAACCCTAGAACTTAAAAGGGTTCTGCCCTATCAATCCGCACCTGCGGACAAGAGGTCGCATCTGCGACCTTCGCTTCTGCGGGAAAAATCTCGCTTCTGCGAGAACAGCTTGGCCAGCCATGATCGCTTCTGCGATGCCTAGGACCGCACCTGTGGTCGCGCTTCTGCGCGCATTGGCTGCTTCTATGCATGCGTATATGTGCCCTGGCTTCCGCTTCTGTGGCCTTCACTCCTGCGACTGCCTTGTCTCACCTGCGAGCCCATTTCCGCAAGTGCGAAAACACCAGAACCAACAGCCTTCAACAATGCAATGAGCAACGAAATTTATCCGAACCTCGTATAAAACTCACCCTAGGCCCCCCGGGACCTCAACCAAATATACCAACAAGTCCCATAACATAATACATACCTTCTCGAGGCTTGAAATCACACCTAACAACATCGAAATGATGAATCACACCTAAATCCGAAATCAATGAACTTTGAAAGTTCAACTTCCACAACCGATGCCGAAACCTATCAAATTACGTCCGGTTGACGTCAAAGTTTGCACACACATCATATTTCACATTACGGACCTATTCCAATTTCCAGAATCGGATTACGACCCCGATATCAAAAAGTTCACTCCCGGTCAAACTTTCCAAAATTTTAACTTTCGTCATTTCGAGCCAAATTCAACCACGGACCTCCAAATCACAATCCGGATGCGCTCCTAAGTCCAAAATCACCCAACGGAGCTAACATAACCATCAAAATTCCAATCCGAGGTCAAATGATAAAAAGTCAAACTTGGTCAACTCTTTCAAATTTAGAGCTCCCTAATTGAGAATCATTCTTCCAAATCAGTCCGGAATAACTTAAAAACCAAAACCGACGATTCAAACAAGTCAAAATACATCATACGGAGCTACTCACACCAGTAAATTATCGAGAAAAGTATAAATGCTCAAAACGAACGGCCAGGTCGTTACAAATATATACTTGGGTTTGATACCCATGAGTCTCAGTCTAGATTATTCAGCATGTCATAAACAATTAAAGTTTCAGTTTTCATAATCAGTTCAAGAATACATATCTCAGGCTAGTCCTATTCAGTATTCCAGTATCATGTAACTCAATATGATTCAGTATTTCAGCATCACATATTGCAGTATGATTCTCAGTTCCTAAATTTAAATCCTTGAATGTTGAATACCTGTATTTGGGCCTGAGGCCGTAGTTTATATGCTTTATGCATATTTGGGCCTGAAGCCGTAGTTTATGTTTTATGAATGTTTGGGCATGCGGCCGTAGTTATGCTTTATGCATTTTTGGGCATGAAGCCGTAGTTATGTATACGCATACTTGGGCCTGAGGCCGTAGCTTGTGCACATATATATTGGGCCTGAGGCCGTAGTTTATTTAGATAAACTGGTTGTTCATCATTCAGAAGAGGGAGTATTCATATCCTTATTTCCTTGATCAATTATTAATTCTCAGTTATCAACTTAGTATCAGTTTCGATATTTATAGTTCTTTCTTTCAGTTGCTTTACATACCAGTACAATTCAAATATACTGACGTCCCTTTTGCCCGTGGCCTGCATCTCACGATGCAGGTAATGATTTACAGGTTGACGATTTAGAGTGCTAGGATTCTCGTACCAGCTATTTGATGACCCCCAGTTCTTTCGAGGCATTATCATTACCTTACCGTCTTCAGTATTTTTAGACAGTCAATGTTTTCAATACTTCATTTCATAGACTAAAGAAATAGTTAGACAGAGTCACATGCTTCTCATGTTAAGTAATGTTTGCTACAGATATGTTTCAGAATTATATTAGTGTTTCTGCCTTTTAATTTATATCATTCATACTTTCAGTATATCACCATGTGTTAGTTTATCTTCCGCATTCAGTATGTTATGATATCACATGTTGATTCAGCCAGCCAGTTTGTTTGCTTGGTCGCATGTAGTCAGGCACAGGGTGCCGTGTTACATCCAGGCCCAAGTTCGGGGTGTGACAAAGTTTGGTATCAAAGCACTAGGTTCAAGAGCCCTAGGGAGTCTATGAAGCTGTGTCGAGTGGAGTTTCATTTATAGGTGTGTGCCGACCACTCATATAAAACAGTTAACTACTAAGACATCTAGGATTGTCTCATTTCTTTCAACTCTTAATTGTGCCATGAAGCTTAGAGAAATAGGTAACCTTCTCTTCCTATCGAATTCCAGACGTATCGAATCCCCAAGCGACGAGCAAGAAAAGTCCAAGGTTCTAGAAAGGATGATTTGCCCATTGGGGTATAACTATGGAGTACAGGTTGGTAACAAATGAGACGTGAGAGGATGTTGAAGGTGGAATGCAATGGATAGTAGTACAGATTAGAGCATAACCTTATCAGAAAGTACAAATGCAGTTATCATATTTTATGGTTATCGGCTTACCTCAGTTACCGGTTATGTAGTCTTTCAGTTAGCAGGTTTATGATTATTCAATATGCCAGTATTCAATTATTTAGTTACCAGATCTCCAATTTTTAGTGTGTCCAAATTTTGGTGACTTGTGAGTATATAGTGATGCATATGGGTGCATAAGAAAATGCAAGTAATAGTGATTATAGTGAAATATTTGCATGTTTTAGGTCTGGATTAAGACCTAAGGCTCACCGGATGGAGCAGGAAGTGATTTATCAGATGGTGGCTTACTCTGAAGTATAAGTTTGTGCATGGTAGAGTATTCATATGTATTTTACATTCCAGAACTACTTCATTTAATTCTTAGAAATGGAGCCACATGTTGGATGATGATAGTTTAGATGTCCCATTATGTAACATGTTAAGAATTTAACCGCAACGGGCACAAAGTTGATCACTTTAGTTTTGGACAGAAAAGAGCCTGAGGAAAAAATACCCAGGAGTAAAAAACGTTTGTTATTACAAAAGATGTATTCTTCATATGACTCATGCATATGACTAAGAAGATATGATGTACGATGTGAGAACCAAGAGTAGCCGATATTGAATTTCAGTGAATGATTTTAAGTTATTCAGATTTATTCAAATCAGAAATAGAAAGTACCACGTTAGTAAGTTATTATATGAAGCAGCTATTATTATGAGATAAAAGATATGACAGTTCTCCCTTAGGTTATGCGACTAAGTGTTTACCCCGGATATTTATAATCTCATATGATTTTGAAGTGTATAAAAAGTTTGGGGTTAGAGATTCCAATTTCATTTAAGACGGATGAAATTTCCCCAAGTGTGATCCATGTACATAGTTAAAAAAAAGATAGTATGTGACCGTAGAATAGGGTTAGACCGTGAGGGATGTTAGGAATAACATTATGCTTCACTTTAGTTATTCAAAGCAGAATAAGAAAACATGATTCTAACAGATGGTTAGTAGAAGAATAGTAAGTAAGTTTTGAGTAGATACATTGAATTAGCAATTTCAGCAAGGCTAGTAGAGGCACGATTTGATTTACTTAGTCAGGTTAACACTAGTGAGTGGGTGACAGTTTGAAACACCGAATGTGTGTTAGAACCCAAAGATTTTAAGTTAATCCTGAAGTACAATGACAGTGAGAAAAAGGGGGGCAGCTAGGCAGTATGAGAACAAATTACAAAAGAATAGCCTTTAAGAATGTAACGACCCGACCAGTCATTTTGAGTATTACAACCCTGTTTCCCCATGTACTGCCCAAATTGGGATTTACAGTTGTTGTGTGACTTGCCGGGGCAATTGGTTCGGGTCCGGTGTGGTTTTGGAATGAATTGGAACACTTAGTTCCAAGGTTTAAAACTTAAGTTAAAATAGTGACCGGATATAGACTTATATGTAAACGACCTTGGAATTTAATTCTGATAATTCCAATAGTTCCGTATGGTGATTTTGGACTTAGGAGCGTGTCCGGAAATTTTTTTGGAGGTCCGTAGTGGAATTGGGCTTGAAATGCCGAAAGTTGAATTTTTGGAAAGTTTGACCGGGGGTTGACTTTTTGATATCGAGGTCGGAATCGAATTCTAGAAATTGGAATAGCTTCGTTATGTCATTTATGACTTGTGTGCAAAATTTGAGGTCAATCGGACGTGAATTGATAGGTTCCGTAGTCGTTTGTAGAAAGTAGAAATTTCAAAGTTCATTAGGCTTGAATTGGGGTGTAATTCATGGTTTTACCGTTGTTTGAGGTGATTTGAGGGTTCGACTAAGTCCTTATGATGTTTTAGGACTTGTTGGTATATTTGGTTGAGGTCCCGTGGGGCTCGGGTGAGTTTTGGATGGTTAACAGATCATTTTTGGCCTTGGTGAGAATGCTGATATCTGTTGCTGCATTTTTCAGATTTTCTCTTTCGCATTCGCGAATGGGCCCTCGCGTTCGCAAAGAGGAATTTGTGGCAGGCAGGATTTACTCTTCGCGTTCGCTAGGGGGTCTCGCGTTCATGAAGAGAAGCTGGGTTGTGCATCGCGTTCGCGTATGGGGTATCGCGTTCGCGAAGGGAAACATAGTAGGCATGGGTTTTTGCCTTCGCGTTCGCGAAGGGGAGCTCGCGTTCGCGAAGAAGGGCTCCGTAAAGCATCGCGTTCGCAAACTGTGTCTCGCGTTCGCGAAGAGAAAATGTTGGGAAGCACATTTTGTGCTTCGCGAACGCGAGGGATTTGTCGCGTTCGCGAAGAAGAGAGGTCTGGACAGAAAGTTTAAGTTCAGAAAATGGGACTTCGTCCCATTTTTCTTTTTTAACGATTTGGAGCTCGGATTGAGGCGATATTTGGGATATTTTCAGAGGAAACAATGGGTTAAGTGTTCTTAACTCAATATTGGTTAAATTACCCCAATCCATGGTTGTTTTTATCATTTAATTGGTGAATTAAGTTGGAAAAATTGTGAAAAACCCTCTTGGTTTAATATGGAGATTTGAGGGTCGAGTTGATGTCGGATTTGAGTAAAATTTATATGGTTGGACTCATGGTTGAATGGGAATTAATATTTTATAACTTTCGTCGGATTTCGAGATATGGGCCCCACAAGTGATTTTTGGGGCGTAAATTTTGGATTTTGTGGAAATATTAGTATTTTTGATATGGAATTAATTCCTATAAATTTTGTGGGCAGAATCAAATTAATTGTGACTAGATTCGAGCCGTTTGGAAGTTGTTACATGCAGAGTGGAATTGCTGGAGTATTGCTTAGCTTGCTCGACATTGGATTTGGCTTGTTCGAGGTAAGTAACTCTTCTAATCTTGGAGTTGAGGGTATGGACCCTGAATATATGTATTTTGTGAATTGTTGGGAGGTGACGCACATGTTAGGTGACGGGCGTGTGGGCGTGCACTATAGAAATTGTGACATAATTATTTTTGTAGAATTTTATAGTTAAATAACCTTGGCATTTTTCCATGCGGTTTTATGTGTTAAAGAAATTGAGTTGAAAAGCATATTAAAAATCTCGTTGAGGCTATGTGCCAGTATTATTGAGACCCCCAGAGGTCATATTGCTGTGAATTATTTATTTTCAATTTAAAATTCATACTCAGTCATATTCATTTCATTGCATATCATAACTCAGTTTTATGACTCTATTTTGATGCATATAAATATTTTGGGCCGAATGCCCTGTTTTACTGAAATGCCCGAGTGGCTTGAGAGGTTTATGGCTGAGTGAGGCCGAGGGCCTGATTTGTGAGGATATTTATGGGATCGGGATGCATGCCGCAACATGTTGATATCGGCCGAGGGCCTGATTGTGAGGATGAGTGTGGATCGGGGATGCCCGCCTGCAGCATACTTTATTATTATAGCACGTGAGTTGTCCGTGCAGATTATAGTGCTTGGGCTGAAGGAGCCCCTCCGGAGTTTGTACACACCCCCAGTGAGCGCAGGTACTTACTGAGTGTGAGTGCCGAGTGCTGAGTGACTGGGAGGCATGAGTGATTGTGAGGTATGCCCGAGTGGCAAGAGTGATTGTGAGGTATGATCGAGTGGAAAGAGTGATTGTGAGGTATGCCCGAGTGGCACGAGTGAATGTGAGGTTTGCCCGAGGGGCTATATTTGAGTGATGTTCTGCCCGAGGGGCTGTTTATGATTTTATCACTGAATTGCATCGCATTGGCATGCACACATGACATACAGGCATAGAGATGTATTTTTCCTCATGATGTACAACATCACATCATTCATGATTTCTCACACATTTTTGACAGATGGGCATAGTGATGCATTTATTTTACACGGATTATCCGGAAGGAAAATGAAACATATTATTTATTATTGAGAAGATTTTTTGGAGAAATTTATTGTTTTCAAACTATTCATATTATTGGAAACTTCGGCAAACAATTTGGGTTTTCACTGATGTATTTGAAAGAAAGAACTACTATATTTTTTTGAAATCATTATTTGGCTGAGTATTTTATCCCTGAGTTACTTCTGGTATTATTTGCTTTATGTTGTTATGGATTGTTATGGACTATTGATTTTGGACCCGACCTTGGTAGAAGCTCGTCACTACTTTCAACCTACGACTAGGTTTGTTACTTACTCAGTACATGGGGTCGGTTGTACTGATACTACACTTCTGCACATTGCGTGCAGATATTGGTTGCCGTTGTTGCTGTGCTCAATGGTTGTGGGACTTGAATATGTACCTGCGTTCCTGTTGTAGCTGCCTCTTGTTCAGGGTAGCCTTAGATTTATAAAAGCTCTGTTTATGTATTATTCAAACAGACTATGTATTTAGTTCATTTCCACTTTATATACTCTATTCTTAGAAGCTCATGATTTGTACTACCAGTTCTTGGAGATTGTACACGATTAAGACCTTTATTCACTTAAATTGCTTTAATAATTATTGTTGAAATTAGATAGTTGGTAATTGGCTTACCTAATGGGATGGGTTAGGTGTCATCACGACTAGTTGGACTTTGGGTAGTGACAAAGAGTTATCAAAAAGGGGTTTCCCCAAGATTAACAGTGTGAGTAGAGCTAAATCATTAAGATTGTGTATGATAGTTGTGAATACATTAGCTTTCCGTTTGTGTAAGTAATTTAGTTTTTCCTAGTAAGAAATATTGATTAGAAGTAAGTCGGAAGATGAATTGTCATTGCCATAAAGTGCAAAGAATTACAGAAGATAAGGAAAGTTGTTTGGATCCCAACAAAAGAGAAGGATCCGCAAGTACAAGATCTTAACCTTTGATCTAAGGGGGAGATGTGAAAATCGTCAGTAAGTCCAGTTGAAGATTTGAAACCTGCATAGTTAGCATGAGATATAAAAATAATAAAACCATGCCCAATTGTGTATCACGAAGGTAGTGCCATTGCACGAGACTCTAATCTTCGGAGTATTGGTCAAATACTTAGGTCACAATAATGTTGTAAATGTTTGCAAGAAGTACCTTGAAAAGATAATCAAGTATGAGAAGTATATCTCATGATAGAGGCAGACAAGAGAACTATGGTGAAAGAAGTTCACCGCTTAGCCAAGCTAGGAGTTCAACTTTGACTCCAAAGATGGTGGAGTTGTTGTCCAGAACAAGATTTGTTCCTCCTTAGTAGCCAAAGTGAACGAGAAATAGATTGCTGATCCCAACTGGTTGCAACTAAAAGATAGGATTCACAAGCATAAGATGATGGCTTTTGAACAAGGGGAAGATGATGATACTTGAGTTACCAAGACGGATTGTGTTTTCTAGACATAGATAAACTTAGCAAGGGAGGATCATGTTAGAAGCCCATAATTCCAGATATTCTACCCACCCAGGTTCCCCAAAGAGGTATCATGATCTCAAGGAGATTTATTGGTGGAACGACATGAAAAAGAACGTCGCAAACTTTGTGGCCAAGTGTCCAAATTGTCAGCAAGTGAAAATCGAGCAGCAGAAAGCCCAGTGTTTTACCATAGAATACACATATTCTTGAGTGGAGAAGGTAAATATGGACTTTATAACAGGATCATCTTGCTCATTTTGAAAGCATGATTTGATTGGGTGATTATAAATCGACTTACCAAGTTAGTGCACTTCTTGCCAGTAAAGACCACAGATTCAGCAGAAGATTATGCCAAGTTGTACATTCAAACAATTGTCTGATTGCATGGGACTCTGTTGTCAGTCATTTCAGACTGTGGTGCTCAGTTTAAAATGAACTTTTAGAAGTCCTTTCAGAAAGGATTAGGCACAAGTTTTTCATCCTCAGAAAGATGGCCAAGTAGAGCGCATTATTCAGACACTTGAGGATATGTCCTTGATGTTAAAGGTAATTGGGATGATCACATACCTCTCATTGAATTTTTTTATAAGAACAACTATCTTTCTAGTATCAAGATGGCACTGTACGAAGCTCTGTATAGGCGAAGGTTTAGATCACCAATTAGTTGGTTCAAAGTTGGTGAAGATGATTTGTTGGGACCAAGTTTGGTCTAGCAGGCTATGGAGAAAGTTAAGTTGATTCAAGATCATTTGAAGACGGTTTAGAGTCGCCAAAAGTCCAATTCGAATGTGTGGCATAGAGACCTAGAATTTCAAGTTGATGATTGGGTGTTTCTAAAAGTTTCACCTACCAAAGGTGTTATAATATTTGGGAAAAAAGAAAAGCTCAGTCCCGGATATATCACGTCATATATAATCCTACAAAAGATCGGACAAATAGCTTATGAGTTGGATTTGCCACCAAAATTAGTTGTTGTACACCCAGTACTTCACTTGTCATGTTATAACATTCAAGTTTCCAGATATGTATGTCAGTTCAGTACTCAAATACGCATGTCAGTTCAATACTCAAATACTCATGTTAGTCCAGTACTCAGACATTCATGCCAGCTTAGTACTCAGATATTGATGTCAATTCAGTACTCAGATATGCGTGCCAGTTCAATATTCATATATTCATGTTAGTTCAGTATTTATGTATCCATGGAAAACTAGTATTCACATATATATTTCATGTTATGTGCTTTATGATGCCCTGTGAAGCTTGTGTTATGCTATGATAGCTGGCGGGTGTTTTAGATAAATGTTGAAGGTAACTAACCTTATTTATTGAGACCTTATATTATAATCTCCATGTCCTTCAGTATTCAGTCAGCTCAGTATTCAGTATTCAGTCAATACAGTAGTCATTCAGTTCAGTATCTCAGTAGTTCAGTAATAATGTATTCATTTAGTTTAGTATGCAAGTGTTCATGAAAGTTTATATTTCCACCAAACCCGTTTAAGGTCCAAAGTTAGATGAAGTTACAATCAGGACAATCATTCGAGGACGAATGATCCCAAGCGGGAGATAATATAACACTCCGTAAATTTGGACTGGGTGTGAACATGTTAAATGAGTATTAATGTGACTTCTTAGACATATGAAGTCCTATCGGGATGGTTATCGGTGAAAATAGTTGTTTTGGAATCAAGACGGAGAGTGAGGTGCATAAGATTCGATAAAATCGACTAAGTTTACGAAAAATCTGTCTTCCAGTGGGATCTCGTGAAACTATGTAAAGGATTTGGGAAAACTTAAAACATGAAAGTTGTAGCCCTTTGTAATATCTTTCCAACGATATATTGTTGAGCCCGAACGGATTTATGAGCAAAATGTTATGTGCAATTTACTGGACAATGCATAGTATGCGCGCCCAGATGGTTCCGTGGGCGGCCATGCACTTGTGGCAGTGTTATTGCCCTGCTGCGCATCCATGTGCATGGCTGGGCCTTCAGGTATGTAGTAGCACACCCAGGGGGTTATTTTTAAAGCCCTACTTCGTCCCCCACACCCCAAAACACAAAAACTTGCTCTAGAAAGGGAAACTCTCAAGAAACTAACTCCTCAAAGGCCCCTCCACTATCCAAGGTAAGTTCTAATGGTGATTCTAAGTTAATTTCAATTCTATAAAACCTTATTAACATGGGTAAACCCTTCAAATCATTAGATATTCGATTTGGGCATCATTATTGAGAGAAGAAACCCTAGAACTCGAATTCAAGAGGATTGAAATTCAAAAAGCTAATGTTTTCACCCTCTAATTGATTATACCATTGGATTAATGATTATAGACTCTATGTTCAAGAGATTTGAGTTGCTGGGTTTGATAGAAAATCATGAATAATTATATGTTTGATTATTGATTGTTGATTATTGGTTAAAGATATTGTTTATCTCATGGGTGAAGAAGAATGATATTGATTATAAGAAATTTGAGATTTTAGAATTTATCTAGGATCAAGAGAATGGCTTGTTGGGTGTAGAAACACCATTAATGAGGGCTATGACGCTTTACGCTCATAAGCTATTTGATAAAATGCCTAAGTGAACAAAACATGAGTATTATTGCTAATATGGAATACCTTTGACTTGTATTGATATAGATTAAAGTTGAAAGGGTTATAAAATGTTGTATTATGCTCAAGAGCAGGAAGTTAAGGTATGTGAGGCTAACTCTCTATGTTTGGGAATGTTAATGATTCTCCCTACACTACGTTTCTTTTACGACGTTATTACTTGCCTCAGAAATATAGTTAAGCCTAGTTCCTTGAATAGTTGCAGAACTTCTATAGACATGGGTTGTGAGCTCAGTGCGCAATCAATATAGACATGGGTTTGATGTCTGTGAGTTTCAATGTAGATTACTCAGCATGTCATAAACAATTGAAGTTTCAGTTTTCATAATCAGTTCAAGAATACATGTCTCAGTCTAGTCTTATTCAGTATTCCAGTATCATGTAACTCAATATGATTCAGTATTTCAGCATCACATATTGCAGTATGATTCTCAGTTCCTAAATTTAAATCCTTGAATGTTGAACACATGTATTTGGTCCTGGGGCCGTAGTTTATATGCTTTATGCCTATTTGGGCTTGAGGCCATAGTTTATGCTTTATTCATTTTTGGGCCTGAGGCCGTAGTTATGTATACATATACTTGGGCATGAGGCCGTAGCTTGTGCACATATATATCGGCCTTGAGGGTGTAGTTTATTTAGATAAACAGGTTGTTCATCATTCAGAAGAGGGAGTATTCATTGTAACAACCCAAATTTTTACTAATATTTGTATTTTCGATTGAGCATCTTTATAACGAGGAGATATTTTTACTTCGCACTTCCTAAACATGAAATTGACAATACATGAAAATTCCTTACTCTAGGTTGTGTTAATATTGAAAAAGAAGTTCTATGATGTTGCTATGTGTAATACTTAATATTATTTTGATGAATTGTTGTTAAATACATTATAATTAAGTTTTTGGGTTGCCACCCTTTTGTATTTATTTAAGGATATTTAATAGTTGGGCAGCCATTTTTATTTCATATTTATCCAAAATTCTTAGAGATAACTTTAATTGACTTAGTCTTCCATAAACTCCCCATTTTTATTCTTTCAAGAAAAAAGAAAACCCCTACCCTCTCTCCTTCTTATAAAACCCCTACCCTCTCTCCTTCTTATTACCTGAAAACTTCATGAAAACCACCATAAATTTCCACTAAACCAACAAGCAAAATTCGTTCTTGGTGAAGCTCAAGTTGCTCCTCTCTTTTGTGGTAAGTTACTAAACCCGTTTTTACACTAGATAACTATTAGTATTTTATTCATATTTTTTTATAGAACTCCGTTTTAAGTGATCTAAGACTTTCTGGAAAGCTATTTCATAGAACTATAACTCTTATGAAGGAACCAAAACCTGGTTTGTCTTTTATGTACCCGAAAATAGGTAAAGTACAGGGCAGGTGCTGCCCAGATTTTCTGTTTTATAAACCCTCCCTGTACTACTCTTAGTACGTTTAGTAGAACTCTTTGCACAAAATTGATATGGGGGTGATTCAAGATGTTATGAAACTCTAAGACACATATCTACAACTGTAAAGAAGACCGCACAGTCTAGTTTGTCCCTTTTCATCTTCAAATTTGAGTCACAACACGAGACAGTGATACTGTCCAAAATTTCTGTTTCAAACATTTTGGGTAATTTTCACCAATATCATGTTTAGTTTGACATGTTAAATCACTGAACTTATATAGATATTTTATTATGTATTTAAGGTATATATATCCTTATAAAAGCTAAGGGGAAGTGTTTGAGGAAGTGGACAGATTTGGTTTGTCTAGGGCGTAGACGATTCGAACGTCCTCAAGTTGTGGTTGAACTATTTTGTGGTAAAACACCAAGGTTTGCGTATAAACTTTGTACTCTTTTTACTTGCTGGAATATTTTGAAATAACCTAATATTTTGTTTTTCTTCTCTTCAATTAATAGCATTGTATTCGTGTTATATCAAGTATTGTAAAATATTTGCTAAATCGCCAACTCATACGGATCGTTTGATCATTTTGCATTCTTGTTGGGACTTTGTCCTTCTTGTGGCAGTGACTTTGTCACTCATCTTGGCATGCCTCTTGATTTGGATCTTTTGCCATCTTGACTTTGGATTTGTAGTTCATCTTAAATTATGGAACTTGTCCGTGTTAAGTACGAACTAGGAAGCCATTTTTAATATGGTTCTTGATTCTCTTGAGTGTTGGGTTTTGACCCTACTTGATTTTGGATTTCTGTCCATCTTGATATCTGATTTTGCTTAGTGTGATGGCATGACGTACATATTGGGCGAAAAATAGATATTTGACAAGTTTTCTTTGATTGATAGTATACACTTTCTCAACTCTTGAATCTTGAATATTGTTATTGATATTTGGAAATATTTCAAGGGTTGATATTTGATACTTTTGATATATTTGTTCACTTGTTTTAAATTATGTTTCATTTGAGCTACCTATGACTGAAAATGAGAATTGGAGAAGTTAATGACTCCAAGCCTAAAGTTTATACGCCACTAAGCTTTATGCTTAGCGATAGTTGTTTTCTATCGTAGGTAATGTACAAGATGAAATTTGAAGACGGCCTTATGAAGTAGTCTTTTGGGAGCACTTATGGAGATTAAATTTGCATATGCACCATGGTTTTGTATAGTTTTGGGAGTTGTACATGATATATATGTCACACTTATGTATGTTATTTGGAGGCTTGGATATTGAGACCAAAATCTTGTAACTTGAATTTAGTAAATTATTTTGCTATTTTAAGGTGTGTTAATAACTCAAGTCTTGTAATATGTTGAATTTACATTTTGTCTTATATATATGTACAAAGGAGAAAACTAGTTTTTCTTTTTATACCCGATAGTTTGAAATTTATGTACAATACAAACTTGTAGTGATGTTGATTATTCAAGAAGGGTTATATCACCTTATGTTGATATTTTGACATTGTATTTCATTTTTAAAAATAGAATAATATTATGAAGCGTGTTTTCAAAAAAAAAAAGTTGCACTTTGGACCTCATCGCATGGGCCTATTTCCGCTACTAAATTATTCTGAATATTTTTTTTAATTAATGTATTCTTTATGTTGTAAGTAGTAAATTAGATTTGTTTCGTAAGTAGAACCCTCCCAAAGGGGTTGCTACAAGTTTTGGTATCAGAGCCTAGGTTCGTGATTCTAGGATTTTTGTTGTGATCGTACCTAATATTTTTGTTATTTTCTTTCTTGAAAATGACTTGGAGATTATAAATTTTTGCATACTTGTTTAATGTAATTTGATGTATTACTTGTGCATATGCATCATGTACATGTTCCTAATGCAGTATGATCTTATCTTTTATAGAAATTTAATATGGCCTCTTATTCGAATAGAGCTATTGAATCCATTGATGAAAGTCAGGCCCATTATAATACTCCACCTCACCTCCAAGAAATAGATGAGGTACCTTGCCTAAGCTAAATCATCACCGTGTTAGTGAAAATGAAGTGGACAATAATCCAAGAGCAATGGGTCATAGTACTCCTATTATGACTCCTCCATTTCAGCAGATGGCTGAGTTCTTTTGTCACTTGGCTGGGACAATATCAGAACCTAGTGAAATGAATTTTGAGAATATGAGGAAAATGGGTGGAGTTGAATTTGAAGGCACTACTGATCCCACGGTAGCTGAACAATGGCTCGAGCGCATGGAGAGGGTCTTTGAACAACTAGAGTGTACTAATGGTGCCAAATTTAAGTATGCTATCTCTCTTTTACAAAAAGATGCCTATCATTGGTGAGTAAGTGTGCCAAATGCAAAAACAAAAAACTCCGGTGCAGACTTGGGATGACTTTGTAAAAGCATTTCGTGCGAAATATGTCCCCCCTGTCTACTGTGATGCAAAGAAAAACAAGTTTCTGAATTTAAGACAAGGGAGTATGTCTATTGCAGAGTATCAACAAAAATTTTATAGGCTTTCTCGCTATGCTGGAGGTATTATTGATGGTGAAAGAGACAAGTACAGAAAATTTGAAGAAGGTTTGAATGATTACATTCGAAAATCTGTGGCAATCTTGCAACTTGAGGATTTTTCCAAGCTAATTTCAGCTGCTCTTACTTGGGAAAGAATTGACAAGGAAGAAGCTAGTAGGAGAGAAAACAAGTTTAGGAAAGGTAATTCAGATTATGACGGTCCATCCAAGAAGGGAAAGTTTGACTATTCCAAGACTGAAAGTGCACAGAAGTCATCATATCATAAGCAGAATAAGCCAAATTTCTCTACTGCTAATACTCCAAGTTATGTCCAAGGCAAAACTTATACACCTACTTGTACACAATGCGGAAAGAATCACTATGGTGCCTGCAGAAGAGCTTCTGGTGCTTGTTTTAATTGTGGAGGTAAGGATCATAAAGTGAAGGATTGTCCTAATCCTAATCCTCTTTCTTATACACATATAGAGGACTCAGTTCAAAAGCCTATCACTACTCATTCTCAAGCTAATAGCGGTGCAAGACTTAGAAATATGCAAGCGGCGGGTTCGGGTGGAGCTAATCAGGATAGTGGGTCGAGATCTACTGCATGAGTCTATGCTATGAGACAAAACAATGACCAAGATGGCCCGGACGTGGTTGTTGGTACATTTCACTTATTTGGCATATATGTTATTACATTATTTGATCCTGGATCTTCGCACTCTTATGTTTGCTCATCACTTGCATTTCCTGATACTGTTAAATCTGTGAGACTTGACTTTGATATGCTGGTCACGAGTCTATTAGGTCATCAGGCTGTTGTTAATAGGATTTACAGAGATTGTCCATTCATGATTCAAAATCTGGTCTTCCCTGCATACTTGCTTGAAATGCCCTTCCAAGACTATGATGTTATTGTTGGTATATATTGGCTCCATAGGCACCATGCATTGGTTGATTGTAGGTAGAAGCAAGTGACTTTTAGAACTCATGCATACTCACACGTAGTAGTTCAAGGAGAAATATCATTGACAACTAATATTATTTCTGCTATCTTGGCAAGGAAGATGATTTGTCAAGGTTGTGATGCCTATCTTGCTTATATAGTCGATACACGATTGGGGAGTCCAAGTATTAAGGACATACCAACTGTGTGCGACTTTCCTGCTGTATTTCCTGATGATCTTCCTGGGTTGCCTCCAGAAAGGGAGATTGAGTTTCCTATAAAGCTTGTCCCTGGAACTACTCCTATTTCTATCGTTCCTTATAGAATGGCTTCAGCTGAATTAAAAGATTTGAAGGCTCATTTACAAGAACTTCTTGAGAAAGGTTTTATCCATCCTAGTATTTTGCCTTGGGGAGCTCCTGTTTTATTTGTGAAAAAGAAAGATGGCACTCTTAGGCTTTGCATTGATTATCGATAGCTGAATAAGGTAACAATCAAGAACAAATACCCACTGCCTAGAATCAATGACTTATTTGACCAACTGAAGGGTGCCAGCTTGTTCTCAAAAATTGACTTGAGGTCTGGATATTATCAGTTGTGCGTGAGGGAGCAAGATGTTCCTAAAACTGCTTTTAGAACTATGTATGACCATTATGAAGTTTTGGTAATGCTATTTGGTTTGACAAATGCTCCTGTTGCATTTATGGATCTAATGAACCATGTATTCAAGCCGTATCTTGATCAATTTGTGGTGGTGTTTATTGATGACATTTTAGTCTATTCCAAAAATAGAGAAGATCATGATAAGCATCGCCGGATTGTCATGCAAATTCTGAAAGAGAGGCAACTCTACGCGAAGCTTTCCAAATGTGAATCTTGGCTGAGTGAAGTGGCATTTTTGGGGCATATTGTATCAGCTGAAGGTGTGAAGGTTGATCCTAGTAAGATTCAAGCTATTGTTGATTGGAAACCTCCTAAAACTCCAACTGAGATAAGAAGTTTCTTGGGTTTAGCAGGATACTATAGGAGGTTCGTGAAGGGCTTCTCTATTATAGCTTCTCCTTTGACCAAACGTTTGGGGAAATACGCCAAATTTGTGTGGGATGACAAGTGTCAAATCCTTGTTGACACAAGCTCCAATACTTTCTCTGCCAGCTGAAGGGAAAGATTATGTGGTATATAGTGATGCATATCACCATGGCTTGGGTTGTGTTTTGATGCAAGAAGGGAAAGTAATTGCTTATGCATCTCGAAATTTGAAATCACATAAGTTGAATTATCCCACTCACGATCTGGAACTTGCTGCCATTGTTTTTGCCTTAAAAATTTGGAGGTATTACTTGTACGTGGAGAAATATCACATATTTACTGATCACAAGAGTTTGAAGTACTTGGGTACACAAAAATATTTAAACTTGAGACAACGTAGATAGCTTGAACTCATCAAAGATTTTGATTGCACGATTGATTATCATCCTGGTAAAGCTAATGTGGTTGTAGATGCGTTGAGTCGCAGTTCCCTTGCAAGTTTAACCCTAAGTCCTTTGCCCTTGCTTCTTGAATTAAGAGCCATGAATGCTTGTCTTTCATTTAATTCTAATGGTTCTAGCATTGCTAATTTGCAAGTCAAGCTAGTCTTACTTGAGCAGGTCTAAGAAGCGTAGAAGTTAGACGAGAAGCTTGTGAAACAGGTTGAAGAAGTCCAAAATGGAAGAGAATCAGATTTTACATTGAAGAAAGATGATACCTTATTTTATAAAAATAGGTTGTGTTTTCCTAATGATGATGAATTGAGGAAGCAGATCTTGATTGAAGCACATAGTTCGCCTTATACAATGCATCCTGGAGGTACTAAAATGTACGGGACCATCAAGGAGCACTACTGGTGGAGTGGTATGAAGAAAGACATTGCAGAGTTCATTTCTAAATGCTTGGTATGTCAACAAATAAAAGTTGAACATGGAGTCCCAGCTGGTCTACTGCATCCCTTGTCAATACCTGAGTGGAAATGGAAAATGATAACGATGGACTTTGTTTCTGGACTTCCACGCACTCAAAGGAATCATGATGCATTTTGGGTCATTATAGATAGACTAACTAAGAGTGCTCATTTTTTGGCAATCAGAATGGACTACTCACTTGAACGTTTGGCAGAATTATACATTACTGAGATTGTGAGGATGCATGGAAGCCCTGTTTATATTGTGTCTTATAAAGATCCAAGGTTTACATCCAGATTTTGGTCTAGCTTGCAAGAAGCTTTGGGTTCTAGGTTAAATTTTAGTACCGCTTTCCATCCACAAATAGACGACCATTCTGAGAGGGTAATACAAATCTTGGAGGATTTGCTTCGAGCCTGCATTATTGAGTTTGAGGGTAGTTGGGACAAACACTTAGCCCTGATATAATTTACTTACAATAATAGCTACCAATCAAGTATAGGCATGCCTCCTTATGAAGTTTTGTATGGGAGAAAATGCAGAACGCCTCTTTGTTGGAACGAGGTTGGTGAAAGAAAATTGGTGGGTCCTGAGATTGTTCAACAAACTGAAGATAAGGTAAAAATCATCAAGGATCGCTTAAAAATTGCCTCAGATAGACAAAATTCTTATGCTGATCTTAAGAGGCGTGAAATTGAGTTTAAAGCGGGTGATAAGGTATTTTAAAGGTTTCTCCATGGAAGAAGATTATGAGATTTGACCAAAAAGGTAAACTTAGTCCACGATTAATTGGACCTTATGAAGTGCTTGATAGAGTTGGCCCAGTTGCTTATAAACTAGCTCTTCTACCAGAGTTAGAAAAGATCCACAACGTCTTCCATGTTTCAATGCTTAGAAGATACCGCTCAGATCCATCTCATGTTCTTCCTATTGAATCTATTGAGGTCAATCCTGATTTTACATATGGAGAAGAACCAATCCAAATCTTAGCGCGTGAGTTAAATGAGCTTAGAAACAAGAGCATCCCCTTGTGAAATTTCTTTGGAAAAATCATTCTGGCGAAGAAGCTACCTGGGAGCGAGAAGAGGATAAGCTAGTTCAATATCCACATTTGTTTAGGGACTAGTACCAGGTAAATTTCGGGACAAAATATATTTAAGGGGGAGAGAGTTGTAACACCCAAATTTTTACTAATATTTGTCTTTTTGATTGAGCATCTTTATAATGAGGAAATATTTTTACTTCGCACTTCCCAAACGTGAAATTGACAATACATGAAAATTCCTTACTCTAGGTTGTATTAATATTGACAAAGAAGTTCCATGGTGCTGCTATGTGTAACACTTAATATTATTTTGATGAATTGTTGTTAAATACATTATAATTAAGTTTTTGGACTGCCACCCTATCACGACCCAATTTAGGATCATGACCAGCGCTTAGGAGCAAGTGCTCCTAAGTAAGCTTCATCGGTATTTTATAGAAAATCGGACAAAGTCTCCCCTATTTTAGGACTATCCAAAAGTTTTCATGTCTCATAAACAATATACAACCAACCAATATTCACCTAAACCAACCACAAATCTTCATTAACTAGCCGTATTATAACAAATGAATACTCTTGACACTAATAAAAATGACTATGGAGCGACTCTAAGAGTTCAAAAGGAAAGACGATAATAATAATTAAACTCTTCACCCACGCGAACAAGTACGGGGCTCACCAGGATCTATCAACTCGTGTACTATAATTAACGAAATCCCCGCTCACGTCAACTGCTGAATTTATAAAAAAACAAAATAGCGGGGAGTGAGTCTCTAGCTCAGTAAGTAATAACACTTAACCACAACCGTTTTTAATTGGGGACAAGCCAGAAAACATGCTAGTATATTATACAAAATTATAATAAGAATGCCCTTTCAGAAACAATAAACAATAATCAGTCTCATCATGTGTTTCGTGTAACCAAATCAATTGAACAATTCGGTTATAAACTCGGTAAGCACTGTCTCATAGCAAATCTTTATGTTTGGGAGGTTTCCAAGAAAGCATCATATAATCTGTATCACTGTGTGGACCCCTTTGTAAAAGGAGTCAAATATAACTATAGGACTCGAGGGAAAACTACAACTGTATGCTAGTTCTATCTTTCCACTAGCGAGGGCTATAACTGTACTCGATAATCGGTAAATATAAGGTGCACCAGGTCTAATGAACCCGTCGTTAGCTACGGGATCCTTCAAAGTCTCCTCCCATTTATACTTTTTCTTGTAACCGGTAAATATTCATAAAAAAAGCATTCTCAAAATAATAAAGGGCATATCAGTTCTTATCAAATCATGTAAATCCATTTCGGTAATGGTAACCATATCTCAAGTAACAGTAAAACATGAACATTTTAAATAACGGTAAATATCTCCAGTAAACTGTTCAATACCATATCAAGTAAAGGACTTGTCCCACATGCAATTCCAAACATTCAGTAATACATTTTATTTTCAAAATAACATATAAACTATGGAGGTTATGAAAATATAAATTGTGGTAAGATTACTACTCACAGTACTCGTGCCGAAATACCAACTGCTTCACCTCGTGCAATCCGTACGACTTCCTTCAATCAATCTATAATCACATCATATGGACCTCGTATCAATTTTGTTGTTTAGGCTAATCCGTAAGTAATTTACAATATCCAACTCTTGGAGTTTCACGTTGATTCTCAATTATTTTTCAGTTGGATTTGTCCAGACCATGGGATAATTATTTTATATCTTAATCATGCTCCTTAAGCCATATGTAAACTTTTGAAATTTTACTGTAGAAAACGAAATTCCATATTGCTTTTAAACACTTCTAAAACTTGCTTAAGTTAAATAATTGCACTATGTCATCATTGAAGCAACTTTCTGTAAGGAGTTCTTCACTCAAATTCATCTATAATCTATCAATTCCAACTGTTTCACAGAATATATTCATCTGATTTTGAACCCGGTAGGCGCATAACTCTAAAACAAATAGAACTGTTGTCCATAGTAAAAAGAAATTTCCCAGTACCCTATAAAGTTTCATAAATTCAAAGAATACGGTAAACAAAACTATAGAGAAGAACTTACCATTCTTAAGTTGAAAGAGACCTGCCACAATTTACTTAAGCTTGAAAGCTTCTTGTTATTTGGTTTCGATTATTTGATGAATCTAAAACCTTTGCCGATAGGTTTAGTTGCGGCAGAAGCTTTGGCTTCGTTTCCCTTCCTTAATCCCCTTTTCTCTTTTTGTTTAATCTTTACTTTTATTTCCTACTTTTTATTATTATTATTATTATTATTATTATTATTATTATTATTATTATTATTATTATTACAATAATAATAATAATAATAATTATTATTATTATTATTATTTTTGTTTTAACTATTAAATTACTAATATGCCCTAATTTAAATATGGGGTATTACATTCTCCTCACCATATAAAATTCGGTCCCCGCATTTAACTTAAGTACGTACATATAGACTGAATTAAATGAAGATACTTGACTCGCATAAAATTTTTTTTACTTCCTAGTAGCTTATGCAATGGTGTGATTTCCCTATAAGACTTTCATGAATACAATTTCTTCTGTCTGTAACTTTTTTGTTAGTTGTCTTTCAATAATAGCGACTCGATCTTCCGCATAAGTTAATTTATCATCAAGTTGTACGGTCGGTACTTCAAGTACCTTAGAGGATTCCAATATATATCTTTTAGCATAGATACATGAAACACGGGATAGATAGACAATATTAAGAGGAAGTGTCAAACGATATGCCATAGCTCCCACTCGGTCAAGTATTTTATACAGACCTAAAAAGCTCGGGCTCAACTTACCTCTTTTTTCGAATCGTATCACGCCCTTTTAAGGAGATACCCGTATGAACACTTTGTCTCCAATTGTTTACACTAAGTCTCTTCTTCTCTTATCCACATAAGATTTTTGTCTGCTTTGAATTGTGAGCAATCTCTGTCTGATCAACTAGACCTTATCAATAGCTCTTTGTACTAAGTCAAGTCCCAATAAATTAGTCTCATCAGCTTCAAACTCTCTGATAGGAGAACGACAACTTCTACCATATAATTGTAACGACCCGACTTGTCGTTTTAAGAATTTACGCCCCATTCGGTGACTTAAGGTCTCGAGTAGCCTTGCAATATGTATTATGACCCGCGTGTGTGGTCAAATTTGATTTACGGATGATTCGGAGAGATTTGGGACACTTAGTCCCTGAGATGGAAGCTTAAGCCTTAGGATTTTTATCGTAGTCGGAACTATGTGAAGACGACTTCGGAATACAGTTATGTCGGTTCTGTTAGCTCTGTTGGGTATTTTGGACTTAGGAGCGTGTCCGGACTATGAATCTGAGGTCTGTAGCCAATTTAGGCTTGAAATGGCGAAAGTCAAATTTTTGGGAAGTTTGACCGGAGGGTTGACTTTTTGATATCGGGGTCGGAATGCGATTCCAAGATTTGGAACAGCTCTGTTATGTTATTTGGGACTTGCCTGCAAAATTTGAAGTCATTCCGGTTTGATTTGATGTGTTTCGGCACAAGATATAGAATTTGAAAGTTCAAAGTTCATAGATTTTGATTTGAGGTATGATTCGTCATTTTGATGTTGTTCGATATGATTTGAGGCCTCGAGCAGGTCCGTGTTATGTTATGGGACTGGATGGTGTGATTGGACGGGGTTGCTCGGGTGTGTTTCGGGGTGGTTCCGGACCAAGTTTGGGTGTTTTGATGCTACTGGTTGCTGGTTATGTTGTTGTTCTTCGCGTTCGCGAGGAGCCTCTAGCATTCGCGAAGAAGGATTTTGCTGTTGGGACTTTGTTCTTCGCGTTCGCGAAGAAGGAAATTTTGCTATTCGTCGTCTGATTTTAGAGGCTCATATCTCGCAATCTATAAGGAATTTGGAGATGATCCAAAAATGAAAGTTGTAGTCCTTTGTGTCTAGTTTTCAGAAAGATAAACAATTTTTCATTGGAATTGTGTACAAAAAGTTATGGTAGATACACTATAGGCTGTCCGGCAAGAATTTGGAAATCTCTGTTGCACAGGGCTGACTTTGGAAGCTTATATCTTGTAATCTATAAGGAATTGGGAGATGAGCAACAAATGAAAGTTATAGCTCTTGGAGTCTAGTTTTCAGAATGTCAAACCATTCATCATTTAGAGATTTGTATGAAAGTTATGACTATTAAACTAAAGGCTATCTGAGAAGAGTTTGAAAATGACTTTTGAAGAATTTGTTCATCGTGAACGCGAGGGGAGTCTCGCGAACGCAAAGAACAAATCCCTGGGTAGTAGAATAAAGTCCAAATTCGTGTCATTCTTCCATTTTTGGACCAAGGAAGCTCGGGTGAGGCGATTTTTTGAGAGTTTTTCAACGAAAATATTGGGGTAAGAATTCCTAACTTGATTTTGGTTAAATTACATGAATCTATTATTGTTTTTATCACTAAATTAGTGAATTGGGTTGAAAAATTTTGAAAACCCTCTTGGTTTAAATTTAAGATTTGGAGGTCGATTTGTTATTGGAATTCGATAAAATTGGTATGGTTGAAATCGTATCGGAATGAGTGTTCGTATTTCATGAAAATTATGTCGGGTTCCTATAGGCGAGTCCCGCGTTGACCTTTGTTGACTTTTTGGAATAAAATTTTAAGTCGACATATTATTATCTAGAATTATTTCCTATGAATTTTAATGATGTTATACAATTAATTTGGATAGATTTGAGCTGTCCGGAGGTCAATTCAAGCAAGAAGGCTATTTTGAAATATCAGCCTAACTTCAAAAAGGTAAGTGTCTTGCTTAACCTCGAGTGGGGAAATTACCCCTTAGGCATTGAGTCTTATATGCCATTTGTGAGATGTGAAAAGCCGTGTACGCGAGGTGACGAGTACGTACTCGGGCTTATACGTGCAAAATTCATTGAAATAAAGTCTTAGGCATTATTGCGTAGTAAATTGGGAAATTGTGGAAAATTATTAAATCATCTGTTTTCCATGCCTAAATCCTTATTGTTGAATTTGTTTTTATATGATAATTTGATATGATTGTTACTTAAAATATTTATGAAATTTCGTGAGTATTGTTGGTTTAATATTTCTTGGAAATTAATTCCAATATGAATCTTCTTATGCAAATAATTAATTTAAGCGAGCTTAAGAATAAGTATTAATATAATTATCTAATTTTGCATTAACGAAGGTTTTGCTTTATGCCGAGTAATTTCTATCTCTATTGATTGTTTTTGGGTGTTATATACATTGTGTGGAGCCTTGGGCTATTTTTTGTGAAATTAGTTGATTTTGTTATATCTTTAGAATTTGGTTGTGGCCATTGGGCAAATTGTGATATGAATTGATTTGTATTATATTGTCGTGTTAATTTCCCGTGTAAATTGTTATGTTGTGTGAGTTATTATTTTGGGGAGATAAGGGTGGCATTTCACCGTTGATATTATGTGGGTATAAGGGTGGCATTTCACTATTGTTGTGTTTGTTGGAATATTTTCTAGGCGGAGCGATAAGGGTGGCTATAGGAGCGATAATGGTGGCAATAGGAGCGATAAGGGTGGCTATTGATATTGTCTGGGCGGAGCGATAAGGGTGGCTATAGGAGTGATAAGGGTGGCAATATGAGTGATAGGGGTGGCTATTGTCAGGGACGATATGTGATGATGTGGGGTTGTGGTGTTGATAATTTTCATGTGATGTTGTGATTTTCTTGTGTTTATTTTTATACCTTGTGTAACTTGTCTTGTTGTTAGTAAATTGATAACAATCTGATTTATGTTGAAATTGAGAGCCTGTGGCTAATGACAAGCGGTTTATAAAATGAAATGTGGGCACGAGGTGCCGTGAGTAAATAATGAGGATATTTGGCACGTGAATTGTCCATGCAATTGTGATATGAAATGTGGGCACGAGGTGCTATGATGAAATGATAATGATAATTGGCACGTGAATTATCCGTGCAGTTGTGATATGAAATGAGGGCACGAGGTGCCGGGAAAATATGATAATTTAATTATGGGCACGAGGTGCCGTGGAAATATGAAAAATGGCCGAGACCCGTATTTTTATGATTATGAAATGAGGTGTCACATGGTGACTTTTTAATTGAAAGAATTATATTCAAAATATTTATTTGGAAGGATTTTTACTTAGAAAGTATTATATGAAAGAATTGTATTTGAAAGATAATTATTTGAGGAAATTATATTTGAAAAGATTTATTGAAAGAATTATATTTGAAAAATAACTATTTGAGAAAATTATATTTGAAAGAGAGTTATCTGGAAGAATTATATGTGAAAGACATTTATTTGAAGGACTTGATTTAATTAGGCGTAATTGTATTTATTAATTGTTGAGTGATATTAATGGTATTCTTGTTGTCTGTTGTGCATATCACTGGTTGTTTTATCCTGCCCTTATTATTATTTATTTACTATTATTTTGTATATTATATTGCATAGGTTATTAGACTAGTGAGTGTCTTGACTGTACCTCTTCTCTACTCCATTGAGGTTAGTCTTGATACTTACTGGGTACCGACCGTGGTGTACTCATACTACACTTCTGCACATTTTTGTGCAGAGCCAGGTATTGAAGATATCGGACTTGAGCAGAGTTAAAGCGCGATCATAAGGATTCAAGGTAGAGTTTCTTGGTCGTCGCAGTCCCTTGGAGTCTTTTCATTTCATTGTACTGTTAATTTTAATCAAACAGTATTGTATATTCGGTCCTCGTGATCATTCCATGTATTCAGTTAGAGTTCGTGACTCAGTACTACCAGTCTTGGGAGGTTGTACATTCATATTTGTTCCGCTGTTAGTTTTGGTTACTTATTTAATTAAAAATAAATGGCTCTAAAAATATAATTAAAATCGGCTTACCTAGTCTTAGAGACTAGGTGTCATCACGACGCCTGTCGTGGGATTTTGGGTCGTGACAATAATGCTTCGTACGGTGCCATCTGAATACTGGTCTGGAAGCTACTGTTGTAAGTAAATTCAGCTAAAGGTAGATAAGCATCCCAACTACCTCCAAACTCAAGAATGCAAGCTCTCAACATATCCTCCAAGATTTGTAGAGCACATTCGGACTTTGTGTTTGTGTGCAATAAAATCTAGTACTAAGATCTACTCGGCACCCACGTTGCTTGAAAAGGTTTTCAAATTGTGAAGTGAATGTGATCCTCTATTAGAGATGATGGACCATATAGCTCTATTGAGTCAGATAACTTTCTATTCATGTATATCTGTGCATATTTTACCTCACTATAAGAGGTTTTGACTAACAAGAAATGTACATACTTTGTAAGCCATTTTACAACTTTCCCACATATAATTATACCTCTAATTGTTTGAGTAATTTGATCATATAATGTATTGTAATTTTATTGTATTTCCACTTCAGAATCTTGAGTTGTTGCAGTGGGCCTGTGAGTCGCAAGGGCTTGCCTTAACATGCTGACATGTCAAATAGTCAGAAACAAAGTTAACGATTTTTTTTCCTACTTTCTTTTCCAACCAATCAATTTATTTTTTAGTCATGTTGCATCTTATAGACATGAGATATACAGTGTATCTAGAGTTGTGAGCTCCATCACGAATAACCTGTCTCAACCCATATATGTTTGCAACACATAATTAATTACATAGTCAGAGAATACCCTCACTATTAACAGTCATATCCTTACTTTTACCAGCTAGAAACTAATCTCGGTAATTACACAATCGCTCATCCTCGTCTTGGCTAGCTTTTATGGACTCTACATCAGGCTTGGCCAATAGCCAATAATGCCTTTGAATTTTTTTTCTCATATTAAACCTAATACGTGTACCCTCTAGTCTATGCATATCTTGTCCAGAAGTATCTTTACAGGAGCCATATGCGCCAAATCACCCATATTATTTTTTTTTGCATAAGCTATAATATTTATCTATCCCGAACAATACAAAACAGTACAATTATATCTTCAGTAGTTCCCTCCACCAACATTGCTAAATATTTATATCTCTATTAGTTTTAAATGTACTTCAGGCTCTTGTGCTAGGAATAATTCTCATAGGTTTCTTCGTATAAATAGTGTCTCTAAATCTTAAAAGGAAATACCACTATTACCATCTCCAAATCATGAGTAGCATAACACAACTTGATCTTCTTCAATTTCCTTGAAGCATAGGCTATCACACGACCATTTTGCATGAGAAAATATCCTAATCCTACCCTCAAAATATCACATAACATCGTGAATCCTCTAAAGCCTATTGGAATAAGGCTAATATTGGTGTGATTGTCAAATATGTATTGGGCTTCTGGAATCTCGTTGTACATTCCTCCATCCACAGAAATTTAGAGATTTTCTATGTTAACTTGGTGAGTGGGGGTGCTATTCTAGAGAAATCTTACACAAATGCCTATAGTAGCCTGTCAAGCCAAAAGCAATCTCTGTAGGAAAAATGTATCTCGACCATTTATGAACTGCTTCTATCTTATTAGAATCTACCATCTTTTCATTCTTAGATACCATGTGTCCTATGAATACCACTGAGTCTAGCTAATTGAAGAACTTGGTAAAAAGTTGATTTTTCTGCAGTGTCTTTAATATATTTTTCAAGTAATTCTCGTGCTCTTCCTGGGTACGAGAATATACCAGAATATAGTAAGTAAAAACTATGATTTGTTTTTTCAAAAATAACTTTGAACACCATATTTATTATATACATCAATGCAGTTGGAGCATTGGCCAATCTAAAGGACATCATAAGTAACTCATAATGTTTGTACCGAGTACTTGAGGCAAACATCGAAATATCTTCCTTTCTTATTCTAAGTTGATGATAACCAGACTAAAGATTAATGGCTCCTTGTAACTGATCAAACAAGTTATCTATACAAGACAAGGGATATTTGTTGTGTATTGTTATCTTATTTAATTATCTGTAGTTGGTGCATATTCTTAAAGACTTATCCCTTTTTGTTTTCAAACAATATTAGTGTACCCCATGGCGCAACACTTCATATGATAAAACATGTATCTAGTAGGTCTTGCAATTGTTCATTAGCTATCTCAACTTCGTTGGTTCCATATGATATGGTTTACGTGTCAGGTGTCAAATCAATACCGAAGTTTATTTCTCATATTGGAGGTAGTCCTAGTAATTCTCAGATACAATAGAAAATCCCTCACTATGATACTTTTATTTTTCAACCTGAGTTTCACATCTCTTGGATCTCTTTACGAAAGTTACGAGACCCTAACAAATTTTATTCAATAATTGTAGAGCCTTCTTAAATGCTATAACCTCGACTATCACTGGGATATGATTCTTTTTCTTTTCTTTTCTTTTTTAAAATTAGGTTTTCTAGATACGTCAATCTAACCACCTTCGCATGGTAATAAAAGATAATGTAATAAGATAATAACCAATCACAACTATAAGCACGTCAAAATTAACTAGGTCAAGTACAATTTGGCTAGATAGGGTATCCTCTCACTCAACTTGAATCTGATAAGCTTAATACAAAGTTTCAACTGTACGAGATTCTTCCATAAAAGTGGAAACTATTAAAGGATCTCATAATATCTCAAGATGTTATTTATCTAACTCTTCGTCCCATATAAGAAAAATAAATTCATACTGCGAGATTTTCTAGTCTCTACTTTCTTAAATGAGTTCTTAGTTGCATGACAATCACATCCAGTTCTTAAATTATTTTTTTGCTAGCAAGTTCAACTTCCACATAATAGGTCAGAGTCTTCGTATGTGAGAGTATTGCCTTATTTAAACGGTTAACCAACCATTAGACAAGCCTCTAAACCTAAGGCATCATGTACCTAGCCAGTTGATAAAGCCTGGAGTTACATGTCAGTACATCCATCATCTAAATTAATTTCTTAAGTACCTATCAGGTTTGCGCTTTCGACTATCGAGAAGGAAATGATTCATAAAAAGTTTACTAAACTTATTTCTAATTCATTTTTTTCACTCCTAACCGCGTCCCTAACAATATGGTTTCGTTCCATATATGTGTCATATACTCTAGTCGGTAAGTAGCTAGATCAACAAGCCTCTCGCTGAAACATTATAGAACTTAGAATGCTTTAAGTATTTCGTCAAGAACCTCTTAGGATCCTCTACATTAACAGAAAATGGTAAACTTAGTGGCTTCAATTTTAGGAACTCTATTAGAGAAATATCTTGGTTCCTGACTTAGTCTAAATGCATGAGGCTTCTAGATCCCTTTGTTGTTGACCATTCTTCTCTTGTCTATCAAATATATCCATCGAGACCTCAATTTACCTTGCATGAAGGTATGTATTTTTGTAATGGCACTCTCCGGGTGCTATAGTGGTGAACTCGTACTAATTTCAAGAATAGACTCTATTACACATCTTAGTGGAAAAACAGGCCTTTCATTGGCCTTTTCTACTACTTGTGTCATTTTTCGTTGTTAGGAGACGATTGCCTATCTAGTGGCAACATTTGATGTCTTTGAACCTCTAGCCAAATACTATTATCGGGGTCAGATCAGTCACCCCAAGAGCAAGGTAAGGAGTTCTTGGGGGGAGGGAGCAGAGGGTCTATCGGAAACAGCCTCTCTACCCCAGGGTAGGGGTAAGGTCTGCGTATAAACTACCCTCCCCAGACCCCCACTAGTGAGAATATACTGGGTTGTTATTGTTGTTGTTGTTGTTGATCTGAGTAATACAGGAAAAGGATAAGGATGACAGATTTAGTTATTTGACCCTAATCGCCACATACGTACGGAAGAATAAGAAAGAAAGACAAGACACATCCTATCACGCCCTCGCAAAATCACGATTATGGGAATGGCCGGCTACATAACCATTATTGAGATCCTACTACCGACATGTGCTCCATTAGTCACAAGAATAACCTAGGCTCTGATACCAACTTTATCACGACCCAATTTAGGATCATGACCGGCGCTTAGGAGCAAGTTCTCCTAAGTAAGCCTCATCGGTATTTTACAAAAAATGGACAGATCTAGTCTCCCCTGTTTTAGAACTATCCAAAAGTTTTCCTGTCTCATAAACAATATACAATCAATCAATATTCACCAAAACCAACCACAATCTTCATGAACTAACCGTATTATAACGAATGAATACTCTTGACACTAATAAAAATGACTATGGAGCGCGACTCTAAGAGTTCAAAAGGAAAGACGATAATAATAATTAAACTCTTCGCCCACGCGAACAAGTGCGGGGCTCCCCAGAATATATCAACTCGTGTACTATAATTAACGAAATCCTCGCTCACGTCAACTGCTGAATCTGTAAAAAAAAAAAATAGCGGGGAGTGAGTCGCTAGCTCAATGAGTAATAACATTTAACCTCAACCGTTTTTAATTGGAGACAAGTCAGAAAACATGCTAGTATATTATACAGAAAATATAATAAGAATGCCCTTTCAGAAACAATAAACAATAATTAGTCTCATCATGTGTTTCGTGTAACCAAATCAATTGAACAATTCGGTTATAAACTCGGTAAGCACTGTCTCATAGCAAATCTTTATGTTTGGGAGGTTTCCAAGAAAGCATCATGTAATCTATATCACTGTGTGGACTCCTTTGTAAAAGGAGTCAAATATAACTGTAGGACTCGAGGGAAAACTACAACTGTATGCTAGTTCTACCTTTCCACTAGCGAGGGCTATAACTGTACTCGATAATCGTTAAATATAAGGTGCACCAGGTCTAATGAACCCGCCGTTAGCTACGGGATCCTTCAAAGTCTCCTCCCATTTATACTTTTTCTTGTAACCGGTAAATATTCATAAAAAAGCATTTTTAAAATAATAAAGGGCATATCAGTTCTTATCAAATCATGTAAATCCATTTCGGTAATGGTAACCATATCTCAAGTAACAATAAAATATGAACATTTTAAATAACGGTAAACATCTCCAGTAAACTGTTCAGTACCATATCAAGTAAAGGACTTGTCCCACATGCAATTCCAAACATTCAGTAACACATTTTATTTTCAAAATAACATATAAACCATGCAGGTTATGAAAACACAAATTGTGGTAAGATTACTACTCACAGTACTCGTGCCGAAATACCAACTGCTTCACCTTGTGCAATCCGTATGACTTCCTTCAATCAATCTATAATCACATCATATCGACCTCGTATCAATTTTGTTGTTTAGGCTAATCCGTAAGTAATTTACATTATCCAACTCTTGAAATTTCACGTTGATTCTCAATTATTTTTCAGTTGGATTTGTCCAGACCATGGGATAATTATTTTATATCTTAATCATGCTCCTTAAGCCATATGTAAACTTTTGAGATTTTACTGTAGAAAACGAAATTCCATATTGTTTTTAAAAACTTCTAAAACTTGCTTAAGTTAAATAATTGCACTATGTCATCATTGAAACAACTTTATGTAAGGAGTTCTTCACTCAAATTCATCTATAATCTATCAATTCCAACCGTTTCATAGAATATATTCATCTGATTTTGAACCTGATAGGCACATAACTCTAAACCAAATAGAACTACTGTCCATAGTAAAAAAAAAAAATTCCAGTACCCTATAAAGTTTCATAAATTGAAAGAATACGGGAAATAAAACTATAGAAGAACTTACCATTCTTTAGATGAAAAAGACCTGCCACAATTTACTTAAGCTTGAAAGGTTCTTGTTATTTGGTTTCGATTATTTGATAAATCTAAAACCTTTGCTGATAGGTTTAGTTGCGGCAGAAGCTTTGGTTTCGTTTCCCTTCCTTAATTCCCTTTTCTCTTTTTGTTTAGTCTTTCCTATTGGGCTTTTATCCTCTCTCTTTTTTTTTTTTAATTATTATTATTATTATTATTTTTGTTTAAACTATTAAATTACTAATATGCCCTAACTTAAATATGGGGCATTACACACCCTTTTGTATTTATCTAAGGATATTTAGTAGTTGGACAACCATTTTTATTTCATATTTATCCAAAATTCTTAAAGATTACTTTGATTGACTTAGTCTTCCATAAACTCCTCATTTTCATTCTTTCAAGAAAAAGAAAACCCCTGCCCTCTCTCCTTCTTATCACCTGATAACTTCATGAAAACCACCATAAACTTTCACTAAACCAACTAGCAAAATTCATTCTTGGTGAAGCTCAAGTTGCTCCTCTCTTTTGTGGTAAGTTACTAAACCCGTTTTTACACGGACATCTATTAATATTTTCTTCATATTATTTTTTATAGATCTCCGTTTTAAGTAATCTAAGACTTTCTAGAAATCTATTTCATAGATCTATAACTCTTATGAAGGAACCAAAACCTGGTTTGTCTTTTATTTACCCGAAAATAGGTGATGAAGTACAGGGCATGTGCTGCCCCGATTTTCTGTTTTACAACCCCTCCCTGTACTACTGTTAGTAAGTTTAGCATAACGATTTGTACAAAATTGATATGGGGGTGATTCAAGATGTTCTGAAACACTAAGACACATATCTACAACTGTAAAGAAGACACGTCGAGTTTGTCCTTTTTCATCTTCAAATCTGAGTCATAACATGAGACAGTGATACTGTCCAGAATTTCTGTTTCAAACGTTTTGGGTAATTTTCACCAATATCATGTTTAGTTTGACATGTTAAATCATTGAACTTATATAAATATTTTATTATGTATTTAAGGTATATATATCCTTGTAAAGGCTAAGGGGAAGTGTTTGAGGAAGTGGACAAATTTGGTTTGTCTAGGGCGTAGACGATTCAAACGTCCTCAAGTTGTGGTTGGACTATTTTATGGTAAAACGCCAAGGTTTGTGTATAAACTTTGTACTCTTTTTACTTTCTGAAATATTTTGAAATAAACTGATATTTTATTTTTCTTCTCTTCAATTAATAGCATTGTATTCGTGTTATATCAAGTATTATAAGATATTTGTTAAATCGGTCACGTAGCTAATTTCTAAGTCCCCGGCAACGGCGCCAAAAACTTGTCGGGTCCAAACACACTCACGCAAGTATACGTGGTCGTCAAGTAATAAAGTAGTGAATAAAGTATCGTTCCCACGAAGACTTATGATTAACTTTTGACTAATTCAAACTCGAATAGCTTATTGATTCAAGATATTTCTAACAAAATATATAATTTTCTAAATTACTACCTAAAGACTATCAAATAATGAATTGCTAAGAATTAAACACAACACTTAAATAGTTTTGAATAACAATCAATAGGATATAATATTCCAGGGTCACGGGTTATCTAACATTCATGTTGCATTCTTAGTTTAAAATAACTAAATGATTTATCTGAATTGTTGATTCACAGGGTTAATTTCACTCGTAAGAATCTATCGAGTTCTTACTCGCCTATTCAAGTTAACTTAATACCTATATGTCTATGGAATTAAGTTTAACAAGAACGCATTTACAATTCCTGTATTGCAACCGAGTAAGGCAATTAGGTATATGTCTATCCTAATCGCGAATCCGTTCCCCGATGCCCGGGTTTGAAAACTTACTCTATTTACTTCTATATGCAATCTAGGGTTCCCACTTTCGAGTTCAACTCTAGATTCGTAGATAGTATTTCACTGTTAACTACTCAGCAAAATAATTAAAAATAGAATTAAATAAATAACCCAATATGATAAACCCAACGTCGTCAAATTAAACTTCAAACATCAACATTCATGTATACCCATGACCCTAGAACAATAGGGTTCTTAGCCACTCATATTCAGGCAATCATCCAAAATTTCATAAGAGTGCATAAGAATCAATCAAAGAAAGAGAGAATAAGAACTCAAGACGAATTCCGTGGTTTTAGAACTTGGTTATAGCTTCTCCCCCTTCTTCTGATCTCTGCCCCCTAAAAAAAGCGTTTTTAAGCTTATATATTGCGTCCAAAAGTCGTGGGCTAGAGTTCTCCTAACCCTAGTCCAAATCGGCTTCAGGGGTTGATGCTAAGGTGGATGCGACGCATCCACCTCGTCCTCCATTTCTTAACTTTGCATGTGAGGGTGGACGCGACGCATCCACCTTCTCTTCTACTTCCCAGTTTTGCATGCGAGGGTGGATGCGACGCATCCACCCTTCTCTTCTACTTCCCAGTCTCGGATGCTATGGCGGACGCTATGGGCCGACTTCACTGCTAAGGGTGCACGAAAGATGATATTTTTCTAGGTTGGATGCGACGCATCCAACCCTTCTTCCTCTGGCTAGACCACCTTTTCTTCATATTTTGCACTCCAAACACCTTAAATCGTCACACATAACTTAATTAGTCATAAAACCAATAATTAAACCATGTTGGGAATTTTAAAGATCAAATAACATCAAGAAGTGGTTAAAACATGGGTAAAGTAACATCAACACATATCGAAATATGCCAAACATCACTACCCCACACTTAAACCTTTGTTCGTCCTCGAACAAACCATCCTATAGTAGACGAAACACAATTAAGCTCTTATCATTCAAAGCACACTGCACCTATGACCGTGGTTATTTGCAACAATTAGGCTCTAGGCTATGCATCACATACCCTTCCCTTTACTTATGCCCTTCTTTAAAAATATTCAAACAAGTCAGCATGCTCATAACAGTCCTAGCCTCAAAAACCGACTCATTGTCACAATGTACTCGTGGCTTGAACACCCAACATCCTAGAGAAGTCTAATAATGTTACCTATCCCTCTTGAAACCATGTGCCCTCACAAAAACAAAGAAAGTCAAATCAATCCACACATTCGAATCTCATGCTCATATATCAACGAAAATCGCTCACTCTCACAAAAGAAATCACATGCATGTAATTGGTACCATAAGCTTGCCCTTAATGTAAATCTCTACTAATGTAAGCTCGCTCGATCTAAAATCAATTAGGACTTTTTCATGGTTGTAATGTGGGCTAAGGGACGGGTAGGATATATTTTAGGAATAGTGACTCAACCTCCTAAGCACTTTAACACATCACCAAATAACTTAAGCGCAAATTCTTCAACCCCTACTTCAATTTCACAAATAATATCACCCTCAACAACATTTTCTCTTTCTTTAAGCATTACTTTAATTCATACCCACTAGCAAGAACAAAATAACAATTTATTCATCTATATTTATTCCAAATTATTATTATTATTATTATTATTTTTTTTCGCTAGTGGTGTATTATTTTACAAAACAAGTGCACCTTTCTTCCTTTCATTGGTTTCACTCAAAGGCCACCCCACACTTAGTTCCTTCTTACTTCTTTTAGCGCTCATCTAACAATTAAAGTGCTTTAAGAGGTAAAAGGATCAAAACAATGTCAATTCCAAATAAAAAGGGTATAGGTTTGTAATGTGGGTACCAAATAAAAGTCAATAGGCTCAAATTGGTTAACTAGGGATAAATTTTATTTATGATAAGTACTAAGCTCAAAAAGATCAAAGAAAGCCTAAAATCATTTTTCAAACCGAGCATCACCTAAAATTTCGCTTCAACTCACATACCGGGCAAGTTCTAGACACAAGTACAATACATGGACTACACAAAAAATCTCACCACACATGGCACATGACTCATTAAGGACAGTCACATTCCGACTCTCAAACAATGCAAGTATTCACGAAGCCACGAGATATTAAACATTAAGCGCAAAGTGAACATAAGTCATGTAAACGAGACATAGGTATCACAAACATGCTATCCAATACATGAAGGCTTCATGATCAATTTCAAAACATAGGAGAGGCCCTACATATGCCAAAGCCTGACTATGCTACTATCAAATAAGTCAGTAGCCCCCTCGGAATCTCATATTTCTTCCTCCATTTATTTTCTCACTCTAATCTATTCTAAAAGAAAAAGTTTCTACCCGGTTCAAAATACATCCCATGGAAAACTACCTACAAAGATACTATATAATTTTTTTTATTTATTTTTTTTTATATTTTTATTTTTATTTTTTTTATTTTTCTTTTTTAAATTTTTTTTTTTTTTTTTTTAACTTCAAGAATAAACTGAGAGTTACTCCATATAGATGAATTTACTGCTATTATATGCCATTAATCCAGTGAATATTTTAGTACATTCATCCATACAACAAAATATGAATAGCCCCCACCCCACACTTAGGACTGTGCGTTGTCCCCAATGCACACAAACAAGGTAAAGTAGGGTGAGAAGAACTCCCTCAAGTCAAGGTGGAGGGCTTATCCGCAGTCTGTGGAAGAGCATCTGCATCCATAGCATTCATCATGACCCCCTCCGGCCTTTTAACATCATCCTCACGCATAGGGAGAACTGTCATTGTCCTATCATCAACAACTGGAGCTGATTCTGTAGCAGGTGTTACAGCGACCTCAGTAGGCCTGTTGTGTGGAGCCTCAGTGACTATAGGAGGAACAGGAGTGGATGGTCCGGCAGTGGATGATGCAATCAGCTGTGAGATGTCTGTACCTGCACATTGAACCAGAGCTCTGAGGAGTAATGATATCTCCTTCATCATCGTGGCCTGCTCGGTCTGAACTCGGCTTAGATCCGCACGAGTCTGTCTCAACTCATCCCTGGTGGCACTCAACTCGACATGAGTCGCTATCAGCTCAGCCCTGTTCTCTTGCATATCTGCTTGCATCTGCTCAAATAATTGTTGAATGGTGAGCTTAGAAGACCTTCCCTTGTTCGGCTCTAGAACATGAGTGACATCGTATGGTCCTGGAGCTTTAGCCTCAATGTCGTCATTCTCCTTGTCCCATAGTACTCCCATCTCTGTCAAGAAAGCCGATAGGGTATTAGCAAAGAACAGCCTCCACTTGTAATTCATCCTGGTGCGCTGCATTTGATCATGCATGATGGCTCCTAAGTTGAGCGGTATCCCCTCTAATAAAGCATATAATACTAGTGCGCGGTGACGAGGGACATCAGTTTTGTGTTGGCATGGCATCAGGCGGTTACATATGAAATTTAGAGCCACACGTGCTAACGCACTCATGAATTCCTTGGCTATAGAGTGGTACTCCATACTCCCATGCTTCCATTCTGCATCCTTCCTGGTAGGGCATAGGACAGACTTAATGTGTGCATAATCTGGTGTTTTGCATATGGAGTCAAACCTATCTGTAAGTGTGTGTGGCACCCTTAAGAAGTTATTCAGAGCTTCAGCTGACACATTAATGTCTACCCCTCTTACTCGCACAATGTTGCCCCTGGCGTGACGCCAATTGGCGTAAAGCTCTCTAACAATGGTGAGGTTGGCTTTGCCGTGACCTTTCAAGATGGGTCCCCATTGTTGCACCTCTCGAATTGATTTTAGAAACTCTGAGTACTTTTTCTTAAGTGTTCCGATGTTGATCGGCTTTTCCGGAATATACTTCTTTGAAACCAGTATCTTCTTATAGGCTCGGAATGCCTTCTCATTAACAAAGTTTTTCTCCCAAGCAACTCGGTCTATGGGTTCACCCTCATCTTCATCACTCATGTTGACATGTAGGAGGTCATTATCCGAATCGGATTCGGACTCAGATTCTGTAGTAATCTTCTCCTTCCCTTTATCAGTCGGATCACTCTTTTTGGAGGCTTTTCTTTGGTATGTCACAGGCTCTCTTATCTCTATTCCTTTGCTTGGTGTAATACCCTTCTTCACTGTCCTCCTGACTAATGTTTCCTCTTCCTCTTGCTCTGAATCATCACTTAACTGCCTAGGCAGCAGTTCCATTTCCTTCTCCGTCCGCTTCCTTTTTTTTCTGTGGATTTGGGCCGCCTGCTGCCCTTCCGGTAGGATTTTTGGGCGGTTGCTTGTTACCATATTTGTCTTGTTGCTTGGACGGTTTACTCACTGCTGTCATTTTAGGAATCTAAGTACATGCAATGCAAAGAAATCAACAATTAGCATATGAAACAGCGAAGTTCAGCTTTAAAGCAGTTGCAACAGCTTGCACTTCCAATTATTCGTAAAGTCATGCCATTCAATACTTCATGGAATTATAGCTCATGGCTTTCAGCAAGTATGTGATAACTCTCTTCAATTTTTTACAAATAAGCATTGCGCTATATAGATATCGTTATGCCCAACATGAGGTCTATCCTAGCGACGCTCACTAACCACGGTCAATTTCACATAGCACCACACTCGACCCCACACCTATTCTCAAGCATATACCAATGTTGCTCGGTTACTCAGACTTCACCGACGCCTAAATTTTCCTCATGGACAATTCGTCGAACATGTGATATGCAACAAGTGTGCCTAGTTCATTCTATCAGTTGGGTAATGCGACTACCCTCCCAAAATTTGACGAGATGAGGGAATTATAGTTTATCATCTCGCAACCATTACAACTACCCAGAACGACAGCCCTAAACCCCAGGCTTTGTCAGTTCCTTTCTTAATTATATGTGTGATATTTGAAATTGCAAAACCTACTTGTTGCTACCATTGAGAGAGGGAAGAGAGAAGAATTAGGAGAGAAGCCAAAGAAAGAACGAAGAAGATGATGCGTACCTGTCGCGTTTGTATGCTTCGCAAGTTGAATTAAAGAGATTTGTATGCGTTTGTATGCGTCGCAAGTTCGATTAACGAATTTGTATGCGTTTGTATGCCTGACTTTTTTTTTCTTAAGATGTGTTAAAATATATAGTACTTACCTGTGCGTGCGAGCTTAGACGCGACGCATCCCCTCTTCTTCCTTCAAAATTTGTTGGACGCGACACGGACGCGATAGGCAGACTTCACTGCCTTGATCAATTGGCCCGTTAATTTTTTTTATGCTGAGGGGGATGCGACGCATCCGCCTCGTTTTCTCATATCTGGACAAAATTTTTTTTTTTTTTTATACATACAAGATCTAATTCCTACAAAACAATGAACTAACTAACTTGGGTGGCCTCCCAAGAAGCGCCTGATTTAACGTCGCGGCACGACGCAACATGTTCTTCATGCCTCCACTAAATCCATCGTGGTCTTGTGACGTGCAATGTCACCACCCCAATAGTGTTTTACTCTTTGGCCATTTACCAAGAATGTCGCCTTGGACCCCTTATCACACAATTCTATCGCACCATGAGGTTTCACACTAACCACTTCAAACGGACCCGACCATCGAGATTTAAGCTTTCCTGGAAAAAGCTTTAGCCTTGAATTAAACAGTAGAATTTCTTGACCTGGTTCAAACTCACGATGTTGGATATGCTTATCATGCCATTTTTTGGTCTTCTCTTTATACAATTTGGCATTTTCATACGCATGCAATCGAAACTCATCAAGCTCATTGAGTTGTAGCAATCTCTTCTCACCGGCCAAGTCCATCTCCATATTTAGCTTTTTAATCGCCCAATATGCTTTGTGTTCAAGCTCGACGGGCAGATGGCAGGCCTTCCCATAAACCAACCTGTACGGAGAAGTACCTATTGGGGTCTTGTATGCAGTGCGATATGCCCATAATGCATCATCCAGCTTCCCGGCCCAGTCCTTTCTATTCATACTTACTGTCTTTTCCAAAATCTGCTTTACCTCTCTGTTGGAAACTTCTACTTGACCACTCGTTTGGGGATGATAGGCAGTGGAAACTTTGTGCTTAACTCCGTATTTTGCAAGAATATTATTCAGCAATTTGTTACAAAAGTGAGTTCCCCCGTCACTTATCAACACTCTTGGAGTTCCAAAACGTGTGAAGATGTGCTTCTTTACAAAGCTTACCACTACCTTTGCGTCATTAGTAGGAAGAGCAATGGCCTCCACCCACTTAGAGACATAGTCGACCGCCACCAAGATGTATCTGTGCCCGTTAGAATATGGGAATGGTCCCATGAAATCAATCCCCCAAACATCAAAAAGTTCTACTGCCAGAATATTTTGCAAGGGCATCTCGTGCTTCCTCGTGATAGTTCCGATTCTTTGGCATCTATCACAATTTTTAACGAAGGCATGTGCATCCTTAAACAATTTTGGCCAATAAAAACCTGATTGTAGCACTTTTTGGGCGGTTCTCTCCCCGCCGTGATGACCTCCATATGGCGAAGCATGGCAGTCATGCAGTATAGCCTTCATCTCTTCCTCAGGAACACACCTTCTCACCAACTGATCTGCACACTGCCTATATAAGAATGGCTCATCCCACATGTAGAACCTTACATCATGTAAGAATCTTCTTCTATTGTCAGGTGTCCATTCTAGTGGCGTCACCCCACTTGCAATAAAATTCACATAATCTGCATACCATGGGGCTTCACCTGAGGTGACTGCTAATATTTGCTCATCCGGAAATGTTTCTTTGATTGACCCTCCTTCAGCTACATGGTCCCGACTTTCTAATCTGGACAAATGATCGGCCACTTGATTTTCTGTCCCTTTTCGATCTCGGATCTCTAAGTCAAATTCTTGCAAGAGGAGGACCCAACGAATCAGCCTCGGCTTGGCATCTTTCTTTTCAAATAAGTATCTGATAGCTGAATGATCTGTGTAGACGATGACTTTGGTTCCCACTAGATAGGATCTGAACTTGTCAAACGCCCACACCACTGCAAGCAACTCCTTTTCAGTAACTGTATAATTCATCTGAGCTGGATTCATAGTTTTGCTTGCATAATAAATGGAGTGAAAGACTTTATCCCTCCTTTGCCCCAACACCGCTCCGATTGCTATGTCACTTGCATCGCACATCAACTCAAATGGTTGTGCCCAATCGGGGCCAATGATAATTGGTGCAGTCACCAATCTTCCCTTCAGCTCCTCAAATGCTTTCAGACATGCATTATCAAACTTGAAGGTAACATCTTTCTCTAGAAGCCTGCACAAAGGAGAAGAAATTTTCGAAAAATCTTTAATGAAACGACGATAAAAACCTGCATGACCCAAGAAACTGCGAATGCCTTTGATGGATGTCGGTGGGGCAATTTTTCAATCGTCTCCACCTTTGCTTTATCCACCTGTAGACCATCTTTTGAAACCTTGTGCCCCAAAACTATACCTTCACGTACCATGAAATGGCACTTTTCCCAGTTTAGCACCAAGTTCGTCTCTTCACACCTAGCTAGCACTTTATCAAGGTTCATCAAACAACTATCAAAAGAACATCCAAACACAGAAAAATCGTCCATGAATACTTCTACAAATCTTTCAACCATGTCAGTAAAAATAGCCATCATACACCTTTGAAAAGTCGCAGGTGCATTACAAAGACCGAAGGGCATTCTCTTGAACGCATACGTGCCATAAGGACATGTAAATGTAGTTTTCTCTTGGTCTTCTGGGGCTATAGCAATCTGATTATACCCCGAATAACCGTCCAGGAAATAGTAGTATTCCTGGCCAGCTAATCTATCAAGCATTTGGTCAATAAAGGGAAGGGGAAAGTGGTCTTTCCGGGTGGCATTGTTCAGTTTTCTATAATCTATGCAAATTCTCCATCCAGTGACAGTTCTTGTAGGAATTAAGTCATTATTTTCATTAACTACTACGGTTATCCCCCCTTTCTTCGGCACACATTGAACGGGGCTTACCCATTTACTATCAGAGATTGGAAATACAATACATGCATCAAGCCACTTAATCACTTCTTTTCTTACCACTTCTTTCATGATTGGATTTAGTCGGCGTTGGTGCTCTACACTTGGCTTGTGTCCGTCCTCCATGAGGATTTTGTGCATGCAGAAAGCTGGACTAATGCCTTTAATGTCAGACATTGTCCACCCAATTGCTCGCTTGTGCTCACGTAGCACCCTTAATAGCTTTTCTTCCTGTAATTTAGACAAGTGAGAAGAAATAATGATAGGTAAAGTGTCAGAACTTCCCAAATAAGCATATTGAAGGTGAGGGGGTAGGGGTTTAAGTTCCAATTTTGGAGCTTTTTCAATTGACGGCTTTGGTGGGGGGCCACTTGGCCTATTCAGGGGCTCAAACGGGATTATTCCTTGCATGTAAGCACATGATGCATCTAGGATATGCATCATCTCCTCAACCTCATCATCCATCTCCAAGCTATCAAACATCATGATTGCTTTTTCTAGATAATCGTCTAGATATACACTCGTGTCAAGAAGTTTCTCATCCACCTCCATAACAGATATCATAGAGAGCTCCTCATAGTGGCGGGGAAGTTGGATTGCTTTGTAGACATTGAAGACTGCTTCCTCGTTGTCCACCCTCATAATCATTTTCCCTTCTCTCACTTTAATTATTGCATCACCAGTAGCTAAGAGAGGTCGTCCCAATATGATTGGAACTTGTTCATCAGCCTCGAAGTCTAGAATAATGAAGTCAGCTGGGAAGATGAATTTTCCAATTTGCAGCAGCACATCTTCAATCACTCCTTCGGGGTAGGCTATGGACTATCAGCTAATTGCAACATCACAGTGGTTGGTCTCGGAGCTCCCAGACCCAATTGCTTAAACAAGGATAAAGGCATCAGATTTATGCTTGCACCCAAATCACAAAGAGCACGTCCCACGTCAATATTACCGATTCGTACTGGAATGGTGAAGCTGCCAGGATCCTTAAGCTTTTGGGGAAGCTTGTTTTGGACCCTTGATGTGCACTCCTCAGTAAGTGCAACCATCTCGAACTCAGTCAATTTCCTCTTGTGAGCCACTATGTCTTTTATGTACTTAGCATACTTTGGAATTTCATGAAGTACATCTACTAATGGAATATTTAATTGAACCTGACTCAACATAGAGAGAAATTTGTTGAACATGCGATCGTCATTCTTTTTCTGCAATCTTTGGGGGAAAGGTGGTGGTGGCCTTGTAACCTCCATTCGCTCTAAACTTGCATCATTTTCCTTTGACTCTTGTATTGCCTTAGGTGTCAGCTCCCCCTCAGGTATAGGTTTTTCCTTTATCTTCTTTGGCACTTCCTCTAGTTCCCTCCCGTTTCTAAGTGTAACTGCATTAACTTGAGGGTTCTTCTCTGTATCACTGGGAAGTGAGCCTGTAGGTCTAGTATTTTGGTTTGCTGCTAACTGCCCCATTTGCCTCTCAAGATTTCTGAAATCGGTCCTGAGCTGTTGATTGTCTAGCAACAACTTTTTCAGCAAGTCATTCGTACTTTCTTCCATTTGTTGGGGTGGCTTCTGAGGTTGAGTAAAATTTCCTTGAGGCCTATACTGATTCTGATTCTGTTGATTTCCGCCCCATGAGAAGTTAGGATGATTCCTCCAATTTGGGTTGTAAGTGTTCCCATATTGTGCATGTTGATTCATAGAACCTCTGTTTTGTTGCCCCACATAGTATATAGATTCAGGATTCGTGGGGCACATGTCAATCATATGACTGTCTCCGCATAGTTCGCAACAAATAGACATCTGCTGTACATGTTGCATTTGTTGTGTTGTCATTCTATTCATCTGATTTGCCAATTTTGCTATATCGGCTCTCATGGCGGAAAAGTCATCAAGCTCAATCAACCCGGCTGCCTTCTGTTTAATTCCCCTTCTTGAATCCCCCTCTCCTTGCCAATTATGGTCATTAGCAGTGAAGTTATTTAGCAAGAGTTGTATTTCACTATACGGCCTTGCCATGCAACTACCCCCACAAGCTGAGTCAAGATTCATCTTTGATGCTTCATCTAACCCATCAACAAAAGTGTGACCCAATACCTCATCAGTTTGACAATGATGCGGGCAGTCTCTGAGTAGCTTCTTGTATCTTTCCCAAGCTTGACGAAGTGTCTCGCCATCCCGTTGTTGGAACCCAAGAATTTGGCTCCTCAGCGACTTTGTCTTCTTAGTTGGGAAAAACTTGATCAGGAATTTCCTTGCTAGATCATCCCAAGTGTGGATAGAGTTCGCGGGCTCCTTTTGCAACCATTCCTTAGCTTCCCTCAACAGTGAAAAAGGAAATAGTGTCAGCCTGACATAGTCCTTGGAAACGTTCGGATAATTGTAAGTGTCCGTAATTTCCAAGAAGTTCTGAATATGCCTCTGCGGGTCCTCATGAGATAGACCCAGATATTGTCCTGTGGACTAAATCAGCTGTACCATGTACTGTTTGAGTTTAAAATGCCCAGTGATATCAGGCTTCACAATAGCCTGAGTCATATTCGCAAGATTGGGCCTTGGGCTTCAATCACCGGACGCTCTTCATTGCCTGCCATCTCTATTGGCTGTGGTTGAACTGCGATGTCCAACTCTCTTTCTATTGTCGTTCTAGCTTCGAGTCCCCTTCTCACTCTATGTAGTGTTCGTTCGATTTCTGGATCAAGAGGAATGAGGTTGTTTGCACTTCTACTCCTCTCATTCGAGAGAAGATCCTGCGTTGACACAAACAAGGCAAACTGAAAATTAAAACTTGAAAAAAATATCTAATAAAAGCTTAACTTAGTCACGTAGCTAATTTCTAAGTCCCCGGCAACGGCGCCAAAAATTTGTCGGGTCCAAACACACTCACGCAAGTATACGTGGTCGTCAAGTAATAAAGTAGTGAATAAAGTATCGTTCCCACGAAGACTTATGATTAACTTTTGACTAATTCAAACTCGAATAGCTTATTGATTCAAGATATTTCTAACAAAATATATAATTTTCTAAATTACTACCTAAAGACTATCAAATAATAAATTGCTAAGAATTAAACACAACACTTAAATAGTTTTGAATAACAATCAATAGGATATAATATTCCAGGGTCACGGGTTATCTAACATTCATGTTGCATTCTTAGTTTAAAATAACTAAATGATTTATCTGAATTGTTGATTCACAGGGTTAATTTCACTCGTAAGAATCTATCGAGTTCTTACTCGCCTATTCAAGTTAACTTAATACCTATATGTCTATGGAATTAAGTTTAACAAGAACGCATTTACAATTCCTGTATTGCAACCGAGTAAGGCAATTAGGTATATGTCTATCCTAATCGCGAATCCGTTCCCCGATGCCCGGGTTTGAAAACTTACTCTATTTACTTCTATATGCAATCTAGGGTTCCCACTTTCGAGTTCAACTCTAGATTCGTAGATAGTATTTCACTGTTAACTACTCAGCAAAATAATTAAAAACAGAATTAAATAAACAACCCAATATGATAAACCCAACGTCGTCAAATTAAACTTCAAACATCAACATTCATGTATACCCATGACCCTAGAACAATAGGGTTCTTAGCCACTCATATTCAGGCAATCATCCAAAATTTCATAAGAGTGCATAAGAATCAATCAAAGAAAGAGAGAATAAGAACTCAAGACGAATTCCGTGGTTTTAGAACTTGGTTATAGCTTCTCCCCCTTCTTCTGATCTCTGCCCCCTAAAAAAAGCGTTTTTAAGCTTATATATTGCGTCCAAAAGTCGTGGGCTAGAGTTCTCCTAACCCTAGTCCAAATCGGCTTCAGGGGTTGATGCTAAGGTGGATGCGACGCATCCACCTCGTCCTCCATTTCTTAACTTTGCATGTGAGGGTGGACGCGACGCATCCACCTTCTCTTCTACTTCCCAGTTTTGCATGCGAGGGTGGATGCGACGCATCCACCCTTCTCTTCTACTTCCCAGTCTCGGATGCTATGGCGGACGCTATGGGCCGACTTCACTGCTAAGGGTGCACGAAAGATGATGTTTTTCTAGGTTGGATGTGACGCATCCAACCCTTCTTCCTCTGGCTAGACCACCTTTTCTTCATATTTTGCACTCCAAATACCTTAAATCGTCACACATAACTTAATTAGTCATAAAACCAATAATTAAACCATGTTGGGAATTTTAAAGATCAAATAACATCAAGAAGTGGTTAAAACATGGGTAAAGTAATATCAACACATATCGAAATATGCCAAACATTACTTTGTCCTTCTTGTGGCAGTGACTTTGTCACTCATCTTGACATGCCTCTTGATTTGGATCTTTTGTCATCTTGACTTTGGATTTGTAGTTCGTCTTAAATTATGGAACTTGTCCGTGTTAAGTACGAATTAGGAAGCCATTTTTAATATGGTTCTTGATTCTCTTGACTGTTGGGTTTTGACCCTACTTGATTTTGGGCTTCGGTCTATCTTGATATCTGATTTTGCTTAGTGTGATGGCATGACGTACATATTGGGCGAAAAATGGATATTTGACAAGCTTTCTTGGATTGATAGTATACGCTTTCTCAACTCTTGAATCTTGAATATTGTTATTGATATTTGAAAACACTTCAAGGGTTGATATTTGATACTTTTGATATATTTGTTAACTTGTTTTAAATTTTATTTCATTTGAGCTACCTATGACTGAAAATGGGAATTGGATAAGTTAATGGCTCCAAGCCCAAAGTTTATACGCTACTAAGCTTTATGCTTAGCGATAGTTGTTTTCTATCGTAGGTAATGTACGGGATGAAATTTAAAGACGGCCTTATGAAGTAGCCTTTTTGGGAGCACTTATGGAGATCACATTTGCATATGCACCATAGTTTTGTATAGTTTTGGGACTTGTGCATGATATATATGTCACACTTATGTATGTTATTTGGAGGCTTGGATATTAAGACCAAAATCTTGTAACTTGAATTTGATAACTTATTTTGCTGTTTTAAGGTGTGTTAATAACTCAAGTCTTGTAATATGTTGAATTTATACTTTGTCTTATATATATGTACAAAGGAGAAAACTAGTTTTTTTTTTATACCCGATAGTATAAAATTTATGTACAATACAAACTTGCAGTAATGTTGATTATTCAAGAAGGGTTATATCACCTTATGTTGATAGTTTGACATTGTATTTCATTTTTAAGAATAAAATAAAATTATGAAAATTATTTTCAAAAAAAAAAATTATACTTTGGACCTCATCGCATGGGCCTATTTTCGCTACTAAATTATTTTGAATATTTTTTTAATTAATGTCTTTTTAATGTTGTAAGTAGTAAATTAGATTTGTTTCGTAAGTAGAACCCTCCCAAAGGGGTTGCTACATTCATATTCTTACTTAGTTTATTAATTATCAGTTATCATTTCAGTTTCAGTTTCAACATTTATCAATTATCAATTCTTAGTTATCAGCTTAGTATAAGTTTCGACATTTATAGTTCTTTCTTTCAGTTGCTTTACATACCAGTGCAATTCAAATGTACTGACGTCTCTTTTGCCCGGAGCCTGCATCTCACAATGCAGGTAATGATTTATAGGTTGATGATTCCGAGTGCTAGGATTCTCATACCAGCTATTTGGTGACCCTCAGTTCTTTCGGGGCATTACTATTACCTTACAGTCTTCAGTATTTTTGGACAGTGAGTGTTTTCAATACTTCATTAGAGGCTTCATAGACTAAAGAAACAGTTAGACAGAGTCATAGACTTCTCATGTTAAGCAATGTTTGCTACAGATATGTTTCAGAATTATATTAGTGTTTTCGCTTTTTGATTTATATCATTCAGACTTTCAGTATTTCAGCATGTGTTAGTTTATCTTCCGCATTCAGTATGTTATGATATCACATGTTGATTCAGCCAGCCAGTTGGTTCGCTCGGTCGCATGTAGTCAGGCACCGGGTGCCGTGTTACGTCCAGGTCCAGGTTCGGGGCGTGACAAAGCTTGGTATCAGAGCACTAGGGTATCATGATTTTAGTACGTTAATCATATTTATTATTTAATTAAGTAAATACACTAATTAAGGCTGCCATGTCACTTTTCAGGTGGGAATTTTTGAAATCCGGCCAAAATAATTTTTGTGATAATAGAAGCAAAGTAAAATAATTTTTGTGTGATAAAACAAAGAATAATGACTTGTGTAATGAATTAAAGTGTTGGATGACCATCCATAAAATTTAGTCTGAAATGTCTAATATTAGGAGATTACCAAATTTAGTGGTTCTCAAGTTGGAGCATAGATCATTTCAGGAATGAAAATGGGACATTAAAGAAGAGTTTCACTACCCTCAAGATTCTTAAATTGATGTACTTCAAAATTACATAAAGGGAATGCTTCAGATGAGTCCTTGCCAAACCTCGAATGGCTTCTGGTAGAAAGCCGTTTCCATCTTCAAGAAATCCCTGCTGCTATTGCAAGCCTAAAGAGGATTGAAGTGAAACGATGCCGTGATTCTCTTGAAAAATCAATGAAGATTTGAGGAAGAGCTAGACTATAATGGAAAGGCAATCGAAGTCATTGTTTATGCCTTAGATTCGTCCGCCTGAAGTGCACATAAAAGCTGCAACACTGGTTCAACAGGTAAGTGACACAAGCTTATTTGCATTATCTCCTGAGCTTGTTCACACAACTTTTTAAACCTTAGTAAACCATACCTTAGAAGTGTTTCTTTGCTGTGCAGAGAGGAAAAACCAAAACAATACATCATCTTTCGTTTTAGAATCAAAGTCATACATATTCTTTCACATGGAGCATTAATAGTACATTTACTTTAACAAAGTGGTTCACTTTTAGTCATAACACTGAAAAAAAGCCCAAAAACATACATTATCTTTGGCTTTAGACTCAAAGTCATACATATAGCATTAATAGTCCATTTACTTGAATAAAGTGTTGCACTTTTAGTCATAATACTAAACACATTTTATTTTTTAATAAAAATCTAAGATCTGACAAAATATCTGTTCCCTTTATTTTCTTGTTTACCAAAAGAAATAAAGATGACATATTTATCTAAATAGCAAATAATAAATATACATAGAATTTATTTACTATTTATCTATTTACTATACGTAAAATATATATTTTACTAAGAAATGTTAAACACCATTAATATTTATTTGCAATGATTTTTATCTAGATAACCTCAAATGGTATCTAGATTTTTTATTATATACATAATATTTACTATACGTTAACATAAAATAAATATACTTAAAATCATTGCTAAGAGTAAAATAAGTTTTATTACTAAAATAAATATGCGTAATATATATTTATTAGATTTTTTTATTTTATGGGAGTAAGCGTATAGTAAATATACATAAAATAAAAATAAATATTATGTTTACTATACGCTGACTCCCATAAAATAAAAAAATCTAATAAATATATATTACGTATATTTATTTTAGTAATAAAATTTATTTTACTCTCAGCAATGATTTTACGTATATTTATTTTATGTCAACGTATAGTAAATATTATGTATATAATAAAAAATCTAGATAACATTTGAGGTTATCTAGATAAAAATTATTGCAAATAAAAATTAACGGTGTTTAATATTTCTTGGTAAAATGTATATTTTACATATAGTAAATAGATAAATAGTAAATAAATTTTATGTATATTTACTATTTGCTATCTAGATAAATCTGTCATCTTTATTTCTTTCAGTAAACAAGAAAATAAAGGGAACACATATTTTGTCAGATCTTAGATTTCTGTTAAAAATTAAAATGTGTTTAGTGTTATGACTAAAAGTGCACCACTTTGTTAAAGTAAATGGACTATTAGTGCTCCATGTGAAAGAATATGTATACTTTGAGTCTAAAGCCAAAGATAATGTATGTTTTTGGGTTTTTTCAGTGTTATGACTAAAAGTGCACCACTTTGTTAAAGTAAATATACTATTAGTGCTCCATATGAAAGAATATGTATGACTTTGAATCTAAAGCCAAAGATCATGTATGGTTTTGGGCTTTTCCTCCTGTGCAGAGGTGAAAGAATGCAATTTAAGATAGAAATGAACAACTCAGTCGAGCAACTGCTGGTTCTAGTCAGGGGCGGCCCGTCCATAAAGCGGGTAAAGCAATTGCTTTAGGCCCCACATTTATGGGGGCCCCATTTTTTGGTTATATCTAAATTATATATATATATATATATATATATATATATAAAATTAAAAAATATTATAAAATAAAACGGGAAGTTTGAACACAAATTTGAGATAGTGGACCACAAGTCCACAACTTTCTCAAACAAAACTTTGTTGAGCAAAGTGAAGACAAGTAGACAACGTGTGTACTATGCACTAATAGTTATGTCACTATATTATATTTTATACTTTGTTCTTACTCCATTATTCAACAGTTCAACTTCAATAGCCAACATTATCGTGGAGCTGCTGAAGTGAGGACAACGTGACTAACTAACTTTGTCGAGCAAAGTGAAAAACACTATATCACTATTTTATATTTTTATACTTTGTTCTTCAATTAATCACACTCCATTCTTCAATAGCCAAAGATCAAAGCTTTATTGTGGATCTTCAGTCTTCAGAGTTCAGTGTATTGATTCAAGAAATAGTGGAGTATTTTTGTTTGTTCTATTTTCATAATTCAAGTCTTACAACAAGCATACCAGAACAGAAAATTTAATTTCATATCAAGCTATCCGTTCTTGAATCAGGTTCAATCATTCTATCTTCTTATTATTTTTTCATCTAAAATTTAATATTTTGCTATTTATTCTATCTTTTTATTATTTTCTCATTTAAAATTTAATATTTTGCTATTTAGTGCATTTTTAGATTATTTATTACTTATTAGAAGATAAGTATGTCAAATAGAAAGTGTGAATCTGGTTATGAAAAACTCAAGAAAAGAAGAAGAATTCAAAATTTAATACAATCTCAAAAAGGTGCTATTGACAAATTTTTATTGAATAATAAAAATCTTGAATCAGAAAATTTGGGAGAGTGTTCTTTAGATGAGCAAGTTAGTAATTCGGTTGAGTTAGATAATTCTAAAATTAATAATATTCAAGTAGAAAAAGAACAAGTAAGTGACAAGTCGAAAATAGATCCTCAAAATAATACATTGATGCTTATGAATGAAATAAATAATTCAACTCCTATAAATATATATGATCCTAGTCAATGGACTAATGTAGATACAAAGTTGAGAGATCTATTAGTAGAAAAGGGGCCGATTAGAATAATTTACACAAATTTTCCGAATGATACATTTTCAAGACATTTTTCTACTACACTAAAGACATGATAGAAGATGGTTAGTTTATTCTAAAGACTTAGATAAAGTATTTTGTTTTTGTTGTAAGTTGTTTAGTTTGAGTTCCAGAACTTGTAGTAGTAAACTAGCTAGTGAAAGGAGTAATAATTGGAGAAATATTAGTACTAAGCTCAAAACTCATGAAACAACAAATGAACATATTATTAACATGGCTGCATGGATTGATTTAGAAATAAGACTCCAAAAGGATAAAACAATCGATAAAGATGTTCAAGAACAAATCAATAGAGATAAAGAGCATTGGAAAAATGTATTGTCAAGAATTATTGCCGTGATCAAAACTCTTGGAAAAAATAATTTAGCATTTAGAGGAAAAAATAAAAAGATATATCAAGAGAATAATGGAAATTTTTTAAGTTTAATTGAAATGATTGCAGAATTTGACCCCGTCATGCAAGAACATATTCGACGAATTAAGCATGATGAAATTCATAGTCATTACCTTGGGCATAGAATACAAAATGAATTGATAAACTTATTGACAAGTGAAATTAAGAATAAAATTATAGAAAAAATTATAGAAGTAAAATATTTCTCTATCATACGTGATTGCACTCCAGATACAAGTCATCAAGAACAAATGTCTTTTATACTGCGGAGTGTGGATATTTCGGCAACTCCAATAAAAATTAATGAATATTTTTTAGAATTTTTAAAAGTAGATGATACAAGCGGAAAAGGTCTTTTTGAAATTATTATAGATGAAATAAAAAAATATTGAACTTGATATTGATAATTTAAAAGGGCAAGGATATGATAATGGGTCAAATATGAAAGAAAAACATCAAGAAGTGCAAAAAAGACTTCTTGATATAAATCCTAGATCATTTTATATACCATGTGGTTGTCATAATCTAAATTTGTTACTTCGTGATATGGCTAATTCTTGTACAAAAGCTATATCATTTTTTGGAGTGGTACAACGTATATATTCACTATTTTCATCTTCTACTAAGCGATGGAAAGTATTAAAAGATAGTGTACCTAGTCTAACTCTTAAATCATTGTCACAAACTCGTTGGGAAAGTCGTATTGAAAGTATTAAAGCAATAAGATTTCAAACTCCACAAATAAGAGATCCTTTATTGAAATTAGTGATAATCCAAAAACTAAAAGTGGAGCTAATTCCTTAGTAACATATGAACTCGAAAATTTTAAATTTTTATTGGGTATGACTATTTGGTATGATATATTATTTGTTGTTAATTCAGTTAGCAAAAGTATGCAGTCAATAGACATGCATATTGATGTTGCCATAGATCAATTAAAAGGTTTGATTTCTTTTTTTAACAAATATAGAGAAGAAGGATTTGTAACTGCTATGATTTCTGCCAAGAAAATTGCATTTGAAATGAATATCGAACCCGAATTTCGTAAGAAACGTGTGATATCTAGGAAGAAAAAATTTGATGAGAATGTTGATAATGAAATCTCAAAGTCTCTTGAAGAGTCCTTTAGAGTTGATTACTTTTTATACATAGTAAACAAGTCTATTTTTTCACTTCAAAATAGATTTGAACAATTTGAAGCATATGAAAATATTTTTGGTTTTCTATTTAGTGGTAAAAAGCTAAGATCACTAAATGATGAAAATTTAAAAACACATTGCCAATTTTTCTTAAAGCATAATAATCAATCCGATATTGATGGTTTAGATTTATTTTTTGAGTTGAAATTATTAAGGAAAATAGTACAAGTAGAAGATAATAGTTTAATCGATATACTCAATCAAATAAAGAGACTTGATTCTTTTCCAAATGCCTATATTGCTTATAGAATAATGTTAACAATTTCAGTTACCGTTGCTTCAGCGGAAAGAAGCTTTTCAAAATTAAAATTGATAAAATCTTACCTAAGATCAACAATGTCTCAAGAGAGATTAAATGGGTTAGCTATATTGTCAATTGAGAAAGACTTATTAGGAGAAATTGATTATAAGAAAATTATTAGTAACTTTGCATCTAAAAAAGCTAGAAAAATTGACTTCAAATAATAAAAAAAAAATTAAAACATTAAGCCACTCAATAAAATTTGGCTTTAGGCCCAAAAATACGTCGGGCCGCCCCTGGTTCTAGTTTCAAACTACCTCTGCGAAAATTGAAGCAAATCGTGGAAGGTACTCTTAGTTGAGACCAGAAGGTTGAATCTGGCCTGTAAGCCGAGAAATTTGATAAACATCCAAGACTCGGAGAGACTAATCCATGAGATTACCTGTTAGCCAACAAAGAAGTTTGCGGGCTAAACCAAATTAGATTTTGCTGTTTCATATCATAAGCTAGTAAACAAGCCTATCAAGGAGAATCAGAGAACCAGATTCAATATGGTGCCACATAACTTCTTGATCATGTTTACTGATTTTCTTGCTCAACATATCTTATATAAACTTTCATGAAAATGGAGGAAGGGGTAGAGCTTTCTCTATGAAACATAGCCGCTTCTGAATTGGGATAATAAGCAGTTCAGAGCAGCTGTAGAGGAACCATCTATTCACCGGTTGACTGAATGAGATTCAAGCAAACAGCAATTGGCTAGCAAATTGCATCATACCTTCATCTTTTTGTTGAAAAACGAAATTGTCAGCAGAAATCTTGTACATTTGTATAATAGGTTGTCACACACCATAATTGTTCAGGCTCCTTATTTGTAATTTATTGAAGCAAAGTTCAGCTGGAATAGTAGTATTATTCAGACTTACACAATAAAAAAGTAAAGGAAAGGTTCCACCTTTAGCTTGCAGGCTCTCATACTCCGCGCACACCTATGAAGGCCAATATAAAACGCCATTCCCCAAAATGAATGATGCTTGCAGGAAGAAGTGAGCAGCAAAATATTTGAACAGCACAAAGTTGCAGAAATCATAGATTCATTGCACTCAGCGGTGGAGTTAGAATATCAGAAAATTTCAAGAATGCCACGGTTGGATTTGAAGTTTGAACCTATAACCTGAAGCAAGCCGCCTTTGCCACTCCACTAGCATCTTCCCTTTTGTCAAGAGAATTATTTTACCCTATTTGCGCAATATAAGTTTTTGACGACCGCCTTTCAATTTACGCCCCTTGCGTCCACCTAGCTTTGCCCCTGATTGCACTGATGACAAGTTAGCATCTTCCTTATGTGATAGAATGGATTCCAGTTCCATCTCCTGCTGAGGCAATAGCAATGACCATGCCGATGCCCAGGTGGCTGCTGGTACTGTTTTCTGAAGATTCCTCAACGGATTAATCATTCGGTTTTTCATTTCTTCAGTAGCAAGATCTTTTCCAGCACATAGAACCTAAAGAAAAAAAGCAAAACTTATTTGACATAAGATCTTTGCAAATTATTTCAACAATTTGATACTATTTACCTATCTACTTCTTTGATTAATGTTTTATGTTATTTCGTATCAGAAATTCGTTTTGTATGTGCTGTAAGCAATATAGATCTGATAGACAAATTACTAACATACAAAGGAAATTACTAAATAAGATTTTGTATTACTTCTTTAATTTACTGGATAAAAAGTAAGAATCGGAGTTGAGAATATTTATATCAGGAACAAATGAACAACTCAATCTGGCATCTATAGGTTCTGATATCGAAATAACCTCTGCAAAAACTAACAAAAGTTTTGGGAAGTGCTCATATTTGGGACCCAAAAGTTTTCTGTCTGACCTGCAAAGCGATAAAATTTGCTAAAACGTTAAAGAATAGAAAGAAATTGATTTAAAAGACAACATATTAGAGTTTGCAAACTTCAGCTAGTGTTCAATTTGCTGAATGGAAAAATAGACTAATCATAGTAACAACCAATAAGATGATCAAGTCAACCCGACAAATGCTACAAAGATTATAGTTTAATAATTCATCTAACATTAGAAAGAACATGGTGATCTTTTAATTTAGCAGAAAAGCCTTTTGTCAAGATTCAAGATTGCAACTGCTAACCAAATTCTGTTAAACCAAATGTAACAGATATTTTCTAGTTGCACCATCATAACTTTGAAAATAGACACAATACTATAATATTACTTCAAGCATTTTGTTTGGCTAATTGTCGCGTAATTTTCCTAATATATAACTGAAATTAGGAATATCATGTGGAATATATGCATCATGCATGCTATTATAAGAACACTCGTACTTTTATCTACAGAAAATATTTTAAATCATATGTTGCTATTTTGTGATCCTTTTTTTCTTCTTCTAGTTTTACAATTGATACACCAAAACGTTGGGAGTAATGTGAAACAATTGCTGAAAGGTAGTTGGCCAACAAATGAGTTGACAAAACCCCAAAACAATTGAATATTTGAAATTAGTAAAGATTGGTTGTCATTAATAATCTTGTAACCTGCCTTGGCAATCAGTCGCCTTAACAAAAAGAAGACCTGAAAAGTAAAGTAAAGAGCAGATGATGATAAAAACTAGAACAGGCTAGTCCAGTACAGTACCTTTCGACCATTGAACAGAGCTGGTCGTGAACAACCATGTTACCTCTTATAGGCAGACAATTCAACCAAGCCGGAATAATCTACCAAAAAAATTTGGAATGAGAAATCTTGGAAGAATAAAAGCGACATGGTTTGCCAAAATCCTGATATGGTGAGCATATGCACAAAAGGTGTAAACAAAAGTAATATTCAGTTGTACCAAACACCAAGCACCATGTTAGCAATCCAATTTCTTCAAAACAAGGAAAAGTACTGACAATGTAATGTTGTACATAAAAGTACCTTATGTTTCCTTTAAATACATAAAAGTGTCTAAACTCTCCTTTTCGTAAGCTGACTAAATACCCTCAGCTACAGGATAATTAAAGCACCATGTTAGCAATCCAGTTTCTTCAAAACAAGGAAAAGTACTGATAATGTATGTGGTACAGGAAAAGTCTTATGTTTCCTTTTAATAAATAAAAGTGTCTAAACTTTCCTTTTCGTAAGCTGACTAAACTAAATAAGTTGGAATGTAAACTATCCACTAGAATTTATATATCTAAAATGGAAAGAAGTTGGAATCACAGGGTATATGCATCTAGAAAATATTTTTTCCTTGCGTTCAACTAAAAGATTATATAAGAAGAATAGAAAATTCTTGTAAATCACTATATGAGTGGTTAAAACTTAAAACGAGCACCATGTGTCTATCTTCCTAGTTTATTGCAATCATTTATCACGTTGGTATACTGACTTTCAAATTTTAAAATTTGTAGGACAAAAAGCTGGTCATCGCAAGTGCAAACATAAAATGAAGTTAGTAGTGAATTACAAAAACAAAATCTAAATGCATGTATATATGTGTGTGTATGAGTTGAGCAATAAAACATTAGGGATTCCCAGAAAACCGCACCTGCGTAGAGTCAATACTTTCCCGATGAAACTGACATATCTGGCCAAGTGCAAAAACAGCATCATGATATGCCTGTTCATTCTCAGGTGCAAGAGCATGTAGATGTGTTATCACAACATTGATCCTTGAAAGAGCCTCTGAATCACGTCATGAGATTTAGTAAATACAAAAACATATCACTCTTCGTCCACTTCCCCATGATGAGAAGAATCTCAATATCACATTCAACGATATCATACCTCCGATAAATGGTTTGAAAACTAAACCACCATATTCCGCACAAAGCCCAAGTCCATAAAGCGCATTCTGAACATGACATCAAATGGTGTTATAATGAATCATACAGCAAATGTCACATGACTGAAAACTATCCCAACCGCCAAGATGCACAAACCTCTCTAAGAACTGGATTTTCGTCGTTGCTTGAGTCCAAAAGAAAAGGAAGACATATATTATAATACCTGGTTTGAACAGAAAGTAACTATCATAATTGTGACCTTATTTAAGAAAAAACTCATAAAGATAGACCTACTGTAGAGCTGATTCGTTGCATTCCTCCACAAGTTTATTAAAGATATTTACACATGCACTTCTCTCTTGAGCTGTTTTATCCTTGCCCTTTCAAGTAGTGAAAAAAGAACAATGAGAAATATTGGTGGAAAACAACCTAGGGGATCGAAACGTCAATGGTTACCATAAGCCGAAACTCACTGTCATAGGCATTAGATATGAGGAAAGCTCATCAAGGAAAGGCAAGAAAGCAGCCTTGAACGTTTTGATCAATGTCAACAATATGCAACTAACCCTATAAAATACTTTTTCTTCTAGCTCTCTTTCCTCCCTCAGCAATTCAGCTTCCTCAGCATCAAAGTCTTCTGATTTCTCTCTCTCTGTGAGTTTTCCTTTTCTACGTGAACTTTCTATAATGACGTGCTTTATCGCATATGTGATTCTATGAACCTGATCTTCATTGAGAAGTGTTCCACCGATCTGAAAGAAGACACAAAAAGGACCATAAGAAGTGAAAGCTGCCGTTCTAACTCATGTCAAGGGAACTTTTGTAAATATAGGATTTATGGTAAATTCTAGTCCACGTTTCAATTCTTAAGCATTTTGTTACGGTCCAAGTATGTCTTTTGTAGGAATAACTATTAATTCTGCATGTGCCCACGCACAGACTAAGAATGACCAAGTCCGCCGCTCCTATTTTACTTTTCCCTGAAGATCTTACTCTATGCAATTTATTACTCTTGTCTCCAGGTCTTGCTATGTACAAGGTTGTCCTATTTTATACTTTCATTCTTATGAGCATGGACAAGTGTGTTGCTTATCATAATGGACACAAAAAGCTTGAAAAGAAACTGCATACAGTCAATTCCTGAAAAGTAAAGAAACCATCATAACCTGACGTACATTTAGGCAATTATTCAATTCCCGCAATATCTTTTCACATAGTTTTGTCTCAGGCTCCTGCATGCAACAGCAATTGAAGTGTCACTTTCTCCTTGTTCAGATAAATGGAGCTCAAACCTTTTCCCAACAGGAAAAAGAAACCGTAAATATTAATGTGTTGAAGGCAACCGAATACAATGCGTCCCCCAAAGCCAATATTATACGGCCAGGCAACTGCTTGAAGTACCACTTGTTTCCACCTTGAGCATTCTCTTTCTCTACCGCCAGTTTAGCAGAACGCAACAAGGATACCATTGCTTAACCACCACAGATTAAAACAATATCTCATAAGGAATTCGAGAAGTTAAAGAAAAAAGAATTGGAAACCATATGATCAAAGCATGAGATATTTTACCACAACTAGCACATTTCCTGACATAAGAGTGGATATAGAATTTCAGAAGCGGAATTAAAATTGAAGCAGCCTGTTTCAGGGTTTAAGACATAAATATCACCTGTTAATTTTTTGAATCCACTTAACAACACATGAAGAAAAGTAAATGTACTAGTGATCGTTCATGCTAACCTGGAGAATCCATGGGTAGAAATCTTCCCCCAATATCTGAGCATATACTTGAAGAGCCGAACACAATACTGATTTCCCTTCTAGGAGGTCACTTCCATAGATACATATCATTTCACCCCCAAACATGACTTTGTGCATACTGTAAAATGTGAAACTTAAGCAAGATATCCCTGGTAGCCTGAATTATTTTGAGAATCACTCGTGTTGTTATCTGTTGGGAGATGTGGAAGTCTAGGTGTGCTATTAAGTATGGATCCTCCAAGCTATCCATTAAGCATACGACTTATCAGATTTTGTTCTTCTTGAAATGGGTGGTATTCAAATATAAAGGGAATAATGAATGGCCTACAAGTTGGGAAGCTATATGCAGGCTGGTTATTGATCTTTCTCCCAGAACTGAATCATCACTTGTTAAATGGGAAAGGCCACCTCCGAACTAGATGAAAATAAACACTGACGGCAGTAGAAATATGACTGGTGCAGGAGGCATCTGTAGAGACCATATTGGCAAGATGATAAATTAAAAATCCAAGCCTCAATGATAAAAACTTACCTATCATATAGTTTATCTGAGGATACAGTCTTATCGGGCTCAAGTTGAGCACATTCAACTGCATATGGCATGACTATACTCATGTAAGGAAGAAATTCCTTCCCAATGCACACACAAATCCTGGACGATGCCTGCAGTGAAATCAAGAAAAGATGGGGAGGCTAATCTAATAAAAAGTTCTGAGCCTGTAAAACCAAACGATTAACACTAACCTTTAGACAGCGAAGAATATTTTTATACTCTGTCACATGTGATTCTTGTAAAGAGTACTTAAGCACTTCCATAACCTTTAATATAACAAAACATATAGAAAGGAAGGTCTGCGTTTAGAAATGAATGAATGGATAAGATCACACCACCAAGAGAAGAAAAGAATGCCAAGAGAGATGCAGAATGTTGGACCAAAAAGGAACTAGGAGGAGAAAATATATGAGGCATTAGTCATTGATCCCAAATATGGTTTGTCTATGGAAAAGCCATCCGACAAAGCATAGCAAATGCAAACAAGAGAAAAGTCATACCATCTGCAATGGCATTGTGAAATGAATATTATGTTTACACCAAAACAATAAGCATATGACATGTGTCATTTGAGCACACTTTTCACTTAATCATGGTTAATTAACATATATTTTCACCTCAAATTATCAATAAACCATGATAAACCTTTGTGCCATGGTATAAATACCGGAACTGTAGATAAGTTTATCCCATAGCACTAATACATCGCACGCACATGCAAAGAGAAGTATCGAGTATAGTTTGGAGACGACCTGCTTCAAGTCATCTCTGAATTTCTCTTTGCCTGCAGCAAGCGCAACCTTGCTTATGCACAGCAAGACTTTGCTTTGAAGCATCTGATTAGATTCATCATTTGCATTTACCAGGATCGTTTTTAAATATGGCATTACAAAATCATAGTACTTTTGGAAGTGCTCCTGTTGAAGTAATATATTAGTCATCATTAGCTACAACATAAGTAGAAACAGAATTGACTAAAAAATAAATGCAAGTAGGTAATACCTTAGAGAAATCAGCTACACTACCCAATGCAAATAATGCTTCATCTTGAACCATTTGATTGTCATTCTGCATTTCAGACAACAGCAATGAATCTCTTAAGACTCGTTAACAGTAATCTACCTTTATAACAAATCTATCTTTGCATACCTGTAGAAGTACAAGCAGTTTGTTAAGTATTTCATCTATGTGGGAAAAGCTTATTGGCTCTTTAAGTGCAAGTACGAACATCACGACAGCTGTAGATGCACATGCCTATGAAAACGCAAAGAGAGTAAAACGAGTAACATTGTAGGTATTTTGAACTGAATGAAGCAGCAATGACACAGCTGTATCAAATCTTTACACTACGAATTCTTCAAACTCTATTCTGAAAAGGGCCAAAGCTATCCCTTTTGTTTAGTAAATGGTTTAAAATTAACCTTTGTCCACCTTTTAGTCCATAAATACACACAACGCTATTTTCAGGCTTAAAATTACCCCTCCTGCTAACGGCACAACATGTCGGCCCCACTTTTAATGAGTTGGCAACGTACACGTGTCATTAGCTTTAAAGAAAACTTGCATCCTCTTCCCGCACCATCTTCACCACCCCATTTTTAGCCATAACCACTGCAAAATCCAGCCGGAAAATATTTCCAAAGCAATCATCTGGATCCGTTGCCACCCCAGCCAAATATGTGGTGTCCAAATTTGTGGACTTAGTGTTTGGTGTCTAATCTTCCATCTTCCATGTTTCTACTTTTACGAGCTTTGTGTTGTTTCGGCTCATTGATGGCAAATTTCAAATCTGCTTTTCCGGAATATAAATTGACTCCAAAATACAATTGGGTTATGAGTCTGTGATTCTCACTCCCTTCCTCCCCTTTTTCCCTCTATTGTCTTCTTTGTTTTCCTCCAGGTGCTTGTTCATGGAGTATTTGTATCAGCTTGAGCCCCTTAGAGGGTGGTGAATCACAACAGGTGTTATAGTCAAGAGACCTTCTCAAAATATTCAGAAGTTACATCTAGAACACAAGAACTTAAGCAGATGCAATAAAATAATTAGTCCGATATAGAGTTATATTGCACCAACAATGAGGTTATTGTGTTCCTGTTTAAGCCGAGGATTCTTATCAGCCGAAAATAGTAAAATATGTAAAGTTAAGTACTTATTCTGCCTAAGGATAACAACACAAAACTTTAAAGATTCAACTCGCTAAACCTATACCAAGTTATAGATCATCAACTTTATGGAATATGTAACCCCATTGTAAAGGTGCAACAAGATAGATACTTTTGCTGTTCGTTTCCTGTATCAATAATAATAAATTATCTTATAGCTGCTATTATATGACCATAAAGGTTTCATATAACCAAAGGTCAAACCTGCACTCGAGGATTTTGAAAATCATCCATAGCTGCAGCTAATGCTGGCAATACTTGGTTATGATACTGTTCTTGCAAATCTGGACAGAAGTCAGTCGACAAATAGCAAATTGCATTAATGGCAGCCCATCTGACTCGAGGATGAGGATCTCGAAAAGAATGCAGGACCATATTCACTACTTGCTCCAAATACTTGATCATCATCACCTATAAACAGAAAAACCATGGGTTCAAGCTTAACAGCCTAAGAAAATTAAGCTAAAACAAATAAGGCCGTGTGGGCAAACTATCTTATATCCTGGCAAAAGAGCACCTCTTAAATGCTACAAAATAATCCCATGAATACACTAATTAATGAAAAAGAGTTGTACCTTTGAGCTACCTCTAACAATTTGAACAAGTGCAATGAGAGCTGCGTGGCGTTTCTCCCACTCAGGGGCAACCACGTAAGAACTCAGCTGTTCTATGGCAATAGGAGCAATAGTGTTGCCACCTAATGCTTTAGAAAACCGGCATAAACAGGCGGCACCATAAAGGTAGTTGTCCACTGTCCATCGATTCCAGTTACTATAAATGTGGTCGTTTATCTCTGCACCCTCAGCACTATGCCAACTAGGTTCATCTTTAATATCCAGTATCAAATTCAAAAACATTGTGAAACAAGTGTCAATAAACCGTGGCAGCTTCTTCATCATACCGGGGACTTTCTCCCTCGCCTCTACCAAAGTTAACAGAAACTCAATTGCCAAGCGCCTTGTACATTCTTGCAAAATCTTAGCCTCTGCTATCTCAAACATGGTATTAACCACTTCCACTAGTTGCAGCCTCAAAAACCTAGGCTCATTCTTCGCCAACTGTATAAGACTACCCAGGGCGGCTTGTGCTGCCTCCTGATGTTCCCCATTCGTTATTAATGCGTCAGTCAGTGTTTTCATCATCCCTGGCAGTAAATCCTGAAACCGCTCCTTTTCATATGAACTCGGTGTGCACTGGATGAACATGTGCACTGGAAACATGGCCATGATCCTCACATTGATATCGAGTGTATCGTCATTCAGTGTATTAAGGAAGAAAGGGTGCAAATCTCGTACCCAAGGAACCAATTTTTCGCCAATCACTTCACCTAGAAAGCAAAATATTGAGAAAACTGAGTCTTTTAACAGCTTGTTTGAATTGGAATCAGTGACGTAATGATACAAGAATGACAATAATTCAGGCCAATTGTCATTGGGGAGAAGTGAAGCAGCTAGAGCCAAAACGGTTTCAAAGAGCATTTCGTTGATGTATGTTGATTGTTCGAGCTTGAGACGCATAAGGAGATTAGTCTTTAAAATGGATTGAGTTGAAACGCTTAAACTGTTCCAATGGCACAAGTCATCATTAACCAACGTGAAAAAGAGGGTAACACACTTGGTACGGAAATCAATGTCATCATGTGAAGAACCAACATCAAGTTTAAGAGCAAAGGAATTTGGATCCTTCTGAAACATCAAGTTGATCATTGACACAGCCACCGAATGTTTTTCTTCGGTTTCGCACAGGTATTCGGAAACAAGGCTTTCAAACGAAATCCCCTCCATCTGCAAAATTTCTCAGTATATGTTCTTCCTTAGTACTGCGATACATCAATTATTTAAGGGTGTTGACTCAAATAGAACATACAAGTAAGTCTGATCAATTGATAAAATCTAAATGATTGAGATAAAAGTCAACGGGCAAATATTCTTTCTCTGCTTTACTAAATATTTTTCTCTGTTATTGTTTGGATGGGAGCTTTATGTCTCGGGTTCGAGAATAGTGCCCTGTATCATATAAAGTTGATGTTACGTCGTTGGTTCGAGAATAGATGGTTCGACCCTTTTTGGACATTGCTCCGGAAGGTTAGTGTACCGTATTGTCCTATATTATTTTTATTTTATTTTATATTATATAGATTACTATTACTATATTCTTAAAAAAAGAGCTCTAGATTTTTTGGCATAATAAGCTTAAATTTAGAAAAAAAACGTGCTTGAAAATTGTAACAATTTGTCAATTATTAAATATTCTTAAAAAAATAGCTCTTTCCCTATATATCTAAACCATAGGTAGTAGCATAAATGCATAATCAATATAGGGGAAATCTATGGGGAAGCGCAATGTTAGCTACTAATTAGAGTTATATTTACTCTTTAGTCATTGTTTAAAATATATTTACTCTTTAGTCAGTGCTTTAATAAACTTTTACTCGTCCGAATAAAAATACATTTCTTCTAGACATGGTATCCTTAACTTCACGAGTGTTGTGTAAATATTAAGGACAAAGTGTCTTGAATTTAGGGGTGGGCATAATACCGACCGAACCGAAAAAATTGACCGAACCGAAAATTTCGATTTATTCGATTTATTCGGTCGGTTTGCGGTTTATAGTTTTAAAAAGTTCGGTGTTCAGTTCGGTGGTCGATTTTAATAGTTCGATTTTCGGTTAAACCGAAAAACCGAATTGTTGCTTCTGTTGATATGTTGCTTCTGTTGAGATGTTAAACCGACACACGTTCTTAATTAATTTAGGTTAAAGTACTATTTTCAACCTAAAAGAAAAGGAAAAATAAATTAGTAAAGATATTACTCCTCTTAAATAAAGGGGTGTAAAAACTAGAATAGTTACGAACTTGGAATATTCTTCATATATTAGTTGTACTTATATAGTATGTTTATATAGGCAATGATGAGATAGATGCCTAGAAATTGTTTTTTAGAATTTAGTAGATCTTACGTTGAGATAAATATCATAAGATGCACTTGACCTTGACGTGGGGAAGATCTCAGGGAATACCACTGCAAAAATATTCGCATGAGAATTAATTGTAATAATAAGACCTTCAGTCTACTTGTTACATTGTCCTTATTTTTCTGATTTGATATTTATTCATCTTTTAGTTTCATGCATGTCATCTCAAAAAGAAACATCCTTTTTTTATTTTTTATTAGGCAGTTTTTCTTTCTCTATTTGAAATACAGTGAATGGGCAGTTTGCTGTTTTACCCAATTTTTCTAGCTATGTTTTTCACTATTGACAATAGAAGCACTTGCATCGGCCGCAAAAAGTAATTTATTTTCGTTGTTTCGTATTATTTTTGTTATGGCTTGAAACCGATTAAACCGAACCGAACATGAATAAATCGAACCGAATCGAAGTTATTATGGTTCGGTTTTGGTTATTAAAATCACAAACCGAAAATCAAATTAACCGAACCGAAATTCTACAAAACCGAACTGAACCGACTGACGTCCACCCCTACTTGAATTAGCACCTTATGTTTTAAACTTTAGGACATGATTTCCTTAATTTCATATGTGCAGTGTAAATGTTAAGTACATGGTGTCCTTAACTTCAGGGGTGTTGTGTAAATATTAAGGATACATTGTCCTTAACTTCATGAGTGTTGTGTAAATATTAAAGACAAAGTGTCATGTATTTGCATCTTCTGTTGTTAAAATTTTAGGACATCATGTCATTAACTTCATATGTGTAGTGTAAATGTTAAGGACATGGTGTCCTTAACTTCATGTGTGTAATGTAAATGTTAAGGACATAATATCCTTAACTTCATGAGTGTTGTGTAAATATTAAGGACATGGTTCGCTTAATGTCCAAAAGTTAAAGGACATTTTAGAAACGTTTGTCCTCAATATTAGATTCCTAGTTCAATATTTCAAGACATTTAGAAAATTATATCCTAACATTTACTTGTTTCTCTTAATGTCGAGAAGTTAAGGACATTTCAGAAATGTTTGTCCTCAATATTAGATTCCCAGTTCAATATTTTAGGACGTTTAGAAAATTATGTTCTAATGTTTACTTGTTTCACTTAATGTCTAGAAGTTGAGGACATTTCAGAAACTGAACTTGATTCTCGTTTAATTCCCACAAAACAAACTCAAGTAAGGAATATAACTTCCCAATAGCAGTACAAACAAATCATAGTAGCTAATTTGATTCAATTTTTACAAAATCAACAAAGCCCAGGTGGTCGTCTTCTCCAAAATTGGCTTCGCAATTTTCGACAAACCCTAGCAAATTAGATCACAAATGGTCCAAATTTGTAGAATCAACTCACAAAGGTGTTTCCCAATAAATATTTTGAACACCCAATTGATTTTGAATACCCAAATTTTCTGAGAAGAAACGAGAGCTTAAGTGCTGGAGAGAAGCGAGGGTTTTGAGATTTTGATAATGAAAAAGGGTTGAAAAGAAAAGAGATAAAGAAAGGGTAAAAACGTCTATTCATATTAATTATAATAAAGTAGTGACTATATATGTTCAACATTGAAATTGGTGGTCAAATATTAAATCGGCAAAGGGCCAAATACACCCCTCTACTTTCGAAAATGGTCTAAGAATACCCCTCGTTATACTATTGAGTTATCTATACTTCTGCAGTCATACTTTGGGTTCAAATATACCCCTCATTTAAACGGAGGTACACGTATCATCGTCCTGTTGGTCAATTCTAAATATCTTCTAATTAATTAAAAAGACCTATTACCCATACCCGAAAAGCAATATTTTAAAGCAATTATTTTTGTAAAAACTGGAAAAAATGAAATTATTTTTACTAAAAACTGAAAAAAAACGAAAAAAAATTCTTTTTTCAGTTTTTATAAAAATACTGCTTTAGAAAAAACTGAAAAATATTTTCTAAAATAATATTTTTATAAAAACTGGAAAAAAGAGCTGAAAATCAATTTTCTAAAGCAATTTTTTTGTAAAAACTGGAAAAAACTTAATTTATTTTTACTAAAAACTGAAAAAAATAAAAATATTTTTTATTCCAGTTTTTACAAAAAAACTGATTTAAAAAAAGCTGAAAAATATTTTTGTAAAAACTGAAAAAAAAAACTAAAAAGCAATTTTCTAAAGCAATGTTTTTGTAAAAACGGAAAAGACAAATATTTTCTTTTTTTTTCAGTTTTTAGTTAAAAATATTTCAGTTTTTTCCAGTTTTTAATTGCTTTAGAAAATTATTTTTCAGTTTTTATTTTCAGTTTTTACAAAAATATTGTTTTAGAAAATATTTTTCAGTTTTTAAAGCAGTTTGTTTAGTAAAAATAATTTCAGTTTTTTTCGGTTTTTACAAAAAATAAAATATTTTTTGGGTATGGGTAATGAGTCTTTTTAATTAATTAGGAGATATTTAGAATTGACCAATATGACGATGACACGTGTCCCTCCGTTTAAATGATGAGTATATTTGAACCCAAAATATGACTGCAAGGGTATAGATAACCCAATGGTATAACAAGGAATATTCTTAAATCATTTTCGAAAGTAAAAGAGTATATTTAACCCTTTGCCGATAATAAATAGCATCTTAAAAATTGGCCACCCACGGCATTTCTTTTCTTTTGTTGTTTTCTTGTGGTCTCTTTTTCTTATCTTAATCTTATTGTTGCGTGAAAAAGTCGGAATTCGATTCCCTTTTAATAAGTGGAGTGGGTTTGATTATAGATTTGGCCCACTAATTGTCAATGATTAAAGAAAAAGCAACTTTAAACACACAAAAAAAGTTACATGTGGGCTGCCATTTTTGAAGAAGTTTTGCCATTACTTTGACACATACACAATCTATATTTTATACTCTCATCCGTTTGAATGTATCTGAATCCATTTGAACTTTTGAATTTGTGGCGTAAAATGAGGCACATATATTTTGTATGACTTTAAATCAAATGCATAAAGGTAAATTATTTTCAAATAAAAAAAGATGTCATTTTTTTTTACACAGACTAAAAAAGAAATAGATTCCGAATAAAGTATGAATATTGCAATCATGGTTCTCACCATACGACAATGGAAAAATTATGGACATCCACTTCAAGATTATTATTATTATATATATTAAGGCCAATTAACATATTATAGCGACTAAGTTCACTTCTCATTTCTTGATTAAAAAGGAGCTGTTTGTGGGGTGATTACTTTAGCGCCATAGAAGAATCTTATCTCTCTTTTTTTTAATTATTATTATATGTTTTATCCTTTGCGGTAGTATATCTTATAGGCCAATCTTATGTTTTATTGTCATTATATTCTGTTACAAATAATTGTCTAGAGAATTAGTAACTCAAATTAAGAGTAAACTACACTATGGTTTGCCTATGGTGTTAAGGCAATCAGACATAGCATAAGTAATAACTTATTAATATTTTTTTTTACGAAAGAAGTTTTATAATCAGTTTTAGCTCTTCTATCCAAACACATAACTATTTATTGATAAAGTTTGTTCATTAGCTGTTACTTTTGTTATTTTCTCCTCTCAAGTCTCCCAATATGGTCAACATTTTCCTTGTGTGAACACATGTAAATGCCAGGAAAAAGACATCCAGTAGGAATCTTGATAGCATCAAGTATAGTATAGAACAAACTTACTGGTAAAAAGGGATGAAGCCTACATCACTGCTCACTATAAAGTTGTCAAAGGTAGAACAAACAAACTTATTGTTGCAGTTTTTTTGTCATTATAGGAAGAACAAAACAATTATCTAAAATGCCAGTATTGTGATTATTTCCTGCAAGTACACTAAAGCCTGCAAATCTCATGGTTGGTCCTAGAATGGGGATGGGTTCCGGTCCAGTAATGTATTGTCCAGTACTTTCCAATAGTACATTTTATACATGACACGTGTGTGCTAAGAATTTAAAGGCTTGGATCTACTTTACTATTACTTCCTTTTGTTATGTTTTTTATTTACTTTATTAACTGAATAATGTTTAGGAAAAGTATAAAGAAAACACCGCAAGACCATATATTAAACTGTAATTGCTTCTCCTTCCTTCAACTTCCAGCCTCACTTTCATGGACTTTGTCTTCTTTTTCAAAGCCTATATCTTTCTTCACGCATAGACGCACTAATACTCCTTGAAGACCTCAAGAAAAAAGTTTTCACTAGATTTTCAAGAATAGAGTTTTTGTTATAAGAAAAATCAAATTATGATGGATGTCTACTCTTCCTTCATGATCTTTTCAAATGCTTAATGATGTATTCAATGACATATTTCTATGTTTAATGACATATTCAATGACATATTTTTTTTCATTTTTCATGCCTATAAAAACGCCTTGTAATAGATAGAAAAATACACACAATTGAAGAAGAAATAAGAATCTCTTCTCTCTTTTTCTATATATCTCTTAACTTTTTTTTCCTTGTTCCATATTATTACTTTGAGTTATATTTTATAACACGTTATCAACACGAAGTTCTAGCCAACTGAGTTGTTATGGTGCAGCCAGTGCCGGTAGCATAATTTAATGTTAATAATATGGTAAGAACGATGACGGTATAAAGTGTACAACGCCAGCATATATTCGGCCATCACGGTTAGCCTTTTCTAATTAGTTTTCAAGTTTCTTTACACTTTGCTATTTATGTTTCCATACATGAACAAACTTGCTTTACAGAAATATTTTTCTTGAAAGTTCATCAAATCATGTAAGGATTTTTGGTGTAAAGAACGATAAATATTTTTTCTATAATAAGTATATGTTCCTATGTGTTAATATTAAGAAATACAAAGTGAATACTTTTGAGAGAGCACATATTTTTTCTTTCTATTTTATCACATATTTCTTCCATCTTAAAGTGGATAATTATCACAAAAGACACATAGATTTTAATTGATTATGTGTTTTTCTATATTTGCTTGATACTTTTTATTTGATTGAGTTCAGTTAATGAAAGTTCGCATATGCAAATTAAATTCAATCGCCACCAATAATGGAAACTCGCCCCATAAGTATAAAATAAGACATGATGTTACCGTGGAGGTATGAATGGACGTGGGCGTGGTAATGGACGAAATTATAATCGTCATCATTATGGTAATGAGAACAATAATGGCTCTCAAAATAATTTTTCACTTTGTGAAAGTGATGTTTGCCATTAATATGGCATGAGATTTTATAAAGCATGCATGGATTATTATGTTCCATTCCCGAAGTGAATGTGAAAACAATGTGATAATTATTATGAATACATATTCATTCTTGCAAGAATATGAACATGCTAGTGGTAGTAAATATACCACACTCACCTCGAGAAGGGAGTTTGAGATGAAATAAAAAAATAATGTCATTATTATTGCATGAATGGTCATTGGTCACGTACTTATTGTACGCCAAAATATTTTGGCAATGTAATTATTAAAAGACAACAATAATGCAAGAAACAAATCTTGCATCTAATTTTGACCATGACCATAATGGTATATCTTTCTATTTAAATGAGATATTCACCGTATAGATGTTGATAAATATATGGTAGTACAAAATTAATTGAAGGCTCTGGAAGAGCTACTATAACTCTGCCTAAGGGAACAATACTTTTATCATAGAGAATGCAATGTTCTCCTCCAAATCTAAGAGGAACTTGTTGAGTTTTAAAGATATTCGTCGAAATGGATTTCATATTGAAATAATAAATGAGAATAATCTCGAATATCTCATTGTTACCAAGAATGTCTCTAGCCAGAAAAAATGGTTATTGAGAAGTTTTCATCTTTATCTTGTGGTCTGTATTGGACAAGAATTAGTGCAATTGAGGCACATTCTATCGTAAACTAAAAAGTTACTAATTTCAATATTTTTGTACTTTGGCATAGTCGATTGGAACATCCTTCATTAATTATGATGAGACAATTATAGAAAACTCAAATGGGCATACAACAACAACAACAACAACCTAGTATAATATCACTGGTGGGGTCTGGGGAGGGTGGTGTGTATGCAAATTTTACCTTTATCCTGGGGTAGAGAGACTGTTTCCGATATACCCTCGACTCCTTCCCTCCAAGAACCCCCACCTTGCTCTTGGGGTCCATTAAAGAATTTAAAAATTCTTTTAAATAATGAATTTTCTTGGACTTCTTATTATCAAGGCAAGTCGATTATTAGACCATCACCAACAAGATTGGGATTGAGTCCCCTGCGTTTTTGGAACGTATACAAGGGAGAAAGGTTTTGATTTAATGATAGAAGAGGAGACATGGATCTTCAGCATAGTCATGGATGATTTTAAGGAACTAGTGATTCACTTTATTCCTTTGTTTTTTTATGCACAATTTCTTTTGGAAGCTGGGAAAATTGAAGACATTTTCTTTTCCTATTTGTGTTTGTAATTGAAAATAATTTCTTTGGAAGGATCAATTGCATTGACATGTGAACAATATTTCTTTTTATGGTATTTTATATGCTTGCACATTTATAGTGTGTGAAGAAGTTACCTTTGTCACATGAAATATGAGATAACTTCATGGCACTATCTGTTTTATGTGGGAAATGGATATCAAAACTATTGTGAATGATTATGTAAATGATAAAAAAAAAAAAAAGACATGACATCATAGGTTAGTAATAGCCTCAAGGAAATTGGGACATTGGATATGTTGTGTGAGGTCTGTTGAGCAACTGCTGGTTCTAGTTTCAGAGTATCTCAGCAAAACACGGAACAATTCTTGGAAGGTACTCTTCGTTGAGACTAGAAAATTGTGTGGCCTGCAAGCCGAGAAAATTGATAAACATCCAAGATCAGAAAGCTAAGGTATTAATCAATGAGATTTGTTATGGGCTGCTTTCCATCATCGACCCATGACCCCTTGAACGCACCATGTGGCGTCCTGGCAAGCCTCCCAACGCCTAGCGCCACAGTCGGCCCCGTGGTCTCGGTAACGCCAAGTGACAAGCGCGCATGTGCCTCTGTCGCCCAATCGATAATTATTGCCAGCGCCCAGCGGCAGGCAAATCTCAACAGTGCCGCGCGCACACACAATGTCGCGCGCACAGACCATCATATTGCCAACAGCGCCACGCGCACAGACAGTGTCACACGCATAGATCCAATGCCAAGCGCTTGCGCCCAGCCGCATGCAGATCCAAATAGTGTCGCGCACAGACCCTGATACTCAAGACAAAGTTATTGCCAATGGGCTTTCTTCTACCTCGTAGAAGACTAAGTCCTTTTCATTGTAATTATAGAGTAGTTTTACTTCCTTTACTTTTAGTGTTCTTCTATAACTTTCTCTGGTCTAGTCATATAACTTTGGTTTATTTTTTTTAAGCATTATGAAGGGGGACCAAAGCATTCAAACATTCAAGCAATCAATCATTTCTCTGTACTGGTGTCTCTCCCCCCCGACACCGCATAGCATTTTGTAATAGCTTTCATCATCATCAATACAATCATCAGCTTTCATCATCAATTGCTCATTTCCGCTCGCTCAATTGCTCACGACATTGATTTTTCCTTACGGCACTGACAATCTAGTCTAGCGTACGGAGGGGACCTCAGTTGGCGGACAGCAACCGTACTGACATCGGTTGCTTAGCCTTATGTCGCCCTTCCAAGGAACTTCAGGAAGGCGCCGCGTAACAGTTGGTATCAGAGCCTAGGCTCGACATCGGACGAGGGAACACACATTTCCATCACCACCATTTCTGACCATGGTGAATTATGGGGATCGCATCACGGTCCTCGAAGAGACAGTTGACGTACTACGACCCATTGTGGATACAGTGCCTGATCTAAAAACCAGCCTAGTGTGAAGGTTGGACGACCTGGACCACAGAATGTGGCAGGCCGAAGTTGACATAGCAAACATCAGTCGCGACTCTGAGGAAGACCGGCATACGGCAACCGTCTAGGCAGCCGCAATTCATGGAAAATTTGAGGACCTCCAACAGGAGCGTGCCGAGGATTTAGCCCATCGTGACCTAGAGGCAGACAGACTGACTGCCATGCAGCAAACCATAGACAACTTGACAGGCCAGCTCAATGTTGTCAATGCTGCCCTTCAAAGCCTGCTCAAAGGAGGCGAAAACCAAATCAGGGGTGCCACGAACATTGCCCCTATGCCACAAAAGCTGAAAATTTCGGATCCAAAGCCATACAACAGAGCTCGGGACGCTAAAGAAGTGGAAAATTTCATCTTTGACATTGAACAATACTTCAATGTCGTAGGACAGTTGGAAGAAAAAAAAGGTAGCAACTGCTGCCATGTATCTTCAGGGTAATGCAAAACTCTGGTGGTGAGTGAAATACGAATCCATCAGGGCCGGTGAAGATACTCTCCAGATATGGGCAGAACTGAAGGCAGTCATATGCCTACAGTTCTTCCCCGAAAATGTGGAATACAATGCACAAAGAAAGCTGTGTGAATTCCGCCACACTAGGTCAGTGCGGATTACGTGCGAGAATTCTCCGCACTCATGCTAAACATATGGGGGATATGGGGGACAAAGATAAACTATTTGCATTCATAAAAGGTTTGAAACCTCATGCTCGTATGGAGCTGCAAAGACAAAGAGTAGATACCTTGCCCAAGGCCATTCAAGCTGTAGAGTGCCTTGGGGATTATCATTTGGAAACTTAGAAGGATAGGCCCCAGTCGCCTGTCTGAGGGAGATACAACGGGAGCCAACCTAGCAACGGTGGCCCTAACAGAAATGGAGGAGATCGAGGTGCATCCAAATCTAAGACTCCTTCCTCAAGCAGCAACAATGTTGCATCAATCAACAACAATCAGGGGAGAAAGCCCCCTTTAGAATGCTTTCATTGTGGCAGGGAACATTGGAACAATAAATGTCCCAATACACAGATCAATGCTTAACAGACTGTTGAAGATGAGTCAGATCATGACGACTCAGACAATGCAGATCAAGTAGGTGCCTTCAATGAAATTGTTGGCTCCATCCCTGATACCTTAGCGGGAACCAGTGCTGGTAAACCTAAGAAGAACGCATGCCAAATCGCCAAGAAAGGGAACAGAAGGCGGATGAGAGGCCTCCGACCACACCAAAGAGGACCTTAATGTTCGTCGACATAAAGGTAAACGGCAGACCCATTCAGGCATTCATAGACACGGGTGCTACCCACAACTACCTGGCCTCAACTCAGGTGCATCGCCTCGGTTTAGCGGTGCAGAAAAGTAGGGGTCATGTCAAGGCTATCAACTCTCCATTCCATCCAGTGAGTGGAATAGCCAAAGAAGTGCCAATGAAGCTTGGTCCATACAAGGGAATATTTGACCTACACATAGCTATCATCGATGACTTCGAACTGATATTGGGATTGGAATTCCTCAGGCAGACCAACACCATCCCGGTACCATATGCCAACATGCTCCTAATGATGGGAGACAACTGGGATAAACCCCGCACCATACCGTGCATACCCATAAAGATGGCCGCTGAAAACCTCTCGGCCACACATTCAAAGAACGGAACCAAAAGACCTGAACCTATAGTTCCGGCAACCCTCAACATCATCAATCAAATATCATATCGTCGGCGTCCAATAACTCATGGCGCCCCTCAGTGTGTGAAGACTTGTCAAGCATGCCAAAAGGACAAGTCGGATTGCTCAGCACAAGCGGGACTCTTGGAGCCGCTACCTGTCCCACAGAGACCTTGGGAAAGCATTTCCCTGAATTTCATCACAGGATTACCCAAGGTCGGAGATCTTGCAACCATCTTGGTGGTAGTAGGCCAGTTTTCCAAGTATGCTACCTTCATAGTATCCCCACAGAACATATCGGCAGAAGATACAACTCGACTCTTCTTCTCTCATATTGTCAAATATTGGGGCATGCCCAAAGACATCATTAGTGACTACAACTCACGCTTCACTAGCAAATTTTGGACCCATCTCTTCAGGTGCCTCGGATCCAAATTGAGTCATAACTCAAACTTCCATCAACAAGCAGATGGCCAGATAGACCGGTTCAATGACATACTGGAGGAATATCTCCGCCAATTTGCAACCGGATCACAACGAATTGGGTGAAGCTTATGGATGTTGCTCAGCTGTGTTTCAATTCATAAAAGTGTGCCCGCACAAACAAAAGTGCTTTTGAAATTATTACCGAACAGCAACCTCTACTTCCACAGACTATGAGGGCACCAAACATGCCAACATCGCCTCGAGCTGCCAGTTTCTTGAAAGAATGAGAGCAAACTTTGGAGATAGTGCGAAGCTATCTTGTCAAAGCCCAAGAGAGGGCAACGAGGTATGCTGAACACAACCTTTGCTTTGCCCAACATCAAGCAGGAGACAAAGTGATGATAAGAACCCCAAGGCGAAACTTGTTTGCAAAGAGGACCCATGACCCTCGCCTATTGCAAAGATACATCGGACCCTTGTCTATTGAAAGACGCATTGGAAAATCCACATACCAGCTGAACACACCATCCTGGTGGAAAATCCATCCAATCTTCCATGTAAGCCGCCTCAGATCATTTCAGAAATACATGAAAGATCATTAAGAAAACCACCTCATAAGACCGAGGGGAACAGACCTCCCAGCCAACAAGAGCCTGATCAATCATCATCATACATGTAAGGCTCTGAGGACGTCGCCAACTCAGGTGGGGGAGAATGTCATGGGCTACTTTCCATCATTGACCCATGACCCCTTGGACGCGCCACATGGCGTCCTGGCAAGCCTTCCAACGCCTAGCGCCACGGTCAGCCCCGTGGTCTCGGTAGTGCCAAGTGACAAGCGCGCATGTGCCTCTGTCGCCCCACCGATACTAGTGCCCAGCAGCTGGCGAATCTCAACAGTGTCGCACGCATAGACAATGTCACGTACACAGATAATCATGTTGCCAACAGCGCCGCGCGCACAGACAGTGCCACGCGCATAGATCTAATGCTAAGCGCATGCGCCCAGCCGCATGCAGATGAGCGTGCCAACAGCACAACGCACATAGACCCCTGATGCCCAAGACAAAGTTGATGCCAACAGACTTACTTCTACCACGTAGAAGACTAAGTCCTTTCCATTGTAATTATATAGTAGTTTTACTTCATTTACTTTCAGTGTGCTTCTACAGCTTTCATAGGTCTAGTCATGTAACTTTGGTTTATTGTGTTTAAGCATTATTAAGGGGGACCAAAACATTCAAACATTCTAGCAAGAAATCATTTCTCTGTATTGGTGTCCCCCCCGGACACTGCATAGCATTTTGTAATAGCTTTCATCATCATCAACACAATCATCAGCTTTCATCATCAATTGCTCATTTTCACTCGCTCAATTACTCATAACATTGATTTTCCCGTATGACACTGACAATATAGTCTAGCGTACGGAGGGGACCACAGTTGGCGGACAACAACCACAGTGACATCGGTTGCTTAGCTTTACGTCGCCCTTCCAAGGAACTTCAGGAAGGCGCCGCATAACAGACTACATGTTAGCCAACACAGGAGTTTGCAGGTTTTGAGCTAGTGTTGGATAATTGCTTGCAAAACCGATAAATGTATCCAACAAAGAAATACCTTGTAGAAGGCCATAAGAGGTCAACTTGCTGCCTATTGAGAAGCTTTGTGAAATTTACAATGATAACGTAAATTCTTATGCAATACAAGGAGCATTTAGAAGACCTTACTCGAGATTGCACTGCCTAATTCATGCTATACCAAATTAATTTTCTGCGTTGAACACCAGATATGAGGATTAGACCTGATATTGGACTGAGCGAACAAAGGAAGCCAAGGCTAAGTGCACGAGTTCTTTTGATTTAGCAGCTTCCTGAGAAGGATAGAGGACGATAGCACGATGGCAATGAAACAGAGAAACAATAGTGATGGTTTTGGCTGGATTCCTTGCTCTGTTAGGATTTTGCCCTGAATTTTTAATCTATTAGGACTCTCTTTCTCGAAGGAAGGGAATCTCTTTTCATATGAGTTATCATTTTCTTGGAGGATAAGTTTTTTCTATAAATTGACATTTTCTTCTCACAACAATAACAACAATATCATCTACAATGTAGTCATTAATTTTTATATTTTTATACTAGTTTTTATATGTAGGTCAATTGACCAAACATCATTATAATGTCCTATTCTTTAGTATATTTTCTTTCTTGTCTGATTTATCGTCCACCAATTTTACATTGTTACCTTCCGCATGCACCATGTTATTTTGACTCCAACATGCTCAACATATCTTATAGAAACTTCCCACAAAAATTGATCAGAAAGGGATAGAGCTTTAGTCACTTTTGAATTCGGATAATATAAACAGTTTAATTGGCTACACATTGCATCATACCCTTCAATACATCGTTTTTCTTAACTTTTGGTGAAACAATGTAAATTGTCAGCATAGTGGCATATTTGGGAATAATGCAGCAGATGCTTTGCGTAAATCTCTAATGAGGAAGAGGTACCTTCTCCACATTGATGATGTATGGAGTATTAACGCATGGGAAGACATTAAAGAATGTTTCCAGGAATCAAGGTTTTGTTAACCAGCTGAAACAATAAGATGGCTGCCGAAATTAATCCTAATCTTCTCCAACTTCGCATTCTTTCTAAAGAGAAAAGTTAGGAACTTTTGCAAATTAAGTTGTTCAACAAACCAACTTGCCCTTCCGAATTATGTGAAGTAAAAGAAGAAACTGCAAGAATGTGTCAAGGACTACCTCTCCTAGTGATTTTGGTAGCTTGTATTTTGACTGGGATATCACGTTTTCATCTTAATGTGCCGAGGGTCTTTCGGAAACAGCCTCTCTAATCCTTCGGAGTAGAGGTAAGGTCTGCGTACACACTACCCTCCCCAGACCCCACTTGTGAGATTTCACTGGGTTGTCGTTGTTGTAATTATTATTATTTTGTAACAGCCCAGCCCGCTAGTGATATTGTTCGCTCTAGGACTAGGCCCTCACGGGTTTAAAACTCGTTACTAGGGTCTAAGGCTTGTTAACTTATATACCCAGCATCTCTCTTGTGTTTTACCTATGTGAGACTCTGTCTAAAGTCTGGGGTGTTACAAACACCCCCTCTTATGGACTCAACGTCCTCGCTGAGGTTTGTCCAACCGCATGGGATTCGCCTAAACTCAGCACTGAGGTTTGCCCAACCTAACCGGAATTTGCCTAAACTCAATTGAACTCTGACCCACCATCGTCATGGCTGACACGGGATTTGCCTAAACTCAATTGAACTCTGACTCACCATCGGCATGATTGATACAAGAGTGGTTGTGATACCATATGTAACAGCCCTGCCCGCTAGTAATATTGTCCACTCTGGGCCTAAGTCCTCATGGGCTTAAAACGCATAACTAGGGTCTAAGGCTTGTTAACTTATATACACAACATCCATCTTCTGATTTGCTGATATGAGACTCTGTCTAAAGTCTGGGGTGTTACATATTATGACAAGGATAGAGAAAAAAGAGGAGAGTTGGAAGAAAATTGCAGAAATCATAGATTAAGATATTGTCATCAGTGCAAAGTGCTTAGATGTAATAGAACTGAGCTGCAAGCACTTGCCAGATCACCACAAGTCATGCCTTCTCTATTTTGCATCATTTCAGGAGGATGAAGAAATTCCATTCTCAAACTTTGCATGGTTATGGACTATTGAGGGATTGGTGCAGAACATGTTGGGAATAAACCTCCACAGAAATAATATTCACGGTATACGACTATAATAAATGCGAATTACTAAAATACTGTAACCAACAGTAATAATAAGAGAAATAAGGACATCGAGATTTTTACAAAGCGAAAAACCACGGTCCGAGAGGAAACCTGATTTCACTATAGCAAGGATTTTACAATTTGTGGTACCGAGTAAAATACTCAAAGACCACTAAACACTCAAAAGAAATAACCCTCTTTTTATTTTTTTATCTCACTACAATACCGCTCAAGCTCTCTATATTTTTCCTCACAGAGTATTTTGGTATTTTGCCTCTTACTCTGAAAATTACTCTTTTTCTCTTGTTTTGGTGCGTTTTACAATGAAGATAGAGACACCTATTTATAGTTGAAGAATGTCCATATTGATGTATGCAATGACATCAATATTTATTTCAAAAATCTCCCCAAATATTTTCTAGTATTAATTGGCTTGCTTGAAGTTTTCAAAGAAAAGAAAACTTCTCTTCTTTCACATATGGGATGGACCCAACAAATCTTCCCCCCCTCCCCCCAGTCTCATGAATTTGAAGGAGGTAACACTGGAGTTTCTAGTTTGAGTGCATGCCGACAAGTTCTTTGCATAGATCGAACTTGTCTCTTGGTACCACCTTGGTGAGTATATCCGAAGGATTCTCACTTGTATGGATCTTCTTGACCTGTATATATCCATCCTCTATTCTTTCTCTAATTCAGTGATATCTCACGTCGATATGCTTCGTCCTTGCGTAATACATGGTATTTTTGTGCAGGTCTATTGCACTTTGACTGTCACAATAGACGACATACTCCTTTTAATGCAATCCCAGCTCTTGATGGAACCGTTTTAGCCAAACCATCTCCTTTCCAGCTTCAGTAGCGGCAATATACGCTGCTTCGATTATATAGAGTACAACACACTTCTGCAACTTCGACTGCCATGATATAGCCCCCCCTAAAAAAGTGAACAGGTATCATGTAGTAGATTTACGATTATCAAGATCACCTGCCATATCAGCATCCGTGTAGCCCTTCAAAACTGGATATGATCTCCCAAAACACAAGCATTCATATGAGGTTCCTTTTAGATACCTAAGTATCCACTTCACAGCTTCCTAATATTCTTTTCCGGGATTATCAAGAAACCTCTGCTAATAATACCAACAACATGAGCAATATCAGGTCTGGTACATACCATTGCATACATCAGACTTCCGATAATAGAGGAATATGTAACTTTAGCCATACTTTCTTTATCTTCCTTTGTTGTAGGACACATTGTCTTTCTCAACGCCATATGACCAGCAAGAGGCGTGCTAACTGGTTTAGCACTCATCATGTTGAAGCGTCTAAGTATATGTTCAATATACTTATGTTGTGATAGCAACAACTTACTATTTGTCCTTCTTGGACAATCTCCATTCCTAGAATTTGTCGTGTTGGACCCAAGTCTTTTATGTCAAATGACTTGGAGAAATCTTCCTTCAACTTGGGAATCAACTTCTTGTCTTGTCCTACAATTGCATGCCGTCCGTATATAACAACAAGATGATAAAGTTATTGTTAGAGAATTTTTTATAGTATAAACAGGGATCTGAAAAAGTCTTTGTGTACGTTTGAATTCTCATGAATGAGTCAAACTTCTTGTACCACTACCTAGGTGCTTGTTTCAGCCCATAAAGACTCTTTTTCAACTTGCATACCATGTGTTTTTTCGCCTTTACTTCAAAACCTTCTGGCTGCTCCATATAGATTTCTTCTTCTAAATATCCATACAGAAAAGTAGTTTTCACGTCCAACTATTCCACTTCAAGATCTAGGCTAGCTGCCAAGCTCAAGATTGTTCGAATAGAAGTCATTTTGACAACAGGTGAGAAAATTTCATCAAAATCAATACCTTTCTTCTGTTCAAAATTTTTTGCCACCAATCGAGCTTTGTGTCTGACCAGCTTGCCGTTTCCATCTTACTTGAGCTTAAATACCTATTTGCACTTGAGCGGTCTTTTGCCTTTTAGAAGTTTAACCAGTTAGTACGTATCATTCTTTTGTAGATAATTCATCTCTTCTTGCATGGATTCCATCCACTAGATTTGTTCCGGATGAGATAGCAGCTCCTTGAAATTCTCTGGCTCCCCCTTATCAGTGACGAGGATATACTTTGAAGAAGGATACCTTATGGACTCTACCTTCTCTCTTTCAGATCTTCTCAAAGGTTGTTGTCCTTCTTCTTCTTGTTGTTGCTCTCCTTCTTCCTCTTGTGGACTAGGGTGCTCCTACTGCTCAACAACCTCTTCATCTACGCCTTCTGTGTGCGATTCTTCATCTGTGGAAGGATTACATACAAGTACAGTAGGAGTAGTAACAAAATTAGTAATTGTACCATTATCATTTTTGGTCTTTGTTGATTGATCACTATCAATCCCGACGACATCTTCTCTGAAGATCACAACTCTGCTTCTGATGCTCTTTTTCCTTTTTGGGTCCCATAATTTGTAGCCTAACTTTTCGTTTTCATAACTGATGAAGATGCAGGGAATAGCTTTGTCATCCAGCTTCGTTCTCTACTCCTACGACACATGTGCAAAAGCTTTACATCCAAACACTTTCAGATGGGAGTAGGACACCTCTTTGTTGGTCTAGACTTTTTGTGGAATATCAAACTCCAAAGGAACTGATGGACTTCTGTTAGTCAAGTAACAGGTTGTGCGACCTGCTTTACCCTAAAATGACTAAGGTAGTTTTGTCATTTTGAGCATACTTCATTCTTTTTCGACTATGGTGCGATTCATCCTTTCAACTACACCATTGTGTTGTAGGGTTCTAGGAACTTTCCTCTCATGTCTGATTCCATGGCTTGAGCAGCAGTCTTCAAACTCCTTTGAAATATACTCTCCTCCATTTTATATCCCGAGACGCTTTAATTTTTGGCTTGTCTCTCCTTCCACCAGAGAATGGAATTTCTGAAATACTTGAAATACCTGGTCTTTAGTTCTCAAAAATAAACCCACAATTTTCGTGAAGTATCATCAATAAATGTGAGAAAATATTTGTTACCTCCTATTGATTCTACATCTATTGGACCATAAACATATGAATATACTAAATCAAGTATATTCGATTTTCTTCCATGAGTTGGTTGAAACTATACCCCGTGTTGTTTTCCAAATAAACAATAATCACAAGAATTCATAGTTGTACTTTTTGCAAATGAGATGAGTGACTTTTTGGATAGGATCTGCAGTCCCTTCTCACTTATTTGACCCAATCTTCGGTGCCATAAATCTGTAGACGTATCATCTAGAGCCTCATGTAATCCATCTTCACATATCTTAGCGGTTGTCTTGTACAATATGTAGGGAGCAGCTCCTTTATCAATCACCAATGATACCTTGGTGAGTCTCCACTTCCTATTGGCGAAGTGATTCTCGTACCCGTCTCGATCTAGAGCGATCCCTGAAATCAAATTCATTCGTAGTTCTGGTACGTGCCACACATCTTTTAAAACTAATGTGCATCGCCAATCCCCACAATCTTTGAGTGACTGGTATTTCCCATCTTGACCATTCCAAAGTCTCATGCTTTGTACCTATAGAAGAATTTTCTTACCGATGTGGCATGGTAGGATATTGTTGTATCAACCACCCATTCTGACTCTTGACTTGCTAAGTGTATGCATTCCTTCTCCTCGTGAATGAAAAGAACCATTGAATCATCGTTATGCACTGCAGTAGTTGTGTTGTAATCATTTTTCTAGACACTGTTCTAGTCTCGACTTTTCTTTGGGAAATCTCTTTTGAAGTGACCGGGTTGACCGCAACTATAGCAATTTCTACCCTTTGACCGGTTCCTGGACTTTCCACGAGCTTTGGATTTATCATGGCTACTTGATGCTCTATAAAAATTCTTCCTCTGTTTTCCATGATAAGAGTCTGCCCTTGATTTTAGGGCTTCTTCCTCATCTTATCATTGAGTAAGATGGCTGATGTGACCTCTTTTAAATCGATGGTATCTCTACCATGCAGGATGGTTGTTGCCAAATTATCATAGGAAGATGACAACGAGTTTAGAAGCATGATAGCCTTATCTACTTCAGTGATTCTTTCTCCAAGGTTTTCCAGCTAGGTGATTAATCCATTGAACATATTTAAATGGGACAAGAAATTTGTACCTTTACTCATATGGATGGCATAAAGCTGCTTTCTCAAAAATAACTTGTTTGTTAAGGACTTGGACATGTATAGACTTTCTAGTCTTTTCCAACTACCACATGTATTATTTTCATCCCCGACATTAATGAGTACTTCATTAGACAAATGCAGTCTGATTGCACTAGCCGCCTTCTTATCCATGTCAGCCCAATCCTTCGCTTTCATGATTTCCAGATTTGCTTCTACAACCTAGTGCAATATCTAATCCTTGTTGGATGAGTAGGTCTTTCATCCTTCTTTGCCATATGGAGAAACCGTCATTACCATTGAATCTTGTTACTTCATATTTTACTCCTCACATTTGTTTTTGTCACAAAGTAAATTTTACCGTAAATAATATTTTTGTGAATGGGCATAACCACTTTGATACCACTTGTTGGGAATAAACCCCCAACGAAATAATATTCACGATATACGACTACTAAAATACTATAACAAACAATAATAATAAGAGAAACAAGGACACCGAGATTTTTACGTGGAAAACCCTTCTAAATAAGGGAAAATCTACGGCCCGAGAGGAGCAACTAATTTCACTATAGCAAAGATTTTACAATTTGTGGTACCAAGTAAAATACTCCAAGACCACTAAACATTCAAAAAAAATAACTCTTTTTTGATTTTTCCACCTCACTACAATACTGCTCAAACTCTCTATATTTTTCTTACATAATATTTTGGTATTTTGCCTCTTACTCTGTAAATCATTCTCTTTCTCTTTGTTTTGGTGTGTCTTACAATGAAGGTAGAGACACCTATTTATAGTTGAAGAATGCTCATATTGATGTATACAATGACATCAATATTTACTTCAAAATTCTTCCCAAATCTTTTCTAGTATTAATTGGTTGTGTTGAAGTTTTCAAAGCAAAAGAAAACTTCTCTTCTTTCACATATGGGATGGACCAACAGAACATAGAGGAAAAAAGTTCAGAGCTTGTTGCAGAAAGTTTACTGAATGATCTCATCGGTAGAAGCTTAATAATGGTGAGCAAGAAAAAGTCCACTGGAGGAATCAGAACATGTCACATTCATGATATGGTTGCCAAGAGTTTTTTGATCTCGAGAACTTTAAACTCATAAGAGTTTTACATATTGAATGTCTTGTGTCAGACAGTTTGTTCCTGAGATTAAAACAGCTAATTCATATGAAATTCTTTGGAATCAAAGGATTTGTGGGGACTATGTCGTCGGATATCAAACCTTTCAAACCTTGAGGTTTTGTTATTAATAATTGTAGGCAGTGGTACAATTCTGCCGATGACTATCTGGAATAAGCCAAAGGTTAAAACATGTGCATGTACAGCCCGTTGCATCTTTTGATGGACATATTCCTTGCAAATCGACAAACATATGCAAATCGACATATTCCTTAGCCATAGTGTCTCTCACTAACAAGCTACCAGACTACATGATCAAGAAGACAACCAGACTGCGAAAGCTAAAGTGCCACTGTAAAGGAACCTCTCAAACTCATATTAGATGCTCTTCCACTTGAAACACTCAGTGTGAATGGTAAGATCTTGGAATCCAGCTTGCCCAAGAAACTAACAAAGCTAACTCTATTATACTTTTTTTGCGACAAAGTGATATGTCTAATATCGGGAGATTACCAAATTTAGTGGTTCTCAAGTTGGAGCATAGAGCATTTGAGGAGAAAAAATTGGATGTTGAAGAAGAAGAGTTTCCGACTCATGGTTCTTAAATTGAGGTTCCTCAAGATTGCAACATGGAATGCCTCAGATGAGTCCTTGCCCAACCTCCAACGGCTTCTGGTTGAAAGGTGCTTTCATCTTCAAGAAATTCCTCCTGCTATTAGAGACATTGCAAACCTAAAGCGGATTGAAGTGAAACAATGCGGTGATTCTCTTGAAAAATCAATGAAGAGATTTGAGGAAGTGCTAGAAGAAAATGGACAGCAGATCGAAGTCGTTGTTTATCCCTTAGATTCGTCTGCTTGACGTGCATACTGAAGCTGCAACACTGGTTCAACAGGTAGTGACTCCTGAGCTTGTTCACTTAACCTTTTAAGTCTAAGTAAAGCATACTTGAGAATTCTTTTTTGCTGTGCAGAAGTGAAAGACAGTGATTCTTTTAAGCTGTTTCCCTTTTTCTCATTATGCACAATAACACCTCCGGCTATTTTGTGTTTGTACTTCAAAATAATTTCTTTGGTTGGATCCATTGCATTGACCTATGAACTTTATTTCTTTATATGATATTTTGTATCGCTTGCATATTAATTTTTCGTGAAGAAGTTACTCCTTGTCACAGGAAAGATGAGATAACTTCAGGCAGCTCCTGCAATGGTCGTTAGATTTTCATTGGTCATGGCATTCATTTGATGCAACTTGTCAGTAGCCATCTTTCTGAATATTGCAAGAGCCAATTCTGCATAACTCAGCCTTAAGCAGAAAATTGCTTAAGGAAAGAAGATGTATTCAAGGTGTTCTACATCTCATTACTTAAGTTTAACTTTGTTCCTACTAATAATCATTATTATACTAAAAGTGGGAAGCTCTTAATCCTAAACTTAATTACACAAATGCCCATCAAATTTCAGTGACCATCTTGCCCTTCCAAAAAAAAGAAAAGCCTTCTATTATAGATAATTTCAACTACACTAAACCGAGTAAATGAGAATGAATGCTTTGTCTGCCAACACTTATTGCATGCTGTTAGTGTGCATATTTTGCTTAATAAACGGGGAGGATAGTTTAGTCTGCCAATAGTCATTGCAGATTCAATGTAGGCTAATGGTCCTTTGAGATTCCACCGGCAATTCATATCTTCTGTTGCACACATCAAAATGTCGTACAACTTTAATACGTTTCTCTTCTATCTTTTGAAATTTTCTTTTTTCCCCCATAGAAATCTATTGTCTCTTTTCATTTGTTTTATTTCGCTCAATACCATCGAAACATGTAAATATATTTCTTCTCCTATTAGAATCTTTTTCTCCATGGAAAAAAAAAAGTTTTGCTTTATCCAGTGAATTCAAATCCTACATGTTTACAACAAACTGCGAGCGAAAGTTGAAGGATCGATAGTCAACAAACATCTTCACTGAATTCTTTGAACGTTAAACTTCATAGCAACTGGTTGGTTAAACAAGAGCTTGGAGATGAGAAACACGTCCACTGTTGACAAAGAATACAGAAAGCTATCATTTTGATGATTTACTTTTGCAACGTTATGGAATTGACGAATCGAGTGGTTGATTTCTTTTCTTCGCTTTTATATCAAGAAGAAAGTGGAGATAAAATCAGGTTTTATTTTCTAACCTTAATCTTTTATTTTCTACACTTGTGAAGTTTAATTTATATCAAATATATGACAAATCATGATCTTAGTATATATTGCATTGCATATTATGATTAAAAATACTATATTCTCTTATTTGATAAGGTAGTAGATTTTGAAAGAAAAAGTGAATAGAAATTGCTAAAAATGTAGATGTTCATGGTCTCGTGTACAGAGGTTGACATCGAAAAATGAAAGGGCATAGTTCTTTTAGCTATTTCCGTCCCTCGTACAAATTGTATTTACACGCCAAACAAATATTTTTAAAATATCTATACTGAAATTTATTATTGTTTTATAAAATATTTTAATATTTACCCTTAAACAAGAAAGGTAATTATGCTTTGTGGTAGTGATTATTACAACATTTTTGGTTGACATATACCTAAACCATTACAATGTTTTTGGTTGACATGTACATGAAATTAAAAAAAATAAGGCTTACGTAGTTTAGAAAGAAAATTTTTACTTGATAGGATGACGATTGAAAAATGTAACATAGTACGATGACTTCATTCATCAGAGGTAGTATTAAGGATATGCAATAATACTAATCTTTTTTATAATTTAATTTCAAATTTATAGCTCAATTGAATATATTTAGAATAGGGAAAAGTGTCAAAAATACCCTTCTACTATGAGAAAAGGACAATGTATACCCTCAGTTATACTTTTGGTTCACCCTTACCCCCGATGTTACAAAAGTGATGCAAAAATACCAGTCCTCCATTACGGCCCGACACCATGGCCACAATCATCCCACGTGGACTGATAGTTCGCTGAGGTGGACGCCACATGGCATGCCACATCACTATCCCAACCCCATTTTACCCTCTCCCCCTACTTCTTTTTCTTCCACCACCATCTCCCCCTCACCCAGCCACCACTGTCATATTTTTCTTTTTCTCTTTTTGAATTAAAAATGAAATCAGAAAGACACTACCTTATTTCCATAGGTCCATTATTGCTGCCACATCTCCTTTCTAAATTGCCGCATGTCACTTTAATTTTGAACATTTGGCGTCTATCATTGAAGGAAAACAAAAACAATGTCAGCCACCATTCTCTTAATCTATTAGGCGAAATCTATCAGCTATTAGCAAATTATCCATTGAAATACCACATTAAGAACCATTAAACTAGAATAAGATCCGACTATTACAAAAAGTTCCATATACTAAGATATAATAATTGAATTAAAATCCTAAATAGTAAAAAGCTAAAACTTTTCATATGTGGCTATAGTCACATCCAAACCATGGATAAAAATAAAATCATAGTACCAGTGTACCCACGACTTCGGCATACTGAAAAATAATGAATCACAGGCATAATGAAAGTTATATTCGTCATAGAAAACAAGAAGAATTTCTGGCACAAATTAGTATAAGTTGGCATGAAAAATCAAATGCCTCTAAGAATCAACAGAAATTAGTAATCAACAAATCTTACTTTTTCAATTTAATGTTTATTTTTGGGTGATGGTTGAGTGAAGGGGAGATAGTGGTGGAAGAAAACAAACGTAGAGGGTGGGGTGATAATCGGCTTAATGTATGCATATTTTGATATATATCGCCTCATATTTTACTCATATCTCGACGATTTGAGATGTTTAATATGATTATTTGTGCTAAATTTTGATATTTCTATGTGTAGGAATCATTCGGATGCAATTTGGGACAAAAGGGCGCGAATTGGAGCAAAATCGGGATAAAATCGCAAAAAGGAAAATTTGAGGGCCACAGCCAGCGTGGGGGCTGGCTGTGGCGCACTTTACAGAGGCTAAAATGTTTGAGCGCCAGGGCCAGGGCCCCACGCTGCCCTGGACGCTCAAGTCGGGAGATGTCTTTTTTTGACTAGGACTCGGTTATTTCGACCCCTAGACGCCCCCAACTCATATAAAAGCCAACCTAAACCTATTTTTGGGGGGAGGACGTGATTTAGAGAGAAGAGGGAGGCGCAAAACACTCGAAAGTAAGGATTTGATCAATTCTTCCATCCCTTTCCTAATATTCATTGATTTTATGTTTGAAAACATTATTTTTGATGATTGTATGAACATGAATGGCTAAGAAAACTATTGTTCTAGGGTCATGGGTATACATGAATGTTGATGTTTGAAGTTTAATTTGATGAAGTTGATTTTATTATATTAGGTTATTTATTTAATTCTGTTTTTAATTATTTTGCTGAGTAGCTAACAGTGAAATATTATCTACGAATCTAGAGTTGAACTCAAAAGTGGGAACTCTAGATTGCATATAGGATTAAATAGAGCAAGTACTTAAACTCAGGCATCGGGGAAAGGATTCGCAATTGGGATAGACATATACCTAATTGCCTTGCTCGGTTGCAATACAGGAATTGTAAAGGCGTTCTTATTAATCTTAATTCTATAGACATATAGGTATTAAGTTAGCTTGAATAGGCGAGTAAGGGCTCGACAGATTCTTATGAGTAATATCAACACTGTCAACCAACAATCCAGATAAATCAATTAGTTATTTTAAGCTAAGAATGCAACATGATTGCTAGATAACCCGTGACCCTGGAATATTATCTCCTATTGATTGTTATTCAAAATCATTTAAGTGTTGTGGTTGATCTTTAGTATTTCATTACTTGGTAGTTTTTAGGTAGTAAATTAGAAAATTATCTATTTTGTGAGAAATCGCTTGAATCGATAAGTTATTTGATTTTGAGTTAGTCAAAAGTTAATCATAAGTCTTCGTGGGAACGATACTCTACTCATTACTATATTTCTTGACGACCACGTATATTTGCGTGGGTGTGTTTGGTCGTAACAAGTTTTTGGCGCCATTGCCGGGGACTTAGAAATTAGCTACTTGACTGAGTTAAGCTTTTATTACTTATTAGTTCAAGTTTTAATTTTCAGTTTGCCTTGTTTGTGTTAACGCAGGATCTTCTCTTGAATGCGGAGGAGTAGAAGTGCAAACAACCTCCTTCCTTTTGATCCAGAGATTGAACGAACACTTCATAGAGTGAGGAGGGAAGTCGAAGCTAGAACGAGAATAGAAAGAGAGTTGGATATCGTAGTTCAACCACTGCCAATAGAGATGGCAGGTAATGAGGAGCGTCCGGTGATAGAAGCCGCAAGGCCCAATCTTGCTAATATGACTCAGGCTATCGTAAAGCCTGATATCATGGGACATTTTGAACTCAAACAGTTCATGGTAGAACTGATTCAGTCCACAGGGCAATATGTGGGTCTATCTCATGAAGACCCGCAGAGGAACATTCAGAACTTCTTGGAAATTACGGATACTTACAATTATCCGAACGTTTCCAAGGACTATGTCAGGCTAACACTATTTTCCTTTTCATTGTTGGGGGAAGCTAAGGAATGGTTGCAAAAGGAGCCTGCGAACTCAATCCACACTTGGGTTGATTTAGCAAGGAAATTCCTAATTAAGTTTTTTCCTACTAAGAATACAAAATCGCTGAGGAGCCAAATTCTTGGGTTCCAACAACGGGATGGCGAGACACTTCATCAAGCTTGGGAAAGATACAAGAAGCTACTCAGAGACTGCCCACATTATTGTCAGACTGATGAGGTATTGGGTCACACTTTTGTTGATGGGCTAGACGAGGCATCAAAGATGAATCTTGATTCAGCTTGTGGGGGTAGTTACATGGCAAGGCCGTATAGTGAAATACAACTCTTGCTAAATAACTTCACTGCTAATGACCATAATTGGCAAGGAGATGGGGACGCAAGAAGAGCAATTAAACAGAAGGCAGCCGGGGTGATTGAGCTTGATGACTTCTCAGCCATGAGAGCAGATATTGCAAAGCTGGCAAATCAGATGAACAGAATGACAATGCAACAAACACAACAGATGCAGCATGTACAACAGATGTCTATTTATTACGAACTATGTGGTGAAAGTCATATGAGTGACATATGTCCCACAAATCCTGAATCTATATACTATGTGTGGCAACAAAATAGAGGTCCAATGAATCAGCATGCACAATATGGGAACACTTACAATCCAAGTTGGAGGAATCATCCTAACTTCTCATGGGGAGGAAATTTCAATGAATCAGCATGACTTGCTGAAAAAGTTGTTGCTTGATAATCAACAGCTCAGGATCGATTTCAGAAATCTTGAGAGGCAAATGGGACAGTTAGTAACAAATCAAAACACTAGACCTGCAGGTGCTCTTCCCAGTGATACAGAGAAGAACCCTCAAGTTAATGCAGTTACACTCAGAAACAGGAGGGAACTAGAAGAAGTGCCAAAGTAGAGAAAGGACAAACCTATACCTGAGGGGGAGCTGACCCCTAAGGCAATACACGAGTCAAAGAAAAATGATACAAGTTCAGAGCCAGTGGAGGCTGCAAGGCCACCACCACCTTTCCCCCAGAGATTGTAGAAAAAGAATGATGATCACATGTTCAACAAATTTCTCTCTATGTTGATCCAGGTTCAATTGAATAATCCATTGGTGGATGTACTTCGTGAAATTCCAAAATATGCTAAGTACATAAAAGATATAGTGGCTCACAAGAGGAAATTGACTGAGTTCGAGACAGTTGCACTTACTGAGGAGTGCACTTCAAGGGTCCAAAACAAGCTTCCTCAAAAGCTTAAGGATCCTGGCAACTTCACTATCCCTGTGCGAATTGGTAATATTGACGTGGGTCGTGCTCTTTGTGATTTGGGGGCGAGCATAAATCTAATGCCCTTGTCCTTATTTAAGCAATTGGGTCTGGGAGCTCCAAGACCAACCACTGTGATGTTGCAATTAGCTGATAGGTCCATAGCCTACCCTGAAGGAGTGATTGAAGATGTATTGCTGCAAATTGGGAAATTTATCTTCCGAGCTGACTTCATTATTCTAGATTTTGAGGCTGATGAACAAGTTCCAATCATATTGGGACGACCTCTCTTGACTACTGGTGATGCAACAATTAAAGTGAGAGAGGGAAAAATGATAATGAGAGTGGACAACGAGGAAGCAGTTTTTAATGTCTACAAAGCGATCCAACTTCCCCACCACTATGAGGAGCTCTCTATGATATTTGTTATGGAGGTGGATGAGAAACTTCTTGACATGAGTATATATCTAGACGATTCTCTAGAAAAAGCACTCATGTTGTTCGATAGCTTGGAGATTGATGATAAGGTTGAGGAGATGATGCATATTCTAGATGCATCTTGTGCTTACATGCAAGGAATACACCCGTTTGAGCCCCTAAATAGGCTAAGTGGATCTCCTCCAAAGCCGTCAATTGAAAAAGCTCCAAAATTGGAGCTTAAATCCCTACCCCCACCTCCAATATGCTTATTTGGGTAGTTCTGACACTTTACCTGTTATTGTTTTTTCTAACTTGTCTAAATTGCAGGAAGAAAAGTTGTTGAGAGTGCTACGTGAGCAGAAGCGAGCAATTGGGTGGACGATGTCTGACATCAAAGGCATTAGTCCAGCTTTCTGCATGCATAAAATCCTCATGGAGGACGGACACAAGTAAAGTGTAGAGCAACAACGCCGCCTAAATCCAATCATGAAAGAGGTGGTAAGAAAAGAAGTGATTAAGTGGCTTGATGGAGATATTGTATTCCCAATCTCTGATAGCAAATGGGTAAGCCCCGTTCAATGTGTGCCAAAGAAAGGGGGGATGACTATAGTGGTTAATGAAAATAATGACTTAATTCCTACAAGAACTGTCACTGGGTGGAGAATTTGCATAGATTATAGAAAATTGAACAATGCCACCCGAAAGGACCACTTTCCCCTCCCTTTCATTGACCAAATTTTTGATAGGTTAGCTGGCCAGGAGTACTACTGTTTCCTAGATGGTTATTCGGGGTATAATCAGATTGCTATAGCCCCATAGGACCAAGAGAAAACCACCTTTACGTGTCCCTATGGCACGTATGCGTTCAAGAGAATGCCCTTTGGTCCACCTATGACTTTTCAAAGGTGTATGATGGCTATTTTTACTGACATGGTTGAAAGATTTGTGGAAGTATTCATGGATGATTTTCTGTGTTAGGGTGTTCTTTTGATAATTGTTTAATGAACCTTGATAAAGTGCTTGCTAGGTGTGAAGAGACAAACTTGGTACTCAACTGGGAAAGTGTCATTTCATGGTACGTGAAGGTATAGTCTTGGGGCACAAGGTGTCAAAAGATGGTCTATAGGTGGATAAAGCAAATGTGGAGGCGATTGAAAAATTGCCCCCAACGACATCCGTCAAAGGCATTCGCAGTTTCTTGGGCCATGCAGGTTTTTATCGTCGATTCATTAAAGATTTTTCGAAAATTTCTTCTCCATTATGCAGGCTTCTAGAGAAAGATGTCACCTTCATATTTGATGATGCATGTCTGAAAGCATTTGAGGAGCTAAAGGGAAGGTTGGTGACTGCACCAATTATTATCGCCCCAGATTGGGGACTGCCATATGAGTTGATGTGCGATGCAAGTGACATAGCAATCGTAGCTATTTTGGGGCAAAGAAGGGAAAAAATATTTCACTCCATTTATTATGCGAGCAAAACTATAAATCCAGCTCAGATGAATTATACAGTTACTGAAAAAGAGTTGCTTGCAGCGGTGTGGGCGTTTGACAAGTTCAGATCTTATCTAGTGGGAACCAAAGTTATCGTCTACACAGATCATTCAGCTATCAGATACTTGTTTGAAAAGAAAGATGCCAAGCCGAGGCTGATTCGTTGGGTCCTCCTCTTGCAAGAATTTGAATTAGAGATCCGAGATCGAAAAGGGACAGAAAATCAAGTGGCTGATCACTTGTCTAGATTAGAAAGTCGGAACCATGTAGCTGAAGGAGGGTCAATCAAAGAAACATTCCCTGATGAGCAGTTATTAGCAGTCACCTCAGGTGGAGCCCCATGGTATGCGGATTATGTGAATTTTATTGCAAGTGGGGTGACACCACTAGAATTAACACCTGATAATAGAAGAAGATTCTTACATGATATGAGGCTCTACATGTGGGATGAGCCATTCTTATATAGGCAATGCGCAGATCAATTGGTGCGAAGGTGTGTTCCTGAGGAAGAGATGAATGCAATATTGCATGGCTGTCATGCTTCGGCATATGGAGGTCATCACGGTGGGGATAGAACCGCCCAAAAATTGCTACAATCAGGTTTCTATTGGCCAAAATTATTTAAGGATGCACATGCCTTTGTTAAAAAGTGTGACAGATGCCAAAGAACCGGAACTATCACGAGGAAGCACGAAATGCCTTTGCAAAATATTCTGGCAGTAGAGCTGTTTGATGTTTGGGGGATTGATTTCTTGGGACCATTCCCATATTCTAATGGTCACAGGTACATCTTGGTGGCGGTCGACTATGTTTCTAAGTGGGTGGAGGCCATTGCTATTCCTACTAATGATGCAAAGGTAGTGGTAAGCTTTATAAAGAAGCATATCTTCACGCGCTTTGGGACTCCAAGAGTGTTAATAAGCGACAGAGGAACTCACTTTTGTAACAAATTGCTGAATAATGTTCTTACAAAGTATGGAGTTAAGCACAAAGTTTCCACTGCCTATCATCCCCAAACGAGTGGTCAAGTAGAAGTTTCAAACAGAGAAGTAAAGCAGATTCTGAAGAAAACAGTAAGTGAAAATAGAAAAGATTGGGCATGGAAGCTGGATGATGCATTATGGGCATATCGAACTGCATACAAGACTCCCATAGGTACTTCTCCGTACAGGTTGGTTTATGGGAAGGCATGCCACTTGCCCATCGAGCTTGAACATAAAGCTTATTGGGTGATCAAAAAGCTAAATATGGATATGGACTCAGCTGGTGAAAATAGGTTGCTGCAACTCAACGAGCTTGATGAATTTCAATTGCACGCATATGAAAATGCCAAATTATATAAAGAAAAGACGAAAAGGTGGAATGACAAGCACATTCAACATCGAGAGTTTGAGCCGGGTCAAGAAGTTCTCTTGTTCAATTCAAGGTTGAAGCTATTCCTTGGAAAGCTTAAGTCTCGTTGGGCAGGTCCTTTTGTTGTGGTAAGTGTGAGGCCTCACGGAGCGGTGGAACTGCGTGATACGAGCTCAAGTGGTACCTTCTTGGTAAATGGCCAGAGAATAAAATATTATTGGGGTGGTGACATTGCACGTCACAAGACCTCAGTGGACTTAGCAGATGCTTAAACATGTGTTGAGTTGTGCCGCGACGTAAAATTAGGCGCTCGTTGGGAGGCAACCCAATTTTTACCGCTTTTGAAGCATAGTTTTTTTTTCTTTTGTAGGACATAAATTTTTCTTTGTAGGTTGAAATGGTGTGGAATGTGTGTAATGTATATATTGAGTGCTCGGATAGTCGGGATTGTTTAAAAAAAAAATTGGCAAAGTGAGCACCCAGGCCAGTGCCCCACGCTGCCTGGGGCGCACTTAGCAGTATCCTCGACGCTTCAGCGCCAGCCCCAGCGTGGGGCGCTGGGCTGGCGGTCCAGGTGAGTAAGTTTTGTTTTAATTTTCGTTTTCTTTATTTAATTAAAAATACCCTACCCAATTACCCATATACACTCACAACCCAACTCATACCAAATTACCCAAACCCATTCCCCCACCTAAATTAAGACAACCCAACCCAAAACCCCCATTCTCTTCAAAATAAAAAAAAACACACGAACACTTCTTCTTTCTCTTCCCCTTTTCTCTCAAATTCTAATATTCTTCAATATTTCTTTCTCAATTCCATCTCAAGACTCTAAGGTATGTTCTTCTTGTTATCTCATTTCTTGTATTTTGGAAGTTCTTAGAGTAGTTGTAGTCTTCTTTCTTCCCCAATCCTCCAATACCCTAGGTTTCTTAAATATAATTGGATGTTATTGTGGGTGGAATGATTATACACGAAATTGGTGCAAAACTTTGGTTGAGCAGTTGTGTTTGAAGTAGTAAACTATAATTCCCTCTACTTCATATAAATTTGGTAGGCCCACCTTCTCCCACCATTGTTGAAATAGAAGAGCACAATTGATGCCCACAAGGTGTTTGTTAAAATATTTAAGAGAGTAAATTTGAATACCGGTGAAGTCTAAGTAGCCGAGTGTAGTTGTATATGAGTTTGGGTGAAGTGTGGGGTGTTGTGGGGGTATTGTATCTTGTTGTAAACTTTTGTATGTTGTAATTAGTATACTAAAATAGTATAGTAATGTAGACTTTAGCTTTGTTATGCTTGCACTATAGTTAAGTTACGGCCATGTTAGACTAATTGAATTTTATGGCATAGGGAAGTCTAAGTACCTATAGCCTTGTGATGACACATTGGTGCACATTGAATCAATATTATGATTCGTTTATACATAGCCTTAGGTTTTAAGTATGGGGTCATCTTCCCTCTGACGATGACCTTAGGCAACATCTCTTGATTCATTCTCATCCTTGTGTTTATCATGTGTAGGTTGCTATGGCTCGTGACGATGCCGCTAAAGGAAAAGGGGTGGGGAAGTACTCCACTACTGCTCCCCTTCCAAAGAAACGCAAGCAAGGCGAGAGCTCCTCCCGACAAGCCAAGTGAAAGCAACAAGCTAGCTGGTCTACGAGGCCACCACGGCCTCGAGTGGAACTTGTTCGGGATGACGCCATCAAATGGCATGCTACTTTTGTTCCATATGGGAGATATGTGTCTGAAATGGGGATAAATGTGAAGGCTTTAGAACGGAACTTCCCAGATGTACTTGCTACATTGATTGAAAAGAAGATGGATAAGCTTCTCGAATGTCCGGGCCCGGCAAATCTCAGCATGGTAAGAGAGTTATATGCCAACTGGAACGAGAAAAATGACATGTCGTGGGTCAGAGGAAAGGAAATTCCAATGGATAGGGAAGCCTTGTGTCATTTTTTGGGAGTTGATAGTCCTAACCCATAAAGGCTTCAAAAGTTCGTCAAAAGTCCAAGCTACCAAGCAATACGTCACACACTTTGTGGCGTTGATTCTAATACAAAATGGATGCGAACTAAGGGAAATATTCACCTTGAAATGCTCCATTTCGACTTCAACAAAACGGCCAAGGTTTGGCAAAACTTTGTGCAAGCTAGATTAATGCCCGTTGAACATAATACTGAGTGCACTCGAGCTCGAGTGTGCGTGATCTACTTTTTGATGACTGGGCGCCCCATAAATGTGGGTGAGCTCATGCTTGGGGAGATGACCCGCGCCCCTTTTGGAGGAACGATAAAAAGGTTTTTTTTGGCAACACCTTAACACAATACATGCTCTCTCATGGGGTACCAGAGTACCCTGGCTATGATGAGGTAGTGGAGGCACCCACAGCATTGTTAGACATTACATCCGTGATAGAATCCACATCCAAGCTCACCCAAGCTGCTAGGAATGAGAGGACGAAAATTTCAATAGCTATCTTTACAAATCCCTCAATATTATTATGAGCAAGCTTGGGGTGTCAGATGAGAAGCGCACGCAATTGCAAAGTGATTTCTCCAGTTCTTCCAAGGAGATGTTGGGCATAGCACCAGGCAGTCCCGTTCATCCATCTAAGGATGAAAACACTGACGAAGAATCTGATAATGAGGATGCGGATGATGATGAAGTTATGAGACCAATGGCTTTGGTACCCTTTGGAGATGATGATGAGCCCATTGCCGCAGCTGGTTGGCATCCTGATGAGGCAGACTCCGACTAACAGGGAGTTCTTTCTTTCCATCTTTCCTTATTTTCGAATTTATTAAACATCGGGGACTATGCATTGTTTAAGTGTGGGGTGGAGTGAATTGTATATAATTTTTAGGGTTATTAATTTTTTTTCTCTATCTTTTATCACCTTTTAGCTTAGTTTAAGACTAACATAGTCTAATTAGCTAGATCAAAAAAAAAAATTATTAACAAAAACTTGAGACTTTTCCCGATGATGGATCTATTGGACAATTTTCTTGAGGGATTAAAGTCCGATTAAAAATAACAAAAAGATTTTTTTTTATTTTATTTTTGATAGTTAGGTAGTATCCCTTGGTTTTTCTTTGGACGCCGGTTCTTTTCCAAGGGTGTAGCTCGAACCGGGTGTTTTGTTTTACTTTTTTAGGAGTAGGATAAGGGAGAAAACTGAGATTGCTCTGAGGTACCTGTTGACATGTTTGGTGTTGGCAAGTTAAGTTAGGGCATGCGCTCTGTCTTCCTGCATATATGATTTGAATTGTAATACCCAAGTAAACTAAGTAGCCTACTCTTTGACACCTTTTTCTCAGTTGATTGACTTGTATGCCACCTAGTGCAGTGTTGCTTAAAGAATTCTCAACTTGATATGCTTGCTTGACCTGAGAGTCACACATAACCGTCTTGAGTGAGTCAAGTGCCATGTGTGTGTAAGGATTGTTGATATTCTATGCTACCCTATGTAGTCTAGAACTTACCCCGTGTGTTAATCAACGCGAAATCATTAAGTTGTGCTAGTCTAGGAGATGACATAGGCGTTTCTTGCTTGACCATAAAAGGTGCTTGTCACTAACAAATAAAATTTTCCCATTGCTAGCCCCTTTGAGCCTATAGACCGTTTCCTTGGCAACCATATTACAAGTCGTACTCCTAGTTATTCATAATTTGAGATTGTTGAACCTTTACCTCCTAAGGCATTTAGTCGTTAAAAGACGTAAGGTGAGAGATTAAGTAGTGGCTTTCGAGTGGAACCATGGAAGGGCCCTTAAGGTGCACTAAAATTGTGAATAAAGGTCACTAGCCTATGAACTTCAATGTATGGAGTGTGTGAAAAAAAAATCACAAGAAAAAGCAAACAAAAGTTCAAATAATGTAGAAAGATACACACCTCATAATCTTTCTCACTTGTGCTAGTGAATCCATAGAGGTGCTTGATGGAAAAGAGGGCTATGTTAGTTATGGTGTATGACAAGTGAATGGGTTGAGAAGATATTGCGCTTGAATTGTGAGTGTAGTATATTAAAGTGCTTAGGAGGGTTAGTCACTATTCCTAAATGTATCCTACCCTTCCCTTAGCCTACATTACAACCTTAAAGTCCTAATTGATCCTAGATTTATCTAGCTTAGATTAGTAGAGATGTACACTACGGGCAAGCTTATGGTACGACCACGGGATGCACATGAATTCTTTGTGAGAGTGAGTGAATGTTGTTAAATTGTGTGATGTCCTTAATTTATGTTCAATGACATATTTAAATTTGCGGACTACTTTGATATTCACTCTTTTGCTTGTGGTGAGGGCACTTGATTTCATGACGGATTGGTGAAATTGTACACTTTCTTGTGTTGGGTAAGTGCGTGTGTTGAGGATGCTTAGTGGTAACGAGTCTTCTCTTGAGGTAAGGTGATTGTGGAGAGGTTGCTTGAGTTGATTGAGTTGGTTGAAAAACATTGAGTATACTTGAGCTATTTAAAAACGGGAAGAATGTGAAATTTGTGTGTCCATGCCTAATTGCCGACATCGATCATAGTCAAAAGGTAGGTTGTTTGATTGAATTAATTGTGAGGTCCTCTTTCATAGTGCTAAGTACGTTTTGGGGGTGCTAATACAGTTCCATTGCTCGAGGACGAACAAGAGTCTAAGTGTGGGGTATTGATAATCGGCTTAATGTATGCATATTTTGATATATATCGCCTCACATTTTACTCATGTCTCGACGATTTGAGATGTTTAATATGATTATTTGTGCTAAAGTTTGGTATTTCTATGTGTAAGAATCACTCGGATGCAATTTGGGACGAAAGGACGCGAATTGGAGCAAAATCGGGACAAAATCGCAAAAAGGGAAATTTGAGGGCCACAGCCAGCGTGGGGCGTTGGCTGTGGCGCACTTTACAGAGGCCAAAATGTTTGAGCGCTAGGGCCAGCGCCCCACGCTTCCTTGGACGCTTAAGACGGAAAATGTCCTTTTTCGACTAGGGCTCAGTTATTTCGACCCCTAGACGCCCCCAACTCATATAAAAGCCAGCCTAAACCTATTTTTGGGGGAAGGACGTGATTTAGAGAGAAGAGGGAGGCGCAAAACACTCGAAAGCAAGGATTTGATCAATTCTTCCATCCCTTTCCTAGTATTCATTGATTTTATGTTTGAAAATATTATTTTTGATGATTGTATGAACATGAGTGGCTAAGAAAACTATTGTTCTAGGGTCATGGGTATACATGAATGTTAATGTTTGAAGTTTAATTTGACGAAGTTGATTTTATCATATTGGGTTGTTTATTTAATTCTTTTTTTAATTATTTTGCTGAGTAGCTAACAGTGAAATACTATCTACGAATCTAGAGTTGAACTCGAAAGTGGGAATTCTAGATTGCATATAGGATTAAATAGAGCAAGTTCTTAAACCCGGGCATCGGAAAAAGGATTCGCAATTGGGATAGACATATACCTAATTGCCTTGCTCGGTTGCAATACAGGAATTGTAAAGGCGTTCTTATTAATCTTAATTCCATAGACATATAGGTATTAAGTTAGCTTGAATAGGCGAGTAAGGACTCGATATATTCTTATAAGTAAAATCAACCATGTCAACCAACAATCCAGATAAATCAATTAGTTATTTTAAGCTAAGAATGCAACATGATTGCTAGATAACCCGTGACCCTGGAATATTATCTCCTATTGACTGTTATTCGAAATCATATAAGTGTTGTGGTTGATCTTTAGTATTTCATTACTTGATAGTTTTTAGGTAGTAAATTAGAAAATTATCTATTTTGTGAGAAATCGCTTGAATTGATAAGTTATTTGAGTTTGAGTTAGTCAAAAGTTAATCATAAGTCTTCGTGGGAACGATACTCTAATCATTACTATATTACTTGACGACCATGTATACTTGCGTGAGTGTGTTTGGTCGCAACAAGGGGTAAAATGGAGTTGGAACGGTAAGATGACATGCCAGTAGCGTCCACCTCAGCTAAATGTCAGTCCACATGGGATGATGGTGGCCACGGTGAAGGGCCCTAACAGAGGAGAGGTATTTTTGCACCACTTTTGTAACGTTAGGGGTAAGGGTGGACCAAAAGTATAACGGAGGGTATAAATGATCTTTTTCGCATAGTAGAGGGGTAATTTTTACCCTTTTTCCTTTAGAATATATATACATAAATTTGTAACTATAAATATACATTATGCAAATATTAATATGGGATATACGTGCAATGCATGTGCCTAGATACTAGTCATATAATAAGCAAAAAGGAAGAATTACATCATAGGGTCCGTTTGGATTGACTTAAAAAAGTGGCTTTTAAGTTAAGTGTTTAAAAGTACTTTATAAGTGCTTGAACTTGTTTTATAAATAAGCAGTTACGTATTTGGATAAAAGTGTTGAAACTTAAAACAAGCTGATGAAGTGTTTGGTAAACAAGTGCTGGTAAGCATTTTTTCTCGTTAAAATGACTAAAATATCCTTAAAGTTTTTAACATTATAAAAAAGATGATGACTATAATATTATATTTTCCGTTCATAGCTTCAAATTCAAGGGTAACACGTAAATTCATTGAATGATATGATTTTAGAATATAGTTACACCAATTAAAAAAAAGGAAGGATTCAACGACCAAACATTATTTAAAAAACTATTGTTTGCTTCACGTTAAGAACTTCAAGAAATTGACAAATATTGGAGAATGGAGAAAAAAAAATAGTATGTTGTACAGTTTTCACTTGGGGATAATTTCGGGATTAAAAAAAATTATAAGGGATAAGAATATAATATCCTTGGTCAAAGCAATATGGCTTTTAAGCCAATTTAGAAAAAGTTGGGTTTTTCAACTTATTGATTTTGGCTTTTTTTAAACAGATTTTAACTTTTTTTTTAAGCCCATTTTTTGGTTGCCAAACACTTCCACAAGTTAAAAACTGCGACCAGCTTTTAAGCCCATCCAAACAGGCATTGGAGCCGGTTCAGGGCACTCCCTCACAAGACCATCAAAGGTATTAATCGATCTATATCTCTCTTGATTTGTTTTATCTGTCTTTCAAAGACTATTATGGTTGAGATTTAAGCACAAGATTCTAATAAATCATACATACTGGAACGTAAAAAGTGAATTGATCATTCTCTCTGAGGAAAACAATGACAAGATTTTAAAACTTAAAAGGGGATCACAACTATACAAGTCTAGTTCTTGACCATGTTTACTGATTTTCTTGCTCAACTATCTTATAGAAACTTTGATGAAAATGGAGGAAGGGGTAGAGCTTTCACATAACATAGCCGCTTCAGAATTTGGATAAATACTCAGTTCAGAGCAGATGTAGAGGAACCATCTATTCACCGGTTGACTGAATGAGATTCAAGGAAACAGCGAATGGCTAGCAAATTGCATCATACCTTCATCTTCCTGGTCAAATATTTGGACACAAAAGTTGCAGAAATCATAGCTTCACTGCACTCAGCGGCGGAGTTAGAATATCAGAGAATTTCGAGAATGCCATGGTTGGATTTGAACCTATAACCTGAAGCAATTTTTAAGCCACCTTTGACACTTCACAAGCATCTTCCCTTTTGTCAAGAGAATTATTTTACCATATTTGTGCAATATAAGTTTTCGATGACGGCGATTCAATATAACCCCCTTGCGTCCACCTAACTTTACCCCTGATTGCACTGATGACAAGTTAGCATCTTCCTTATGTGATAGAATGGATTCCAGTTCCATCTCCTGCTGAGGCAATAGCAATGACCACGCCGATGCCCAGGTGGCTGCTGGTACTGTTTTCTGAAGATTCCTCAACGGATTAATCATTCGGTTTTTCATTTCTTCAGTAGCAAGATCATTTCCAGCACATAGAACCTAAAAAATGCAAAACTTATTTGACATAAGATCTTTGCAAATTATTTCAACAATTTGATACTATTTTACCTATCTACTTCTCTGATTAATGTTTACGCTATTTCGTATCAGAAATTCGTTTTGTAAGCGATATAGATCTGATAGACAAATTACTAACATACAACGGAAATTACTAAATAAGATTTTGTATTACTTCTTTACTGGATTAAAAATAACAATCAGAGTTGAGAATATTTATATCAGGAACAAATGAACAACTCAATCTGGCAGCTATAGGTTCTGATATCGAAATAACCTCTGCAAAAACTGACAAAATTTTTGGAAAGTGCTCATATTTGGGACCCAAAAGTTCTCTGTCTGACCTGCAAAGCGAGAAAATTTGCTAAACATTAAAGACAAAAAAAAAAATGATTTAAGAGATAACATATTGGAGTTTGCAAACTTCAGCTGGTGTTCCTTTTGCTGAATGGGAAAATAGACAAATCCTAGTAACAACCACCAATAAGATGATCAAGTCAACCCACCAAATGCTACAAAGATTAAAGTTTAATAATTCATCTAACATTAGAAAGAACATGGTAATCTTTTAATTTAGTAGAAAAGCCTTCTGTCAAGATTCAAGATTGCAACTGCTAACCAAATTCTGTTAAACCAAATGTAACAGATATTTTCTAGTTACACCATCATAACTTCGAAAATAGACACAATACTATAATACTACTTCAAGCATTTTGTTTGGCTAATGGTCGCATAATTTTCCTAACATATATCTGAAATTAGAAAATTTGTTTGGAACATATGCATCATGCATGCTATTATAAGAACACTTGTACTTTAATCTATGGAAAATATTTTAAATCATATGTTGCTATTTTGTGATCCTCTTTTTTTCTAGTTTTACAATTGATGCACCTAAATTTGGAGTAATGTGAAACTGAAAGCTAGTTGGCCAACAAATGTGTTACAAAAACCCAAAACAATTGAATATTTGAAATTAGTAAAGATAGGTTGTCATTAATAATCTTGTAACCTGCCTTGGCAATCAGTAGTCTTTGTTAGTTTATAGATATGTATAGTGTAGTCTTGTCCCACATTGGAAGAGGAGTAATATCTCCTTATAGTGTATAGCTATAAATAGGGACCTCTTGTATTGTATTTATCATCTAATATCAAAAACATATTTTCTCCCGTGCCTTCTCACATGGTATCAGAGCATTAGTGAGAAAAGATCGTTGTGCGTCATTCCAGCGTTAACCGGGAAGAAAGAACTTAGTCATCGTGTAATTTTTCCGGTCACCTAAGGCTTATCTAAGTGAAAGTCACTTTCTGTCGGTGTTGTGCTAAAACCAACACCAACACCACCACGAGGTAGATCACCCTCCGACTACCAACCCCTGAAATTTTATCCGGCAGAAAAGCCGCCACGCTCCTCCACGCGCCGGCAATAACTTTTCCGGCGAGGGTTCCGGCCATTTTTTCGCGAAGCTTCTTCAGGACAGCGTGTTCTTCTCAAAATTCCGAGCCTACCCATCTAATTCAAATCAAATTCCGGCCACTTATATTTTTCCGGCGTGAACAGTGACCTTTCTGGCCATTTTTTGAAAATATTTCTTCAGGACAGCTTGCTCGCAAAGGAATTCCGAGTCTATCCATCCTGGTTACAACAAATTCCGACAACTTTGGAATTTTCCGGCGAGCTACAGTGTTTCCGGCACAGAACAGTGTTCTGTTTTCCTGCTATAAACAGTGTTTTTCAAGCTATTTCTTCAGTTTTCTCACAGGAGTTACTTATTTCCACTATTTCAAGTTAACCCTACTACAACAAATTGTAGCGAAATGGGAACCGATGCTTTGAATAGTCGGATGGTTTCTTTAACAGAGTATATTGAGTTCCTTCAGTATAAAGCATGTAAGCAGACATCTTCTGAGATAGCTTCTGTTGTTCAAACAGGTAATAGCGTGACTTGTTTCTCCCAATCTTCATCCTCTGAGTTTTGGGTCATTGATTCAGGTGCATCAGATCATATTTCTGGTAACAAATCTCTTTTCACTACTATTTCGTATTCTCAATCTCTTCCAAAAGTCAGAATGGCCAATGGGTCTCAAACCATGGCAACTGCAATAGGTCAAGCAAGCCCACTTCCTTTCTTACCTTTAGATTCAGTCCTTTATGTTCCCAATAGTCCTTTTAATCTCATAGCTGTTAGTCGCTTAGCCAAATCACTTAAATGCGCTGTTTTATTTCTTAATGACCATGTTTTTATACAGGAACGCAGTACGGGGCGGATCATTAGTACCGAGCGTGAATCAAACGGACTTTATTACCTTATCCTTGCTAAATCACATGGACTCACATCTTGTCTTCCTTCTACAACTTGTCCTGTTACTGATTCACCAGATTTATTACATAAACGGTTAGGACATCCCAATTTCTCAAAACTTCAGAAAATGGTATCTGGTTTATCTCACTTGTCAGCTCTAGAGTGTGAGTCATGTCAGCTCGGTAAGCATACCCGCTCCCATTTCCCTCGACGTCTTGATAATCGAGCAGAGTCACCTTTTACTTTAGTCCATTCAGATATTTGGGGTCCTAGTCGGGTCAGTTCCACCTTAGGATTCCGCTACTTTGTCAGTTTCATTGATGATTATTCCAGGTGCACTTGGATATTTTTGATAAAAAAATCGATCTGAGCTATTTTCTATTTTCCAGACCTTCCACGCTGAAATTCAAAATCAATTTGGGGTTTCTATTCGCACATTTCGTAGTGATAATGCCCGAGAGTATTTGTCTTCCCCATTTCAGCAGTTTATGAAATCTCATGGGATTATTCATCAAACATCTTGTCCGTACGTATCTCAACAAAATAGGGTAGCTGAAAGAAAGAATAGACATCTTATTGAAACTGCTCGTACCCTACTCATACAATCTCATGCTCCGTTGCGTTTTTTGGGGATGTCGTTCTTACATCTTGCTATCTTATTAATCGTATGCCATCTTCAGCTATCCAGAACCAAGTTCCATTCTCTGTCATGTTTCCCCACTTACTTTTGTTCTCTCTTCCACCCCGTATCTTTGGAAGCACTTGTTTTGTCCATAACCTTACTCTAGGAACAGATAAGTTAGCTCCTCGTGCTCTTAAGTGCGTATTTTTGGGTTTCTCGAGAACACAAAAGGGATATCGATGCTACTCTCCTGACCTCCAGCGGTACCTTATATCCGCTGATGTTATCTTCTTTGAAACCCAATCATACTTCACAGGTTCAGGTCATCACTTAGATATTTCTGAGGTACTACCAGTTTCATCTTTTGGAGATTCAGTCACTCCAGCTCCACCACCTACAGCTCCAGTTGTAGCTCTACCACCTATAGCTCCAGTTCCACCACCTACAGCTCCGGTTGTAGCTTCACCACCTATAGCTCCAGTTCCTCCACATAATCCAGTTCAACCTTCTACAGCTCCACCATTCTTGACTTATCATCGTCGTCCACATCCAGCATCAGGCCTAGGTGATTCACGCCCCGCATCAGATTCTGCACCTACTGCGGACTTGTCTCCTCTTAGTCAACCAATTGCACTCCGCAAAGGTGTACGATCCACACTTAATCCTAATCCCCACTATGTCGGTTTAAGTTATCATCGTCTGTCGTCACCACATTATGCTTTTATATCTTCTTTGTCCACTGTTTCTATCCCTAAGTCTACAGGTGAGGCACTATCTCATCCAGGATGGCGACATGCTATGATTGACGAGATGTCTGCTTTACATGCGAGTGACACTTGGGAGCTTGTTCCTCTTCCTGCAGGTAAGTCTACTGTTGGTTGTCGTTGGGTTTATGCAGTCAAAGTAGGCCCGGATGGCCAGATTGATCGGCTTAAGGCTCGTCTTGTTGCAAAAGGATATACTCAGATTTTTGGGCTTGATTATAGTGATACTTTCTCTTCCGTGGCTAAAGTAGCATCTATTCGTCTCTTTTTGTCCATGGCTGTTGTACGTCATTGGCCTCTTTATCAGTTAGACATTAAGAATGCTTTTCTCCACGGTGATCTTGAGGAAGAAGTTTATATGGAGCAACCACCTGGTTTTGTTGCTCAGGGGGAGTTTAATGGTTGTGTGTGTAGATTGCGCAAGTCACTATATGGTTTGAAACAGTCCCCTCGAGCTTGGTTTGGTAAGTTCAGCACAATTATTCAGGAGTTCGGCATGACTCGTAGTGAGGCTGATCACTCTGTGTTTTATCGGCATTCTGCTCCTAATCTGTGTATTTATCTAGTGGTTTATGTTGATGATATTGTTATTACTGGTAATGATCAGGATGGTATTACTAATCTGAAGGAACATCTCTTTCAGCACTTCCAGACTAAGGATCTGGGCAGATTGAAGTATTTTCTAGGTATTGAGGTCGCTCAGTCTAGCTCAGGTATTGTTATTTCACAGCGGAAGTATGCCTTAGACATTCTTGAGGAGACTGGAATGATGGGTTGCAGACCTATTGATTCTCATATGGATCCGAATACTAAGCTTCTGCCTGGACATGGGGAGCCTCTTAGAGACCCTACGAGATATAGGAGGTTGGTTGGCAAATTGAATTACCTCACAGTGACTAGACCTGACATTTCTTTTACGGTGAGTGTTGTAAGTCAGTTTATGGATTCTCCATGTGATAGTCACTGGGATGCAGTTGTTCGCATTCTTCGGTATATAAAGTCAGCTCCAGGCAAATGATTACTATTCGAGGATCGAGGCCACGAGCAGATTGTTGGGTACACAGATGCTGATTGGGTAGGATCACCTTTTGATAGACGTTCTACGTCTGGATATTGTGTTCTAGTAGGAGGTAATTTGGTCTCGTGGAAGAGCAAGAAACAGAATGTAGTTGCTCGATCTAGCGCCGAAGCCGAATATCGGGCCATGGCTATGGCGACGTGTGAGTTAGTTTGGGTCAAGCAGTTGCTCAAGGAGTTAAAGTTCGGAGAAATCAGCAAGATGGAACTAGTGTGTGATAACCAAGCTGCTCTTCATATTGCGTCAAATCCGGTGTTCCATGAGAGGACTAAACACATTGAGATCGACTGTCACTTTGTCAGAGAAAAAATACTTTCAGGAGATATTGTTACAAAGTTTGTAAAGTCGAATGATCAACTAGCAGATATTTTCACTAAGTCTCTTACTGGTTCTCATATTAGTTACATGTGTAACAAGCTCGGTACATATGATGTGTATGCACCGGCTTGAGGGGGAGTGTTAGTTTATAGATATGTATAGTGTAGTCTTGTCCCACATTGAAAGAGGAGTAATATCCCCTTTTAATGTATAGCTATAAATAGAGACCTCTTGTATTGTATTTATCATCTAATATCAATAACATATTTTCTCCCGTGCCTTCTCACAGTCTTAACAAAAAGAAAATCTGAAAAGTAAAGTAAAGACCAGATGATGATAGAAACTAGAGCAGATTAGTCCAGTACAGTACCTTTCAACCATTGAACAGAGCTGGTCGTGAACAACCATGTTACCTCTTATAGGCAGACAATTCAACCAAGCCGGAATAATCTAGCAAAAAATATGGAATGAGAAATATATGGAATCTCAACAAGTTATGGAGTACATTGGAGGAGCATCATTTCATCTTGGAAGAACAAAAGCGACATGTTTTACCAAAATTCTGATATGATGAGCATATGCACAAAAGGTGTAAACAAAAGTAATATTCAGTTGTACCAAACACCAAGAAGCACCATGTTAGCCATCCAGTTTGTTCAAAACAATGAAAAGTACTGACAATGCATGTTATACATAAAAGTGTCTTATGTTTCCTTTAAATACATAAAAGTTTCTAAATCTCCTCTTCGTAAGCTAACTAAATACCCTCAGCTACAGGATAATTAAACTATATAAGTTGGAATGTAAACCAGCCACTAGAATTTATATATCTAAAAAGGAAAGAAGTTGGAATCACAGCGTATATGCATCTAGATAAATATTTTCCCTTGCTTTCAACTAAAAGATTAAATAAGAACTATAGAAGAAAGCACACAGTTTTAAGGGCTTCCAATACACTTAAGGCAGTCCATCTAGAAATCAAATGATGGTCAAATTTGCTGCGCAGCAATCATATGTGGTAAGATGGACAGGATACTAGAACAAGTACCAAACTGCTCATTACTCACGAAGGTACTGATGGAAGCCAAGATATTTTTTATTTCAGGTGAGAAATCTTTTGAGATCATCGATTCCGGCGAGGGGTGGTTTAATATAGTTGAAAGGGGAAGAAGATTTTCGTGTAATATTAACATAGATGAGGAAAGTCTCAGGCGAGTTTGCACAGCACTCAGACAAGCAACCAAAAGGGAAGGGAATTACTACAGACGCTGGGGATGGAGTTCACAGTCATACTATTACAGAGCTTTTGTAAATTTCAATAGCTATGGTAGATTCATACGTATTGAAGCATGGTTGGGGAGCAGGAAGAAAGCAGTGATTATTCCCGAGGCAGATTATAACTTGGGATGAGAAGATATAGCAAACAAAATTTTACACTTTCTAGGGAAACAAAGTACAAGCAGGTCTAGACTTCCTCCTACTCATCAGGCCTATGCAGACACAGCAAAAATTTCTCGGTCGCCGGTGACGAAACTTCCAGCCAGGATGGTTAACACTGTAAATACAGTTAACCAACACGCAGAAGACGGGAATCACTATTTTCTCTCAAGGTGCTTAGTCGGCACTTTCAACGATCCCTTTAACTACAGCCCCAACCATGAGGTGATACAAAAATGGTTACTGAATAGGTGGAAGGTTTGCGAGGGTCTGAAAGTAACTCCAATGTCCCACAATCAATTTCTCTTCGAATTTCCATCAAGAAAATAAGCAGTGAGAGTCCATGCTGGAGAACCAGATTGTTTCTGGAACGGTCGACGCCTTTCATTGGAGTGGTGGTCGCCGGTGGCGGGCACTGAGTTAGCCTCGCAGAGATCTGGTCAAAAATGGATTAAGGCTTTCGAAATTCCCATTAATGCTTGGAAACTCGAGACATATAGAATCATTGGCGACATGTGTAGTGGCTTCATAGACATTGACGAAGATACGAGGCATCAGAATCACTATCTCTGGGCAAGAATCTGTGTTAACAATGGTAATAATGAATGTCCAGATAAGATAAAGCTCGATGTGGAGTGTTGGAGTTTCGAAATATCAATTCTGAAGGAGGTAGCAGCGTCGCCAAAACCTTTCCGGCCAGCCGATGCAAAAACTAAGGCGATGGGTTTAGGGGAACATGAAGGGTTTTCTGTCAGTTCAAAGCATGTGGGGGGACAGCTGCATGTGGGGGGACAGCTGTCAAAGGGTCATCACGTTAATTCAAACCTTTTGGGCCCTCTTCCATCCCTTCTCCATAAACGGGCTAATAATAATAGTATTAGCCAAAGCAGGCCCAATAAAAGGAGCACCTCAGGAGTCATTAAAGAGAAGATGGTGGGCCAATCTTTTAATTATTACAAAGCTCCAAAAAAGAAGGCCCAACAAATGATGAAGGCAACTAAACCCACTATTAATCAGGTATGGAGTTCTAAAGGGCCTCTACAGGATCTACGGTTTAATCCCAACATTGCTATTCCATCTTCTTCTTCAACCTTTTGTCAGCAGACCCAATCCATAGTGCCATTCTCTGAAGCAGTCACGCATGCAACCCCTGTAACACACTCAGAAGCTGATGATGAATCGGAAAATTTTCTTTCTAATCTATGGGATCTACCTCAACAAATGGGCTAGTCTGATGTTGCCTCTACTGCATTAGTGTGAAAACCATGTACGCGAGGTGACGAGTACGTACTTAGTTTATATGTGCAAATTTTATTGAGTTAAAGTCTTGAGCATATTCTGCAGTAAATTGGATAATTGTTGGCATATATTTAATCATCTACTTGTCGTGCCTAAATCCTTGTTGTTGAATCTGTTATTATATGACAATTGGTTGTGATATTTATTTGATTATTTATGAAATTTTGTGAATTTGCTGTTTTGATAATTATTGGAATTTAATTTCATTCTGGATTTTCCCTTCTGCAAACAATTAATTAAATGAGCTTAAGAAGAGGTGTTTATATAATTATTGAAAATTTGATTTTTATGAAGACTTTGCTTTATGTTGAGTAATTTCTATCTCTATTGATTATTTTTGGGTATTGTACGCATTGTGTGGAGCTTTTGGCTATTTTTTGTGAAATTAATTGACTTGGTTGTAGCTTTGGAATTTGGTTGTGGCCATTGGGCAAATTGTGATATGAATTGATTTTTGTTATGTTGCTGTGATAATTTCCCGTGTAAATTATTGTGTTGTGTGAGTTGTTATTTTGGAGAGATAAGGGTGGCATTTCACCGTTGATATTATGTGGTTATAAGGGTGGTATTTCACTATTGTTGTGTTTGTTGGAATATTGTCGGGGCGGTGCGATAAGGGTGGCTATAGGAGCGATAAGGGTGGCAATAGGAGCGTTAAGGGTGGCTATTGATATTGTCTGGGCGGAGCGATAAGGGTGGCTATAGGAGTGATAAGGGTGGTAATAGGAGCGATAAGGGTGGCTATTGTCAGGGACGATGTGTGATGATGTGGGGTTGTGGTGTTGAGGATTTTTATGTGATGTTGTGATTTTTCTTGCGTTTATTTTTATGCCTTGTGCAATTGGTCTTGTTGATAGTAAATTGATAACAATCTGTTTTATGTTGAAATTGAGAGCATGTGGCTATTGCCAAGCGGATTATAAAATGAAATGTGGGCACGAGGTGTCGTGAGTAAATAATGAGAATATTTGGCACGTGAATTGTCCGTGTTGTTGTGATATGAAATGTGGGCATACACTGAGTCACTTTCTCTACCATGGCACGATGACGAACAACTGGAATTACAGGGATTCAAACAAGGAATTCAACAACCTACCGGAGTAGAAACCTCCAAATGGACCAAATTGGTGTTGGGTAAAGTATGCAAGGCTTTCGGGATCAATGGAGCGGGATTTGAGCACGAAATTTTTGACTTAATCATGAGAATGGACCAGAAAAGACAGGTTCAATTACAACAAAAGGGATCACCCTCTTCAACTAGTAAGAAGGGGAAAGGGAGGAAAAAAGGGGAAACTGAGGTTCAGAACTTAATTTGTGGCATCAACTATGAAGGAAGGAATAAAAAGGAAAGGGGCAGGCAAGGCACGTCTCTTTCCAGATGAAGGTTAAAATTCTAAGTTGGAATATTAGGGGTCTCAATGACAGGGATAAAAGGAGCACTATCACATCACTAGTTAGAAAGTGGAAAGCTGACATTCTGTGTCTCCAAGAAACCAAAATGGAGAACATCCCAACCAATATGCTTTACCAAATTTGTGGGAATAGGTGGGCTAAATGGGCAGAGGTGAAGGCTAGTGGCACTAGGGGTGGCATTCTTATTCTATGGGATAAGAGATCGTGGAGGTGTATTGACTCTCACCAGGGGTGCTTTGCTAATACTTGCTTTCTTGAAAGCCTCAAAGAGGACTTCAGATGGGGGTTTACAGATGTTTATGGTCCTCACTCCAATGCTGAAAGGGAAGATTTTTGGCAGGAATTGGGATCAGTCAGAGGTATTTGGGAGGAACAATGGGTTGTTGGAGGGGATTTCAATGTATGTATGTATGAATCTGAAAGATTGAACTGTTATAGAAGGACCAAAGCTATGAGATGCTTCCCTGAAGCAATAGAGGACCTGCAACTAATGGATTTGCCATTACATGGAGCCCAATACACTTGGTCAAGAGGGGAGGATATTTTCCAAGCCTCAAGAATTGACAGGTTCTTGGTCTCCACAGAATGGAATGAAAGTTTTAGAGCCATCAAGCAACTAGCACTCCCAAGAGTCATCTCAGATCACAAACCTTTATTGCTAGAAAGTGGAGAATGTGACTCAACAACATCTTACTTTAAATTTGAAAACATGTGGCTTCAAAGAGAGGGATTCATTGATATGGTGAAAGGGTGGTGGCAAAATTACACAATAAGTGGCAACCCAGACTTTGTGCTAATTCAAAAGTTGAGGAGCTTGAAGAAGGACATCTCCAAATGGAACAAAGAAGTTTACGGCATGTTAGACACTAAGAGAAGCAGGGCTCTTGATCAACTCTTAGCCTTAGAACAAGCAACTGAAAGCAGAGCTCCAACTCAAGTAGAAAAACAAAGGATTCTGACTCTAAGAATGGAGTTGGAAGAGATTGCTAAAGCTGAAGAAATTTCTTGGAGGCAAAAATCTAGATGCTTATGGTTAAAAGAAGGGGACAGGAACACGAAATACTTTCGGTCTTTGGCCAACTCTTTTAGGAGATGCAACTCAATTGACAAGCTCAAGATAAACAATGAGATTACAGAAGATAAAGAATTGATCAAGGGGGAGATATTAAACTATTACCAAGCTCTTTACACAGAGAAGGAAGAGTGGAGACCATCTTCCAACTTTGAAGATGTTGCCAGAATACCAGAGGAGGAAAGTGAGCTGCTTGAAAAAGGTTTTGAGGAAGATGAAGTTTATGCTATCATTCAATCATGTGCCCCAGATAAAGCCACAGGTCCAAATGGCTTTACCATGGCCTTCTTTCAGAAGTCATGGGATTTCATCAAACCAGAGATTATGGAAGCACTAAATCATTTCCACCAGCACTGTTACATGGAGAGATCATGCAATGCCTCTTTCATTGCCTTGATACCTAAGAAGAAGGGAGCCATTGAGCTTAGGGATTACAGACCAATAAGCCTTATTGGTAGTGTTTATAAGATTGTGGCCAAGGTGTTAGCAGAAAGACTGAAAAAGATTATTGGGAAGTTGATCTCTTCTCATCAAAATGCTTTCATTAAACACAGACAGATTACTGATGCAACTCTCATAGCTAATGAAGTGTTGGATTGGAGGTTTAAAACTGACACACCTGGTGTTATGTGTAAACTGGATATAGAAAAGGCATTTGATCAATTAAACTAGTCTTACTTGCTATCTATTTTGAGAAGAATGGGGTTTGGAGACAAATGGTTAAAGTGGATCAAATACAGTATCTCTACGGTCAAGTACTCAGTCTTAATCAATAGAGGTCTTGTTGGTTTCTTTTCACCACAGAAAGGAATTAGGCAAGGGGATCCTCTTTCTCCCTTCCTATTCATACTAGCCATAGAGGGTTCAAGTAAAATGATGAAAAAAGCAAGACAGATGCAATGGATCCAAGGATTCAGTGTAGGCACAAACATTGGAAACTCAGTCACTATCTCCCATTTATTATATGCTGATGACACACTGATCTTCTGTGAGGCAGATAGAGTCCAAATCATGTACCTAAATCTTACACTCCAGCTATTCGAAGCATTATCTGGACTTCACATCAACAAGCAAAAAGTATTATATATCCAGTCAATCGGATGAGCAACATTGAGGAGTTGGCAGGGATCATCGGTTGCAGTATAGGGTCATTGCCTACCACCTATTTGGGGCTTCGACTGGGAGCTAAATTCAAAAGTTGTGATATCTGGAATGGTGTAGTGGAGAATTTTGAGAAAAGATTGGCTCCATGGAAACAACAATACCTCTCTATGGGAGGAAGACTCACTCTCATCAGTAGCGTGCTTGACAGTGTACCCACTTTTGTTATGTCACTGTTTCCCATCCCTAAAAAGGTTCTTAAAAGGCTGGACAAGATCGGGAGGGACTTTCTATGGGAAGGAAACAACAGTTCTCACAAGTATCACTTGATTAAATGGGATAAAGTCTTACAACCTAAATGCAAAGGTGGATTGGGGGTCAGAGATCTAGACAAGCACAATAAAGGTTTGCTAATGAAATGGCTCTGGAGGTATGGCACATGTGAACCAAGTCTATGGAAAGAAGTGATCAATGCAAAACATGGGATTAAAGACAATTGGAGCACCAAAACTGTTAGTGCATCCCATGGAGTAGGGCCCTGGAAGCATATTAGTAAACTGGGGAATGTATTTTTTCAGAATATTCATTTCAAACCAGGCAGTGGATGTCATATTAAATTTTGGAAGGATAAATGGCTAAACAATACTGCTCTCATGGAGGACTATCCTAGCTTATTCAACATTGCCTTGGACAAGAATTCTTCTATTGCTCATAACAGAGCAAATGATAATTGGGATGTGCAGCTCAGAAGATCTGTTCAAGACTGGGAGATAGAAGACCTGATGGAAATGCTAGCAAAATTAGAGGCCTACAACATTGATGAGAATGTTCCAGACAGCATGAGATGGGATGTAAAGGTCTTTATACTGTTAAAGATTGCTACAGGCAACTTAACAATCAGAATCAGGTATTGCATTCATGGCCTTGGAAACTGATATGGAGGACAAAATTACCTGTGAAGGTGACATGCTTCAACTGGATTGCCCTTCACGAAGCCTGCTTAACACAAGATAATCTATGCAGAAGGGGATTTCAGCTGGTCAACAGATGTTATCTTTGCAGGAGACACCAGGAAACAATTAATCACCTACTTCTACACTGCCCAGTAGCCACAGACCTATGGAACATGTTCTTTTGTATTTTTGGTCTAAGCTGGGTAATGCCACAGACCCTGAGAGAGGCACGTATGTGCTAGAGTCTTTGGGAGGTTAATAAGGTCATCGAGAAGATCTGGCTTATGATCCCTGCAACTATTTTTTGGTGTTTATGGAACGAGAGGAATGAAGATGCTTTGATGACACCTCAACCCCGAACCATATACTCAAATCTAAATGCCTGCTCAACCTTTTTTGCTGGACAAAGTTGTCCCCCGTAGGCGTAAATAGCACAGGGCACCTTTGGGACTTTATTAGCTCTCTTGTCCTTGATTGAGACTTTGTTTGGGGGCAAACAATATTCCCCTGTAATCTTTAGTTTATTTAGCTCATGTACCTCTTGTAACTTTGCATCTTCTTGATGCCTTCTTAATAAAACATATTACTTCATTAAAAAAAAAGAAAAAAAGAACTATAGAAGATTCTTGTAAATCACTATATGAGTGGTTAAAACGAGCACCATGTATCTATCGTCCTAGTTTATTGCAATCATTTATCAGGCTGGTATACTGACTTTCAGATTTTAAAATCTGCAAGTCAAAAAGCTGGTCATCGCAAGTGTTAAAACTGTCAATACATTAGGGATTCCCAAAAAAATACCTGCGTGGAGTCAATACTTTCCCGATGAAACTGACATATCTGACCAAGTGCAAAAACAGCATCATGATATGCCTGTTCATTCTCAGGTGCAAGAGCATGTAGATGTGTTATCACAACATTGATCCTTGAAAGAGCCTCTGAATCACGTCATGAGATTTAGTAAATACAAAAACATATCACTCTTCGTCCACTTCCCCATGATGAGAAGAATCTCAATATCACATTCAACGATATCATACCTCCGATAAATGGTTTGAAAACTAAACCACCATATTCCGCACAAAGCCCAAGTCCATAAAATGCATTCTGAACATGAAATCAAATGGTGTTTGGATGAATCATACAGCAAATGTTACATGTCTGAAAACTATCCCAACCACCAAGATGCACAAACCTCTCTAAGAACTGGATTTTCGTCATTGCTTGAGTCCAAAATAAAAGGAAGACATATGTTATAATACCTGGTTTGAACAGAAAGTAACTATCAGAATTGTGACCTTATTTAAGAAAAAACTCATAAAGATAGACCTACTTTAGAGATGATTCGCTGCATTCCTCCACAAGTTTATTAAAGATATTTACACATGCACTTCTCTCTTTAGCTGTTTTATCCTTGCCCTTCAAGCAGTGAAAAAAGAACACTGAGAAATATTGGTGGAAAACAACCTAGGCATTAGAATATCATTGGTTACCATGAGCTGAAACTCACTGTCATAGGCATTAAATATGAGGAAAGCTCATTAAGGAAAGGCAAGAAAGCAGCCTTGAAGGTTTTGATCAATGTCAACAATATGCAACCAACCCTAGAAAATACTTTTTCTTCTAGCTCTCTTTCCTCCCTGAGCAATTCAGCTTCCTCAGCATCAAAGTCATCTGATTTTTCTCTCTCTGTGAGTTTTCCTTTTCTGCATGAACTTTCTGTAATGACGTGCTTTATCCCATTCATGATTCTACGAACCTGATCTTCATCAAGATGTGGTCCACTTATCTGAAAGAGCACACAAAAAGGACCATAATAAGTGAAAAGATGCTTTTCCAATAAACGTAATTTCTACAAGTTTCGTTTCTTGCTTTGACAGTAATCATGAAACATTTCAAAAGTTGGCTTAACAGTGATATACTGAAACGAAGTTTCTCTACGGAGTCAACTACTACATGGTCAATAACCTGTTCGTCAATCTTGCCTATTCATGTCAAGGGAACTCTTGTATATACGGGATTTATGGTAAATTCTAGTCCACGTTTCAGTTCTTAAACATTTTATTACGGTCCAAGAATGTTTTTTTGTAGGAATAACATTGAATTCTGCATGCGCCAAAGAGTCAAGTCTGGAGCTCCTATTTTGCTTTATCCCTGAAGATCTTACTCTATGCAACTCATTACTCTTGTCTTCAGGTCTTGCTATGCAAAAGATTGCAAGTACTAAACTTTCTTTTGCTTCTAGTAGAATATCATTCTCACGAGCTGGGACAAGTGTGTTGCTTATCATAATGGACATAAAAAGCTCAAAATATAGCATAACACCATCATAGAAAAGAAACTGCATAGAGTCAATTCCCGCAAAGTAAAGAAACCATCATAACATGACGTACCTTTAGGCATTGATTCAATTCCTTCAATATAATTTCACATAGTTTTGTCTCATGCTCCTGCATGCAATAGCAATCAAAGTGTCACTTTCTCCTTATTCAGATAAATGGAGCTCAAACCTTTTCCCTAAAGGAAAAAAAAAAAGGTAAATACTAGTGTTGAAGGCAACCGAATATATTGCGTCCCCCAAAGCCAATATTATACGGCCAGACAACTCCTTGAAGTACCACTTGTTTCCACCTTGAGCAGTCCCTTTCTCTACCGCCAGTTTAGCAGAACGCAACAGGGATGAAATTGCTTAACCACCATAGATTAAAACAATATCTCATAAAGAATTCAAGAAGTTAAAGAAACATAAAGAAAACTATATGAAATCATGAGATTTTTCACCATTAGCAGAATACATGAAGTGCTTTCATGGCTATAATTAAGACATGGCATCAGGAATTGGAAAGAAAAACAAAGAAAACCAGATGAAATCATGAGAAATCTCACCAAAAATAGCATTTTCCCTGACATCGTCGTGGATGTAGAATTTCAAAAGTGGTTCTAAGACTGGAGCAGCCTGTTTCATGCATTCAGCCATTGGGATCATTATTAATTCTTAAATTACTCAACAACACGTGAGAAATGAGAAAGTGATTATTCAAGTCAACCTGGGAAATCCAAGGGTAGAAATCTTCCTCCAGCAAGACAGAAATGATGTCAAGGAGATGACAGGCTATAGATTTCTCCTCTAGTCGGATATTATCTTTGATGCACATGCTTGTTTCCTCAAACTTGACTATAATGTCCCTGCAAGATGTGAAACTTGAGCAAGATCCTTTGTACCTAAATAACCACCTCTACCTGCAGTCTTCGTACTCAGTAAAGCAAAAGAAAGAATATACACCAATAAAATCATATACAGTAAGGTAGGAACTTAAGGCTCATACAGATTCCGAGACTACACATCTGAAGAAGAATTAATAACAGGATCTGGAAAAATAAATAGACTACGAGTTTGATAGATTTAGATACTAAATCAATATAGATCCGTGGGTTAGATATTTATGATAGGCTTACAGAGGTAGAGGAAAAAGTTATGCCACTTTAAGCTATAGATTTAAACATAGATATAAAGGTTCAACTTCACATGTCGAGTACTGAATGGAAACAGTTGAAGAAATGAGCAAAGGCCAGGAAACTGTTCGAATAAATCAAGATGAAACCAAACCAATAGGAAGAAGAAGACAGTATGCAAAAGTAAAAAATAGGCTCGAGAGTGAACGTATATTATGATGGAAAAGAGAGCAAGAAATGATGGTATTGTAAGCAGATGCTTTAGGGATTAGGAGTATAATATGACTACTATGATGGGGTACTTTTACAACTTATGGGATTCTTTTGAGAGTTCTACTACTTGACTGCATGTTTGATCAATCCGAAAAATCATCTACTGATGAAAAAGACAGCTATGCAAGTCATCACCCAATTGACTCCATAGTTCAGATTTCTTGATGGCATGTCAGCACAACATAACAATAGAGGCTCAGTTCTGGACTTTAAGGTTTAAAAGGTGCCACACAATAACAAAGTTTGGACGGTTGATTGAAGTGAAACAACTTCGTGAATTATGCACTAAAAAGCTTAACAGGGCAACGCAGCATAAACCCCAGGACACATGGCAACGCAGCATAAGATGATCAACTTCTTCCCCTGAGCTTTTACACATGTAGCACCAACTAACAAGTGTAATTCCTCTCTTTCGCAGATTTTCAGCTGTCAAGATCACTCCCCTCGCTGCTAGCCATGCAAAAAAGCACACCTTCGTGGGCGCCTTATGAATCCAGATCGATGAGTATGGAAAAGTAGCCTCCTCTCTCGGCAACATACTCTAGTAAAATGACTTTACGGTGAACAAACCATCGCCACACAACCCCAATCTCCAAGAATCGCGAGATGGATGGGGCCTGTCTTGCCCGTATAGCAGTGCCAACAAATTTTGGAGCTACGAAATCTCCCAATCTTGCATGTTCCTTCTAAAAGAGAGGTCCCATACTACCCCCTTCATGCTCCTTGCGAATCTGTTGGACCATCAATTCCTTCTGGTTTGAAACTCTGAAGACGTGGGGGAAAGAGACTCTCAGAGTATCCTCTCCACACCACCTGTGATTCCAAAAGTTGATTCTCCTTCCATCTCCCACCGTGTAAGTGATGTTGCCATAGAAAGCTTCCTAGTTCTTCATGATGTTCCTCCACATGCCACAACCTAAGTTGCTCGGACACGGGTGCAGGTGTCCGACACGGGTACGGATCTAGAGGTCGGATCTTTCGAGATGTAAATTCTAAGATTCGGGGATACGGATCCTAGTACCAATACGGGTGCGGGGATCTGGCTAAAAATAATTCAAAAAAATAATAATATAAAAATATCTCTAAATTATGAGAAATTTTGTGGAATACTTATGTATAGCTTGTAAAGTGTAGATTTCTTTTTTATTCTCCAGTTGTAGATAAGTAAAGGATTGATTTCCTAGATAAGGTATGCTATTTTCTTCAAATTTACCCTAGTTTTGGTTTAGATTTCGGGAATTAAATTGTATAGTCTCGAATTTTTTCGTCCGTCGTGGTCAAAGTACCCAAAATTGTTTGACCAAATCCGGTACGGATCCCATACCCACACCAATACTAGTGTCGTGTCGACACGGGTACGGCACCTAAACTGCCATGTCGGAGCAACTTAGGCCACAACCGAACAGCGTTGTGATTGCCTTGGTCCTCCAACCCCCTCCCGTGGAATCATACTTTTCTACTCTGACCTCCCTCCATAGAGCATACTCTTCTGTCCCGAATCTCCACAGCCACTTCCCCAGCAAAGCTCTGTTGATTACCCTAAGATCTTTTACTCCAAGTCCACCCTACTTCTTTGGGGAAGTGACTGTCTGCCAATTCACTAGATGAAACTTTCTAGTTCCATCCGCCGCATCCCAAAGAAAATTCCTTTGAAGCCGCTCCAGTTTTTCTGTGATGCTCACAGGAGCTTGCAGCAGGGACAAGTAATAGGTAGGGATACTCGACAAAGTGCTTTTGATAAGCACTTCCTTGCCGCCTTTTGACAAATAACGTTTCTGCCAGCATGCTAATCTTTTTTCAACCCTTTCAATGACTGGATTCCAAACCGTAGTATCCTTATGCAAAGCGCCCAATGGTAGACCCAGGTAAGTAGTGGGAAGAGAGCCCAACTTGCATCCGAGACCATGAGACAAAGCATCAATGTTAGCAACCTCACCCACCGGAAAAATCTCACACTTGCCGAGGTTGATTTTAAGTCCTGATACTATCTGAAACCACTGCAGTACCTGCTTCAGGAAGGTCAACTGATCCATATCGGCATCACAGAAAACCAAGGTGTCATCCGCAAAAAGCAAATGAGAGACTCTCCGGGCACTAAGCACCCCGATCGAAACTGAGAATCCTCTCAACAAGCCTTCACCCGCCGCATGATCCATCATTTTACTCAGAGCATCCATCACTAAAATGAATAGCATGGGGGATAGGGAGTCACCTTTCCTTATACCCCTAGAGCTGCCAAAGAAACCACACGGGCTACTATTAACCAGGACAGAGAATCTGACTGAGGAAATGCAGAACTTGATCCATCCCCTCCATCTTTCCCCAAACCCCATCTGCTTCATAATGAAGTCCAGGAACTCCCAATTGACGTGGTCGAAAGCCTTCTCAAGGTCCAACTTGCACAGTGTCTGCTCAGGATCTTATGACGAAGCAAATTATTGGTTAAAGACATGTATCTGATGGTCTCTACATCTTTGATGAATGGGTGGCTCAATCTGTTGCTTGCTCTAGTTTCAAGTCCCCATTTGTAGCACATTGTCGGTTAAGACATTTGTCTCTCCCATGTGTTGAAGAAGCTTTGTCCTTAATTTTATGATGTTTCTTCATTGGATTGTGATTTGTTCCAGTACGAAGAACATCATTGTAACTCGTTAAGTCCAAGGGTTAATAAACAGGTTGAGTCTGATTTTGAGTTAATTTACTATGATGTGCGGGGACGATGCCATATCTAAAACTGGGAATAAATATTTGTTACTGTTGTGAATGATTTTTTCTCGAATGACTTAGATTTCTTTTATGAAAAACCAATATGAAGTGTTTTCCACTTTTGTGTTGAAGTCAAAACTCAATTGAGTGCTTTTGTGTGCATAGTAAAGAGTGACAATGCTAATGAATACTTCTCAGACTCATTCCTTTCCTACATGAGACATGGGATTTTGTACCAGTTATCTTGTCTTGATACATCCTCTCAAAATGGAGTTTCTAAGAAGAACATGCATCTACTTGAGATAGCTCGAGTACTGTTTTTTCTGATCAAAGATTCCTAAACAGTTTTGGGCTGATGCAGTCTCTATGACTTTCTATCCAGCCTCCCAACTTCAACTACAAACTCTTACTTCTCCATCTAACTTGGACTAATCCTTTAGCTGGCAAGAAATTTCACTAATCAAATAGAAAGTAAGTTTCCACTCACTATGAAGGGGCAAATATAGTTTCACATTTTGAAATAAATAATCTAATGATATATCATATGTAGTGTCATCGTCTTGTAGATGTACTTAATAGATGCCCCAACTAGGGGGTCAGAAAGAGTTGTATGGAGTGTCCTACTCCTACTTGAGCTTTCCGGTCAACCAATCCCCTATTTCTGGGACATTTGTGTAAGGTGGGCCCGGGGATCATTGATTAGTCGAATGAGCCCATATCTCTGGCCTGTTATTTGTTGGCCAATCCAACTGGGGGCTGCTTCGTCTCCTGCCTCTCTATTGGGCCCCTTTGTTTTATGATTATTCGCATATCATCTATCGTGCTTGCTGATAGTGTGAATTAGGGTGTTCTCTTTCCAAACAAGTCACTATTCCAGATGGAGCCTAAGGTATTTGGAGGTACATGTTATATTCGAGATGTCCAACCATTTGTTACCAAGTTAGACCCAAAGGCCTTAAAGTGTGACTCTCCTGAAGTGAGCAAATATCTTGTGTTAACTGATGTGGTATTTTAGGAGAATACACCATTCTTCTATACGCCTTTCATTTTTACAAGTCAAGGGAGGAAGATGAATGGTTAATCTACCAGGTCACTAGTACTTTGACTGAACAATCAGTTGATGATTTTTTTATTGAGCACCAACCGACTATTATGTCTCAAGAGTCAACAATTGCTCTATCTGCTTTAACAAGGCCGCCAGTTGTTCAAGTTTACTCTAGGAGGTGAGAGCTAACACTAGAGAAGCTAGTTCCCTCTTCAATCCATCATTTCTCTCTCTCTCACTTTCTTCCAACTCCTCCCCTCTTCTACCTTTCTAGGTCCCCCAACTCATTTATAATGTTCCTCATCTTCACCTCTACCCTCCCAAAAACTTCATTGTTTCACACCTTTGAGCAATTTCAACTTCTTAGCAAGCCTGTAAGCTGGGCTTCCCACCACATTGTAGTTACTCTACCATCCAACCACGTTTTCATCAAAATCCTCGCTCGTAATCACATGTTCTCAAATCTGAAAGGAGTCTTGTACTTTTTCGTCTTCCTCCATCCAACATGATAGGTGAATAATCTGATGTCAGTCTCTCGGGAGAGGAGCTGTAACACAATCGAGGACAAGGCTGTGTACATCCTTTGATTGCGCAAGTGTAATTACACATATTCAATTTTAAATGAAGTATTTTGCGTATCATTTATCGAAAATCCAATGCTAGATACAACAGAATGATAGTCCATCATATGAATCCTAAATTTGGTCTTACAAAATGCAGCATACATATATACCACTCAGATTAACTTTAGTAATTCGTTCCAAAAAAATTAGCAAACTCAAGCAAGTATACATGATGGCAACAACATTTCAGATAAATAAAGTACCACTTTTCAATGGAATGAGAAAATAATATAAACTATTCTCCATGAGAAGACTATAATACCACAATGTCACTTTGGGTTTTGCTACTTCTACCATTGCATCCTGATCTTTGTGAACAGGAAAAAGAAAAAGAGAAAAGAATAGACAACGTGGAAATTCAATAAAAAGAAAAAAAGTGAACTTTACAAATACAGGAAACATTACCTATCGTAATCTAATCCATATAATCCAGAGTATGAATGATCATAGATGGTTATATCAAGTTCAACTTGAGCAAGTTGAATCATAAAAGGGATGGCTACCCTCATGTAAGGAAGAAATTCCTTCCCCATGCATAAGAAAATTCTGGCTCCTGCCTAAAATGAAATCAAGAGAATTGAGAGAAGACAATCTAGAGAGAAAGTATGTGCTCGTAAAATCTAGATATCAATACCTACCAAGAATAGATAAACATTACTGCGATCGTCCGCCTTCAGTTGTGATCCTAGTAATGACAGAAGAACTTCCATTACCTTGTGATAAAAACAACAAAAAGAAAAAGCTAAGATTTATATATTGAGAAATGACAGAAGACAAATAAGTTCATATATACCACACAACACCAAGACAAGAATCCCAAAGGAGGGAGAATGGAAAAGATACTCCAGTCATTTTTTGTTGCGCCAACTATTGAAGGGTGTAGGATTTTGTAGAATGTCAAAAAGAATTAATACCTTACAGAATGTATGCATGTTTAAAGCATGTCAACGGAAGTATCAGAGAATAATCCATAATATTCAATAGGATACTGTAGAATGTTCTTCATCTAATCGTAAGAAATTCCTAACGCTGTTGGCATAGATAATAATTACACATGCATACCATTTTTTAAATAACCTTATACTCCAATATTTAGAGTCCCTTTGTACATTATTAATTTTAGTTAAGTAACTCTGGCCTACAAATAGTGGCCTTGCGCTGCCTGCCGGGCCAAAATATTCCCTTCTGTCATAACTTTACTAATCTTTGCCTCTTTCTTATGACCATTCGAGCGGCACAACTCTAGGCCTTTTGACAGGTTTGTCCGATTAATTATAACCTCCATTGCATAGCAGAGCACTCTGTCCTCCACAAGCAATGAGACACGCATTTTCCCATTGTTCTTTTACAATAATTTTTATCTAGAGAAAGCATATGACAAAATAGATGTTTGGAGGATAGAGGTGTTCCTTAGCATACACTATGGTGATTAAGGACATGTATGATGGAGCTAAAACCCGGGTGAGGACAATGGGAGGAGACTCGGCCCACTTCCCAGTTGTGATGGGATTACACTAGGGATAACTCTTAGCCAGTTTTTATTTGCCTTGGCGATGGACGCACTGACGCGCCACATTCAAGGGGAGGTGCTATGGTGCATGTTATTTGCAGATGATATAGTACTGATATAGTCCGCGTACACACTACCCTCCCATACCCTACCTGTGAGATTACACTGGGTATGTTGTTGTTGTTATCATCTTTTACAATAATCTTTACTCTTGACATATCAGTAATTTTGCAATTGACACCACTAGAACCTCCCAAAAGTTCACCCACTTTTTAGAACTACTTAATGCCAAGAAGGATCGACATTTCAACGATATTCACTACCAGATCTCCCCCATTTTTGCTACACCCCGTTCCCACTGTCCCATCTGTCAAGAATTACGAAGGTCCCTCCCATCCACCTCTGTACCTCTTGACAAACCCTTGAGGCTTTTGATTCAGAGGATTGGCATTTCGGCAATATTCACTTCCAGCATCTTGGGATGGCTCTTCATAAGATGTTCGGGCTGAGCAGTGGTGCTGAGATTGCAATATAGAGTTACAGACTTTGGAATCTGAGGTGGAGCCCTTTTACCATTCTCTCACCTGATGCTCAGACAGGTTCCTCCATTGTTACAACTCAAACAACAGAAAACTTTTAAGTTCCTACAGAGAAATCATTATCTCTACATGTCATCCGTAAGTTCATCAGAGAATCGAAGGTTTACCTCTTGTTGAGTCTCTGGGAGTTCCAGAGAGAGGAGACATTCTATTTCTAAAACTGGCATATAACATTATCTTCCCAATAATTAATTATTTAGAGCTTTGAAGGTTCTCCTCTTCTAATTAACTAAATCTCTAATTATATGGATTAATTAAAACATGTTATATACATTATAACCAATTTTTTAAGAGGAATTTAATGACAGATGTTGTCGGGTGAGCAAGATAAGTAATCCAATGCGTAAAACGTGTACACCATGTCTTTAGGGCATAAGGGACTCTAATTGTACAAGTAGAAAAGCATGAATAAGATAAAAGCATCAGCTACTGAAATATTGATCCCATAAAACTAAAATTCCCATAGCCACTCCGCAATGTTACGAAACTGCCTATCCTCAGTGACTCGAGTCCCAAATTTGTGCTTTAAACATTGATGTCATTCATATGTGACTAGACTAGAAGTATTGGGTACTGGACAAAGTTTGTAGAAGACCTGTTTTGCGTCATCTCTGAATTTCTCTTTGCCAACAGCGAACCCAAGATAGCTTATGGAGTACATTGCTCTGGCCCGACCTAATACATTAGAGTTTCTGTTTGCCATGGCGGTTTTTAAGTACTGCATAACAGTGTCATAGTTTATTCTGCAGTATTCCTGTTGAAGTATAATATATTACATCCTTCTACTTAATATAAATAGAAATAGGATTAAGTAAAAAAATTATCCTTAATATAATCTAGGTAATACCTTAGACAATTAAGCTATACCGGTAAACACCATTGATGCTGCATCTTGGACCATTTGTTTGTCATTCTGAATTTCAAATAGCAGAAAGCAAGAAAATACACCATCAGTCTATTGCACTTGTTAGCATAAGATACTTTTATAATATGGTGGGCTCTATATTTGCACACCTGTTGAAATACAGGCAGATTGTTAATCATTCCATCGAAGAAAGGTATCAAAGTTTCTGGCTTAGAGGATGCATAGAACCTGTAGAAAGCAACTGAGGCTTGTACCTTCCAAGAGAAAGTGAATAGAGCATTAAGCCGCGTTTGAACCAAATCTTTCAGCTATGACATTTTCAAACTCTAATTAATACTTGTGAGAAGGTACGGGAGAAAATATGTTATTGATATTGGATGATAAATACAATACAAGAGGTCCCTATTTATAACTATACACTACAAGGAGATATTACTCCTCTTCCAATGTGGGACAAGACTACACTATACATATCTGTAAACTAACACTCCCCCTCAAGCCAGTGCATACACATCATATGTACCGAGTACACATGTAACTAATACGAGAGCCAGTAAGAGACTTAGTGAAAATATCTGCTAGTTGATCATTCGACTTTACAAACTTTGTAACAATATCTCCTGAAAGTATTTTTTCTCTGACAAAGTGACAGTCAATCTCAATGTGTTTAGTCCTCTCATGGAACATCGGATTTGACGCAATATGAAGAGCAGCTTGGTTATCACACACTAGTTCCATCTTGCTGATTTCTCCGAACTTTAACTCCTTGAGCAACTACTTGACCCAAACTAACTCATATGTCGCCATAGCCATGGCCCGATATTTGGCTTCAGCGCTAGATCGAGCAACTACATTCTGCTTCTTGCTCTTCCACGAGACCAAATTACCTCCTACTAGAACACAATATCCATCTGTGTACTCAACAATCTGCTCATGGCCTCGATCCTCGAATAATAATCCTTTGCCTGCAGCTGACTTTATATATCGAAGAATGCGAACAACTTCATCCCAGTAACTATCACAAGGAGAATCCATAAACTGACTTACAACACTCACCGGAAAAGAAATGTCAGGTCTAGTCACTGTGAGGTAATTCAATTTGTCAACCAACCTCCTATATCTCGTAGGGTCTCTAAGAGACTCCCCCTGTCCAGGCAGAAGCTTAGCATTTGGATCCACAGGAGAGTCAATAGGTCTGCAACTCATCATTCCAGTCTCCTCAAGAATGTCTAAGGCATACTTCCGCTGTGAAATAACAATACCTGAGCTAGACTGAGCGACCTCAATACCTAGAAAATACTTCAATCTGCCCAGATCCTTGGTCTGGAAGTACTGAAAAAGATGTTGTTTCATATTAGTAATACCATCCTGATCATTACCAGTAATAACAATATCATCAACATAAACCACTAGATAAATACACAGATTAGGAGCAGAATGCCGATAAAACACAGAGTGATCAGCCTCACTACGAGTCATGCCGAACTCCTGAATAATTGTGCAAAACTTACCAAACCAAGCTCGAGGGGACTGTTTCAAATCATATAGTGACCTGCGCAATCTGCACACACAACCATTAAACTCCCCCTGAGCAACAAAACCAAGTGGTTGCTCCATATAAACTTCTTCCTCAAGATCACCGTGGAGAAAAGCATTCTTAATGTCTAACTGATAAAGAGGCCAATGACGTACAGCAGCCATGGACAAAAAGAGACGAACAGATGCTAGTTTAGCCACGGGAGAGAAAGTATCACTATAATCAAGCCCAAAAATCTAAGTATATCCTTTTGCAACAAGACGAGCCATAAGCCGATCAACCTGGCCATCCGGGCCGACTTTGACTGCATAAATCCAACTACAACCAACAGTAGACTTACCTGCAGGAAGAGGAACAAGCTCCCAAGTGCCACTCGCATGTAAAGTAGACATCTCGTCAATCATAGCATGTCGCCATCCTGGATGAGATAGTGCCTCACCTGTAGACTTAGGGATAGAAACAGTGGACAAAGAAGATATAAAGGCTTAATGAGGTGACGACAGACGATGATAACTTAAACCGACATAGTGGGAATTAGGATTAAGTGTGGATCGTACACCTTTGCGGAGTGCAATTGGTTGACTAAGAGGAGACAAGTTCGCAGTAGGTGCAGAATCTGATGCGGGGCGTGAATCACCTAGGCCTGATGTTGGATGTGGACGACAATGATAAGTCAAGAGTGGTGGAGCTGCAGAAGGTTGAACTGGATTATGTGAAGGAACTGGAGCTATAGGTGGTACAACCGGAGCTATAGGTGGTGGAGCTACAACTGGAGCTTTAGGTGGTGGAGCTGGAGTGACTAAATTTCCAAAAGATGAAACTGGTAGTACCTCAAAAATATCTAAGTGATGACCTGAACCTGTGAAGTATGATTGGGTTTCAAAGAAGGTAACATCAGCGGACATAAGGTACCGCTGGAGGTCAGGAGAGCAGCATCGATATCCCTTTTGTGTTCTCGAGAAACCCAGAAATACGCACTTAGGAGCACGAGGAGCTAACTTATCTGTTGCTGGAGTAAGGTTATGGACAAAACAAGTGCTTCCAAAGATACGAGGTGGAAGAGAGAATGGAACTTGGTTCTGGATAGCTGAAGATGGCATACGATTAATAAGATAGCAAGATGTAAGAACTGCATCCCCCCAAAAACGCAACGGGGCATGAGATTGTATGAGCAGGGTACGAGCAGTTTCAATAAGATGTCTATTCTTTCTTTCAGCTACCCCATTTTGTTGAGATGTGTACGGACAAGATGTTTGATGAATAACCCCATGAGATTTCATAAACTGATGAAATGGGGAAGACAAATACTCTCGGGCATTATCACTACGAAATGTGCGAATAGAAACCCTAAATTGATTTTGAATTTCAGCGTGGAAGGTCTGGAAAATAGAAAATAGCTCAGATCGATTTTTTATCAAAAATATTCAAGTGCACCGGGAATAATCATCAATGAAACTGACAAAGTCGCAGAATCCCAAGGTGGAACTGACCCGACTAGGACCCCAAACATCTGAATGGACTAAAGTAAAAGGTGACTCTGCTCGATTATCAAGACGTCGAGGGAAATGGGAGCGGGTATGCTTACCGAGCTGACATGACTCACACTCTAGAGCTGACAAGTGAGATAAACCAGATACCATTTTCGGAAGTTTTGACAAACTGGATGTCTCAACCGTTTATGTAATAAATCTGGTGAATCAGTAACATGACAAGTTGTAGAAGGAAGACAAGATGTGAGTCCATGTGATTTAGCAAGGATAAGGTAATAAAGTCCGTTTGATTCATGTCTGGTACCAATGATCCGCCCCGTACTGCGTTCCTGTATAAAAACATGGTCATCAAGAAATAAAACAACGCATTTAAGTGATTTGGCTAAGCGACTAACAGCTATGAGATTAAAAGAACTATTGGGAACATAAAGGACTGAATCTAAAGGTAAGAAAAGAAGTGGGCTTGCTTGACCTATTGCAGTTGCCATGGTTTGAGACCCATTGGCCATTGTGACTTAGTAGTGAAAAGAGATTTGTTACCAGAAATATGATCTGATGCATCTGAATCAATGACCCAAGACTCAGAGGATGAGGATTGGGAGAAACAAGTCACGCTATTACCTGTTTGAACAACAGAAGCTATCTCAGAAGATGTCTGCTTACATGCTTTATACTGAAGGAACTCAATATACTCTGCTAAAGAAACCATCCGACTATTCAAAGGATTGGTTCCCATGTCGCTACAATTTGTAGTAGTAGGGTTAACTTTATATAGTGAAAATAAGTAACTCCTGTGAGAAAACTGAAAAAACAGCTTGAAAAACACTGTTTACAGCAGGAAAACAGAACATTGTTCTGTGGCGGAAACACTGTTCACTCCGGAAACACTATAGCTCGCCGGAAAATTCCAAAGTTGTCGGAATTTGTCGTAACCAGGATGGATAGACTCGGAATTCCTTTGCGAGCAAGCTGTCCTGAAGAAATGTTTTCAAAAATTGGCCGGAAAGGTCACTGTTCATGCCGGAAAAATATAAAAATAGTTGGAATTTGATTTGAATTAGATGGGTAGGCTCGGAATTTTAAGGAGAGCACACTGTCCTGAAGAAGCTTCGCGAAAAAATGGCGGAAAGTGGCCGGAACCCTCGCCGGAAAAGTTGTTGTTGCCGGCGCGTAGAGGAGCGTGGCGGCTTTTCTGCCGGATAAAATTTCAGGGGTTGGTCATCGGAGGGTGATCTACCTCGTGGTGGTGTTGGTTTTAGCACAACACTGACAGAAAGTGATTTTCACTTAGACAAGTCTTAGGTCACCGGAAAAATTGCACGATGACTAAGTTCTTTCTTCCCGGTTAACGCTGGAATGACGCACAACGATCTTTTCTCACTAATGCTCTGATACCATGTGAGAAGGCACGGGATAAAATATGTTATTGATATTGGATGATAAATACAATACAAGAGGTCCCTATTTATAGCTATACACTACAAGGAGATATTACTCCTCTTCCAATGTGGGACAAAATTACACTATACATATCTGTAAACTAACAATACTAATCTTGGCATTTTCACACGTGTTGTTGGTTAACAGAAAAGATTATTACTACTTTCTAGTCTCTTATATCAAAGTTGTTCCACTTTCTTTTAACCAACAGCAAGATAGCCCTCAAGGTAAGCAAGATAAATTAATAAAATCAACTTTCCAGCAGCACCCTACTAAGCCTATAAGTTAGGTAACTAACAAGTATTAGTTTTTTCAAGATTCTGGAGGACAAGTTTCGGAAACATTAAACGCTTGTGATACTAGAACTCATGCCCTATCGAGCATGTTATCCCATTTTGAAATTGGTTTATTCTGCAGCAGCATTTCTCTCACGTTGCAGAAAAGCACAAATGACCGCTGACCACATATCAAGAACAAGTACAGTGCAAATACATATAACCATAAGATTTATCAAAGTATCCAGAAAATTACATCAAGACCACAAGATCTAAAGCATAACGCATTAGGACGAGTGGTCTGGTATAGAGCCAAACCTCATACATACAATTAAAGCAGGGGCATAGCTACCTTTAGTGAGGGAGTTCAATTGAATCCCCTTTGTTGGAAAATATTTGTGCGAAAAAGATAAAAACAAACTTTTGTATAAATATAAATTGTTGAGATAATAAGTTTCTACAAAAACCTCTACACTGAGACTGAAGAATGGAGTTGTCCGACAATAACTGAGCAAGTAAAGAACTTACTACAAAGCAGATTGATGAACAAGTTTTTGGGTGTTTGAAATCGTGTGCTATGGACAAGGCACCAGGACCTGATGGCTTTACAATGGGATTCTTTATTATGTGTCGGGAGGTGCTTAAACATGACATCATGGGGGTGTTTTACAATTTCCATTCCCATGGTTTATTTGAAAAGAATTTCAATGCAGCCTACATTGCCTTGATCCCCAAAGAATGGTGCAAAGGAATTGAGGGACTTGAGGCCTATAAGCCTAATAGGGAGCAATTACAAGATTATTGCAAAAGTCCTGACTGAGAGGCTGAAAAGGGTGATAGGAAAAATGATAGATTCTCAACAATGGCATTCATAAAAGGCAGGCAAATAATGGATGTCATACTAATAGCCAATGAAGCAGTAGACCCAAGACAAAAACAGAAGAAACCTGGTATCCTTTGCAAGCTAGATATTGAGAAAGCAATTGACCATGTGAATTGGAATTTCTTACTATGCATGCTACAACAAATGAGATTTGGAGTGTAATGGATTAAATGGATGAAAATCTACTGTCAAATTCTCAGTCTATTATTAATGGTTCTCCAGAAGGATTCTTTCCTACTCAAAGAGGTCTCAGGCAGGGTGATCCCTTGTCACCTTTTCTTTTTATAATAGCCATGGAAGGTTTGAACAACATGATCAAAACAGCCAAACTCAATGGGTGGATTAAAGGCTTTGAGGTAGCCATGAATGGACATAACAATCAGGAGATTACACATTTTCAATATGTTTATGACATCTTGATCTTCTGTGATGCAGAAGTGGAACAACTAAGAGCCCGTTTGGAGATAAAAAATAATTTACTTTTTTCGAAAAATATTAGTGTTTGGCCATAAAATTTCCAATTTTCACTTGAAGATGAATTTTGGAATTTTTCGAAAATTTGAAAAACTCCAAAAAGCTGTTTTTCAAAATTTACTCAAATCACTCACAAAACTTCAAAAACAACCCAAAATAATATTCATGTCCAAACACAACTCTAATTTTCAAATACCATTTTCACTTGAAATTTTTTTTTATTTTTTTTTGGAATTTTACAATTCTTATGTCCAAACGCCCACTAAGAGTCTTGAGGATTAAACTGGTTCTTTTTTAAGGTATTTCTGGGCTGCATATTAATTGGAGGAAGAGTTATCTCTTCCCGACTTTCCTGAGCCGAGGGTCTATTGGAAACAGCCTCTTTATCCTCACAAGGTAGGGGTAAGGTCTGCGTACACACTACCCTCCCAAGACCCCACGTTGTGGGATAATACTGGGTATGTTGTTGTTGTTGTTGTAGTCATCTCTTCCCGATCAATGAAGTAACAAACATGGAGGATTTGGCACTGATCTTGGGAAAAAAGTGGGGACTATGCCACTGGGGGCCAAGTCAATGTATTGGAGAAATTTGAGAAAAAGCTCTCAAGATAAATGTCAATATTTGTCAATGGGAGGAAGGCTCACTCTGATTAACTCGGTATTAGACTCACTGCCAACCTATATGATGTCCCTTTTTCCCATTCCTGTGGGAGTCGTTCAAAGGTTGGATAGCATAAGAAGGAATTTTTTGTGGCAAGGAAAAAAAGAAAAAAAGGCCTATCACCTGGTCAAGTGAAAAGAGGTAACTCTCAGCAAAGCTCAAGGTGGATTGGGAATTAGAAACTTGAACAATCACAGCAAAGCCCTCAAACTAAAGTGGTTATGAAGGTACTCTCAAGACCCTCAAAGTTTATAGATCAAGGTAATCAAAGCCAAATATGAAGTAGAGGACAACTGGATGACTAAACCAGTTAACACAGCCTATGGAGTTAGTCTTTGGAGGTCTATAAGGGTATTATGGCCAGCTCTTAAAAACCAAGTCTCTATTAAAGTGCTCAATGGTAGCAGGACATCATTCTGGAATGACAATTGGTTGGGGAATGGAGCTCTGAAGGATTTATTCTCTGACATATATGCTCTAGCTCATCACCAACAGAGATCTAATTAATACTCAGAAGAGACTTGAATGATTGGGAGATAAATAGAATGATTGAATTCTACAAACAACTAGACAACTTCACAGGAATTCAGAATGGAGATGACACATTGAGATGGCAGGGACATAGTAGTGAAAAATTCAGTGTCAATGCAGCCTACAAAACGATAAACCAACCAATACCTCAAGTCACCAACTAGCCATGAAAACATATTTGGAAGACCAAGAAACCATATAAGGTTGCATGTTTCTCACAGCTACTGGCAAAGGAAGTTGTGCTTACACATGAAAACTTAAATAAGAGGAAGTGGACTCTATGCTCAAAATGTTTTCTTTGTGAAAATGAAGTGGAAACAGTTGGTCATCTATTTTTGCACTGTAGGTTAACTGATCAGTTGCGGAAGATCGTCATTAATCTCAGAGGCATAGCTTGGACAATGCCTAGAAAGATTACTGAAGCTCTCTTTAGTTGGGAAGCAACTGGAGCTGGGGCAGATAACAAAAACAAATGGACGATGGTCCTTGCTTATATTTGGTGGACAATTTGGAAAGAAAGGAACTCTAGATATTTCGAGAACACGTTGCAAAAGATCAAACTTAACTGTATTAAGCTTTTTTGTTTTTGGTGCAATCAGATCTACCCAGAGGATACTATATCTATCTTAGACACATTAGGTTCCTGTTAGAAATGTAGACTGATTTACTCTTTTTGCACACTTGTATATTTGGTTTCAGTATAACCCATGTACTGTTTTGTGTTTAATACATACAATATGTTACTTCTCAAAAACAATTGTTGAATCCCCTTGACAGAATTAAAACTTAGTTTTGAAATTTAAACATTTTTCTATATCCCCTTGCCGCTGCACTAAAGATGTTATTTAAATTATGTCTTAAGCCCATGATTCTCGTCAGTCAAACATACTAGAGTAACAAAGTAAATTAATTAAATATTTTCACTGGTGGATAACAACAAAATCGCAAAAATCAAACAGGGAGTAAACCTATACAAAGTTAGAGATGTTCAACTGTATGGTATATGTAATGCCATTGTAAAAGTGCACTAGCTAGAATTTTTGCCGATTGTTCGCAAAATTGTTCCCTGTATGAATGATAATTGAAATTGCATTTGGGAAATTGCAGCATCAGTAAAGAGTTCATATCAGCATAGGACAAAACCTGTATTATTGGATTTTGAAAATCAGCCATAGCTGCAGCTAATGCAGGTAATACTTGATCATGGAATTGTTCTTGCAACTGTGGACAGAAGAAGGTCGAAAACAAGGCAATTGCCCTAATAGCGGCCCATCTTACTCGAGGGTGAGGATCTTGGAAACAATCCAGAACCATGTTCAGGAAATAATTCAGAACCAGTTCCTCCATACTCGTAAGCATCACCTATAATAGCAAAAAGGACACGGGTTAAAACTTCAACCTAGCTAACCACCAGGGGGGGAGTGAGAGAGAGAGAGAGAGAAAACCAGAAAAGATAACCTCGGCCAATAAAACACATTTGGATTGAGAATAGGGGCATGTGGGGCAGAGTATCTTTGTATACAAATTTTAGTAGCTGGTTCGCCAGCAAAAGCACCTCTTAAATGCTACCATTCCGTCCCAGAATTTAGGAGACGAAGGACTTAGAAAATTTCAGTATAAATTAGATTGAGTTTCTTAATTCTTTTGACATAAAAGTTATATTCTTAGAAATTAGACAAAATTTTCTGTAAAATAATATCTTCTAATTAAAAATATTTATAAATCATAGCTTGAGGGAAACAAAATAAAAAATATAGACTCCTAAAGACTACAGAGGACATGTCAAAATAGTATGCATAAAGATCAAACTAACACCATAGGAACAAATAAACAACTAAGAATGGAGTAATATAGATTCTATCATTTGTACCTTCGGGCAACATTCAGAAATAACAGCAAGTGCAAGAAGTGTTGCATGGCGTTTCTCCCAGTCAGGGGCAGCCAAGCAAGCAGAGAGCTGCTCTTTAGCAACAGGAGCAATAGTCTTAGCACCTAATGCACGAGACAAGCGATCAAAATAGCAGATCCCAACCATAATGTTACCATATTCCCTAAATGCAACCTTGTGGATATTGTTCCAAGGTGGTTCGTCCTCAACATCTTGTAACAACTTCAATAACATAGCAAAACAGTTGCTAGTAAATAATGGTAATTTCTTCATCATGCCGGGAGCTTCCTTTTTCGCCTCAACTAAAGTTATCAGGAACTTAATCGCCAAGTGCCTCGTCTCCTTTTCCAAACTCACATTCTCTGCTATCTCGAACATGGTAGCCACCACTTCTACTAGTTGCATCCTTAAGAACCTAGGTTCATTCTCAGCAAACTCAACAAAATGTTCCAGCGCTTCCCTGGCAGTAACCTCCTCACCTTTGCTCAATGCTTCTGTCAAGGTCCCCAACAAAGCTGGCAACAAACCCTGATACCAGTCTTTATCATTTGAACTAGAGAGGCACTGAATGATGTCGATCGCTGCCCTCAGTGCCGCCATCCTCAATCTCATATCACTGCAACCATTCAGTGCACCTAGTAACATATCCTTGATCCAAGGGGCTGATGATAAATCATCTCCTTGTTTGGCGCACTGGGAAACTAATGACAAAGTAAACTCTACTACCTTGATATAACTGGAGTTGTCATAATATTGGCCGAACAAGCTACATATTTCAGACTCCTTGTTATCTTGGAGGCTTACACAAAGCGTAATGTAAAGGGTCTGCATAATGGATTTTGATTCTTCAATCTTGATACGGTTCAGAAGGATACATTGCACACCGGACCGAGTCGATAGACTTAGATTGCGCCAACCATATCCATCATCCCCAACAAACAAATTTTGGAGGACGATAGCACACGTAGCGCGTGAATCATCAGTGATATGGGGAGAGTCTAGAAGGTTAGCAAGCTTAACAGCAAGCAAGTTCGAATCCTCCTGCTTGATCATGTCCAACATTGACTCAGCCTCAGAGGAGCTCGCCATGAGATCCGAGATAAAGGTTTCAAAAGGAACACTAGAGTCAGGCCCAAGAATCGCCTTCATCTGGGCCTTCTGGAACTGAGTCAACTCGCTAATATTCATTACTGTACTGAGAGAGTGGACTATGGAGCTTGTGAGAATGGCGTTTCTGTGACATTAACAGCAGACAAAACTGAATTATACTTCCAGAGGAGGATCTCTCCAGTTCCTCCAGTTGGTCATTGAATATTGTTAACAGTAGCTTTTAACTAGGTGCTCTGAGAGAGAAATTAATTCCTGATTCTCTAAATTCACTCTAAAAAACAAAAATAACAAACTTGAAGCATGAATCTCTTACATATAAACAAACAAAGGATAATTTCATAAAAAGAAAGAGAATGATCTCAGATAGAAGGTTTCAATAATGAATAGAAAAAGTAAGAAGCAAATAAAAAATTAGTGAATTTCATCAGAAACCCCAAGTTTGCATTCACCATTTTTATTTTCTTCTTCCCAATGCCAAGTTCGAGTGCTTGATTTTGCGAATAAATGTAGGTGTGGAAATTTCAAATTGTATTACAATTCTTGATTTTCCATTTTGTTATTCATACATTTGCAATGTAATGAAATGACAAGCCCTTACAGCTGTGGAGAAATCCCAAGTTGAGAATTTTAATATTTCTCTTTGACTTGGCCTTACTCTTTGGAGCCAAGAAAACAAAAAGGCAGAGCTTCAAAATAGTTGACTCTTGTCTTCTCTTCGTCTCAGGTGCATTCACCTGGCATCTGGCAGCCGAAAGAACAAGTGAAGAGAGAGGATTTTGAGAGGGGAAAGAGACGAGCTAAAAATATTTTTTGAAAATTAAAGTGTTAAGTTTCTACATGTATTTTATTGGGAAAAAAAGTTAAAAGTTTTGTTGGTGTGAGAAAACAAATTACCCAAAATTACTCTAACCTCTCTTGGTCATAGATTTTGCCAAATATTTTACAAAATATATTTGTCAAAACCTGTATTTTCTTCATATCTTGACAGATTTTGAAAATAAAATTTTTAAATCTCAAAACTAGCTCTACACCTCTTTTTGGCCCAAAAATATTACTGTTAAATTTTTTAATAATTTTAAAAATTACCCTAAACTTTTATATTTTATAAAAAAAAAGTCCACCATCTATGCACCCAACTAATCCACCAGCCAGTTACAGTAGCATTTTTGTGGGACCGATGAATCTTGTAATATTATTGTAATTTGACGAATTGTAGTAGCTAGTAATTGTGTTATTAGTAGTTAAAATTAAAATATTATGTTATGGTTTTAGGATAGTATATTATGTAGTTTATTATAAAAATGATAATTTTGTGCCAAACTTATCAATGTTGAGGACTATGGTTTGTGATAATGATAATGAATGGCATCGATGAAGGTTATGCATATACAGGATTAACAAGTTTATTTGTTTGGTATTGTTGGGTATTTTTGATAGTTTTTAGAACTTATGCGTATAAGTTACCTTTCATGTTTTTCAAAAAAAAAAAAGTGAAATATATTTTGAAAACTATGTCCAAACAAATTTTCATCTTCAAATCAAAATTCACCCAAATCAGATTTTTTAAAACAAATTTGGAAATGTATAGTCAAACGCTTTGGTAACTTGAAGGTTTTTGAAATTTTTCCCCAAAATATGATCATATTTCATAAACAAATATTGTTTTCAAAATTTTTTTGAAAAAATGAAGTCAAAATCTATGACCAAACGGGAACAAAACTACCGGAGAAATTTATCCAAAAGTAAAGCCCAACAGAACATATTGTACCTAACTAATCCCATGTTTACAGACAACGTTTACATTCGGTGTGTGTATATATATATATATATATAAAATATTTTTTTAAATGCCAAAAGTACTTTTTAAAAGTTTTAAAACATGTTCGGTCAATCTTCTAAGAAGCAATTATTATTATTTTTTAATTAAAAAGTACTTTTTAAAAAATTTGAGATGTTTGACCAAAATAAAAAAGTGCTTTTGATTAACAACACAAGTAATATTTTTATTTTTGGTAAACTATAAATTTTAGCTTCTTTCAAGAAACAGAATCAGAAAATTAAATTATTTAAGACTCCATAAAAGTACGAAAGATAAACACGAGAATAATATCACACTTCGACCTTGTCCCCATAAAAGTGTAATAAACAAGCTTTTAAAAGTTTTGAATGTATAATATTTTTTTTCGGTATTTAACATGTGCGTAAGAGAAATTTTGGGACAAGATCGATGCCCGTGGACAATCAAAGTATGACTAATTGTCGCGTGTGAACAAACGTAGTTATGAATATAGTACTATTATTCTAAGTAATGACCGAACAATAATTCAGCGACAAACAATATCTAAAGATGTTAGTTTTGTTTGTCTTCTACTAATAACTGTTTATTTTAATATCCATTTCCTTATTGACTTTATTTCCATTCAAAATATTAAAAGATATATAGTTCACAATATATTTTTGAAAAAAAAAAACAATAAAATATGCATCTTCAAGGAAACATAGCATTAAATATCACTCGATCGAATAGTATTTAGGTAATTTTATGCCAAAAGAGAGAGGGGAAACCCCTATATTGAAATCCAATATGCACTGTGGAAGAAAACATGGAGCTGTGAGTATGGGATTTCTAGAAAAGCGAATGTTGAATCATTGTTCCCACCATACATACGAAAAGGTGAATATTATATCATTTTCATTCTCTTTAATTATTTGATAATTCGAATAGCAGAAGTGCTATTTAGTACTTAGTAGAAGCCTGAGAGACTCCTACGATGAGAAGTAGGTCCCTTATTTTTGTCAGGAAGAGTCTCAGCCTTTGTTATCTCTCCGTAAAGTCATTCTACTTAGCTCCCTTATTTTTGGTAGGAAGAGTCCCAGCCTTTGTTATCCCTCCGTAAAGTCATTCTACTTAGCGACTGGCGGGATGCGTAAATTTATTGATCAAAATGAATCTCGAGAGTGGATGGTTGTATATCGCCATCTTCCTATCCCGGAGGCTCTCCGGGTGGGGAGGGGCTTGCTATCGTAATATTTTCTCTTGGTGTATGTGAAAAAGAGTGACATACTCTTTTTTATTCGGCCATAGGTTGGTCCAAAGAACGAAAGTCGGCTTCCAACATTAAGTCCGTTGTTCCTCATTAATTCAGTGATACAGCGGTCAGCCGTTAACCGATTGATAGTAGGTTCGAATCCTTCTCGGGAGATTTTCCTAGTTATCGCTTTTAAGCACAAAACTTCAATGCTTAAATACTAGCCTTTGAAAAAATGACTTTTTGAATCACTTAAATTATTAGTTTTCGACTTTACGTATGGAAAGGGAAAACAGTGAGTAAAACAATCTTTGTAAAACTAGGGATGATTAATTATGATTTACCCTTAAAACAATAGGTGTACTAATTATATAAGCACACGTATTAAATTATGTGTAAAAATATACCACTTAAAATCCTAGTAGTGACTTATTTGGATAAAACTTGAGCTTTTCTTAAAATAAATACTATGCATGCATTGTTCCTTGGTATCTTGCGTATTAATGTCCATTTCTTTCTCGTATTACAGTCATCTCTCTCTATAATAGCATTCATATATAACAACACTTCTCTATAAAAGCCAAGCTTTTTCGGAACCAATTTTTATATTATGTTATAATATATGTTCTCTATAACAACACTTCGCTATAACATCAAAAACTATTCGGACCAAACGAGACTGTTATAGAGATGTTTGACCGTAATTAACCCTATCATTCATACAATAAAAATGCATCCATCTAAAACAAGCCTGGAAGAAGAAGATAGAAATTAAACAAACAAAATTTAACATAATCATAACTGAAACAAATGATATTAAATGAAAACAAATTCTGCATAAAAGACATTGAGAAAAGGTCCAATCTTTAGATTACTAATCTATAATCAATCGACCAACTTGTTAAGGAAAACAAAGAAAAAAAATACCTCTTCTAAATTCAGTAACTAATACTATTATTCTCATACTCTGACTAACTCATGGTTGCATTAAGTGGATTAAATTTTCTTCAATCTACCACACACATTTGACAAACAGTATAATAATCTGCATTCAAGAAACTACACCTGTCACATGCCCACATGCTTGAATCATCAACAGTAATGTTACTCATTGGTATTTCCCTTTTTCTCTTGTATTCTTTTGAATTCACATCTTTGAGCCCATTTTCTAAGGCAGTAACCAACTTCTCAAAGTAATTTCCGGTAACCTTAGTCAGACCAATAAGTTTCGAACGAAAACGTTCATAATTCTTGTAAGATCCTTGCTCTGTATAATCCAATTTCTTGGTAGATCCGAGATGATCCAATAATTCTTGCTCTGCACAATGATGAAGTCGCTCTAAATCTGCCCCTGCCTCCCCTTGTAAGTACTCGAAAAATTGTGTTTTCACCTTGTCCTCTTCTGGTAAATAAAATCCATAGGCATAAGACCATTTCAAGACTCTTCTACATTCAACAATTTGTTGCCAAGCTTGTATAATGAATTCCAATTCAGTCTCAGGTAAAGAGTGTAATTCACTTAGCTTTTTCACTCCTTCGTTTCTCATCTCATTTAAATCCTTTAAAGCCTGTTGTTTTGACTTCTCATTTGACACCCATCTCTCATAGTAATGTGTGTACCTTAGAATATTTTTCTTGGCTTCTTTTACCTCTTTGTTTTCCTCAAAACCATTACATCCACCAATACAACTATCCCATTTTGCCAAACAAAGCCAACAAAATTGGTAATAACACACACAAGTCATATGCATACATCCCTTATTTTTCTCAATGGATTTATTACACTGGGGACATTTCTTAGTGAAAGCTAAAATCCACTTCGTATTCGCAGCTTCTTCAAAATTCCTATTTTTCCATTTTTCTATAGTGTTGCAATCAATCGGGCGATGAATCTCGTCCAAGCAATTCCAGCAAAAATCATTCGAACAATCGCAAATCACATCATAATTTTCACTCCCAATTTCAAATTCCACCGCATATTCACATCCAGGGGCAGGACACCACTTAATCTTCCTATTTTCTTCAACATAAGATCTAAACATATAATCATAATACTTCAATTTATCTTTATCAGATGCCAACTTAACAATCATACTTTCACCTACCATCATATTACAAGATGGATTTGGACAACGTAAAACAAGACATTTAGGACCATCATTAATTGACGTGCTAATGTAACATTCCCAACATCCCTTACAAAAAGGATGTTGTTTACAAGCAGCAAAAGCAATCTTATCAACAGTATATTCCTCAAAACAGATACCACAATTCACAAGATTAGAATCCAAAGACGTAGTTTCTTCTTTCTCCAATAACATACCTATAGCCTTACTAACCTCGAGTTTATTAGCGAACCATTCTTCGTTAGCTTTAGTCATGTTCCAATTATAATGGCGAAGAAGAGCCAAAGCGACGTCTCTTTTGACCGAAAGAATCGTTGTAGTTTTCGATATATCGTCTTTGATCAGTTGATGAATATCAGTGTCCTTCAAAATTGTGTAATCTTTCTGATTATGTGAGTTGATAATTGGTTCATCACTGAAAAAATCTTCCTCTTCTGGCTCCGGCTCAGAATCCATATCATAAATATCATAATCAGAATCCATTAGCAAAATTTTGATATGCTGAAACTAGAAAGATATTACTAATAAACCCTAGAGAAGTTGTAGGGCTTTTGGAGGAAAAGAAGGCTTGTAGGGTACGTATATGTTTATGCTTTAATAAGGTAATTTAAGAGATAAATATGTGCTTGAAGCCCAATAGGAGACAACCTAAACCAGAAAAATATATACTAGTACTATATTAAAAAGGCCAATATTTATGTTTTATTCCCTTTTTTAAAACCTTTGCACAACCTAAACCATAAAAATACGGCAATTCCACCGTCTATATTTTGTCCACTTTATTAAAAACTTTGCAAATCATAAGTTCATAACCTCCTCTTTATCATATGGTCTGACAAATATAGTAATGTGAATAGGATATCTTACAATGACCTGATACGAATCTTAACATATAATTAAAGGTTTCACCTTCTCAAAAGGAGGTTTAATTTTGGCATGCCTTCACAAAACTTTGATATAGTTAACGTGGCTTTTCTCAGCATTGAAAGCTCGTCAGTTTTGTTCAGAGCCCCCACGCTCAAGAGCATAATCACGACCTATAACGGTGTATATGCTAAAATTGGTTTTTATTAAATGTTTGAATGATTACATGACTCGTGAAATTGGAGACAGACGGAAGATGAAGTGAATGGAAATCAAGACCGAGGACGACAACCTCAGTTGACACCGGGTAGCTCCCGAAGAGAACATAACGAAGGCAAACGAATGTTTGTCACCGGATGACACTTAATGAACAATATTCCTCAGTATTAAATATGCAGCTGTTGCAGAGAATTTTGGCATTCATGGCATGCCATTACACATTCATCAACGGGCCCCATTATTGTCATTTAAGAGGGGCTTGATCCTAAGACCTTGTTCCCTACGTCTATAGCTATAAGCAGAGAATTCAACAACCATTGTAACACAGGAAATTTCTGGAAAAACGTATGCTACATTTTACTATCAAGCTAAATAATATAATCTTATTTCTTGTCTAATACTATTCTTATTGTTGTTTTCGGAAGCCTTGCTCCCGGAACCAGGCTTGCTATTTCTTTCGATTTCAACGCTAAGTCTTACTTTTCATTTAATTTATTTATTATTTTGGGATCAAATCGGTTCGTTTGTCTATAAACCACGTAATAAATTTAAATATACCGTTTTACGGGTAAACAAATCCTCAAGCTTTTGAGAAAATCGTTGTCTAAACAAAATTGTTTGCTTCTCAAGTCGTAATATCGTGTGATAATATAAAATAAAGAGTTGGGGAAACCATTAGCGATTCTGGCAATTACTAAAGATATGTTGCGCCTAGCAAAAACCGTTTTGATGATTAACAAACGAAATGTGAGTAGGATTCTAAACTGCATTGAACACCAGCTCAGAAGCTCTTGATTATCATGTCTTTAAAAATGTTATTATCATCTGGATAGGAAAGAGGTATACCATTCTTTTGATATTATCATAAGAAGGAATTTTATTTCTTGATCAATTTCCATCCCAAAAAGGATATTTTGAAAGGTATTGCCATATCCCACAAATAATTATTGACAAAAGTAAATAATTATTGTAAATAAAAAGTAAATAATCCTTCTAAGTAAACAAATCTATCTATTGTATTGTTAAATGAAAATGGCGTTTTCTCTTATGGTTTTCTTTCAGTTTCAGTAGTATCTAGTTTGGTAGTTTACTCTGGTTGGTCAATATATACGGTCAAATCCGAGTTTGACTTTCGTGTAATTAATCGAGAATGGAACGTGATAAACCGAGGGTCATCATTGTAACATCGAGATAAGAAGTAAAGCTAGGTTATCGAGCTCAAGATTCAGGGACCGATCAATATCGAGTACGAGTCAATATCGAGCTCGAGTCAATATCAAGCTATGATATGAAGTAGTGTTATCGAGCTCAAGAGCCCGAGCTCGAGTCAATATCGAGATCCGGAGATCGACCAATACCAAGACCGACCAAGACCGACTAAGATCGAGCTAAGAGACAAAGAGCCGTTGTAGTCGCACTAAGGGAGAGAATCTCGGCGGGAATTAAGGAAAAACTAATTAACTAATCTATCATGGGATTCCCACTATATATTTTTTTTTATATCCAAAGTAGGATTCTTCTACTCTATTAAGAGAGGGTATCATTTCTGTAGAGGGACATGGAACATCCAGAGAAGCATACATTGATATATTCTCATATTCAGAAATTATTGAGATTTACATACAATAGTTGTAATAATCCAACCGGTCATTTTAACTTTTAAAACCCCGTTCCCTAAAATAAAACTCCCCTAACATGCTTTTATTAATTTATGACTTGCGGGGATTGTTAGTTCGGAATTTGGAAGCGTTTTGGTTAAAATCGGAACACTTGGTTCCTTAAGTTAGCTTTAAATGGACAAGTTTGACTTCGGTCAATATTTTGAGAAAACGACCCCGAAATCGGGATTTAACGATTCCAATAGGTTTGTATGATGATTTCAAACTTGGGCGTATATTCGAATCAGGTTTTGGATAACCCGAGAGCGTTTTGACGCTTATTAGTGAAAATCAACTATTTGAAGGTTTAAAGTTCTTTAAATTTGGTTTGGAGTAGGTTTTTGAGGAATTGAAGTCCGTTTGGAATTCTGAGTTTGGGAATAGTTCCGTATAGTGATTTAAGACTTGCACGCAAAATTTCATGTCATTCCGGGTAGTTTAAGTACGTTTCGGCGTATTGGAAGTAAATTGAAGAACTTGAAGTTCTTAAGTTTGATTCAATTTGGTTTGGGGTGTGATTCTTAGATTTGATGTTGTTTTACACGTTCCGTGAGTTCGAGCGAGTCCGTTTTATAATTTCAAACTTGTTAGTATGTTCGGACGGGGCTCCGGGGGGCCCGAGTGTTAACCGGACGAGGCTCGGATCAATTTTGGAATTTTGAAGAAGAGTTGAAGCTTCCAGTTTCTGGTATGATCGCACATGCGCATGGTCAGCCGCAGGTGCGAGCTCGCAGGTGCGAGCCACCATCTGCAGGTGCGAAGGGGAGGAACTGCCCGGCCATCGCAGATGCGAAGAATTGAGCGCAGAAGCGGATGCGCAGGTGCGGTCCTTTGGGCGTAGGTGCGGAGCTAGTCCAAGAGGAAAAATCTCGCACTTGCGAGGCTTTTCCGCAGGTGCGAACACCTTCCGCAGGTGCGAAAAATCTGTCTGGGCGGAACCTTAAAACGGACGAAGCTCAGACCATTTTTTGTTCGTTTTCTTCCATGTTTGGGCGATTTCAGAGCTTTTTGAGAGGAGATTTCAACTAGCAATTTGGAGGTATGTTAATTCTACACCCCTTGAGTTAAATACATAAATTATAAGTAGATTATAACTAGTAAATCTTAGAAATCAAAGGTTTAGGTGAAAAACCTAAATTCTTATAAAAATGAGATTTTAACCACGAAAATAGTTATGGAATTGGGTTGAAATTATATATTTGAGTTCTTGAGATTATGGGTAACGTTTTATCCGAAAATTTTCAGAATCCAGGCACGTGGTCCCGGGGTAAATTTTAGAAATTTTATCATTTTGGATAGGATAATTTATTAATAGATGAATTTCAAATTATTTAACATATATTAATTATTTAATATAACTTTTGGATAGTTTCGGATTTTTCGGCATTGAATCGAGAATTTTACGCGATGCAAGAATCGAAAAGTGGACTTTGAGACGAGGTAAGTCTCTTGTCTAATTTTGTGAGGGGGAAATTACCCCATAGGGATTAAATTGAATAATTGTTGCTAATTGTAGGGGCTACGTACGCACGAGATGAAGAGAGTCCGTGCGTAGCTACTATAAATGCTAAAGTTCGGGTAGTTTAGGACTCAAAGCATGAATTACTTGTGTAAATTATATTCCTTGATTAATTAATATTAATTGATATATATGAATATATTGTGAATTGTTAGATAAAGATATTAAAGGATGAAAATCTCATATGCTTGATTTTCTGTTTAAATCAATTAATTGTTAAAAGAAATTGTTCTTCCTCCCGAATTTATCTTATGATAAATATACTCTCCTTCCGAAGGTACATAAGAAAATGTCATCCTTTCTTGTGGAGCGTGCTGAACGCCTCGGCAGGATAGATGCATCTATGGATCACGCCGCACGTCCCTCGGCAGTGTACACGACACTCTGGATCGGGCCGTACGTCCTCGGCAGAAATCGTGCTTAATAATAATAATTATTATACGATACTTTAATAATTTATTTCAGCTTGCGAAGCTAATTGATAAATTGAAAAATCCTTGGAATTTAATGAATTATTATTCTTGCTTGTTAAAGAATTAATTGTTATTCCTGTAAATAATATTTAATTGCTAAATTAGAAATTATCTGAATTGAAGGAATTTAATTAATATATTGAGAATTGTTGCATTTGAAGAAATTTGATTATTTCCGCTGATTAAATAAATTATTTTAAATTCTATAAATCATGCTGATTTAAATATCATAGTTGTATTTCAATTATTATTTTTGATCCATAGTGAGTGTCAAAGTCAGCCATCTCGTCTCTACCACTTCGAGATTAGGCTTGATATTTACTGGGTATACGTTGTTTACATATTCATACTACACTTGCTGCACTCTTTGTGCAGGAACTGAGGCAAGTACTAGTGGGGGACCTATCGTCTTACACCCACGTTATCCAGGGGCATAATGGTGAGCTGTTTCTCTGATTCGCTCTGCAGCTACTAGTGTCTCTCTTTGTATTTTCATTTTGTCTATTTTTATTTCAGACATCATTTGAGGTTTTGTATAATCTACTAGATGCTCATACACTTGTGACACCAGGTCTTGGCACACACATTGGTAGAGTTTGGGTTTTATTATATTTTCTTGGTTTTAAATTTTATCAATGTATGCTTAATTTATTAGTTGGCTTGCCTAGATGTAGTGTTGGGCGCCATCACGACTTATAGGTAAAATTGGGTCGTGATAACATGGTATCAGAGCACTAGGTTCATGTAGGTCTCACAAGTTATGAGTAGGCCTAATAGAGTCTTGCGGATCGGTATAGAGACGTCTGTACTTATCTTCGAGAGGCTATAGGGTGTTAGGAAATTTCCTTTCTTCATATTCCATCGTGCAATTGATGTAGTTCTAAATATCCTTCTCTTATTCTCTCACAGATGGTGAGAACGCGCTCGAATGAAGTTCCGGACCAGGGAAGAGCTACTCCCCCAGTTGCTAGAGGCCGAGGCCGAGGGAGGGCTCCAACCCATGGTAAAGGGAGAGGATGTCCCGGGACTATTCCAGTTATGCCGCCAGTGGGTCCAACAGAGAATCCCATTATTGAGGAGCAGGGTGAGGTACCTGTGGCAGAGCCGGTAGATTTCACATCTGCACCGGGATATCAGGATGTCATGGGTCGTATGTTGCGGTTCATGGACAATATGACTCATGCCAGTTTATTTTCGGCAGACCCAGCGACATCTCAGGCGGGCGGGGAAGCACAGACCCCTACCGCGGAGGCTCATGGACCGTAACTGCTGTATATCAGACCCAGGGTGCACTACCCGTGGGTGGAGCCTAGCAGTGGCAGCAGCTACACCTGAGCCCAGGCCAGCTGTAGCCGCCGATCCTCAGAAACTATTGGAAAGATGGACTAGACTACATCCTCCTGTCTTTGGGGGTGAGCGACATGAGGATCCACAAGATTTCATTGATCGTTGCAAGGATAGACTATACAACATGAGGATATTTGAGTCTCATGGGGTAGACTTTGCTACTTTCAGCTAGAGGGCAGAGCCCGTAGATGGTGGCAGTCTTATGTTCTTGGAAGACCAACAGATTCTCCTCCCATGACTTGGGACAGGTTCACCCGTATCTTCTTGGACAGGTATATTACACCCTCCCAGAGGGAAGAGTTGCGGTTTCAGTTTGAGCAGCTCCAGCAGGGTCAGATATCAATGACTGATTATGAGGCGAGATTTTATGAATTATCTCGCCATGAACTTATGATACTCCCTACTAAGGTGGAGAGAGTGCGAAGGTTTGTAGCCGGTTTACATACTGGTATTCAGGCTACTATGGATCGAGAGGTTGAGATGGGTACTTCTTATGAGCGAGTTATGGAGATAGCCCGGAGGATTGAGGGTGTGCGTTAGTGGAGCCGAGAGAAGATTATGAGAGATAAGCGGTTCAGGTACACTGGAGAGTTTAGAGGTGCTCCGTCTGGGGGCAGAGGTCAGTTCATGATGGGGCAGTCCAGCAGACCCCCATATCTAGCACCACCACCCCCTCGAGGTGCTCCAGTGTGACCTTATCTCAGTGTTATACCAGAGAGTTCCTATCGCCCACCAGCTATTCAGGGTCCTCCCAGTGGGTATTCAGTTCCCCAGGGCCAGACACTTAGTCAGCAGCCCATCGCACTGAAGATTTGTTATGAGTGCGGGGATCCCAGTCACATGCAGAGGTTTTTCCCCAGGCTTTGGGGTAGACCAGTATAGCAGGGTCAGCAACCTATGCTTACCGGACCAGTGGCTCCACTAGTAGTCCAACCACCAAGAGGTGGAGGACAGATGGGTAGGGGCCGTTCTAGAGGTGGAGGTTATCCAGGCGGAGGCCAATCAGTTAGCGCTCCAGCTCGATTCTATGCTTTTCTGGCTAGACCAGATGTAGAGGCCTCAAATGTTATGATTACAGGTATTATTTCTGTTTGCGGCAAAGATGCCTCAATATTATTTGATCCAGGATCCACATATTCATATGTGTCATCTCTATTTGCTCCATTCCTGGGTGTTTCTCGTGAGTCCTTGAGTACTCATGTTTATGTGTCCACTCCTGTAGGCGATTCTATTATTGTGAACCATATATACTGGTCTTGTATTATTACATTTAGTGGTTATGAAACTAGAGCAGATCTTTTATTGCTCGAGATGACCGATTTTGAAATTATTCTGGGTATGGACTGGTTATCTCCATATCATGCTATTCTAGATTGTCATGCCAAAACTGTTACCTTGGCTATTCCATCTTTGCCTAGGCTGGAGTGGAAGGGTTCGTCGGTTAGTTCATTTAATCGGGTTATTTCTTTTATAAAGGCTCAACACATGGTTGAGAAGGGTTGATTGGCTTATCTAGCGTATGTTCGGGATACTACTGCAGAGACTCCGGCTATTGATTCAGTGCTTGTAGTTCGGGAGTTCTCCGATGTATTTCCTTCAGATCTTCCAGGTATGCCACCTGATCGGGATATTGATTTCTGTATTGACTTGGCACCAGATACTCAGCCTATATCTATCCCACTGTATCGCATGGCTCCAAAAGAATTGAAAGAACAACTTGAAGAGTTACTAGCCAAAGGGTTCGTCAGACCAAGTGTATCGCCTTGGGGTGCACCAATAGTATTTGTGAAAAAAAGGATGGAACAATGCGGATGTGTATTGATTATCGCCAATTGAACAAAGTCACTATTAAGAACAAGTACCCGTTGCCGCATATTGATGATCTATTTGACCAGTTGCAGGGTGCTAGGGTGTTCTCTAAGAATGACTTGAGGTCGGGGTATCATCAGTTGAAGATTCGAGATTCGGATGTTCCGAAAACTGCTTTCTATACTAGATATGGTCATTATGAGTTTCTGGTAATGTCTTTCGGTTTAACTAATGCCCCGACAACGTTTATGGATCTGATGAACAGGGTATTCAGGCCATATATTTATTCGTTTTTCATTGTCTTCATTGATGACATTTTGATCTACTCGCGCAGTAAGGAGGAACATGAGCAGCATATGAGAGTAGTGCTTCAGACATTGCGGGAACAAAAGCTATATGCTAAGTTCTCTAAATGTGAGTTCTGGCTTGAGTCTGTAGCATTTTTGGGACATATTGTATCGGGTGATGGTATTAAAGTTGATCCCAAAAAGATTGAGGCACTTCAGAATTGGCATCGTCCCACTTCGGCGACTGAGATTAGGAGTTTTCTGGGTTTAGCAGGTTATTATCGTCGGTTTGTGGAAGGTTTTTTATATATTACAGCACCTTTGACCAAATTAACCCAGAATGGTGTTCAGTTCCGATGGTCTGATGATTGTGAGGCAAGCTTTTAGAAGCTCAAGACAGCATTGACTACAGCACCAGTGTTAGTGTTACCTTCCGGTTCAGGAATGTATACAGTGTATTGCGACGCTTCACGTGTTAGTTTGGGTTGTGTATTAATGTAGGAAGGGCGAGTTATTGCATATGCTTCACGTCAGTTGAAGCCCCACGAGCAGAATTATCCGTATGATTTGGAGTTAGCTGTGATTGTTCACGCCCTTAAGATTTGGGGGCATTATCTTTATGGGGTGTCCTGTGAAGTTTATACTGATCATCACAATTAGTAGCATTTGTTCAAGCAGAGGGACCTAAATTTGAGGCAGCGCAGATGGCTGGAATTACTATAAGATTATGATATTACTATCCTATATCATCAAGGTAAAGCAAATGTAGTTGCAGATGCCTTGAGTAGAAAGGCGGAAAGTATGGGTAGTTTGGCTTTCATTTCAGCAGAAGAGAGGCCATTGGCTTTGGATATCCGATCCTTGGCCAACAGACTTGTGCGGCTAGATATTTTAGAGCTCATCCGAGTTCTTGCATGTGTCGTAGCTCAGTCTTCACTATTTGAGCAGATCAAGGCTCGCCAGTATGATGACCCACACTTAATGGTTCTTCGAGAAACGGTACTACGAGGTAGTGCCAAGGAAGTTACTATTGGTGTGGATGGTGTTCTGTGACTCCAGAATCGTCTGTGTGTTCCTAATGTGGATGAACTGAGGAAAAAGATCCTGGAGGAGGCACACAGTTCTCGGTATTCTATTTATCCAGGTGCTACGAAGATGTATCGTGACTTGAGGCAGCATTATTGGTGGCGACGAATGAAAAAGGACATAATTGAGTATGTAGCTAGTAGTCTAAATTTCCATCAAGTTAAATATGAGCACCAGAGGCCAGGTGGCCTACTTCAGCAGATGATTATACCAGAGTAGAAATGGGAACGAATTACTATGGACTTTGTAGTTGGGTTGCCGCGGACCTTGCGAAAGTTTGATACAGTTTGGGTCATTGTTGACAGGTTGACCAAGTCAACAAATGTTATTCCTGTTGTGACTACGTATACTACAGAGAGATTGGCCCAAATTTATATTCAGGAGATAGTTCGGTTGCACGGTGTGCCAACTTCCATCATATCAGATAGAGGCCCTTAGTTTACTTCACATTTCTGGAGAGCAGTACAGAGTGAATTAGGGACCCTTGTAGAGCTCAGCACAACCTTTCATCCGCAGACCGACGGGCAGTCAGAGCGGACAGTTCAGATTTTGGAGGATATGCTCAGGGCATGTGTGATTGACTTTGGAGGTTAGTGGGATCGTTTCCTGCCTTTGACCGAGTTTGCTTATAATAACAGTTACCAATCCAGCATCGAGATGGCTCCATTTGAGGCTTTATATGGCCGTCGATGTCGTTCACCTATCAGATGGTTTGAGCCCTGTGAGGCTAAGTTGTATGGTACTGATTTGGTAAAGGATGCCTTGAAAAAGGTAAAGTTGATTCAGGTGCAACTTCGTACAGCACAGTCCAGACAGAAGAGTTATGCGGATCAGAAAATGCATGATTTATCCTTTATGGTAGGTGAAAAGGTTCTCTTCAAGGTTTCGCCGATGAAGGGGATTATGAGATTCGGGAAGAAGGGCAAGTTGAGCCCAAGGTTTATAAGCCCATTTGAGGTGTTTAGACGAGTTGGAGAGGTTGCTTATGATCTTGCATTGCCTCCCAGTCTATCGGGAGTTCATCCGATTTTCCATGTATCTATGCTCCGAAAGTATCATGTTGACCTATCACATGTGTTGGACTTCAGCACAGTTCAGCTAGATAAGAGTTTGGGTTATGAAGAAGAGCCATTTTGCCATTGTTGATAAACAAGTTCGCCAGTTGAGGTCCAAGAAGATTTATGCAGTAAAGGTCCAGTGGAGGGGCCGACCATTCGAGGAAGAAACTTGGGAGGCCGAGGAGAACATGGAGAGCAAATATCCACACTTATTTAACACTCCAGGTATTATTCTAAACCCGTTCGAGGACGAACGTTTGTTTAAGAGGTGGAGAATGTAATGACCCAACCAGCCATTTTAACTTTTAGAACCCCGTTACCTAAAATAAAACTCTCCGAACATGCTTTTATTAATTTATGACTTGCGGGGATTGTTGGTTCGGGATTTGGAAGCGTTTGGGTTAAAATCGGAACACTTGGTTCATTAAGTTAGCTTTAAATGGACAAGTTTGACTTCGGTCAACATTTTGAGAAAACGACCCCGGAATCAGGATTTGACGGTTCCAATAGGTTCGTATGATGATTTTGAACTTGGGCGTATGTTCGAATCGGGTTTTGGATAACCCGAGAGCGTTTTGACGCTTATTAGTGAAAATCAACTATTTGAAGGTTTAAAGTTCTTTAAATTTGGTTTGGAGTAAGTTTTTGAGGAATTGAAGCCCGTTTGGAATTTCAAGTTTGGGAATAGTTCTGTATAGTGATTTAAGACTTGCACGCAAAATTCCATGTCATTCCGGGTAGTTTAAGTACATTTTGGCGTATTGGAAATAAATTAAAGAACTTGAAGTTCTTAAGTTTGATTCAATTTGATTTGGGGTGTGATTCTTAGATTTGATGTTGTTTTACACGTTCTGTGAGTTCGAGCGAGTCTGTTTTATGATTTCAAACCTGTTGGTATGTTCGGGCGGGGCTCCGGGAGGCCCGAGTGTTAACCGGACGAGGCTCGGATCAATTTTGGAATTTTGAAGAAGAGCTGAAGCTTCCAGCTTATGGTATGATCGCACTTGCGCATGGTCAGCCGCAGGTGCGAGCCACCAGCTGCAGGTGCGAAAGGGAGGATCTGCCCGGCCATCGCAGATGCGAAGAATTGACCGCAGAAGCGGATGCGCAGGTGCGGTCCTTTGGGCGCAGGTGCGGAGCCAGTCCAAGAGGAAGGATCTCGCACCTGCGAGGCTTTTCCGCAGGTGCGAAAGCCGCAGGTGCGAACAACTTCCTCAAGTGCGAAAATCTATCTGGGAAGAACCTTAAAACGGACGTAGCCCAGTCCATTTTTATTCGTTTTTCTTCCATGTTTGGGCGATTTCAAAGATTTTTGAGAGGAGATTTCAACTAGCAATTTGGAGGTAAGTTAATTCTACACCCCTTGAGTTAAATACATAGATTATAAGTAGATTATAACTAGTAAATCTTAGAAATCAATGGTTTAGGTGAAAAACCTAGATTTTTATAAAAATGATATTTTAACCACGAAAATAGTTATGGAATTGGGTAAAAATTATATATTTGAGTTCTTGAGATTTGGGTAATGTTTCCATCCAAAAATTTCCAGAATTCGGACACGTGGGCCGGGGGTGATTTATGGGTAACGTTTCCATCCGAAAATTTCTAGAATCCGGGCACGTGGGCCGGGGGTGAATTTTAAAAATTTTACCATTTTGGATAGGGTAATTTATTAATAGATGAATTTTGAATTATTGAACATATATTAATTATTTTATATAACTTTTGTATAGTTTCAAATTTTTCGGCATTGAATCGAGAATTTTACGCGACGCAAGAATCGGAAAGTGGACTTTGAGACGAGGTAAGTGTCTTGTCTAATTTTGTGAGGGAGAAATTACCCCTTAGGGATTAAATTGAATAATTATTGCTAATTGCGGGGGCTACGTATGCACGAGGTGATGAGAGTCCGTGCGTAGCTACTATAAATGCTAAAGTCCGGGTAGTTTAGGACTCAAAGTATGAATTACTTGTGTAAATTGTATTCCTTGATTAATTAATATTAATTGATATATATGAATATATTGTAAATTGTTAGATAAAGATATTAAAGGATGGAAATCTCATATGCTTGATTTTCTGTTTAAATCAATTAATTGTTAAAAGAAATTATTCTTCTTCCCGAATTTATCTTATAATAAATATACTCTCCTTCCGTAGGTACATAAGAAAATGTCCTCCTTTCTTGTGGAGCGGGTCGAACGCCTCGGTAGGATAGATGCATCTATGGATCGCGTTGCAGGTCATTCGGCAGTGTATACGACACTCTGGATCGGGCTGTACGTCCTCAGCAGAAATCGTACTTAATAATAATAATAATTACACGATACTTTAATAATTTATATCAGCTTGCGAAGCTAATTGATAAATTGAAAAATCCTTGGAATTTAATAAATTATTATTCTTGCTTGTTAAAGAATTAATTGTTATTCATGTAAGTGATATTTAATTGCTAAATTAGAAATAATCTGAATTGAAGGATTTTTAATTAATATATTGAGAATTGTTGCATTTGAAGAAATTTGATTATTTTCGCTGATTAAATAAATCATTTTAAATTCTGTAAATCATGTTGATTTTAATATCCTAGTTGTATTTCAATTATTACTTTTGACCCATAGTGAGTGTCAAAGTCGACCATCTCGTCTCTACCACTTCGAGATTAGGATTGATACTTATTGGGTACACGTTGTTTACGTACTCATACTATACTTGCTGCACTTTTTGTGCGGGAACTGAGGCAAGTACTAGTGGAGGACCTATCGTGTTACACCCACGTTATCCAGGGGCATAGTGGTGAGCTGTTTCACTGATTGGCTCTACAGCTACTAGTGTCTCTCTTTGTATTTTCATTCTGTCTATTTTTATTTCAGACAACATTTGAGGTTTTGTATAATCTACTAGATGCTCATACACTTGTGACACCAGGTTTTGGCACACACATTGGTAGAGTTTGGGTTTTATTATATTTTCTTGGTTTTAAATTTTATCAATGTGTGCTTAATTTATTAGTTGGCTTGCCTAGCTGTAGTGTTGGGCGCCATCATGACTTATAGATGAAATTGGGTCGTGACAATAGCAAAGATTATCCTTTTTTTGGGCTTTGTACATTGGTTCATCTTGTTCATATAAATATCATTTCCCACTTAATTTCAGTTTATATTAATTCCTTTTTACAGTCAATATTCGATATATTTCTACTTACATTTCTAATTTGTGCCAAGTTGTACCATGTATCCTTAGAACTACGTATAAATTCAACTCTATCCATTTTTCGGGTAAACAGTTTGGCGCCCACCGTGGAGCTAAGGATAATAGTGGTTATTTGGTACGGATCTCTGCAAAACACACCATTTTACACTTGCTCTTGGAAGTGTCTTTGATTTCAGGTTAAAAACGACGAACTCTTAATCAATGACCCTACCTATTGACAACGAAGCTGGCCTTCAAGATGAGAATAACAACTAGACGGCCGGGGTTGAAAGGCCACTCGTCGATCCCGTTGGAACTCGGGCCGCAGATCCAATCGATATCAATTCACATGTGGCCATCGAGGCGAACCAACGTTCTGACCTCGAAAACAGCATCCAAGGTGGAACTCGACCTGCAGTTTGAAATATCCAAAATATTGGAGAAGACGGGATCAGTCTGCGTATGATTTTTGAAATGTTACAAGCTCAACAGGTAGCAATAGCTTAGTTGTAGAGCCAAACCCAGGCATCGAGCAGGGCCGAGCCCAGTCCACCCCGAGAAGTCACCCACAGAATGGGGCCGGCTGTAGTAAGGCCAATGAGCAAGAATCGGGGACTAATCCCGAAATTGTTAAGATGCTCGAGGAACTAACAAAACGAATAGAGTCAGGAGAAAGGAGGATTGAAGCAAACGACAAAAAAGTGAAAACTTATAACTCCAGGGTTGATCTGATCCCGGGGGCACCACCAATATTGAAAAGCTTGGATTCCAAAAAATTCGTACAAAAGCCCTTCCCCCCGGGCGCAGCTCCAAAATCGATCCCCAAGAAGTTCCGCATGCCCGAAATTCCTAAATATAATGGAACGACTGACCTCAACGAACACGTCACCTCTTACACATGTGCCGTTAAAGAGAACGATCTAGAAGACGACGAGATCGAATCTGTATTATTGAAAAAATTCGGTAAAACCCTGTCGAAAGGAGAAATGATATGGTATCATAATTTACTGCCTAACTCTATCGATTCTTTTGCTATGCTTGCAGATTCTTTCGTAAAAGCACATGCTGGAGCCATAAAGGTCAAGACCAGGAAGTCGAAGCTTTTCATGGTAAGAAAAAAAGATATCGAGATGCTAAGTGAATTCATATCTCATTTCCAAATGGAACGAATGGATCTCCCTTCATTCACAGACGATTGGGCTGTTCAAGCTTTCACTCAAGGTCTAAACGAATAAAGCTCGATGGCTTCACGACGGTTGAATCAGAACCTGATCGAGTACACAACTGTTACCTGGGCCGATGTACACAATCGGTATCAATCGAAGATTAGAGTCGAAGATGACCAGTTGGGTTCTGGGTCCGTTATTAAAAAGGACATCACCCGAGAACCAAGGCCGATCAGGGACCGATACCGGCCGTATAGTGGAGATCATAGGGGTAAAGAACCAAGACGTAACCCCGTACAAGGCGAAAAAAGAAGTGATCGAGGCCAAAGGTCTCAGGGGGATGATGAACAGGAATGGGTTCGACAGGCAGACCAGACCTAAGGAAGCACCACGGTTATCAAAATATAACTTCAACATCGATGCATCCGTTATCGTGTCGGCTATCGGACGCATCAAAGATACTAAATGGCCTCGACCTCTGCAGACCGATCTAGCCCCGAGGAATCCCAATCAAATGTGCGAATATCATGGCACTCATAGCCACAGAACGGAAGATTGCAGGCAACTGAGAGAGGAGGTAGCCTGGTTATTCAATAAAGGGGACCTTCGAGAATTTTTAAGTGATCGGGCCAAAAACCATTTCAAAAACAGGGATTTCAGTAGACAAAACGAACAAGAAGAGCCACAACACATCATCCACATGATCATCGCTGGGATCGATATCCCCAGGGGCCGGTGCTTAAACGCACTAAGATGTCGATTGTAAGAGAGAAGCGATTTCGGACTCAGGATTACACAGCTATAGGAACCTTGTCCTTTATTGATGAAGACGCAAAAGGAATCATGCAACCCCATAACGATGCACTGGTAATATCTGTACTTATGAATAAAACTCAAGTTAAGCGTGTGTTAATTGATCCAGGTAGTTCGGCCAACATTATTAGATCGAAGGTCGTAGAGCAGCTCGGTCTATAGGACTAGGTCGTGCCCGCAACCCTGGTTCTAAACAGATTTAATATGGCGTGTGAAACTACTAAGGGCGAGATAATTCTTCCAATAAACGTGGTCGGGACCATCTAAGAAATGAAGTTTCACGTAATCGAAGGCGACATGAGGTATAACGCCCTTTTTGGAAGACCGTGGAACCATAATATGAAAGTTGTACCCAACCCTTCACCAGGTTCTGAAATTCCCAACATCGGAGGGAGTCAAAATGGTCTACGGAGAGCAATCGACTGTAAAAGAAATATACGTCGTCGATGAATTAATTTTGATATCTTCACTATCGTCGACAAAAGGATCGGATTCGAAGGAGGAACGGAATACCAAATAGCAATCACAAACGTCAGCCTCGACCCAACTAGAGAATCAGAAGACTGACGAAGATGATGAATATGGGGTCCCTCGATCCTTCACGGTCCCCTATTATTCCGACGCTACCAAATCAACGGTCGAAGAACTGGAGCAAATCACGCTAATCGAACATCTGCCCGAGCGAAATGTATACCTGGGCACGGGGTTAGATCCCGAGCTCAGGAAAAAGCTTATTTAGTTTCTTGTAGCTAACATGAACTGTTTCACTTGGTCCCATCTTGACATAACAAGGATCCCACCAGAAATAGCCACCCATAGACTGAGCTTGGATCCAAAATTCCATCCGGTAAAGCAAAAAAGAAGGCCCCGGTCCGAGGTCAAACATGCCTTCATCAAGGACGAGGTAACCAGACTTCTTAAAATAGGATCCATTCGAGAAGTAAAATACCTCGAATGGCTAGCAAATGTGGTGGTAGTCCCTAAGAAAGGAAACAAACTTAGAATGTGTATAGATTATAAAGACCTGAACAAAACATGCCCTAAGGATTCCTTTCCGTTACCTAGCATCGATCGTATGATCGATGCCACGACCGGCCACAAGACTCTCAGTTTTTTCGATGCCTACTATGGGTACAACCAGATACAAATGAACCCGGAGGATCAGGAAAAGACCTTGTTTATCACTAAGTACGATACCTACTGTTATAACGTAATGCCATTCGGTCTAAAAAATGCCGGTGCAACTTATCAACGCCTAGTAAATCGAATGTTCGAAAAACAAATAGGAAAATCAATGAAAGTTTATATTAATGACATGTTAGTTAAGTCCCTGCGAGCAGAGGACCATTTAAAGAATTTGCATGAAACTTTCGATGTACTAAAGAAGTACAATATGAAGCTCAATTCCGAAAAATGTGCATTCGGGGTTGGCTCAGGCAAGTTTCTTGGTTTTATGGTGTCCAACCGAGGAATCGAGATCAACCTCGATAAAATCAAAGCTATCGAGGACATCACGGTAGTAGATAATGTGAAGACAGTGCAAAGGTTAACAAGGAGAATAGCCGCCCTGGGACGATTCATTTCGAGATCCTCATATAGGAGCCACCGAGTTTTCTCACTACTTAAGTAGAAAAGCAACTTTGCATGGACTCCGGAATGCCAGAAGGCTTTGGAAGAACTAAATCGGTATTTATCGAGTCCGCCTCTGCTTCATACCCCGAAAGTGGACGAACAACTTTACTTGTACTTAGTTGTCTCAGAGATAGCGGTAAGTGGAGTCCTGGTTCGAGAAGAACGAGGTACGCAATTCCCTATTTATTATGTCAGTCGGACCTTAGTCGAGGCCGAAACTAGATATCCACACTTAGAAAAATTAGCGCTAGCTTTAATAAGTGCCTATAAGAAATTAAAACCATATTTCCAATCTCATCCAATACATGTTGTAACAACGTATCCTCTTCGAAACATTTTGTGCAAACCCGAACTTTTGGGTCAATTGGACAAATGGGCCATAGAAATCGGTGGGTACGATATCGAGTATCGACCCCGAACCACTATCAACTCTCAAATCTTAGCGGACTTCGTGGCTGACTTTTCGCCAGCCCTCGTACCCAAGATTGAAAAAGAGCTACTGATAAAATCGGGTAACTCTTTGGGAATCTGGACCTTTTTCACGGATGATGCCTCGAATGCGAAAGGGTCCGGATTAGGCATTGTACTAAAATCACCCACATGTAATGTAGTTAGACAGTCTATCAGAACTACAAAATTGACCAACAATGAGGCTGAGTATGAGGCCATGATTGCAGGTCTCGAACTAGCCAGAAGCTTGGGAGGGGAGGTCGTAGAGGCTAAGTGTGATTCCCTCCTCGTGGTCAACCAAGTTAAGGGGACTTTCGAAGTCCGAGAAGATCGAATGCATAGGCACTTAGATAAATTACAGGTTACTCTACATCGATTTAAGGAATGGACTTTGCAGCATGTACCCCGAGAATAAAACAGCAAGGCCAATACCCTTGTAAACTTAGGCTCATCGGTCGAAGATGATGAACTCAACACGGGGACTGTCGTACAACTCATAAGATCAGTGATCGAAGAAGGTCACATCGAGATAAACTCCACGAGCCTAACCTGGGATTGGATAAACAAATATATAGAGTACTTCAAGAACGGGAAGCTTCCTTCGGATCCAAAGGAATAGAGAGCTTTGCGCATAAAGGCAGCACGGTTCACCCTGTCCCAAGACGGAACGCTGTTTAGAAGGACGTTCGATGGACCATTGGCATTATGTTTGGTACCAGGAGATACCGATTACATCATACGGGAAATTCACGAGGGCACTTGTGAAAACCATTCTGATACCGATTCGCTGGTTCACAAAGCAATCAGAGCTGGGTATTATTGGACCGATATGGGCAAGGATGCTGGGGAGTTCATTCGAAAATGCGACAAATGCCAAAGATATGCACCCATGATTCATCAACCCAAGGAGCTACTCCACTTAGTCCTATCTCCATGGCCTTTCATGAAATGGGGAATGGACATCGTCGGCCCCCTCCCATCAGCCCCAGCTAAAGCTCAGTTTATTTTGTTTATGACTGATTATTTCTCTAAATGGGTTGAAGCTCAGGATTTCGAGAAAGTCAGAGAAAAAGAAGTGATAAACTTCATTTGGGACCACATCATTTGTCGATTCGGGATGCCATCCGAGATTGTATGTGATAATGGAAAACAATTCATCGGCAGCAAAGTAACTAAATTTCTCGAGGATCACAAGATCAAAAGGATCCTATCAAGACCATACCATCCCAGCGGAAACGGACAAGCCGAATCGACCAACAAAACTATCATCCAAAAACTTAAGAAGAGATTGACCGATGCCAAAGGAAAATGGAGAGAAATACTACCCGAGGTCCTATGGGCATATCGCACAACATCGAAATCCAGTACCGGAGCAACGCCATTCTCGTTGGTCTATGGCGCCGAAGCTCTGATCCCGGTTGAGGTTGGAGAACCTAGCATCAGGTTTTGATATGCAACAAAGGAGTCGAATAAAAAGACCATGAACACGAGCCTGGAATTATTGGACGAAAGATGAGAGGCCGCTCTCGTCCAATTGGCCGCCCAAAAATAGCGGATCGAAAGATACTACAATCGAAGAACCAATCTTTGACATTTCAAAATCGAGGACTTGGTACTAAGAAAAGTAACCCTCAACACCCAAAATCCGAATGAAGGGAAACTGGGTCCTAACTGAGAAGGACCATATCAGGTTCTCAAAATCGTCGGAAAAGGATCCTACAAACTCGGCGTGGTAAACGGCAAACAACTATCGAGCAATTGGAATGTGTTACACCTAAAACGATACTACTGCTAAGGTATGACCTCCCATGTTCATTTGTATTTCAAAATTAACCCTTGCAGGTATTCGACCAGAAACATGGATGGATTATTCAACTCGAAGCCTTCAGGTCTGAAAGAAAGCGTTGTACTCTTTTTCCCTTAGAACGGTTTTTATCCCAAATGGGTTTTTTGGCAAGGTTTTTAATGAGGCAACCATTCATAGTACTAAGTTAGAACAATTCAACAGTATCCGAGGCCTATTTACAATCAACCTCGAATACTGGGGGGCACTACCCTCGAATATATCAAGTTAGATTATGAAGTTCGATGTAAGAAAGTTACTTTATGGCAACATGGTCTGGATAGGAAAAATTGTAAGGTCCAAATGGTCAAACGAACCATGCCCGTGTAGTTTGCTCGAGCCCTGGCACAAAACATGAACACATGTATAATGACTTATAAAGAGAAATTTCTTCTTTACCGATATCTCATATCCCAGAAAGATTCTTCTATTTTGTGATCTATTATGCAAACAGGCTTAAGGACCGACCATGACCGGAGTTTGAAACATTACCCCATAAATAGGGGACTACCAATCGAAAAATCAACGAGATCAAGCTCCACAAAATCCTAAGGGCTACACTAGTTCGAGTTCGAGCAAACACTCACTCAACCATTAAAGCCTAAAAGCTATTCTTACTTCGAGTTCGAGCAAACGCTCACTCGACCATAAATCCTAAGGGCTACTCTTAATTCGAGTTTGAGCAAACACTCACTCGACCATAAAGCCTAAGGGCTGTTTTCATTTCGAGTTTGAGCAAACACTCACTCGACCATTAAGCCTAAGGGATACATTACTTCAAGTTCGAGCAAACGCTCACTCGACCATAAAGCCTAAGGACTACTCTTAATTCGAGTTCGAGCAAACACTCACTCGACCATAAAGCCTAAGGGCTGTTTTCATTTTAATTTCGAGCAAACACTCACTCGACCATTAAGCCTAAGGTCTACATTACTTCGAGTTTGAGCAAACGCTCACTCGACCATAAAGCCTAAGGGCTGTTTTCATTTTGAGTTCGAGCAAATGCTCACTCGACCATAAAGCCTAAGGGCTACTCTTACTTCGAGTTCGAGCAAACACTCACTCGACCATAAAGCCTAAGGGCTATTTTCATTTCGAGTTCGAGCAAACACTCACTCGACCATTAAGCCTAAGGGCTACATTACTTCGAGTTCGAGCAAACGCTCACTCGACCATAAAGCCTAAGGGCTGTTTTCATTTCGAGTTCGAGCAAACACTCACTCAACCATTAAGCCTAAGGGCTACATTACTTCGAGTTCGAGAAAACACTCACTCGAACATAAAGCCTAAGGGCTGTTTTCATTTCGAGTTCGAGCAAACGCTCACTCGACCATAAAACCTAAAGGCTACTCTTAATTCGAGTTCGAGCAAACACTCACTCGACCATAAAGCTTAAGGGATGTTTTCATTTCAAGTTAGAGCAAACGCTCACTCACTCACTCGACCATAAATGGCTACTCTTTCTTCGAGTTCAAGCAAATACTCACTCGACCATAAAGCCTAAGGGCTACTCTTAATTCGAGTTCAAGCAAACACTCACTCGACCATTAAGCCTAAGGGCTACTCTTTCTTCCGAGTTCAAGCAAACACTCACTCAACCATTAAGCCTAAGGGCTACATTACTTTGAGTTCGAGCAAACACTTACTCGACCATTAAGCCTAAGGGCTACATTAACTCAAGTTCGAGAAAACACTCACTCAACAATTAATCCTAAGGGCTACATTACTTCAAGTTCGAGCAAACACTCACTCGACCATTAAGCCTAAGGGCTACTCTTAATTCGAGTTCGAGTAAACACTCACTCGACCATTAAGCCTAAAGGCTACATTAGTCCGAGTTCGAGACAAAGGGTGTCGATAATATCGACTGTTGAAAACCCTAATGAGTACGGAATCGTTCAAACTTTCGAGCAAATCCCTTATTTATTGCTAAGGCACAACATATTTTATATGATCAAACAATAAACCTTTCAAGCCGAAAAGGTGGAGAAAGTCATTCTTTTTACTATGGCCGTATTGACCTAATTCAAAAGCCTAAAGGGCCATCTTATTTTTAAGTTCGAGAAATCATCCTCACTCAATTAAAACCTAAGGGTCACCCTACTCCGAGTTCGAGCAAGTACTCACTCAGTTATAAAAACTACACTAGTCCGGCTTCGATCAAATTGCCTAAGCCTCGAACTTATGAACATATGAAACAAAATTTTCACAAGGCAGAGAATAAAATGAAGACAAGTCGGAAAGACATCTTTATATATATGAGAATATTTACAAAGTCCGATCAGGATCCTACACAAAAAATCAAAAGTAAAAAATCCTAAGGTTCCTAATTTTCTCCGGGGGTAGCTTCTTCTCCATCGAGCCCCCCACTCTCGGACCCGCTCTTGCTCTTGGCTCATCATCATCATCATCTGAGGCCAGCTCTCTAGCATCGGCTTCATGCTCTCTCGCCTTTATTATCTCGTCGGTAAGATCGAAACCTTGAGCGTGGATCTCCTCGAGGGTTTTCCTCTTAGATTGGCATTTGGCGAGTTCACCAATCCAATATGCTCGAGTTTGAGCGATCTCAGCTGCCTCTCTCGCTTGGACTTGAGTGGCTTCAGCATTAACTCGTTAGATGGCCACGATCGCATCTACCTCAGCTTTAGCCTTTTCGGCTTTAGATTTGGCCTTTGCAAGTTTGGAAGCCAACCGAGCTTCTAGCTCCACTATTTTCTTTTCATGAGCTGAGCTCTTCTCCTTCATGCCTCGAAGATGATTTTTGGCCGATGACAATTGGGATAAAGTAGTCACTTTTTCTGCAGCAAAATGGTCCATACCTTCTTTCCACCCCAAGGTCTCCGCCTTCATCATGTTGACCTCCTCGCGGAGCTGCCCGATCATCTCGACCTTCTGCTGCAACTGTGACATTTAAATGTTAGACACTGTTCCTGAATAGAGCCCATGAGCTTTTAAAATTTTCATTTCCTGCTCCATCAGGTCGGTCTGATCTTGGTGAGCCTTGGCCAACTCGGCTCAGAGGTCCTTGGTCTCCTCTTCTCTTTTCCCACAGAGAAGTCTAAGGGCATTTCTCTCCTCCATGAGCCCTCGGAGGTCTGCCTCATACCGACTCAGCTCAGCTCGAAACTGAGAAAATACTTCCCGATGAAGCGCTGAGGCCTACACAGAAAGAAGAAAAGAAGTTAGATAGGAAGAGAAAAACAAACACAAGGGTAATACCAACAAGGAGAGTTAAGGCCTACCCAATTCAGAGCTTGCTGCGCTTCGTTGAAAAGGCTCGATGCCTCGCCCGAGTCCTTCCTCAAGACCTCCAAGTCGCTCAGGCTAGTAGCATCTTCGACCCTAGTAAAATAATCACGGAAGGGGTCCTCCCTTCCATGGGCTCCTTCGATGGAGAGGGTCTTCAAGGCCCGAGCCTCTTGAATCATCTCTTACGAAAATGAGGGGAGCAACGGTGAGCCTCCAATTTCTATTGCCCCAAGTGGATCACTTGGGGCGTTCTCTCCATCTCGGGGGGCCTTGAGATCAGCCTCTACAGCCGTACCCATCGTTGGCTCATTATGGTGGGAGGCATCCTCAATCCTCGGTGACTCGAGGACTTCACCCAAGTCTCTTCCTGAGATTCCCTCATCTCGAGATGGAGTCTCTATAGCCTTCACCGATTCAGTAGTCTTTGGGGCATCGATGCTCATTTTCACTCGGGCCACCAGCCCGAAATCATCTTTTTCCTCTTCTTCATCTTCATCCCTTAGACGCCGAACAGAGTCTTCAGTCAGGGGGATGATGTTCTTCCTCGGCTTACGAGCCTTCTTCTTCTTAGGTTCTGGATCCTCGGAGGTTGAGATCTTTTTTCTCTTTTTGTCCTTTGCTGATTTCGGTGCCGGGATCGAAGTCTCCTTCTCACCAAATAGGGGCCTCAAAACATCATCTTTAACAAGGCATGTATGAAAAGAAACTAAGTAAGAAATGCTTTAACAACATCATCAAAGACGTGGGAAAGAGGCTTACCATGAGTTTTGGCCTCCCATCGGCCCTTTGATAAATCGCTCCACGAGCGCTCGGAATACATAGAAGTCGAGGCCAGGTCCCGAACCCAGCTCTTGAGGTTAGGAATTACACCGGACATCCAAGTAACCACTACATCACAGAAAAGGATATCGATGAGAAAGAAACAAATAAGCAAAACAATAAATAGGAGTTAACAAAGGGATTATACTTACGTTTCATATTCCATTTATCGGGAAATGGCATCTTTTCGGCCGGGATTAGGTAGGAAGTCCTCACTCGAATGAACCGTCCCATCCAGCCTCGGTCCTTGTCTATGCTCGAAAATAGCACTTTGGTAGCACGACATTGGAGTTTTATTAACCCGCCTAGATAGAGGCGGGGGCTATACAACCTGATGAGATGGTCGAGGGTAAAAGGAATCCCCTCGACTTTGCTCATGAAGAATCGGAGTAGAATAACAATTCACCAAAAAGAAGGATGGATTTGGCCTAGGGTTATTTGATACTGACGGCAAAAAACAACGACAACGAGGCCGAGGGGGCCCAGCGTGAAAGGGTAAGTGTAAACACTTAAAAACCATTCCATATGGGTGGTGATATCTTCTTCGGGGGTCGGGATCATCACTTCTTTGCTCTCCCAGTTGCAATCTTTCCTTACTTGCTTAAGGTATCTCTTAGTTATCGAGCATATATAACTTGATACTGGCTCGCATCGACCGGGAACTGATGAGGCTTTATCGGTCTTAAATCAGAAGTGAGGACACACCCCCCGAGAACACACTCCTCAGGTCGTGGCTCCACCGGTGTTTTGTCGCCGGTCGGCCATGATGAAGAAGCGTTTTCTTTTTGAGGAATAGTTTTGACATTTTCGCCATTTGGATTTGAAGTTAAAAATTGAGGGAGATGATAAGATTTGGTGTTCTAAGAAGAGGTTAGCAGTGAAAATCGCAGATTTGCATATGAAGAATTCAGAAGATACAAAAAAGAACTTAGTAGATTTGGAGATTGGAAATTTGAAAGTAAAAAATGGTGAAGAGATGAGCTATTTATAGATTTGGCAATGACGGTTCAAAATCAGCAGTGGCCGACCATCGTCTGACACACATTTAATGCCTTGGTAACTGAACCGATAGGACATTTATCACGTACGTCATGATCGGGCTCAATGCATATGTCAGTGTATATCTAGTTATATCGTTTCTCGCCACATTCTTTCTGAGAAACGAGGGGACTATATGTATACGGTCAAATCCGAGTTTGCCCTTTGTATAATTAATCGAGAATGGAATGTGATGAACCGAGGGTCATCATTGTAACATCGAGATAAGAAGTAAAGCCAGGTTATCGAGCTCAAGATTCAAGGGCCGATCAATATCGAGCTCGAGTCAATATCAAGCTACAATATGAAGTAGTGTTATCGAGCTCAAGATCCAGAGACCGATCAATACCGAGCTCGAGTCAATATCGAGCTCGATATTCGGAGATCGACCAATACCAAGACCGACCAAGATCAAGCTAAGAGACAAAGAGCCGTTGTAGCCGCACTAAGGGAGAGAATCTCTGCGGGAATTAAGGAAAAGCTAATTAACTAATCTATCATGGGATCCCCAATATGTATTTTTTAATTATATCTAGAGTAGGATTCTTCCACTATATTAAGAGTAAGTATCATTTCTGTAGAGGGACATGGAACATCGAGAGAAGCATACATTGATACACTCTCATATTCAGAAATTATTGAGATTTACACACATATAGCAAAGATTATCCTTTTTCGGCTTTGTACATTGGTTCATCTTGTTCATATAAATAACATTCCGCACTTAATTTCGGTTTGTATTAATTCCTTTTTACAGTCAACATTCGATATATTTCTACTTACATTTCTAATTTGTACCAAGTTGTACCACGTATCCTTAGAACTACGTATAAATTAAATTCTATCTGTTTTTCGGGTAAACAATCACGATTTTGCAGTGTTTGGTAAGTTCACTCTGTTTGGTCATGATTTTGCACTATGATATTGTTGAAATTAAATCTTAACCTAGATATAGTTAACATAAAAAAGACTACTACAAACTTTTAGTACTACTATATTATGAGAATTTGAATATATTAAAAAGTTTGACGTCAATTTATGAGTTTTTGTTTGTCACTACAAAAATCATGCATTTTAACCAACTTTCTGGTGTCGAAAATGTTCGAACCCTCAGGGGTCGTTTGGTACCCGGTTAGAGAGGAGTTATCCATATATTAAAATTATGATAACTTTATACATTGTTTGGTTAAAACAAAGGGAAAGAATAATCTCCACATAGAAGCTAGCATAAGTTATGCAATGTTTGGTTATGTTTTCCTCTTTTTCACATAAAATGTAGCATTGCTAATACAATGTTTGGTTCATGTTTTTCTTTTCCGCATAACTAATATATGTATAAGTTATGAAAGAATCTATGTATTATTTATGCAGGGTAGAAGGTGGAATAAATTATACATGTATTAGTAATACTTGTATTAAAACACAAAATGATAAGAATACCTTTTATTCAAACTTGTATTTTTTTGTTTAAAAATATATATTTAAACTATACTAACAATTTTAATAAAATAAAGTAAGCTAATAATAAATAACAATCACATTACATTTATATTACTAATCCTTATATAACTATCGCATAACTAATCTATGCATAACTAATCCCAACATAACTCAACCTTGCATAACTTATTCCTGCATAACTAATCCATGCATAACTAATCCATGCATTACTTATTCCTGCATAACTAATACAAGTATAACTAATACCTGCATAACTAATACAAGTATAACTAATACCTGTATAACTCTAATCAGTAACCAAACGACCCTTAAAGTATGACTAACCCACATATCACGTGTTTCCCCGAAACAAAGCCATGGGCCACTCAAACAATCCTAAGTTGTTGTTGGTATAATAAACAAAGAGCTATACTGATGAGTTCAAACTCAGGGTATGAAACTCAATTTCTATCCTCCAGTGTCAAAAGATGGGATCAAGGTTGTGCAATTGAACCACCAGGAAATAGATAAACAGAAGCACAAATAGCAATGCGCGCTTATTGCAGGGGCGGCCCGTTCATAAAGCGGGTAAAGTAATTGCTTTAGGCCCCACATTTATGGGGGGCCCATTTTTTGGTTATATCTATATTATATATATAAATTAAAAAAATATATAAAATGAAACGGAAAGTTTGAACACAAATTTGAGTTAGTGGACCAAAAGTCCACAACTTTCTCAAACAAAACTTTGTTGAGCAAAGTGAACACAAGCAGACAACTGACAACGTGTGCGCTGTGCACTGTGCACTAATAACTATGCCATTATATTATATGTTATACTTTGTTCTTACTCACAAAACTTTGTTGAGCAAAGTGAAGACAAGTAGACAACGTGTGCACTGTGCACTAATAGCTATGCCACTATATTATATTTTATACTTTGTTTTTACTCCATTTTTCAACGGTTCAACTTCAATAGCCAACATTATCGTGGAGTTGCTGAAGTGAGGACAACGTGACTAACTGACTTTGTCGAGCAAAGTGAAGAATACTATACCACTATATTATATTTTTATATTTTGTTCTTCAATTAATCACACTCCATTCTTCAATAGCCAAAGATCAAAGCTTTATTTTGGATCTTCAGACTTCAGAGTTCAGTGTATTGATTCAAGAAATAGTGGAGTGTTTTGTTTGTTCTATTTTCATGATTCAAGTCTTACAAGTTACAACAAGCATACTCGAACATAAAATTTAATTTCATATCAAGCTATCCGTTTTTGAACCAGGTTCTATTATTCTATCTTTTATTATTTTCTCATCTAAAATTTAATATTTTGCTATTTATTCTATCTTTTTATTATTTTCTCATTTAAAATTTAATATTTTGCTATTTAGTGCATTTTTAGATTATTTATTATTATTAGAAGATAAGTATGTCAAATAGAAAGTGTGAATCTGGTTATGAAAAACTCAAGAAAATAAGAAGAATTCAAAATCTAATACAATCTCAAAAAGGTGTTCTTGACAAATTTTTATTGAATAATAAAAATCTTGAATCAGAAAAGTTGGGGGAGTGTTCTCTAGATGAGCAAGTTAGTAATTCAGTTGAGTTAGATAATTCGAAAATTAATAATATTCAAGTAGAAAAAGAACAAGTAAGTGACAAGTCGGAAATAGATCCTCAAAATAATACATTGATGCTTATGAATGAAATAAATAATTCAACTCCTATAAATATATATGATCCTAGTCAATGGACTAATATAGATACAAAGTTGAGAGATCTATTAGTAGAAAAGGGGCCAATTAGAATAATTGACACAAATTTTCCGAATGATACATTTTCAAGACATTTTTCTACTACACATTATATTCAAAAATTGGTGAATGGTGAAAGACATGATAGAAGATGGTTAGTTTATTCTAAAGACTTAGATAAAGTATTTTGTTTTTGTTGTAAGTTGTTTAGTTTGAGTTCCGGAACTTGTAGTAGTAAACTAGCTAGTGAAGGTAGTAATGATTGGAGAAATATTAGTACTAAGCTCAAAACTCATGAAACAACAAATGAACATATTATTAACATGGCTGCATGGATTGATTTAGAAATAAGACTGCAAAAAGATAAAACAATCGATAAAGATGTTCAAGAACAAATCAATAGAGATAGAGAGCATTGAAAAAATGTATTGTCAAGAATTATTGCCGTGATCAAAACTCTTGGAAAAAATAATTTAGCATTTAGAGGAAAAAATGAAAAGATATATCAAGAGAATAATGAAATTTTTTTAAGTTTAATTGAAATGATTTCAGAATTTGACCCTGTTATGCAAGAACATATTCGACGAATTAAGCATGATGAAATTCATAGTCATTACCTTGGGCATAGAATACAAAATGAATTGATAAACTTATTGACAAGTGAAATTAAGAATAAAATTATAAAAAAAAATTATAGAAGCAAAATATTTCTCTATCATACTTGATTGCACTCCAGATACAAGTCATCAAGAACAAATATCTTTTATACTGCGGAGTGTGGATATTTCGGCAACTCCAATAAAAATTAATGAATATTTTTTAGAATTTTTAAAAGTAAATGATACAAGCGGAAAAGGTCTTTTTGAAGTTATTATAGATGAAATAAAAAATATTGGACTTGATATTGATAATTTAAGAGGGCAAGGATATGATAATGGGTCAAATATGAAGGAAAAACATCAAGGAGTGCAAAAAAGACTTCTTGATGTAAATCCTAGATCATTTTATACACCATGTGGTTGTCATAATCTAAATTTGTTACTTTGTGATATGGCTAATTCTTGTACAAAAGCTATATCATTTTTTGGAGTGGTACAACGTATATATTCACTATTTTCATCTTCTACTAAGCGATGGAAAGTATTGAAGGATAGTGTACCTAGTCTAACTCTTAAATCATTGTCACAAACTCGTTGGGAAAGTCGTATTGAAAGTATTAAAGCAATAAGATGGACACAGAAAAGGTAACAGTGGAAAGTTGCAGAGGGATGGCCCTATTGCCAAACCCCCACCCCCATGATTTTCTGCTCATGGAATATTAGGGGGCTAAACAAACCCTTTAAGCAAAAGGAATTAAAAAACGTTTTGCTCAAGAATAAAGTTGACTTAATAGAGTGTCTAGAAACTAAAGTTAGACAACAGAAGGCCAATAAAATTATTAGCAAGTTTGATACGGATTGGAGTTTTCACTTTGATTATACTCAAGTCCCAAATGGTAGAATATGGTTAGGTAGGAAGCAAAGTTGTGTGGCTCTTACTATACTGGAAAGCACTCCACAAGTAGTACACTGCCATGTTGAGAATAAGAGCTCTCAATTCCAATGCAAGATATCTTTTGTATATGGCTACAATATTGCAGGGGGCGGAAGGGGATTATGGGAGACACTAAGACATATTAGCACTTATACTATTGAGCCTTGGATTATTCTTGGTGATTTCAATGCTATACTCTCCACAGAAGATAAAGTTAATGGGTTGCCAGTGCATGTGAATGAAACAATAGACTTTCAAACTTGTGTCACTGATATTGTTCTGGGCCAGGTTAATAGAAAGGGTTGGCAATATTCATGGTGTAACAAGAGGGATGGAGATGATTGGATTTATTGCCATATTGACTGGGTGTTTGGTAATGACAAGTGGTTCCAGGACTATGGAAACCTAGAGGCAGTATATTATAATCCAGAATGTTCAGATCATACTCCTATTGTTATCAGAATTGTGATTCCTAGACAAAGGTTGAAAAGACCTATCAGACTCCTTAATGTACTACTTAAGCATGACTCATTTAAGGAAGCTGTCAAACATTGTTGGGATCAAAGCTTCACTAGATGTCATATGTATAGACTGTGGATGAAACTTAAGGCATTGGAAAGTGAAATAAGGGTGTTGAACAAAGAGATGACCAACACACAGAATAGAATTGCAAGTCTACAGCAGAAAATGGCCAATGACATGTTCAATAATCAGTTGATAGTTGAGGAGAAAGAATTACTTATTCAATTAGAAAAATGGAATGAAATTCAAGAGCAAATATTAAGGCAGAAGTCCAGAGCTACATGGATATCATATGGAGATGCCAACACAAAATATTTCCATGCCCAGCTGAAAGCAAGACAATCTAGGAACATGATCTCTTCTATTTGCAATGACCAAAGAATCCTACTCTCAGATCCAGGTTTGGTACAACAACAATTTTTGATATATTATAAGCAGCTGCTGGGAGATGTAGAGTCAATATTTCCTTGCATTGATACGACTATTGCCAGAGATGGTCCTTGCCTTTCATTGAGCCAGCAACAGGAATTACTAGAACTAGTTACCAGAGAAGACATAATTTAAGCTATCAAAGACCTTCCAAATGATAAAGCCCCTGGTATTGATGGATTCACAGCAGAATTCTTTAAAGCACACTGGGAGACAGTAGGAGAAGATATGGTTAAGGCCATATTACAATTCTTTGACAATGGTAAATTGTTAAGGGAGGTCAACTGTACTACAATCATATTGGTCCCTAAGGTCTCTAACCCTACATATGCTAAAGATTTCAGACCCATAACATGTTGTAGTACTGTCTATAAAATTGTTGCAAAGGTGCTAACTATAAAACTTAAGCCTATGGTTGATTACTTGGTGGGGCCATCTCAATCTACATTTATTGAAGGTAGAAATATCCTGGACAATGTGATTATAGCTCATAAGTTAGTGAAGGGTTATGGAAAAAAAGGAGTATCACCTAGATGCCTAGTAAAAGTAGATATCAGAAAGGCATATGATTCTCTGAATTGGGACTTCCTGAGACAAGTGCTATTGGAATTTGGTTTTCCTCAGAAGCTGGTCAATTTGATCATGAACTGTGTCTCCACAGTCAGTTATTTATTGTTACTGAATGGTGGTCTAACTCCTATATTCCATGCTAAGAGAGAATTGAGACAAGGTGACACCATGTCCCCATATCTATTTTTCCTAACTATGAAATATCTAAATAGATCTTTGAAGCAACTTAGAAACAATCCTAATTTCAGTTATCACACCAGGTGTGCAAACAGGGAAATAGTCCACATTTGCTTTGTTGATTATCTACTAATGTGTTGCAGGGCAGACAAGGTCTCTATTCTACTCATGATGCAAGCATTTGATCACTTTTCTAGTGTTTCTAGACTGAAAGCCAATTTGGAGAAAAGTTCATTCTATGTTGAAGGAGTGACACAAGAGTTTAGAGCTCAGATAATGCAAGATATGCATTTCACTATTGGGGAGCTGCCATTCAAATACTTGGGTATCCCATTGTCTTCAAGGACTTTCTATTCACCAATGCCTTCCCTTAGTTGAAAAGATAATTGCTAGAGTTCAATGTTGGACCACTAAGTTCCTATCATACAGTGGTAGAGTACAACTCATCAAAAGTGTACTCTTTGAGATGCAGACATTGAAGCATTTGAAGAAAGAGGGGAGTTCAATATCAAGAAGGTTTATCAATATTTTACACCTACATTTCCAAAAGTCTCATGGAAAAGCTTGGTCTTAGTGAAAGGAATAATTCCTAGGCATCAGTTTATCCTATGGCTGACAGTTCATAAGAAGTTATCAACAGTGGACATGCTCCAGAAATGGGGAATTAAGGTGGTACAGGACTGTGTCTTGTGTAACACAAATGCAGTGGAGACATTGGAGCACCTCTTCTTTTGCTGTGAATATTCAAAGTCTATATGGAGCTCGTTGCTACACTGGATAGGGGAGAGGAGATCAAACAGAAGATGGGATAAGGAGGTCATTTGGGCATCCAAGAGAACTAATAACTCTTGAGCTAGAGCAGGCGTCATTGGCTTCTTATTTGCAGCAAGTATCTATCACATATGGGCTGAGAGAAATGCAAGAAGGTTCAGAAACCAAAGACGAGAAAGCAGGCAGTTGATCAAAGAAATTTTACTTCAACTACATATCTATGGTCAGAAGAATGGCAAATGGCAACAACAAATGAATGGCCTGAATAGTTACCCAGTATAGGTTCGAAAGTGTTAAATATGTTAGCACTAGATATTGTCAGTAGTTATAGTAGTTAGCTGGTTAAGGAACAATTAGAATAGTTATAGAGATTACTGAGAGCTGACTCATTAGTCTAAATGAGTCATTTGTACATATTGATATACTTGGTTATATAAAAAAAATTAGTTTAACCAAAAAGAAAAACACAAAAAAAACAATGAGCTTTAAATTAGAAAAAACAACATCCAAAGGGTGTGATGTAGACAAACTACTTAATGGAAGCATTAGTGGTTACTTACACAGAGACAATTTTATCGTCAGAGGCGGATCAATGATTTAAAGGTGGCGGGTACCACAATTTTCTTTAATGTATGCCTTGTAATGACTAATATAGAGTTTGTTCGGAACGTTTCTTTGGTTCATTTTTTTTAGTTTATTCAGGCAATTTAACAAGCATTTTTTATTTGTAAATATGAAAATTACATCTCTTTCCCAGACTCGACTTGTGGGGTTTCACTGGGTATGTTATTGTAGTATGAAAATTACATCTCAGACATCAAGAAGCAAATGTAATTAGCATTTTAAAGAAGAAATCACACCTTTATTATTAATAACACAAATAAAATCAATATTTTTGCTAGAAAATTATATCTTTTTTTGTATACTAAAAATAAATTTGCACAAGTAAAATAACATCTTCAATAAGAAAATTTTACCAATAAGAATAAGTAAATGTAGAATTAGATAAGCTACAAGATCCCAAAAATTTAAATCATAAATCTCATATTTTTGTAGACAATGCTTGCAAAATATTCATCATAATTTAATAGCAAAAAGATTCAAATTGTATTTAACAACCATAGAATAGCACAATTTTTTATGTTATAATAAAAAAAAGAAATTATAAAAATTAATTTGATCCCAATCCAAAATTTCCATCAAGATCCAAGTTTTTCGATTTTCAAAGAAAAAAATTAAAAGATTTGAGATTAAGAGAAATGCTTATTTTATGGAAATTTTAAATTTTGGAGGCTCTTTTTTAATTTAGAGTTTTTACTAGATCACAGATAAAATAATAGAATAGGAGAAAAAATATAAAAATATAATAAACGACAAATAGAAAATTGGGAGGTAGCCAAAAAGGAAAATGACTTGAACAAAGAAAATAAAAGCACAACACAAAAGGGAAAATCTGACAAGGTTCAAGAAAATTCGAACTTGAATTTTACATACGAGAAAAGCTTTCAAAAAGATCTACCAGCCATGACACCTTTGTCTAGTTTGCGATTAGGGGTGGCATGATCAAAATTTAATCTAGTTTAAATTTTTTTTTACATAAATATATGATAATTTTACCAAACTAGTGGGTGCCATACCACCCCACCCTAAAGGGTGGATCCGCCCTGTTTATCGTTGCTACAAAGACTCCCATCAAGTTTGACCAAAAAGTATGCTTGAGATATGAAACAACCCAAGCTTTAGATTACTGAATCGAATACAGATAAAATTTAATGAAAATAAATTGTGCACGAAAACATGGAGACAAACCAAACTTTGGACTATTTAAGCTAAACTAAGAAAACAAAAATACTTCTTCTAAGTTCATCTAATATTCTTATACTCTGCATCTGTTGGGTTAAATTTGCTTAACCTACCAAACACATTTGACAAATATTAGTATCAAAATCTTCATTTAACAAATTGCATATGTCACTTACCCTTTTTCCTCTTGGATTCTTTTGAGTTTTTCACATCTTTCAGCCCATTGCCTAAGGCAGTAACCAAGTTCTCAAAGTAATTTCCAGTAACCTTAGTCAGATCAATAAGTTTCGAACGAAAAAGTTCAAAATTCTTGTACTCTGTATAATCCAATTTCTTGGTATATCCAAGAGGACCCAACAATTCTTTCTCTACACAATGATGAAGTCGCTCTAGACCTGCCTCAGCTTCCCCTTGTAAGTACTCGAAAATTTGGAATTCTGTCTTCTCCTTTTCCCCTAAATAAAATCCATAAGCATATGTCCATTTCAAAACTCTTCTACATTCAACAATCTGTTGCCAAGCTGGTATAATGAATCCCAATTCAGTCTCAGGTAAATTGTGTAATTCACTTAGCTCCTTCAAACCTTCATCTCTCATCTCATTTAAATCTTTAAAAGCCTTTTGTCTTGACTTCTCATTAGATGCCCATATCTCAAAGTAATGTGTGTATCTTTGTACTAATTTTTTGGCTTCCTTTACCTCCTTTTTTTCCTCATAACGATTACAACTATCAATACAAGGACCCTTTTTTTTTAAACAAAGCCAAAAAAATTGATAACCACACCTACAAGCATACATCCCTCATTTTTCTGAATAGCGTTCTTATATTTAGGACACTTCTTAGTAACAATCAAAACACAATTCATATTTTCAGATTTCGTTGAGTTTCTAATTCTCCACTTAGCAATAGTCTCACAATTAATCGGGCGATGATTTCGTCCAAGCAATTCCAATAGAAACTATTTGAACAATCACAAACCACATCATAACTTTCACTTCCAATTTCAAATTCCGCCGCATATTCACATCCAGGGGAAGGACATGATACACGATTATTAGAAAGAAAATAGAATCCAGAAAAAGAGACAAATTAAGTCAGCTATCACAGTTAGTTAGGAATTCAAAAAGTAGTTAGAGTTAGTTGGAGTTTGTTACAATAACTAACTTTCGTTAGCCGAAGGAATCTGTTAGCTGAAGGAATATGTTAGGGAAGCTCTTGATTTTTCATTCAATGTAATAGATATAAATACAATATATTACACAAATTACAGGCATGAATAATAATACAATTTCTATTCTACTCTTCCTTTCTTCTTCTTCCTTCTTCTCTGCACTCATCCTTACAGTTGATTTCTCGAATTTCTCCTGAATCAACTCTGCAATCCTCAAGTTAAGTGAGCTCCTGCAATCGCATAACATTGGTATCGGATCCATCGATCCTTGGAATCATGGCAAAAGGCACACGATCGACTGACAATTCAACTGAAGAATCAGGTGACATACGTGAATTGATGCAGAAATTGATAGCTGATGTAGGGGCTTTATCCGGTGAAGTTTTGCATCTGAAGTAGTTGGATAGGACAATCCTTGAGTTGAAGGAACAAATGACTAATTCAAGGGAATTCCAGAAGGACAAATCGCCATTACCAGATGAAGGTAAACCTTCTGAAGGGAGGTTTCATCAAGAGAGAAACCCTACGAGCTGCAATCATCACTATTCCAATTTTTCTAGGTGGTCTAGAATGGAGTTCTTACGGTTTAATGGTGAATATATGAGATCATGGTTGTTCAAAATCGAACAATTCTTCTCTATGGAAAAGGTAGCTGCTGAAGAAAAAGTTGAAGTAGCTGTATTACAGTTGGAAGGTGAAGCTATACAATGGCACCTTTCTTTCACGAGGTACCGGTAGTACCTACAACATGCTACTTGGAATGAGTATGTCATGGCATTGGTCGATATATTTGGGGCTGATTTTGATGATCCGATGGAAGAAATCAAAAAGATCAAACAAATTAGTAGTGTGAAGGAATATCAAGCTGTTTTTGAGAAGAATCTGAATAGGGTGAGATTATCCCAAGAAAATACAATTAGCTGCTTCATTGGACGTTTGAAATATGAGCTCAATATTGCAGTCAAGCTCACCAACCCAACCACATTGTCATGGGTGTACAGGAAAGCCAGCATGCAAGAGGTTCACCTAGATGCAACCAAACAAACTTCCTATGCATCAGGACCCCCAGTCAAGAGATATGTTGGGCCAGGAACTACTAGTAAACTATTATTACCTACTCCTACCTTCAGTAGTTCATCTTATACTAATGGTGTCCGTAGGAGAACATTGAGTTTGGATGAAATGAATGACAAAAGGGCAAAGAGATTGTTCTACTTTTGCAATGAGAAGTATGTACCTGGGCATAGATGCAGAAATTTCAAACAGATTTACATATTAGCATTGGAAGAAATAGAAGAAATACAAGATACAGGGTAAGAACAAGAACTATTGTTGCAAGATGATAGTTTCAATGCCCCAGATCCATATCAATCTGTTAAAAAAATGGAGATTTCCATTAATGGCTTGAATGGCTCCTTGGGTTACAGAACGTTGAAAGTGATTGGTTACCATGCTAAGAAGGCCTTGAGCATTCTGATTGATACTGGTAGTTCCCACAACTTCATTGATCCTGACTTGGTCAAACACCTGGGATATAAGATCAGGTATACTCACCCTCAAATAGTGGATGTTGCTAATAGAAACATGATGGTGGACAAGATGTGTACTATCACTTGGTTGCTACAAGGAGCTGAGTTTTTAGCAAAGCTCTTACTACTGCCCTTAGGCTCTTGTGTAGTAGTACTTGGAGTGCAATAGTTGCTAACACTTGGAGACATCAAAATGAACTTTAGAAAGTTGACTATGGAATTCTGGTACAAAGGAAGGAAATATCTCCTCAGAGGTGCTGGAAGCTAGATCAAGGTTTAAGAAGCTGACAAATTAGCCAAGCACACAGATAACATTTCACAACTATGTATAATTCAAATAGTATCAATGGGAAATACTGAAGAATAGTGGCATGCATTAAATCTAAGGAAGAACCAGAAACAGATGCTAGATTAGTGCAATTGTTATCTAAGTATTTCGGCTTGTTTGAGGAGCCTACTGAATTTCCACCTTCTAGACGTGTGTTTGATCACATGATTGTGTTGCAAGCTGGTACTGAACCTATAAATAAATGACCCTATAGATACCCTTCAAATAAGAAGGATATCATTGAGGGGTTGATACAACAGATGCTAGATCAAGGGATCATTCAACCCAGCTGTAGTCCCTTTGCATCTCCAGTGGTTCTAGTAGGGAAACAAGATGGAACCTAGAGGCTTTGTGTGTATTATAGGGACGTAAATAAATACACAGTCAAGAACAAATTTTCAATCCCTATTGTGAAATACTTTCTTGATGAATTAGGAGGGTCAAAGGTCTTTTCTAAAATAGACCTAAGATCTGGCTATTATCAACTTAGGATGGCAAAGGAGGATATACCTAAAACTGCATTCAAGACTGATTCTGGACATTTTGAGTATTTAGTGATGCCATTTGGCCTTTCAAATGCTCCTTATACCTTTCAAGGATTGATGAATTCCATCTTTTATAAGTTCCTTAGAAAGCAGATGTTGGTTTTCTTTGATGATATACTTATCTACAGCAGTAACATGGAGGATTATTTGGTGCACTTAAGAACTGTATTTGTAGAGATGAACAAACGCCAGCTCTTTTCCATAAAGAGCAAGTATTTCTTTAGAGTTCATAGGATTGAATACCTAGGTCACTTCATTACAACAGAAGGTGTATCTACTGACCCCCACATGATAGAAGGTGTGCAAAACTGGCCTACTCCAACTACACTCAAACAACTAAGAGGATTCCTAGATTTGGCAGGCTACTACAGGAGATTTATTAAAGGCTTTAGGTCATCTGCAAGCCTTTAACTTAACTAACTAAAAAGAATAACTTCAAGTGGTCACCTACAGATAATGCAACCTTTGCAGAACTGAAGAAAGCTCTCACTACTGCACATGTTCTGACTTTACTTGATGCTAACAAAATATTTACTGTCGAGACTGATGCAAGTGGCTATGGAATATGAGTAGTGCTTATGCAAGAAGGGTGCCCTATAGCCTTTATCAGTAAAACTACATGGGATGCTTGATGCCATCATTAGTGACAAAGATGTTGTTTTCTTGAGTTCTTTCTGGCAAGAACTCTTCACTCTGCAAGGGGTACAATGGCACACTTCTTCAACATATCATCCTCAGTTTGATGGCCAAACTGAGGTGCTGAACAGGATCCTTAAGACATACTTAAGGTAGTACTACAATAAGGATACTACTAATTGGTATTCATGCTTGCCTATGGTTGAATATTGGTACAACACTTCCTTCCACTCAGCTATACATACTACTCCCTATGAGGTATTGTATGGTAGACCTCCACCATTACATTTGCCCTATCTTCCAGGGAATCAGTATTTGTTGAAGTCGACAACACACTAATCAATATGGAACTAAAAATCCAGCTGCTCAAGCATCATTTGAGAAGGGCACAACTCAGAATGAAGCAACAGGCAGATTCTCATAGAAGTGATAGGCAATTTGCAGTGGGAGACTGGGTTTATTTGAAGGTTCAGCCCTACAAGCAAGTAGAAATTTCACATCATTTATCTCACAAGCTGGCTGTCAAGTATTATGGGCCCTTTCAAATCATCAAAAGGATTGGTCCAGTTGCCTGTACTCTTTTGTTACCTGCTGGTGTAAGGATTCACCCCACAGTTCATGTGTCCTTGTTAAAACAATGTTATGAAGTTCCCTCCTAAATTTGTTATCCTCCTGGCATTGACCTAGCAAGTCCTTATTGCCCTGACCTTGAGCTTGTTTTATAAAGAAGAGTGATCAAAAGAGGCAACAAAGGTGTGGCACAAGTTCTGATTAAATGGCATGGTATGCCTGCTGATGCAGCTACGTGGGAGCTGGTTACTGTATTGCAGATAAAATTTCCCTAATTTGATCCTTGTGGACAAGGATCTTCTATTGGAGGGGAGTACTTATACACGATTATTAGAAAGGGAATATAATCTAGAAAAAGAGGCAAATTAAGTCCGCTATTATAGTTAGTTCCATTAGCTGAAGGAATCTGTTAGCTGAAGAATGTGTTAGCTTAAGAATCTGTTAGGGAAGCTCTTGATTTTTCATTCAATGTAATAGATATAAATACAATGTATTACACAAAGTACATGCATGAATACTAATACAATTCCTGTTATACTCTTCCTCTCTTCTTCTTCCTTCTTCTCTGCACTCATCCTTACAGTTGATTTCTCGAATTTCTCCTGAATCAACTCTGCGATCCTCGAGTTAAGTGAGCTCCTTTAATCGCGTAACAAAGTAAATAATCATAATACTTCAATCTATCTTTTTCTAAGGCTAACTTATTAATCATACTTTCACCTACCATGATTTTACACAATGGTTCACGACAACATAACACAAGACATCTAGGACCACGATCATTTATTGACGTACTAATGTAATATTCCCAACATTTCTCACAAAAGGATGTTTACAAGCAGAAAAAGAGATTCCTCAAAATAAATGCCACAAGTCAAACGATAAGAATCCGAAGACGTTCTTTTTTTACAAGAGTTTTCGGATTCTTTTTAGATAACATTCCAATAGCTTTGCGAACCTTGGCTTCGTTCGCAAACCATTCATCATTAGCTATAGAAATACTCCAATTATAGTGTCGTAGAAGAGCTAAAGCAACATCTTTTTCAACCGAATGAATGGTTGCATTTTCAAAATATCATCGTTTATGAGTTGGCGAATATCTGTAGCATTTAATATTCTATAATTTTTCTTGTTATGTTAATGGGAGTACTCTACGAGTTCATCATTGGTGTCAACATCACTAAAAACTTCCTCCTCCTCCTCCGTCTCCGAATATATATCATAATAAATATTATGATCGGAATCCATTAGCAAAATAGTAATACTGAAACTAATATTAAGAGGAAGAGATAAAAAAACCCTTAGAGAAATCCGTAGGTCTTTTGGAGAATTTTAGAAGAAAAAACCTAATGGAATTTGAAGGCTTTTAGAATTCGTAGACTCGTTTACCTAGCAGAAGTAGGAAGCTCTAATTTTTTCTTTTTTAAAATATATAATATTTAATTTGTATTTTTAAAATCGGGTGAAATGCCTAAGGTTCTTGAATTGTAATATACCATATAGTAACCAACAAGCACTTTGCCCTCTAATGTGCCACTTCTCGACCCAAATTCCGATTTAAACGGACCTCGATGGCCCATGACCTACATATGAGAAAACTAATATATATATATATATATATATATATATATATATATATATATATATATATATATATATATATATATATATATATATGGGGAGCAATTACTCACAGAAATGTGCAGGTGATGGAGGGGGATAGTGGGGATGTGAGTGGGGGACAAGAGTGATAAAAGTGGGAGTGGGAGTGGGGAAGTGGCAAGTTAGGTATTGGGAGATGAGTGGGGAAAAATTCACGAACGGTAAAAAATTAGGTGCTCACTCGGTCAAAAATTAGGTGCTATATATATATATATAGATAATAGAGAGAAGACAACGTTTCCCTTAAATCTAAAATTTGTTGCAATAATTGAGAAACTGATTTCTTAAGAATAAAATTTACATATTTATACTATTGTTTACTCGTAAAACGATACAGTTAAATTTATACGTGATTTCTAGACAAGTGAATTGATTTGATCCTGAAATAATATAACAATTATAGAAATATAAAATACTTAGCCTTGAAATGTAGATGAAATAGCAGAAATGACAGTTCCGGGAGCAAAGCGTCCGGGCAAAACAATGATGAGATCAAAAAGTAAGTTAATAAAATTATATTGAGCTTTGTATAGAATACAGTGTAAGTTTTATCAGAAAATTTGTATCCCTTACAATGATCAATGAGCTTATTATTTATAGCTATAAAGAAGGTACTAGGGTCGTGCCCTTCTTTAATGTCAATTATGAAGAGCATTGATGAAGACGTAACGATGAACATAAATACCAAATTCTCTATAACGGTCTGTTACTCTTAATGATGTGGAATATTCCTCATTGAATGCTACCGGGTGCAGAGTATTCAATGTCTTTATGAAAGTTATCTTTTTCGGTGACACATAGAATAGTTGGGTCCGGTCTTTCGTCCTTCCCGGCTTAGGTTCCACGTGTCCCCTTCTTGGGTGGCCATGTGCCATAACATATTTTACCTAATACAGATAGTCCCCCTGCTTTTCGGTGACATAACTTTGTGTTACTAGGAAGTTGGTAGAAATACTCTGTTGGCGTGAATTACTATAATTCTTTTTGAAGGCCACTGATGGTTTATTAGACGCCGTCTCTCCGCATTTAATACCCCAAACGCGCGTCTTCCCATGATTTAGCATGCCTTTTGTCGGTTATCGAGATAATCTTAGCCAAGGATTTAGCCGCCAAAACTTTACTTATACGTATCAACTTCCCCCTTGTATTACAACTTTCTTCATCTTATTTCGCCTACCGAGTCTTCATTTTCTTCAACAAAAAAAAACCCTTTCTCTTTTTAGATGGCTTCCTCCTAAAAACGTACTGGTTCTTCAAAAGGCAAAAATAAAATCGACGACTTTATCGCTCCAACCGTAGACTCCATCATACCAAAAAGACTCAATACCACAAAGGATTTTGAGGAGAAATTATCTTCTGCTAACCCTCATACATGGGCTGTTAGTAGGTACCCTTCTTCCATCCGTCCTTCCAGTATTCCCATTGTGAAGGAAGATTGTCATTGTCATAAATTGAATATCATCGCTTCCGATCTATCGGAGCGAGCGAACCTTCCTAGGGAAGGTTTTACGTACTTTTGCACATATCTCTTTACTTTGGGTGTGTTTTCTTTGAGTGGAGAGTTTGATTCCGTGATTGTAAAATTTTGCCTCCGCTATCAGGTGTGTTTGGCACATGTAAGTCCTTCTCTGTGGAGGACGTCGGTTGCTTGCTTTCGATGCTTGTGCCAAGAAACTGGAGAAGAGCTAACATTAGCTCATATGATGAATCTCTACTCCCCCAAGATTTTCCGAGGGGGGGAGGGAGTATGATAAATCTCTATAAACGAGGTCACCATGCTTTGTTGACTAGCATAGATGATGATAGTTACCACGAGTGGACGGAATGGTTCGCCGCGATTGCCACTAGCATATCATTCCAACAACGACTTTATCATTTCTGGCCGCTTGGAACCGCACTCGTAAGATCTCTAGTATTCCTTCTTTAATTAAATATTCTTCTATGGCCGTATTTTCATTCTTCGTATGTTTCAGTAACTCGATAGGTCCCACCAGTGGTGAAAGGCTGAGACTGGTGGGTTCAGAAAATTTTGGACGTCACAACGCTCAAAACTCGCTTGTGGAAATAACTGGCCCCGAAATACGAGTGGAAGGCCAAAAATCATGGTAATTTGAACTTACCTCGCTTTCACCTTTCTATGCTTTGCATATCGATTGAACCCTTCTCACTTGTTTAGGAAATTAGGTCTACCTGTGGGCTCTGTTGCTGTCCCCGAGGAAGATGTTTTGGCTGATCCTGCTGATACAGTGAGGCTGCTTCAGGAATATCTCACTCGAACAGATATCTCTGGTCCTGTTTCGGGTGCAACCACATCTTCACGGAGTTCCTTTCTAGAAGATAAGAAACCGAAGAGAAGACATTCCTCTGTGGCCGGGGTGAAAAATAAGCGGGCAAAGACTGATGTCCCCGAGCTATCTCCGATGGCGATGATGCCTGGTCTTCCTTTCGGGCTGGTCATAGACACCATGATGATTGATGATGATGATGAAGCTAGTGATGATGGAGCTTCTCTTCATAGAAGGCGACGATCCTTATCATCTCAACGGGATGCTCAACCTGTTGAGACAGTCATACTAACCGAGGATGATGTTTCGGCACTTTGGGGAGAATTTGATTTGGTAGATAATACCAACTCCTGTTCTAGGGCCCCAATTGTTGTGCTCGGTACTGCGAGGCAGAGTACCAGGTCTATGCCGTCTTCGGTTGGTGAGCACCCAACATCCACTGCTGCTTTTGACGCAACTGTTTCTCATTCTTCTACCCCATCAGCTTCATCCCCACCTTCTCCAACACCAGCAACTGCTATATCACTTCCGTCTTCATTCACTCTTCCACCAGCAACATCATCTCCAGCGGCCGCATCTGACCATGAAGAAGGCGTTCCTCTTCCACAGTCCCCAGTTCATAGGAATTTGGGGCAAAATTATGCTTCCCCTTCTAAAGATCCTCAGAGGAAGAGGAATGTTACTCTTTCGGTCTCTACTGGGTGCAATCTGCTTTCCCGGTCGCTGGAGCTTACTAACTATCTGCATCCTTTGGCTTCAGATAAGGATTGGGAAAAGATTCAGACACTCTCGAGAGAGTGTATGTTGAACAATGTTATGCATAATGCCGCGGCGGTACGTTTCTTTCTTCCTCTATTATTTCTCCTACTTTTGAATGAATGTATTTTAAGTTTTACCTCTTCTTGTTTTGTAGGCCAACTTTCTTGCTTCTGAGGGCCTTGAAATGTTAATTCGTGAGAAGGAAGGACTTACTTCTGAACGGGATCAGCTTTTGGTGGAACGAGATCAAACCATTCTTTGCCTCTCAGAACTGGAAACCTAAGTGTCATGACCCGAAATTCCCATCTTCGGGACCGTTATGGCGCCTAATATTTTACTTGCTAGGCAAGCCAACGTTAGAATAATATTAAATATTTTAAAATAATTTAAATTAAATGGAAGTCAATTACTGAAATAAAGTGCGGAAGACCATAACTACCGAATCATCAAAATACATCCCCGAATCTGGTGTCACAAGTGCATGAGCTACTAGAATGATACAAATAAAGGTCTGAATAAAATTCAAGTTGTTTGAAAGATAATACACAACTAAGATAAGATAGAAGAGGACTTCAAAACTGCGAACGTTGTGTAGTTATACCTCAAGTTTCCTCCGGGTAGCTGAATCCGAGCAAGTCTATGGTACACCACTGGGACCAACTCCAAAAACTGCACAAGAGGTGCCGAGTGTAGTATGAATAAAACTGACCCCATGTACTCCGTAAATGTCGAGCCTAACCTCAATGAAGTAGTGACGAGGCTATGACAGGACACATACGTAAACAACATGTACAAGTATACACAAATACGAAGAAACAATAATACATTAAATAACACTTTATAAATTTGGGAGGGAACATGCGAAGGGGGTTGATATAATAATTTCGGCAGGAGAATTATAACTTAGCAACCAATTAATTCCTCAACAATAAAATGAGCAACGGATAAAATAAAAATGGCACGGTACCAACCTTCGTGTTTTTACTCTCATTTATCCCATAAATTGATAAATAAATAATAATAATTGGAACGACATCACCGTCTGTGCTTTAACTCTCTTTTGGCACGACATCACCCTTTGTGCTTTTACACTCTCTGAAAATGAAACGGCAATACCCTTCATGCTTTTACACTCTTTCTTACCAGGACAATGATAGTATAAATAATAAAAATGGAATGACATCACCCTTCGTGCTTTTATACTCTTTCTCACCGTATTCAACAATAATTAAATCAATAAAAAATTTATGAATAATGATCAAATAATCAATAATAAACTTAAACATGAATATATTAATTAAATAAGCAATTATTCAAAATGAAATAAATTCCTCCAGCATGCTTTGACTCAACCACAACGCATAAGTACTCGTCACATCACATATACATTGTACCCGCACATTAAATCACATAGCAAATAGACAAATAAATCCTACTCCCTCAAGTCAAGGTTAACCACGACACTTACCTCGATTTGCAACCAAATTCAAGATTCCAATAAACCTTTGCCTCACGAATTCGTGTCCGCAATCCTTAAATCTAGTTATAAACAATTCAATATACTCAGTACAAATCGTAGGAATTAATTCTATATAAATTTATTAATTTTTCGGATTAAAATCTAAAATACATTTTAAAAATTGACTATGGGACCCACGTCTCGAATCTCGAAAAAACTCACGAAATCCAAATACCCGTTCCAATACGAGTTCAACCATACAAAAATTAGTGAATTCCCACATCAGATTGACCTTCAAATCTTAATTTTATATTTTTTAAAGATTTTATAAAAATCTAATTTTTCTTTCATAAATTCACGGATTCATGATGTAAATGAGTATGGAATCATGAAATATAATCAATATAGGATAAGGAATACTTACCCCGATGGTTTCCCGTGAAAATTACCCAAAAATTACCTTACCCGAGCTCAAAATCGTAAGTGGTAGGAAATGGGGCGAAATCCCATTTACAGAATTTAAGTTGTGTTTGCCCAGGTTTTTCCCTTATGTGATCGCGGACAATGCTTCGCGACCGCGAAGCATATTTTTAGGCTGACCAGCTTTTTCTCTACGCGAACGCGGCAGTGCTCTTGCGAACGCGAAACACAGTTTCTTAACCTTCCGCGATCATGTACTGCCTTGTGCGATCGCGTAGCACAAATGGCGTGCCCAGCTTCTGCCTTCATTCCTTCTATGCAAACGCATCTTGGCCCTTGCGTTCGCGGAGCTTTGACTTCTGCCATTGTGCGATTGCAGACATTACTATGCGATCGCATAGTTTAAATTTTCATTAGTGACATTAAGCCTTCACGATCATGGATATAGTCACGCGATCACATAGAAGGAAACCAGTACTGTGAAGCACCAGAATTCCAACTATGTTTTCTTGAACAAAAATGGTCTGAGGCTCGTCCGAAACTCACCCGAGCCCTCGGGGCTCCAAACCAAACATGCACATAAGTCCAAAACCCTCATACGAACTCGCTCGCACGATCAAAACACTAATTTAACACCTGCCGGGCTAGAATAGCTACCGGCTCCTCTTCGTAAGTCAAATCCTTGTCCAATTGGACTGAGTTGAAATCTAACACATGGGACGGATCACCATGATATTTCCAGAGCATATACACATGGAACGCCGAATGAACCGCTAACAAACTAGGTGGTAATGCAAGCTTGTAGGCTATTTCGCCCACCCTTTCAAGAATTTCGAAGGGTCCTATATACCTAGGGCTCAACTTGCCTTTCCTTCCGAACCTCATTACACCATTCATAGGTGAAACCCGGAGCAATACTCTTTCTCCAACCATGAAGGCAACATCACGAACTTTACGGTCAACATAACTCTTTTGCCTAGACTGAGCTGTGCGAAGTCGATCCTGAATAATATTGACCTTATCCAAGGCATCCTGTACCAAATCGGTACCCAACAACCGAGCCTTTCCCAATTCAAACCAGCCAACTGGCGAACGATACTATCTCCCATATAATTCTTCATATGGAGCCATCTGAATGCTTGACTGGTAGCTATTATTATAGGCAAACTTCGCAAGTGGTAAGAACTGATCCTAAGAACCTCCAAAGTTTATAACACAAGCGCGGAACATATCTTCCAATATCTGAATAGTGCGCTCTGACTGTTCGTCTGTCTGTGGATGAAATGTTATACTCAACTCAACCCGCATTCCTAAATTACGCTGTACAACCCTCCAGAAGTGCGAGGTAAACTGTGTAACTCGATCTGAAATAATAGACACGGGCATACCGTGAAGGCGGACAATCTCACGAATGTAAATTTCAGATAACCTCTCTGAAGAATAGGTAACTGCCATTGGAATGAAATGTGCTGACTTTGTCAGCCTGTCCACAATGACCCAAACTGCGTCGAATTTTCCTTCAGTCTGTGGGAGCCCAACAACAAAATCCATACTGATACACTCCCACTTCCACTCAGGAATCAACTTATAAAGCAAACCACCAGGTCTCTGTTGCTCGTACTTGACTTGGTGACAATTTAGACATCGAGCTACATATGCCACTATATCTTTTTGCATTCTCCTCCACCAATAATGTTGCTGCAAATCTTGATACATTTTGGCGTCACCTGGATAAATAGAATACCTAGCAGAATTAATTCACGAAGTCCATCCACATTAGGCAAACATATACGACCCTACTTCCGCATAACTCCATCTTCCCCCACAACAACTTGTTTGGCACCACCGTGCCGTACCGTGTCCTTAAGGACGAGCACATGAGGATCATCATACTGCCGCTCTCTGATATGCTCATATAAAGAAGACCGAGCGACTGTGCAAGCTAGAACCCGACAGGGTTCTGAAACATCTAACCTCACGAACTAATTAGCCAAAGTCTGAATATCTGCAGCTAACGGTCTCTCACCAACCGGAATATACGCAAGACTGCCCATACTCACAGCCTTTCTACTCAAAGCATCGGCCACTACACTGGCCTTTCCAGGGTGATACAAAATGGTGATATCATAATCTTTCAACAACTCCAACCATCTTCTCTACCTCGAATTGAGATCTTTTTGCCTGAACAGATATTGTAGGCTACGATGATTAGTGAATACCTCACATGAGACACCGTAAAGGTAATGCCTCCAAATCTTCAGTGCATGGACAATGGCTCCCAATTCTAAGTCATGAACAAGATAATTCATATCGTGAACTTTCTACAGCCGCGATGCATATGCAATTATCCTACCATCTTGCATCAATAATTCACCAAGCCCAATGCAAGATGTATCACAATACATCGCATAAGATTCTGAACGTGTGGATAATACCAACACTAGCGCCGTAGTCAAAGCTATCACGCCCCAAACTCGGGGAGCGCGACCGGCACTCAGCCAAGAGAACCAGACCGAGCAAGCCTGTTAGATTTCCTTCTACCCAAACTTATCCATGAATAAAGAGGAGATATACTCCATTAATCAAACATTGAAAAGATTTTATTAACTACTTCCTTTTCATTCCCATAAGTAGCTTCATTCATAATTTCCAAAATATTATGAGTTTATAGAATTAATGAAAAACATGATTTCCAAATACCAATATTTCTAGTTCAATTTCTAATATCAACCACAACCCACAACCTGTCTACAGAGTCTCAAAGTACAATAGAAGAGTAATATGGAGATGCCGGCAATAAGGCTCCGGTTATACCTCAAAACACAGTACATGAGAAACAAAAGATACATGACCCCGAAATTAAGTGGGGCTCACCAAATCAGCTGAAAGGAGTGTACTGCTATCACTGATGAATACCGCCTACTGTAGAACCACCTGCATCCATTAAAGATGCAGCGCCCCCGGCAAAAGGGACGTTAGTACTGTCGAATAGCACTAGTATGTATAGCTAAAAGTCCTTTTTCAAAATAGAATGTCCATATAAGAAAATGCAACACATAGAAATAGCAAGTCACAATCAACAATACCCAAATGTCCAGTTAAAACATAATAATTTTCAAAATACGAACTTCATATATAGTTTTTTCAGTTGGGAGATCATTAGCAATGATATACCACCGTCTTTTTTAGCACGGAGTCTAATCACGCCCGATCGGCTAAGCCATCTCCCCACGAATAATGTGGTTTGACAGGTGATGCGAAAGAAAGTTATTACCAAGAGTAGTACCATCATGTGCGCAATATGACGTCCGATCTCCACCCGATCAGCTAGACTGCCTTCCCATATATGTTGTGTGGGTTGACTTTTGTAATTCACAATTGTTACCAGTTTCATCCCAATTGAGGGGAATAATATCACAATTTCTCCAATATTTCCATTTCTTCCCAAATAAGGGGAATAATCACAATCCACCCGTACACCGGCATGTGTAGTTCCAGGTGTGGGCCTTATGACCCACCCTTCCTCGATTTTGCTAATGATGCTCCCAAAAATATTTTTCATTTGATTTGCACACAGAGGTAACTTATATACAATTGTACGCACCTTAAAATCTTTCACATTGTATAAATTCTCATTAGTATTTTCATTCATTCACAACGACAATATTTTCTTGGCTCATTTGGCCATTCACAAGATTCTTTATTCCTGGCACGATGGCCGTATTTGTATTCCACCCCCTTACCTCTTCAATTTCAAAGATCACCGTCAAATACCAACATATAGAATATTTCAGAAATCATATACTTCAAATCCATTTGTAAGGGGAACTTTAAACACAAATAGTTTCTTCCCAAAGAATGGGGCATGCCAACCAGCAATAGAAATACACATCAAAATCAAAAACAATCAATACACCATTTATTCTTGCAATACTCTTCCCCAGAAATGACAATGTACAATTTCAACACACGAGTATGTAAAAACTCGAATCACACTGGATATATTTATAAAGCAAAGCATTAGTTAAAGCAACTACTTATGGGCATGAATTAAGTACGAAAGCTTTTAAGCAATTCTATTTTCGAAGTCATTTTTAAACAATTGAGTCGAGGCTCATTTCATATTCTTTATCACATCCTCTCAAATCATTTGCACTACTAGCCACAATCATCACTTAAATTCTTGGTACGTTGGTCACTCTATATCCCCAATTCACTTTTCCTTCCAACCATCTTTATAGATTATCAACAATAAGACATTTTCAAATCAAGACTTTAGGTATACATATGAGCATTTAAGAAACTTAGGAATATTGAGATTTTCTCACACAATTTGGCATCATAACCTTCATTTGGAACACGACTCAAAGACATAGCATTTTAATACACATATCATTCTTGAACACATTCCCAAAGGATAACATGATGTGATAGGAACATTCGGGACAAGTTTTGATTACACAATTCTCATCACTTTGCTTATTCGGGACAATCGAATTTATTGAGAATAACTCGAAACATAGAATAAGGTACTCTAGACAACCATACTTGGCACTTACGGGAACATCATTGAATTCAATTCCAAGAGAGAAAGTTTACCCAACATACCTCGTTTTGAGTTTTCCTTAAATTACTATGACATTCCAAAAATTCTAGCAACTTCAATCTATTTAGAAACATAACAAAAGTAAAGCATAATTAGGAAGATATTCATGGGTTCACCTCACTTAAGCATTTCATCAAACACTAGATGTGCAAATTGGTTATAAGGTTCTTCCACAAGATTCCCTTCACTTCACAACCCAATCTTTACCCATTTTAGCTCCACAAACTTCCCACAAACCTTATTGGTACATGCATGTATAAATAGTACTCTTACACCCAAGAATCATACTCTTAATCAACCATCTTTTCCCCAAATTTGAAATTGAAAACTAGGGTATGGAGCCTTATCTCTTAAAAGAAGAACTTGAGGGATTTCTTATTGGATTTCAAGGCTTGAGCAAGATTTGATGAACAAGGGCTTATGAATTCCTCCTCTCACTCTAGGGGACTTTCCCCTCTGTAAAAATATCAGATTATCCCTCCAAAATGACCCTGAGATCATTTTATAGGAACTAGGGCCGGGTTATGAAATTAGAAAAACGGACTCTCAAAAATCCAGACCGAGCTACAGACCAGGCTTCGCGAGGGATATAGTACGGTCTAGCGCGCTACAGACCTGGCTTCGCGAGGGTTATAGCACGGTCTAGCGCGCTACAGACCTGGCTTCGCGAGGGTTATAGCGCGGTCACATTCTTCCAGCCTTTGGGAATTTGAACATAACTTCTTGTAGGAGTGTCCAAATGGCAAACGGTTTAAAGCGTTAGAAACTATACTCAAAGGGCTTTAATTTGACAGGTAGATCACCTCCTAATAGTTTGGTAGAAGAATGCATTTGAAGTAGGATCTTCTGCAAATTGAAATATTATTTCCACTTAATGTATCCAACTTGTTCCACACGAATTCTTTTCATTCACAAAACTCCTTAGTATGTTCCAACACACCTTAAACATATATGTTTCATTTCAAAATAACGTGGTTCTATCCCATGGGTCTCCTTTAATACTCGAACACATTATTCCCAATTACCGTTGGCGTACTTTAAAATCTTCAGTCATTAGGAAAAATTTGGACGGGGCCTTACATTCTCCCGCTTAGAATCATTCGTCCTCGAATGAAGAGTAGAGTCCGTCCCCAAACACTTAACATAACATATCTCTTCTCTTTCGCACATCTCAAACTCCTAAATTTGACTAACTCCCAAAATGTTTAGAAATTTCGACAAAGTTTCCTCTGCATTTGGGCCTATCCACCTGCTAGAGAATCACCAAAACCAGTCCTAACAACATATCCAAAACTCCACAAAGCATCACAATATATATCAACAACATTAATCTCAACATTATAGGAATCATATTATCAAGAGTGATATCTGGACATGAGCTGCACATATTTAAATCATAACACATAGAAAGTACCTTTCGATCCACAATCATTTGAGTATACACTCAAGTGAGAACATTTTATTTCCTTAACGCTTTTGGACCTCAAGGTGGCCTCTTCAACTTATAGACTTCGTCATAACACATTAAAGGAGGCAATCTCAACTCTCGAACTTATCTAACAAGGATGGCATAATAGATACCCCTCATAATCCAATTATCCATTAACTTCACATTCACTAGCTTTCACCTGAACGATAGACAAAGGATTTATAATTACCTTTATAGACATAGACACATGAAACACCTGATACACTAAGTATAATAATAGGGAAACATCATATTCATATTTTGGCCTATTTCCTTCAAGATTTCATAAAGCCTAATGCGACTACATATACTTTAACTTTATTAGAAATTCACATAACATCCTCATGGAGAAAATATTGAGAATAACCCGTTCACTTTCTTCAATTCTAAATCTCTACGTAGAACACCCACACTAGACATTTGGCAACCTCCAACAATTAGTCTAAGATGTGCTAGCTTGAATATAACCATCAAATTTCATATCTAATATATTTGATCACGGGATGATGCTTCTTCTTTGACATATAACATATGGGAGGCATAATCGGAAGGATAAATACATTAGCGTCAATTATTCTTGGAAGACTATGAGTTATGAAAAGGACAATAACAATTGTTTCATTCCATATGTGCCTTGTTCAGCAATAGTAAGCCTCAAAGAGAAATGACCAAGTACATGACACCAGTCGTCTCCTGGAGTATAGGGAAAATCAGTTCAATTCGAAATGAGAATATTTTGGCACCCCGAATGTGATATGGATTTCAAAATGCATGAAATTGCATTACACTCTTAACATTATCTAACACAAGGAATCTATGTCACAAGCCCATGGGGATGAAAAAGAAGTTGAATACTTGTGAGATTATTATCATTCTCATAACTTAACCTTTGCCAATAGTTGATTCTATATGAGAGAACTAGAGATATGATGAATTTGTGAAAATCTCAAATTTCCTAGAAACTTTTATACGGACAAGTGACCCCTTTCAATTGACATTTACACATATGATAGGTTCTGAGATATGCTCTCATGTTACTAGACATTGAAAAGGATTCATGATAATATTCACAAAGAAGTGAAATGATTGTTCAAACCATAAGAACCACATTCACCAGAAAGAGAAAGAATGGCTCAAGAAGGATCTCAACACTAGGCCGCAATACATTGGATTTGATACCACATAGGTAAACTTTATGACCGTGTATGCATTAGCACAAGCGAGCAGATTTTATCCATTTGAATCAAAAATGTCTATAAGAAATTCATCAGGTACAATCCCTTGTTGAGAATTTAGGAAAGCAAGTGCGAAGTATTAATCCTAGAGTTATAACTCAATTTAAGGACATAATTATAGACTCAATTCCTCAAGAGGTCGTAAATAAGAGAATTGTGATCAAGAGGCTTCACGAATACTGTGTCTCATTCAAAGAGTAGGTACATACAATGTTTTGTGATTCGACGTTTTGGTTAAGACCATATTTATGTAGGCCCCTTCAATATGGATGTACATATACAATAAGGAAAATAATGCGGTGTTCAAAATAAGGTAGCAAGGAGTGACTTATTTGATGACTTTAGATTGACAGGGCAGTACCTTAATTGATGCCCCTCTACTCCACATCCAAAACATACATTAGTACCATAGTGACATACCCCCGAATGACATCGCATACACTTCACACAATGGGGATGGGGTCCGCTAAACTAACTCACCCCACTTACCTGATATTTACCCTTTTTGCATACATCTTAAGCACTCCCATTATCCTTCCTCCAGGACCTCATGATGGGATTAACAAACTCTGCAACATATCGTTGTATGGACTTTTGGAATTGCCCAAATCTACCACTCCCAACACGCTTCTGAGCATACTCACAACATGACGCAAAATATTTTCATCCGCATATCGGGCAGACCGAGATGGGTGTATCCAACTTAAGGGTATTTGTTCTTCTTGTTCCCCCTCTTTCCACAACCATAACATATTTCAAGAATCATCAAACATGTCCCCAAGTAGCGCTTTTTACAAATCAAACATTCTGGCTTATTGGTAAAAAGAACCCTCTTTCGTTTCTTAAGTTCTCACATCACATGATCTGGTGGCATGGTGACATTAATAGGAACATGGACACTTCCCCTAGCAATTGTTTCCTTCAATACCTCCTCGCTGCCTCGAACCCATGGGTTACTCATATGGAAAATGAGACACGAAGAGGAAATTAACTTTCTATCTTGAGCTCTATCGCACGATCTAGAGTACCAAAGAAGTGTGAAATTCCTAAATATCCAAGTAGCCTCCTCATTATAGATGTGGTCGACAACACACCAATAAATGGGACTCTACCAGACACGGCTCCGAGACATCCTAGGATACTTTAAGACCTTAGGCTCTGATACCAAGTTTGTCATGCCCCAAACTCGGGGAGCGCGACCAGTGCTCAGCCGAGAGAACCCGACCAAGCAAGTCTGTTAGATTTCCTTTTCATTCTCATTAGCAGCTTCATTCATAATTTTCAAAATATTACGAGTTTATAGAATTAATGAAAAACATGATTTATAAATGCCAACATTTCTAGTTCAATTTCCAATATCAACCATAACCCACAACCTATCTACGGAGTCTCTAAGTACAATAGAAGAGTAATATGGAGATGCCGACAACAAGGCTCCGGCTATACCTCAAAACACAGTGCATGATACACAAAAGATACATGACCCCGAAATGAAGTGGGGCTCACCAAATTAGCTGAAAGGAGTGTACTTCTATCACTGATCAATGCCGCCTGCTGTAGAACCACCTGCATCCATTAAAGATGCAGCGCCCCCGACAAAAGAGACGTTAGTACTGTCGAATAACACTAGTATGTATAGCTAAAAGTCCTCTTTCAAAATAGAATGTACATATAAGAAAAAGGCAACACATAGAAACAGCAAGTTACAATCAACAATATCCAAATGTCCAGTTAAAACATAATAATTTTCAAAATACGAACTTGATATATAATTTTTTTTGTTGGGAGATCATTAGCACTGATATACCACCGTCTTTGTTAGCACGGAGTCCGATCACGCCCGATCGGCTAGGCCATCTCCCCACGAACAATGTGGTTTGACAGGTGATGCAAAAAAAAATTGTTACCAAGAGTAGTACCACCATGTGCTCAACATGGCGTCCGATCTCCACCCTATCAGCTAGGCCACCTTCCCACATATGTTGTGGGTTGACTTTTCCAATCCACATTTGTTACCAGTTTCATCTCAATTAAGGGGAATAATATCACAATTTCTCCAATATTTCAATTTCATAACAAATAAGGGGAATAATCACAATCCATCCCTACACCGGCACGTGTAGTTTTAGGTGTGGGCCTTATGACCCACCCTTCCTCAGTTTTGCTAATGATGGTCTCAAAAACATTTTTGATTTGATTTGCACATAGAGGTAACATAAATACAATTGTACTCACCTCAAAATCTTTCACATTGTATAAATTCTCATCAGTATTTCCAGTCATTCATAATGACAATATTTCCTTGGCACATTTGGCCATTTACAAGATTCTTTATTCCTGGCACGATGGCCGTATTTGATATTCCACACTTTCACCTCATTCAATTTAAAAGATCACCATCAAATACCAACAAATAGAATATTTCAGAAATCATAAATTTCAAATCCATTTGTAATGGGAACTTTAAACACAAATGGTTTCTTCCCAAAGAATGGGGCATGCCAACCAACAATAGAAACACACATCAAAATAAAAAACAATCAATACACCATTTATTCTTGCAATACTCTTCCCCAAAAATGACAATGTACAATTTTAATACACGAGTATGTAAGAACTCAAATCACACTGGATATATTTATAATGCAAAGCATTAGTTAAAGCAGCTACTTATGAGCATGAATTGAGTACAAAAGCTTTTAGACAATTCTATTTTCGAAGTCATTTTTAAACAATTGAGTCGAGGCTCATTTCATATTCTTTATCACATCCTCTCAAATCATTTGCACTACTAGCCACAATTATAACTTAAATTCTTGGCACGTTGGCCACACTCTATATTCCCAATTCACTTTCACTTCCAACCATCTTTATAGATTATCAACAATAAGACATTTCCAAATCAAGACTTTAGGTACACATATGAGCAACTAAGAAACTTAGGAATATTGAGATTTTCTCATAGAATTTGGCATCATAACCTTCATTTGGAACACGACTCAAAGACATAGCATTTTAATACATATATCATTCTTGAACACATTCTCAAAGGATAACATGATGTGATAGGAACATTCGGGACAAGTTTTGATTACACAGTTCTCATCACTTTGCTTATTCGGGACAATCGAATTTATTGGGAACAACTCAGAACATAGAATAAGGAAATTGAGACAACCATACTTGGAACTTATGGAAACATCATAAAATTCAATTCCAAGAGAGAAAGTTTAGCCAATATACCTCGTTTTGAGCTTTTCTTAAATTACTACGACATTCCGAAAATTATAGCAACTTCAATCTATTTAGAAACATAACAAAAGTAAAGCATAATTAGGAAGATATTCATGGGTTCACCTCACTTAAGCATTTCATCAAACACTAGATGTGCAAATTGGTTATAAGGTTCTTCCACAAGATTTCCTTCACTTCACAACTCAATCTTTACCCATTTGAGCTATACAAACTTCCCACAAACCTTATTGGTACATGCATGTATAAATAGTACTCTTACACCCAAGAGTCATACTTTTAATAAACCATCTTCTACCCAAATTTAAAATTGAAAACTAGGGTATGGAACCTTATATCTTAGAAGAAGAACTTGAGGGATTTCTTATTGGATTTCAAGGCTTGAGCAAGATTTGATGAACAAGGGCTTAGGAATTCCTCCTCTCACTCTAGGGGACTTTCCCCTCTCTAAAAATATCAGATTATCCCTCCAAAATGACCCTAAGATCGATTTATAGGAACTAGGGCCAGGTTATGAAATTAGAAAAATGGACTCTCAAAAATCCGGACCGGGCTACAGACCAGGCTACGCGAGCTCTGTAGCGAGCTACAGACCAGGCTTTGCAAGGGATATATCATGATCTAGCATGCTACAGACCTGGCTTCGCGAGGGTTATAGCACGGTCTAGCGCGCTACAGACCTGGCTTCGCAAGGGTTATAGCACGGTCACATTCTTCCCGCGTTTGGGAATTTTAACATAACCTCTTGTAGGAGTGTCCAAATGACAAACGGTTTGAAGCGTTAGAAACTAGACTCAAAGGGCTTTAATTTGATAGGTAGACCATTTCCTAAGTCGTTATAGTGTGGTAGCAGCATGCGTTTGAAGTAGGATCTTGTGCAAATTGAGACATCATTTCCCATTAATGAATCCAACTTGTTCCACACGAATTCTTTCCATTCACAAATCACCTTAGTATGTTCCAACACACCTTAAACATATATTTTTCATTTAAAAATAACGTGTTTCAATCCCATGGATCTCCTTTAATACTCGAACACGTTATTCCCAAATACCGTTGGCGTATTTTAAAATCTTCAGTCATTAGGAAAACTTTTGTCGGGGCCTTACAAAAGTGGTCTTGAGTTTCTGAAAGCTCAACTCACACTCGTATGACCATCTGAATGGGTCACCCTTCTGGGTCAATTTGTCGATGGAGATGCTATAGATGAAAACCCCTCCACAAATAAGTGATAATATCCCGCTAAACCCAGGAAACTCCTGATATCTGTAGCTAAAGTAGGTCTAGGCCAATTCTGAACAGCTTCAATCTTCTTAGGATCAACTTTTATGCCTTCTGCCGATACAACATGCCCCAAAAAGGCAACTGAGTTTAACCAAAACTCACATTTTTAAAATTTGGCATATAATTGATTATTCTTCAAAGTCTGAAGCACAATCCGAAGATGTTGCTCATGCTCCTCTCAACTGCTGGAGTAAATCAATATGTCATCAATGAATACAACTACAAATGAATCCAGATAAGGCTTGAACACCCGATTCATCAAATCCATAAATTCTGTTGGGGCATTTGTCAGCCCAAATGACATCACTAGGAATTTGTAATGCCCATACCGAATCCGAAAAGCTGTATTAGGGATATCAGATGCCCTAATCTTTAACTGATGGTAACCAGACCTCAAGTCGATCTTTGAAAACACCTTGGCACCCTGAAGATGATCGAATAAGTCATCAATTCTTGGGAGTGGATAATTGTTCTTGATAGTAGCCTTGTTCAACTGTCGATAATCTATACACATTCGCATTGAACCGTCTTTCTTATTTACAAATAACACTGGTGCACCCCAGGGCGAGACACTAGGTCTAATAAATCCATGATCAAGCAAGTCTTGTAGTTACGCCTTCAGTTCATTCAATTCCGGCGGGGCCATACGGTATGGTGGAATAGAAATGGGCTGAGTGCTCGGAGCCAAATCAATACAAAAGTTTATATCTCTGTCGGGTGGCATCCTCAAAAAATCTGTAGGAAATACTTCTGGAAATTCACGAACAACTGGTACTGAGTCCATAGAAGGAACATCCGCACTGGGATCGTGAATATAAGCCAAATAGGCTAGACACCGCTTCTCGACCAAATGCCGAGCATTCATATAAGAAATAACCCTGCTAGTAGAATGACCAGGATTTCTTTTCCACTCTAATCGAAGTAACTCTAGCATGTCTAGGGTCACTGTCTTGGCATGACAATCCAATATAGCATGATAAGGTGACATCCAATCCATACCGAAGATGACACCAAAATCTACCATATCAAGAAGTAGAAGACCCACACTAGTCTCAAGACTACCAATAGTAACCACACACGAACAATAGACATGATCTATCAATTATAGAATCTCCCACCGGAGTGGAAACATACACAAGAGCATTCAGAGAATCACGAGGCATCACCAGATATGAAGCAAAATAAGAGGAAACATAGGAATAAGTAGATCCTAGATCAAATAGAACTAAAGCATCTCTATGGCAAACTAGAACAATATATGTAATCACAGCATCGGATGACTCGGCCTCAGACCTAGCCGGAAAAAGCATAAAATCGGGGGTTGGGCCCCACCACCCTGAATTGCATCCCTAGGATGGCCTCTAACTGGATGGCCTCCACCTCTAGCTGTCTGACCCCTGGCCCTAGCTGGCTGGGCGGGTGGCGGAATAACTGGTGCTGGAATCATAGCACAGGAACCCTACTGCTGTGAACTGCCTGATACCCGAGGGCAAAATCTAGCAATGTGTCTTGGGTCACCACAAGTATAACACGTCTTCAGTTGTTGTGCATGCTGGCCCTGGAACTGGCCATGTCGACCTGGATAACCACTCTGATGACTCTGGATCGGAGGTGCATTAATAGGAGCTGGTGGTACACTGTAATCTAGCTGGTCGGAATGAGACGCATAAGGGCCATGACCAGCTGAAGCATTGTGGGATGCCTGGAGAGCTGAATGAAACGGCCTGGGAGGATAGCCTCTACCAAAATTACCCCTGCCTCCAAACGAGGCACCACTGAACCCACCGAACTGACGAGGCCTCTTATCAGACCCCTGCTCTCTCTCCTGTGCAAGAACCGTCATTAAAACTCCTCACTCTCTCTCTCCCCCAGTAGGTAATAAAAGGAGAGCATTATGGGCTAAATCCACAAAACGGATCTCGTACTGAGTAACAGTCATACTACCCTACTGGAGATGCTCAAATTGCTTGCGGTAATCTTCTCTCAATGTGATAGGGAGGAACTTCTCTAGAAATAGCCATGAGAACTGCTCCCACGTCAGTGTAGGTGACCCAGTTGGCCTGGTCAACATAAAATCTCTCCACCATCTCTTGGCGGAGCCCGTCATCTCAAATACAGTAAAATCGACCCCATTAGTCTCAACTATACTCATGTTCCGCAATACCTCATGGCAGCGGTCAAGATAATCCTGTGGGTCCTCAAAAGGTGTACCACTGAAGCGAATTGGAAAGAGCTTAGTAAACTTATCTAGCCTCAATAAGGCCTCAAAAGACATGGTGGGCCAATCACCGGCCTGTGCCGCAACAACTAGCTGAACTAGCCCAACTAGCGAGGCTGCTGGAGCCAGATACTGGGGAGCCATCTGCTCCGGAGTGGGAGTAGTGGGAGTTTGTGCTCCTCCCCCAGCCTGTGAGATGGCTGGTGTCACTGGAAATGTACCATTCTGGGCCACGCCCTCCATAAGACTTACCAAATGGACTAGGGCGTCCTGAAGTACTGGAGTAGCTATGAATCCTTCCGCGACCTGAACTGGTCCAACCGGTATAGTCTAAACTGGAACCTCCTCCTGAAGATCCACCTGAGGTTCTACAACAGGTGCTGCTGCTCAAGCTCTAGACTGAGCTCTATCTCTGCCTCTGCCTCTAGCACGACCTCGGCCTCGACCTCTACCCCTAGTCATAGTTGCCACCGGGGGCTCTGGTCCCTGTTCATCGATAGATATATTACGTCTTCTCACCTTCTGCGAGAGAATAAGAATAGAATGGTTCAATCATTGATGATAGAATAAAATCACACGACAGAATAAGAAAGAAGTGATATTGTTCCTAAACTTCATAGCCTCTGAAAAATAAGTACAGACGTCTCCGTACCAATCCTTCATACTCTACTAGCTTGCTCGTGAGACTTATGCAACCTAGTGCTCTGATACCAACTATCACGATCCGAAATTCCCACCTTCGGGACCGTGATGGCGCCTAACATTGCACTTGCTAGGCAAGCCAACGTTAGAATAATCTTAACCATTTTTAAATAATTTAAATTAAATGGAAGTCAATTACTGAAATAAAGTGCAGAAGACCATAACTACCGAATCATCAAAATACATCCCCGAATCTGGTGTCACAAGTGTACGAGCTACTAGAATGATACAAATAAATTTTTGAATAAAATTCAAGTTGTTTGAAATATAATACACAGCTAAGATAATATAGAAAGGGACTTTAAAACTACGAACGCTGTGCAGTTATACCTCAAGACTCCTCCGGGTAGCTGAATCCGAGCAAGTCTATGGTACGCCGCTGGGACCGACTCCAAAATCTGCACAAGAAGTGCACAGTGTGATATGAGTACAACCGACCCCATGTACTCCGTAAGTGTCGAGCCTAAACTCGACAAAGTAGTGACGAGGCTATGACAGGACACGTACGTAAACAACTTGTACAAGTATATACAAATACGAAGCAACAATAATACAATAAATAACACTTTATAAATTTGGGAGGGAACATGCGAAGGGGGTTGATATAATAATTTCGGCAGGAGAATTATCACTTAGCAGCCAATTAATTCTTCAACAATAAAATTAGCAACTGATAATATGAAAATGGCACAGCACCACCCTTCGTGCTTTTACTCTCAATCCTCCCATAAACTAATAAATAAATAATAATAACTGTCACGACATCACCCTTCGTGCTTTAACTCTCTTTTGGCACGGCATCTCCCTTCGTGCTTTTACATTCTTTCTCACCATCACAATGATAGTATAAATAATAAAAATGGCACGACATCACCCTTCGTGCTTTTACACTCTTTTGCACCATATTCAACAATAATTAAATCAATAAAAAATTTATGAATAATGATCAAATAATCAATAATAAACTTAAACATGAATATATTAACTAAATAAGCAATTATTCAAAATGAAATAAACTCCTCCAGTATGCTTCGACTCAACCACAACACATAAGTACTCGTCACCTCACATATATGTTGTACCCGCACATTAAATCACGTAGCAAATAGACAAATAAATCCTACTCCAAGTCAAGGTTAACCACGACACTTACCTCGATTTTCAACCAAATTCAAGATTTTAATAAACCTTTGCCTCGCGAATTCGTGTCCGAAATCCTCAAATCTAGTCATAAACAATTCAATATACTCAATACAAATCGTAGGAATTAATCCCATATGAATTTACTAATTTTCGGATTAAAATCTGAAATTTATTTTAATAATCAAATGTGGGACCCACATATCGAATCTCTGAAAAACTTACGAAATCCGAACACTCGTTCCGATACGAGTTCAACCACATAAAAATTATCAAATTCCGACATAAGATTGACCTTCAAATCTTAATTTTATATTTTTGGATGATTTTATAAAAATCTGATTTTTCTTCTATAAATTCATGGATTCATGATGTAAATGAGTATGGAATCATGAAATACAATCAATATAGGATAAGGAACACTTACCCCAATGGTTTCCCGTAAAAGTCGCCAAAAAATCGTCTTACCCGAGCTCAAAATTGTAAATGGTAGGAAATGGGGCGAAATCCCATTTACAGAACTTATGTTCTGTTTGCCCAGTCTCTTCCCTTATGCGATTGCGGACAATACTTCGCGACCGCGAAGCACATTTTTAGGCTGCCCAGATTTTGCTCTACGCGAACGTGAAGCACAGTTTCTTAACCTTCCGCGATCGCGTATTGCCTTGTGCGATCGCGTAGCACAAATGGCGTGCCTAGCTTCTGCCTTCATTCCTTCTACGCGAACGCGGCTTGGCCCTCGCGTTGTGGAGCTTTGACTGCTGCCACTGTGCGATCGCGGACGTTACTATGCGATAGCATAGTTTAAATTTACATCAGTAACATTAAGCCTTCGCGATCGCGGATATAGTCACGCGATCGCATAGAAGGAAACCAGTACTGTGAAGCACCACAATTCCAGCTATGTTTTCTTGAACAAAAATGGTCCGAGGCTCGTCCGAAACTCACCCGAGCCCTCGGATCTCCAAACCAAACATGCACACAAGTCCAAAAACCTCATACAAACTCGCTCGTGTGATCAAAATACCAATTTAACACCTAGAATTACGAATCGGACACCAAATTAAGTGAGATTTTAAGAAAACTTTAAAATTCTTTTTTAACAACCGGACGACCGAATCACGTCAAACCAACTCCGTTTCTCCCTAGATTTGACAAATAAGTCATAAATATAGTACCAGACCTATATTAGATTCTGGAACCAAAATACGGACCCGGTATCAATAAAGTCAAACATTGGTTAATTCTTTATAGTCATTAAGCCTTTAAAGTTCAAATTTTCGACAACATGCGATAACTCGAGCTAGGGACCTCCGAATTTGATTCCATACATATGCCCAAGTTCCAAAATGTTGACCAAAGTCAACCCAATTGAGTTTTAAAGCTCTATTTTATATTTTAATCAATTTTTCATATAAAAACTTTTCGGAAAAATTTATGGACTGCGCACACATGTCGAGGAAAGCTGAATGATGATATTTGAGGTCTCAGAATACAGAAATAATTATTACATTTAAAGATGACCTTTTAGGTCATCACACTGAGGCCGATAATTTGGAAGCTCGTTTGTAGCAAAGCGAGAAAGAAGTGGTAACCCTCAGCCAGGAAGTTGGCCCACTGAGGGTTAGATTTGATGAAGCCAAGTCTAAATGGGCTGAAGTCCAGGACACCATTCTTGTTGTAACCAAGCGCGAGGTTATTGCTACTAAAAGGGTAACTAACTTGGAATCAGCCTTGAGCTCCAAAGTCCAAGAGTTTGCTACCGCGGGGGCGAAACATGCCCATCTAGAAGAGAAGTACAGGAAAACTATCGAGCATAGAAGACTCTTTATTTCAACTGTTCACTAGCTTGATGTCAGCCTTAAGTCTGCTAGGTCCGCCTGGGAAAATCTTTCTGCCGAGATAACCCAACTCAAACAAGACCTCAAGCGCCGAGATGTTTCCCTCATTGTTGAAATAACTTATGCCATGTACAACATGAGGGGAAAAACCTTGGAAGAAGCCAAAGATGGTGTCATTGATATTGATGCCGAAATTTTTAAGTCACGCGAGCTTGAGTTAGCCGCTAAGACTGGCCTTTCATCGAGGTCTGATGTATCTAGCCGATCTTGTTATGGTTCTGAATTTTCGACAACTAAAGAAGAATCGAAGGGCGATGATGTTGAAGATCAGACTGGGGAAAATATCGGGCCATCGGTGGAATCATCTACCACTCCCGGGGGCGTGGACAATTCTCTTCCTCCTGGGCCCGGAGGCACTGCAGTTTAGCTTTACTTGTCTTTTCCTATTTTATATTTCTTTTGGCACGTTCTTATAAATGAATACGTATTGTTGCTCAAATGTTTGTTTGAATCTTACTTTTGCTTGAATATTCGTGCAAGGTTTTTAACCTTTGTATTCTCTTAAGGATTCTGCGCATGGTTTTCGGTTCACATTTTTCTGTATGTGGTCTCGGATGCATTTTCTTTGATGTATTTTGTTTTCGAGCATTATCCCTTTTACGTGAGGGTTTCAATAAGTATTTGCGCAAGTTTTCTTTTTGCGTCCTTTCCATATGCGACTTCAGGTGTATTTTTCTCCGATAACATTTTTGATTCTGGGCATAAATTCTTACGGAACCAACCCTTTAACGTGAGGTTGTTTATAAGAGAGGGCCCTCTTATGAAGAGGACGTCTCATGTTCATTATGGCACTGACATTTGAAGCACTTGTTCAACTTTCAAATGACAAAGTTAGCTCATCGTTCAGACAAGAAACAAGATAAAAGCAAAAGGATTTTATTTTATTCCTTTTATTTCAAAATATACATAAGCATCTTGTTATGCAAAAAAGAAATTACTATTACATGTGGCTATCTTGTACAACTTGATTCTGCGAAGCTGGCTGCGCAGTCCCCGATCCCGATGAAGCATTTTGTTTTCGGATTTTCGTTCTCGGTTGACGTGGCAGTCATTGTTATTGTATCCTCATATTATTCCCCCAATTTTCGAATATGGAAAGTGGGAATTGGAACACTTGAAGTCTTGTATCCTCGAAGGCTCCACCAATGAATTGCTAGGTAAGCCTTCACTTGGAAACATACTTTGCTTCCCCTTAGGAATCCATGCTATAGAGCGAAAGAATGCCTAACAGTCCTCTAGTTGTTTGTGCTCGTGAATGGTCGGATAACCTCTGTTCGGCAGCAAACGCAACTTTCCGGTGGGAATTTCTATCGAAGCAAAGATTATCTAATCGATACCGAGTGGAAATTTGTTTGCTTGCCTTGTTATCAAAGGTCTTATCATTGTTGTCTTCGTAGTATGCTCTTCATCGCTGCCTCATTAAAAACCTTGCCAGAAAAACCCAATTGGGACAAAAACTAAATGAAGGGGAAAAGAGTACAGCACATACTTTCCGTTTGACTGTTGTTCATCAGCAGTAATATCTTTTGAGGTGAGCCATGTTCCAGTTTCTGGGCAGCTTGTCTCCATTCTGGTTCTCCAACTCGTATGATCATTTCCCAGTGATAGCTGAAACCCGGTAAGGACCTTCCCATGTTGAGCCTAACTTGCTCGCGTTGAGTTCCCTGGTGTTTTGAGTTACCTTCCTCAAGATCAAGTCTCTTACTTTGAAATAACGGAGGTTGGCTCTTCAATTATAATATCGATCCATTCTCTGCTTCTGAGCTGCCATTCTTACATGTGCCAAGTCCCGGCATTCCTCGAGCAATTCCAAGTTGGCTAACATCGCTTTGCTATTTGATTCTTCATCTGCCTGAAAATATCTCAAAGTGGGCTCGCTCACTTCCGCCAGGATTAAGGCTTCGGCACCGTACATAAGGGAAAAATGGGTTTCTCCTGTGCTTGACTTGGCCGTTGTTCGGTAGGCCCACAGAACTTTGGGTAATGCTTCGGGCCATTTGCCCTTTGCTGTTTCCAACCTTTTCTTGAGGTTTAGAATAATTACTTTGTTTGTTGACTCTGCTTGACCGTTTGCGCTCGGATGATAAGGCGAAGATGTGATCCTTTTTATTTTTCAATCTTCTTGGAATTTTGTAATTTTTGCACCGACGAACTGTGGCCCGTTGTCGCATGCTATTTCTTTGGGTATGCCGAACTTGCAAATTATATTTTCCTACAAGAAATTGATCATATCGCGTTCTCCGATCTTCTGATAAGAACCTACTTCCACCCATTTAGAAAAATAATCAGTTAAAATTAAAAGAAAGCTTACCTTTCCGGGGGCCGGTGATAGTGGTCCGGCGATGTCCATCCCCATTTCATGAACTGCCATGGGGATAGAACCGAATGTAATGGTTCCGCTGGTTGGTATACTAGCGGTGCATAGCGTTGGCACCTATCACATTTTCATATGAAGTCTTTGGCGTCTTGCTCCATGCGAGGCCAGTAATATCCTACTCGTACCAGTTTCAACACTAGGGAGTCTGCGCCAGAGTGATTGTCGCATATCCCTTCGTGGATTTCTCTCATGACATAGTTAGCTTCTGACGCTCCTAAGCACCGGGCCAACATGCCTTGGAAGGGTTTTCTATAAAATTGGCCTCTTTTAAAGGTGTAGCACGCCGCTTTGGTGTGTAACGCTCGCGATGCTTTCGGGTTTTCAGGCAACTTCCCGTGTTCGCAATAGTTGATTATCTCGTTTCTCCAGTCCCAGACCAGAGTAGTCGAATTTAACTCATAGTAACCATCCGTATCCAGGGCCGAATTCCTCAATTGCACTACTGTCCTGAATTCTGATCCCTTCATTTCCATTGAGGATCCTAGCTATTGCATCCGCTTCCGCGTTGTCCTCCCTCAGGACATAAGTAATTAACTACTCCCAGAATCGTGCCAAAAGATCCTGGACCTTTACCACTTATTGTTGCATACATTCTTATTTGGTATCAAATATTCCGTAAACTTGATTTACCACCAGCTGTGAGTCATATTTGATTACGATAACCTCGGAATCAAGTCCCCAGGCCAATTCGAGCCCAGCAATCAAAGCTTCATACTCTGCTTCATTGTTAGTTAAATGGATCGTTCTGATGGCTTGCCTTAAGGTTTCCCCCGAAGGCGTGATTAAGACTATTCTGAGACCGTACCCTTTTACGTTTGAAGATCCGTCCGTAAATTAGGTCCAAACCCCCGATGTTGATTCCGATACTATTACTGCCTCCTTGGTTGCCAAGGGTAGCAGTCCCGGACTAAAATCGGCCACGAAGTCAGCCAAGACCTGTGACTTAATTGCAGTCCTCGATTTATATTCTATGTCAAATTCACTCATTTCGACGGCCCATTTGACCAATCTACCCGAGAGATCAGGTTTGTGGAGGATCTTCTACAAAGGGAAAGTAGTCACCACAACTATCGGGTGACATTGGAAGTAGGGCCTCAGCTTCCAAGCGGTCACTACGAGAGCTAAAGCTAGTTTTTCCAAATGTGGGTAGAGAGTTTCTGCTCCCGTTAAAATTTTGCTAACGTAATAAATGAGAAATTACGTACCTTCGTCCTCCCAGACTAAAAATGCACTTACCGCAACTTCTGAAACCGCGAGGTAGACTAGCAATATTTCGCCTTCTTTTGGTTTTGAAAGCAAGGAAGGGCTTGATAAGTATTTCTTAAAGGTCCCTCAAAGCCTGCTGACACTCTGGTGTCCATTTGAAATTATTCTTCTTCTTGAGTAATGTGAAGAAGCGATAACATTTTTCCAACGACCGGGAAATGAACCTGCTCAGAGCTGCTAATCTTCCTGTGAGTCGATAGACCTCTTTTACGTTCGTCAATTGATCTGGGATATCCTCTATGGCCTTGATTTTGTCGGGGTTTAACTCAATTCCCCTTTGCGAGACCAGAAACCCCAGTAACTTACCAGAACTGACCCCGAACACGCATTTCTCGGGGTTAAGTTTCATGTTATGCTTCCTTAGGATGTCAAATGTTTATTGCAGATGCTTAATATGGTCACCTATATTCAAAGACTTAACGAGCATATCATCTATATAAACCTCCATAGTTTTTCCTATTTGTTTTTCCAACATTTTATTTACGAGCCATTGATAAGTGGCTCCGGCGTTTTTCAACCCGATGGGCACTACATTATAGTAGTATGTACCAAAATCCGTTATAAATGAAGTGTTTTCATGATCTTCCGGGTTCATCTTGATTTAGTTGTACCCGGAATAAGCATCGAGGAAACTCATTAACTCGTGCCCGGCCATGGCATCAATCATCTGATCGATGTTTGGCAATGGGAACGAGTCTTTCGGGCATGCCTTATTTAGATATTTATAGTCTACACACATGCGAAATTTATTGTTCTTATTAGGAACTACTACTACATTGGCCAACCAATTCGGATATCTTACCTCTCGGACCGAACCGATTTTAAGTGTGCAGGTTACCTCTTCTTTGACGAATTTATTCCTGGCCTCAGCAATAAGGCATTTTTTCTGCCTTACTGGAGGTATGCTGGAATCCAAACTCAGTTTGTACATGGATTTTCAGTTGGGATACATGTCATATCCTCGTGCGACCATGCAAAGCAATCGGTATTAATTTTAAGGAATTCATTAAAAACAGACCTGAGCTCCGGGTGCAGTCCTGTCCTAAATGGAACTTCCTCTCTAGGAATTCCTCAAATAATGCCACATGCTCTAATTCTTCCACCATGGACTTCGTTGTGTCTGTCTCTTCTGGAACTTGAAAGTATCTCGGCACCTGATATTGATCTGATGACTCTGCTTCTGGGATAATTACTTGTAGCTCGGGAGTAGGCATCGGTTCCTATAATCTCTATGCTTTGTGTTCCTTTCCTTTGCTACTGGAAACTAAGATTGCATTCGTCTCTCTTACTGTTAGTTGCTCGCCTCTTATTTGTTTGATTCCTTCGGGCATTGGAAACTTCAGCAATTGGTGATATGTCGAAGGTACGACTTTCATATCGTGCAACCATGGCCTTACCAGGATAATATTGTATCCTTTATCGCCATCTACTACTTCTAAGAGAGTTGTTTTCATTACCCCTTTAGCGTTCGTGAGTAGCAAAATCTCTCCCTGGGTCGTCATACTCGCAAGGTTGAATCCAGCGAGATGCTTTGTTGCCGGAACGATAATCCCGGTAAGTTTATCTTTCTCCAATACTCTCCATTGTATGATATTAGCCAAACTTTCTGTATCCACTAGAACACGTTTAATCTTAAAACCTAACACATTTAAAGAAATTACCAGTGCGTCGTTGTGTGGTAATAACAATCCATCAGCGTCCTCCTCCGTGAAAGTGATATCGTCTTCCCAGAGTCTTTTACTATGAGTTATTGATACTTTGGTCTTATTTTCCTCCGAAAAGGTGACCCCATTAATCTCGTTCCCCCCGAAGATCATATTGATCGTTTGGCATGGGGGTTCTTCTCCTGATTTCGGAGATTCTATATTATCTCTATTACAACCGTAATTGTTCTTAGCTCGGTCGCTCAAGAATTCTCTGAGATGACCATTCTTTAACAGCGTTGACACTTATTCCTGGAGATGTCGACAGTCTCTTGTCCAGTGACCGTTCATCCCGTGGTATTCGCACCATAAGTTAGGATTCCTCTGGCCGGTATCGTATCTCATAGGTCTTGGGAACTGTGCCCCTTTAATATTTCTCATGGTTGACACCAGTTCCACTATACTGATGTCGAAGTTATATTCTGATAACCTGGTGTAAGAAAGATCCCGAGACCCCGACGTCTCTTTATCTTGAAGCGATCTACTGTTTCGATCACGATCGGTCCCTCTGTCAACGGTGAACTTGTTTGATGCTCGAAAGTTCCTGCCATGGCCTTCTGTCCGCTCGTAGGGTAAAAGCCGGCCCCTTGAAGTTCTTCTGTCTGCGTCGCAGTCATCCTTTGCTTTAACTATGTTCTTCTCCCGTCCTTTGCCCGATGATGTGGATCCGACCTAGTCATCTTCGATCCTTATCTTCAACTCGCAACGGTTATGGACGTCTGCCCAAGTCATTGCTTGGAACTCTAGCAGGCTCTTCTTCAGCTTCTGGGAAGTGTCCGAACTTCTTGGGTTCAATCTTTTGGTGAATGTTCAGCTGCCCATTCATCCGGGACGGTCGGGAGCGACATCCTTTCCTTCTAGAATCAGGTAATAAACTCTCGTAATAATTCAGATTCTCCCTGTGCGATCCGAAATATATCGGCCTTCCGGGCTTGCACTTTTATGGCCTCAGCATGAGCCTTAATGAAGGAATCCACGAGTATCTCGAAGGAATATATGGAATGCTCGGGCAATAATGAATACCACGTTAAAGCTCCCCTCGCGAGAGTTTCTCCGAATTTCTTTAGCAACATTGATTCAATTTCGTGAGGAGCTAAATCATTATCCTTCATCGTCATTGTATATGTGGTAATATGCTCATGTGGGTCTGAAGTTCCATCATACTTTGGAATTTCAGGCATTTTGAACCGCTTCAGGATTAGTTTTGGTGCCGCACTCGGCTTGTACGGTAATTGAATATACTTCTTTGAGTTCGGGCCTTTCAATACTGGTGATGCGCCTGGGATTTGATCAATGTGGGCGTTTACTTCCTTCATGAACTGCAAAAGTTCATCCTTGAACGGATCGTTCTCCCTGTTGAGGCCAGATCTACTATCCCGGCCCCGTCGGAGCCAACTTCACCCCTGGGAGTGTTGTTATCGACTCGTTGCATCGTTTGATTTATGGGAACATCGAAAGGAATTAGATCTCGCATGTTTGCATTATTTGAAGCACCTGATAGCGCATGTTTCAGTTTTGTCATTACCTGATCCTGTCACGTGAGATGGCCTAGAATGATTGCTTGTTGCTCTTGCAAGACCCTCACTGTATCTGCTACATGCTCCTCATTGCGAGTGTCACTAATTGAATCCTCAAAATGAGGTTGTTCCCCTTGAATTTCAGGGTCGCGTGTGCTGTTATCAGTGTTATCTGCCATTTTTTTAATGATTTTTGCTAAGACAAAGTAATCAAAACACATTAGTAAAAAAGGCAAGGATCAATTCAATTGCACGGTTGTCTAGGCCCCACAGTGGGCGCCAAACTAGTTACCCGTAAAACGGTACAGTTGAATTTATACGTGGTTTCTAGACAAATGAATTAATTTGATCGTGAAATAATACAATAATTACAGAAATGTAAAATACTTAGGAGTCATTTCCCGAACCTGTTGAGAGTACCGCCTCAGCATCATCAGGAGTGGTCTCCCGAACCTGTCGAGGGTACTGCCTGTCATGCACCGGTGTGGCGTCGTTCCCCTCATTGCGAGTGTCACTAATTGAATCTTCGAAATGAGTCTGTTTCCCTTGAATTTCAGGGTTGCGTGTGCCGTTAACATTGTTATATGCCATTTTTTTGTGATTTTTGCTAAGACAAAGTAATCAAAACACGTTAGTAAAAAAGGCAAGGATCAATTCAATTGCACGACTGTCTAGGCCCCACGGTGGGCGCTAAACTGTTTACCCGTAAAACAGTATAGTTGAATTTATACGTGGTTTCTAGACAAGTGAATTAATTTGATCGTGAAATAATACAACAATTATATAAATGTAAAATACTTAGCCTTGAAATATATAGCAGAAATGATAGTTTTGTGAGCAAAGCGTCCTGGCACAGTAATGATGAGATCAAAAAGCAAGTTAATAAAATTGTATTGAGCTTTGTATAGAATACATTGTAAGTTTTGCCAGAAAATACGTGTCCCTTACAATGATCATTAACCTTATTATTTATACCTATGAAGAAGGTACTTGGGTCGTGCCCTTCTTTAATGTCAATTATGAGGAGCATTGATGAAGACGTAACGATGAACATATATAAATGTCAAGTTCTCTGTAACGGGCTGTTGCTCTTAATGTTGTGGAATATCCCTCATTGAATGCTACCGGGCGCAGAGTATTCAATGCCTTTATGAATGTTATCTTTTCCGGTGACTCACAGAATAGTTGCGTCTGGTCTTACGTTCTTCCCAGCTTGGGTTCCACGTGTCCCTTTTTGGGTGGCCAGTGGCCACGTGCCATAACATATTTTACCTAATATAACTATATGTATAAATGTACTGTAAACAAAACATTTAGAAAATAATATTTCACGAATGTTTGAGAAAATCGTTCTCTGAAAAGAAATGTTTGATTCTTAAATAATATCGCGTGATCATATAGAAGAGAGAGTTGGGAAAACTATCACTAATTCTGGCGATTACGAAAGATATATTTAGTTCGATTTGCATTTATCAAAATTGCAATTTTGCTTTTTCTTTTCTCTTTAAAATTAAATTACTTTTTAATTGTTATGATTTAATATTGGGTTGGTGATTGCACTAATTGATCAAATAACACACTCGAAATTCTGGGTGGGAAAAGGTCACTGTCCTGTGCTCCTTTGAAAGTGAGTAATTCCTACTGGGAATGTTTTGATTGAAATTAGTTATGTGGCAAATAGAGTAAATGCTGATCTATATTTTGCGCCAATAAATTTAGATCTCCAAAAACTCCCTCTATTTACTTGTCAATATTTACTTTTATACGTTTTGCTATTTTAACAAGAATAGAACATACTATCTGAGTCTTCAAGTGAATGAGTAAATTTATTTCGTGGACCAATCTAAAAATATATCCAATCAAGTAAATTAAAAAAAAAGTCAACTAATTAATTTAATCATGTTTAACTAGATCTCTTCCTCAAATATAAATATCTCCACTTGATTATAAAAGTCCTGCAGCGTCCATAATTATGTTATTGTTTACGTAATTACGGTCTTTAATTCTGTCATATGTCGAGACTACTCATCTCTCGCATTCTCTTACAGATTCTGAAGTAAAGCTAGCGTCCGACAGATTCCATTGCTAAACAACATATTTTGGTCGCTAAATCAGTTTAATAGCGGGTCAGTGATATATTATTAAAGATTCCGTTAGATATGAGCAATTTAGCGACAGATTATCGATCAATTTCGTTGGAGCAGAGAGTCACAACTTACCTTTGTGCTCTTTTAGTTTCAATTTGACAAGTGTAAGAAGTAAGAACTCATAGAGTTTGTTCCATAAATTCTGTATTAGCAAAAGTTTTAGTGTTTGTGTGAATCGATTGTTAGATATCGTTCTATTTAGGATTAATTCTTGGCTAGTTTAGAATGAATTGTTCAGATATCGTTCAATCTTACGCGTATATATAATTAATTGAATTAAGAGACTCGATATCAATTGGTTCGCTTGGTGATCCAGTTTGCATGATAAATTAGTATCATAGTATGGTTTGGTAAATACCCACAGCGAAGCTATGTTGGCTCAAGGATGGTCAATTTACCCATTCGCCGAAAAATTATAGTATGTATAAGGTAAAATATTATTTGTTATTGATTAAAAATAGATTTTGAACACTCTTGCATAGCTCACCGGCAAAGGCAGTGGCGGAGCCAGAATTTTCATCAAGGGGTGTCAAAATATAAAAAATTAGCTATATCGAAGAGTCAAGGGGAGTCAACGCATAGTAAATATATATATAATATTAAAAAAATTATCTACCAATATAGTATAAATTTCCGGCGAAGGGGCGTCGCTTGACACCCCTTGGTTCAATGTGACTCCGCCACTGAGCAAAGGGTGTTCAAAATTTGAACTCCCTTATTAAATTTTCTGGCTTCGCCATCGTAAATACCTGATGCAAGTGAGTTTTCAATAATAATCTCCGGAAAAAAAAGGAAAAAGTTTGTGAAGTGTGAAGATAGAAAAAGGGGGAAGGGGGCAAGACCATACCTCTAAATGTGTAACAACATAAGTTATAAGAACTTGTCAAAAATTAAATCATATTTGTATATATAAGACTTCATTACGTATAAATATGTTGAGTAGTCGATATAAAAGATTCAAACCAATGAACATCTTTATAAATAGTAATTGATAAACTATGGTCATGTCATCTATCAAAATTCTTTTGGTTTCTTGCTCGTTGTCCGGTACCCGCATTGGAACCCGACTATATCCGAATTCGCGATGGGTAGGGCTCCATTCGGAGGGGAGGGAAATAGCGCTAGCTCCCTACCAAGAAGTTTTCCATACCTAGGGCTATAACTCGAGAACTCTAATTAATGGAGAAACCACTTATCCATTACACCGCATCCTTTGGTGGTGTTATCTATCAAAATTAGACATTTCATATAGTAATTTAAACTTTCACCAAACGATGAGTTTTCTATAAAATTAAATTACTTGTTGCTTGCATGTTCGTCTTCTAAGGATAATCAATGCGTGAGCCCCATTCATATGTATATCGTTACCATTTCGCTATAAGAGGTAAAGAATGCATCTAGTGAAGTCTTCTATTTTTGTTCATAATAGTATATATGAAGAAACCCAAGAGCAACTTCCATCAATTCGTACGTGAGCTGTTCATCGTGGCCATATTATATTACTTATAAAAGTTCTACGACCCTTCTTTCTCTATTTATATTTTATCGTAGCCATATTATATATCTCAACAATAAAAACTAAACATAAATAAGTGACGTACCATCGAGGATGTGATGGGATGAATAATACTTTTCCATCCTTAATCGGAGTTTCTCAAATTTGATCCTTGCGAATGAAAATTTTTCTGATATAATGATAGTGTTTCCCCTTAGGGACCTATATATCACGAATTTGGATTAGTCGGACTATAATAGCTATTCTGATACAACAACAACAACAACAACAACTCAATATAATCTCACTAGTGGGGTATGGAGAGGATAGTGTGTACGCAAACCTTACCTCTACCCTGGGATAGAAAGGCTGCTTCCGATACACTCTCGGCTCCCTTCATCCAAGAATTCCTCACCTTGATATTCTGATACCATATAGTTAAACAAAAACAATGTAGAAGTGACGCGTTCCAATTAAAAGTTCATTAAAACAATAAAAATAAAATCTCCAAAATCAATTTGGGAAAACGTGTTGTAAGTGCCAAGAAAAAGCGTGTAACTACGTAGAACACAAACTCCCTCCCAAATATAGTAGTAAGACATTATCACTCTCACTCACCCAACGTAACATGCAACCAAATGTTGAGAATCCATCTCCATTTCTTTCTCACCTTAGCAAACTGAAAAAAGAAAAACTTCACAAACAAAGCAGAGAAACCAAAGAAAGATGAGAACACCAACATCATCAAAAACAAAAGTGACAGCATGTTGTAGCAAAGTAGGGTTAAAGAGGGGGCCGTGGACACCAGAAGAAGACGAGATTTTAACAAATTATATAAATAAAGAAGGCGAAGGACGGTGGCGTACTCTGCCAAAGAAGGCGGGGCTCCTCCGTTGCGGGAAGAGCTGCCGCCTCCGGTGGATGAATTACCTCCGTCCTTCCGTCAAACGCGGCCATATTTCGCCTGATGAAGAAGATCTCATCCTTCGCCTCCATCGCCTCCTTGGCAACAGGTCCTCCAATAATTTTTCTTCATATATTAATTGTTGTTTATATTATTGGCTTATTATTCTCTTCCTCAACTCTGATTTATATCACTTTTAGTTATATTATATTTTTCTCTCTTTTTTTTTTATTGTGAGATTAATAGAACTCACACATCGGTCTATATTGTGTTGGGGATTTTGACCGATACCACTAACCTATAAGCCTGAATGGTTTTCTTTTACTAATCTTTTTATCGGCTCTTGAGTTTTTATTAGGGTTTGCATTATCTTTGAGTGTAATGTTTTGTTTAAATTTGGTTTTAGTGTCGGCCTAACCCCACACCACAATGGTGGTTTTTGAGTAAAAAAATAGCTTTGGTTTTAGTGTAATATTGGAAGATTGATTTTGAGATTAGAGAAATTTTCGAAAGTACATTTTATGTTGATTTTTTATGAAAATTTAGGTTTATTTTTATTTTTAATTTGAAAGGAAAATATGTTTTCATTTTATTTGTGGAAATTAAAGTATATCTATTAATTAAATAGCTGTTATTTTTTATTTTTTGAATAAATCAAAGAGGCCCTAATATATAATCTTACTTTACAATTCCAAATGTCTAAATGAAAGTTCAATTGTGAAGTCAGAGATCTTGAGATTGAACTCAACCCCCACAAAAAAAAAAGGACAATTTAGCACTCACAAATGTTATTCTTTTCCTTCTAGTCTATCCTTTAAATCTTTAATATTTATTTAATTAAATATGAATTTTCTTTCTTATATTTTTTATTACTTTGGAAATGTTGTAGGTGGTCCTTGATAGCTGGGAGAATTCCAGGAAGAACAGATAATGAGATAAAGAATTATTGGAATACTCACCTTAGCAAGAAGTTAATCAGCCAAGGAATAAATCCAAGAACTCATAAGCCATTAATAAACCATAATTGCTCAAGTGATGATCATATTACCAACAAAGCTTCTTCTTCTTCACCTTCTTCATCTTCAAAATTAGCAAATGATTTCAACACAATTCCAAACCCCATTTGCATTCCTTTCCAAATGGAAGAACCATTAAGAAGCATCAATATTAATCATCCTAGAGAAATTACGAGTCTTGATAATTATCAATATCAAAGTAACGCGATGCTTGCCAATTATGACGATGATCTAAATATTGTGGTTGAGGAAGATGATGAAATGAATTGTTGCACGGACGATGTCTTCTCCTCGTTCTTGAATTCTTTAATCAATGAAGACATGTTCAATAGCCAAAACCAACAAATTACCAATGGCATGTTCCCAGATTTTGATCCTTTGGTTACTCCTACACAGGATAATCAAGATAATCACCAAGAGAGTGGATGAATGAAGATGTTTATGTTGCCTTCTCTAATTACTTTCACATGGTTATATAAGAAATAGAAGAAGAATTTGGATTCTTATTCATTTTAAGCAAACCATTCTTTCTCAGCTTGATGATGTTCTAGCTTGTTTTTATTGTTTTGATATGTAACTTATAAGTATGAACTTTAACCGTTATCTTGTAATGGAATATGTATGTGAGGTTTGCACATATCATAATGCCATAAGTATATGTTTGAGTTTATTTCTAGAGTAGTTTTTGGCTAACTCAACCCAAAAAATTAGCTGAAGATGTGACACATGCCCAAGACCATATAATAAACCTGAAGTTAGCTATATATATATATATATATATATATATATATATATATATATATATATATATATATATATATTGAATTCCCTTATGGTGGGAAACAAAATACCCCCTCCCACTCCCAAGACTAGACCAAGACTAGATATGTGGTGGGTGAACATTGTAATGAGGGTTCAAATCGAGTAAACTAAGAATTCTGATGAATCTGACTTTGATACCATGTTAAGAAAATATATTTTGGGTTTAATACACCCTATAATGATATGCACTTGCATCAAAATTTTATTGAGTTGGGCATGACACTTATAATTTGTGAGAATGTTCGATTTTAGGTCCCCTCCTCTATGTAATTATATTTTGGATTTTAATATACAAGTGTATACGGTCAAAATCGGGCTTCCCCGATTTTGTATGGTTAATCGAGACTGGGGCGGCAAACCGAGGTTCGATCCCAAGTTATATTGGATCGTTACATGAATAGATATTGCCTAGCTCGTGATTCAGGGATCGATCGAGATCGAGACCAGCTAAGGTCGAGACCGAGAAGGATAGAGATCTAGCGAGATCAAATGAAGCCTGCTAAGTCAAATAACGGAAAGCCGAGGAGTCTGTGACCGGGCGAGGATTATGGCGGAGATCTCGGCATGTATCAAGTCAAGACCGGTTGATTAGCCAATCAGGAGATTTCCTTCTGTATTTAGAATTATACCATATGTAGAACTTCTCTACTATATAACGGGGGTTTCAATCATTTTGTAAGGAGGACATTCACGCATAACAAAGAAATATATTACGTTTTCTCTCTTAAGCTCTCTTATTCAGTAGTTCAGTTCTTACTCTTCAATAATACACTTAGTTGGTACGAGGGCAACCTAGCTCAAGGGCCAAAGTTGCATGATGTATCAGTTTGATTTATTTTACAGTTAATTTCTAACTCCAATTCTCATATTTCTAAGTTTGTGCCAAGTGAAATCACATATCCTTAAAATCACTTACAAATTTGATTGTTATCCAATTTTAAGGTTAAACAGATGGGCGCCCACCGTGGGGCTAAGGATAATAGTGATTGTCTAGTGCTAATTTTCATAACATATACTGCTTTACACTTGTTCTTGTAAGCGTTTTTTTATTCCAGGATCATCATGATGAATTCTCAAGCAGTACCCACACACATCGACAATGGCCTTGGTTTTCATGGCAAAAACGACAACGTAGCCGCCCCAGGGAACGAAATGCCTCCAGTTGACCTCGAGGGAGTACCGGTTGCAGACCCCATCGACGTCAGTTCCCATGTTGCCCTAAATACAAATTTGGGTGCCGACCCCGAAAATAGCGTCCGCAGAGACGTTCGATCAGCCGGTCAAAACGCACAGAGCGGCGATGAAGGTGGAATCAGCCTTCGAATAATATTCGAAATGTTGCAGGCTCAACAAGCTGCAATAGCACAACTCCGAAATCAGAACCATGCACCGAGTAGGGTCGAACCCGAGCCATCACAGAAAGTTGTTCACAGGGCCGAACCAGTGCCAGGGAGGTCAAATATGAATGAGTCAGGGATCGACCCCGCTATCTTGAAAATATTCGAGGAGCTAACAAAGCGAATTGAATCGGGGGAAAAGAAGATTGAAGCGAATGACAAAAAAATGGAAACATATAACTCCGAGCTGATCAAATTCTAGGGGCACCACCGATTTTGAAGGGTTTGGATTCAAAGAAATTCGTACAAAAGCCCTTCCCCCAGCGCGGCTCCTAAGCCCATTCCGAAGAAATTTCGCATGCCAAAAATTCCCAGGTATAATGGAACTACCAACCCCCAACGAGTATGTCACTTCTTACACATGTGCAATAAAGGGGAACGATCTAGAGGACGATGAGATTGAGTTCGTACTGCTGAAGAAATTCAGAGAAAATTTATCAAAGGGGCGATAATATGGTACCATAATTTGCCACTTAACTCCATTGATTCTTTTGCCATGCTCGCAGATTCCTTCATCAAAGCACACGCCGGAGCAATAAAGGTCGAGACTAGAAAGTCGGACATCTTCAAAATAAAATAGAAAGACAACAAGATGCTCAGAGAGTTCGTATATCGGTTCCAAATGGAGCATATGGATCTGCCACCGGTCGCCGATGATTGGGTCATTCAGGCTTTCACTCAAGGCCTAAACATACGAAGTTCGGTAGCCTCACAACAGTTAAAGCAGAACCTGATCGAATATCCAGCTGTAACCTGGGCCGATATGTATAATCAGTATCAGTCAAAGATTAGGGTCGAGGATGACCAGTTGGGGGCCCCTTCTGGGTCCGTTTATCCAAACAGAACCATCGACAGAGTTAAAAGGGATATTGACAGGGAACTACGGTCAAACAGAGATCGATATCAGTCATACGGTGGAGATCGGAGAAACAACGGGCCTGGACGCAACCCCGTTTGAATTGATAGAAGAAATGATCGAGGACAGAGCTATCGAGGGCTCATGAGTAAGAGTTGTTTCGACAGAAATGTCGAACCCAAAGAAGCACCATGACTATCGGAATACAACTTCAACGTTGATGTATCAGCTATTATATCGGCCATTGGGCGCATCAAAGACACCAGGTGGCCCCGACCTCTACAGACTGATCTGACCTAAAGAAATCCTAATTAAATGTGTAAATATCATGGTAGCCATGGTCATAGAACAAAAGATTGCAGACAGTTGAGGGAGGAGGCAACCCATTTGTTCAACGAATGGCATCTTCGAGAATTCTTAAGCGATCGGTCTAAAAACCACTTCAAGAACAGAGATTAAAACAGATAGAATGAACAAGAAGAGCCGCAACACATAATCCACATCATTGTTGGAGGGGTCGATATTCCTTAGGGCCCCATATTCAAATGCATCAAGGTGTCGATCACGAGGGAAAATCGGACTCGAGACTACGTACCGGAAGGGACCTTGTCTTTCAATGACGAGGATGTAGAGGGGATCTTACAACCCCACAACGACGCACTGGTAATATCTGTCTTTATGAATAAAATTCAAGTTAAACGTGTTTTGATTGATCCAGCTATCTCGACCAACATTATTCGATCGAAGGTCGTAGAACAACTCGGCCTACAAGATCAAATTATGCCCACAGCCCGAGTACTTAACGACTTCAACATGGCAAGCGAAACCACCAAATGTGAAATTACTTTGCTAGTAAACGTGGCCGGGACCATCCAAGAAATAAAGTTTCATGTGATCGAGGGTGACATGAGGTACAACGCCCTGCTCGGAAGGCCTTGGATCCATAACATGAGGGCAGTACCCTCGACCCTTCACAAAGTTTTGAAGTTCCCGACATCGGAGGAAGTCAAAACAGTATACGGGGAACAACCCACTATCAAGAAGATGTTTACAGTCGATGAAGTGATACCGGTATCGACACTCTCATCAATGAAGGCATCTGATTCGAAGGAAAAATAGGAGGCCAAATAGCAACCACAGACACCGATCTCGACCCAATTGCAGGAACAAGGGATCGACGAGGATGACAACTACTGGATCCCTCGATCATTCATAATTCCTGATGACTCCGACTCCACCAAGTCAATGGTCGAAGAGCTGGAACAAGTCACACTGGCCAAGCATCAGCCCAAACAAAAGGTATACTTGGGCACGGGGCTAACCCCCGAGCTCAAGAAAAAAACTTGTTCATTTTCTTAAAGCTAACATGGATTGCTTTGCTTGGTCCCACCTCGATATGACAGGGATCCCACCAGAAATTACCACTCACAAACTGAGCCTGGACCCTAAATTCCGCCCGGTGAAGAAACAAAGAAGGCCCCAGTCCGAGGTCAAACATGCCTTCATCAAGAACGATGTAACCAAACTTCTCAAAATAGGATCTATTCGGGAAGTAAAGTATCCCGAATAGTTAGTAAACGTAGTGGTAGTCCCTAAGAAGGGAAACAAACTTAGAATGTGTATAGATTATAAAGACTTGAATAAAGCATGCCCCGGGGATTATTTTCCTTTGCCTAATATTGATCGTATGATCGATGCCACGACCGGCCACGAAACTCTCAGTTTTTTCGATGCCTACTCCAGGTACAACCAGATACAGATGAACCAGGAGGATCAGGAAAAGACCTAGTTTATCACTAAGTACGGTACCTACTGTAATAATGTAATGCCATTCGGTCTAAAAAATGCTGGTGCAACTTATCAACGCCTAGTAAACCGAATGTTCAAAGAACAAATAGGAAAATCAATGAAAGTTTATATTGATGACATGTTAGTTAAGTCCCTGCGAGCAGAGGACTATTTAAAGCATTTGCATGAGACTTACGATATACTGATGGAGTACAATATGAAGCTTAACCCCGAAAAGTGTGCATTCGGGGTTGGCTCGGGCAAGTTTCTTGGTTTCATGGTGTCCAATCAAGGAATCGAGATCAACCCCGATAAAATCAAAGCTATCGAGGATATCACGGTAGTGGATAATGTAAAGGCCGTGCAGAAACTGACGGGGCGGATAGCCGCCCTAGGACAATTCATTTCGAGATCCTCAGATAGGAGCCACTAATTCTTCTCGCTTTTTAAGAAGAAGAGCAATTTTGCATGGACTCCGGAATGCCAGCAGGCCTTGGAGGAACTAAAGCGGTATTTATCGAGCCCGCCACTGCTTCACACCCCGAAAGTGGACGAACATCTTTACTTGTACTTGGCAGTCTCAGAGATAGCGGTAAGTGAAGTCCTGGTCTAAGAAGAACAAGGTACTCAATTCCCTATCTATTATGTTAGTAGGACCTTAGGTGAGGCCAAAACTAGATATCCACACTTAGAAAAATTAGCGCTTTCTTTAATAAGCGCCTCTAGGAAACTAAAACCATATTTCCAATGTCATCCAATATGTGTTATAACAACTTATTCTCATTGAAATATTTTGCACAAACCCGAGCTTTCAGGTCGATTGGCCAAATGGGCCGTAGAAATCAGTGGATACGATATTGAGTATCGACCCCGAACCGCCATCAAGTCTAAAATCTTAGCGAACTTCGTATCTGACTTTACGCCGGCCCTCGTACCTGAGGTTGAAAAAGAACTACTGATAAAATCGGGTACATCTTCGGGAGTCTAGACCCTCTTTACGGACGGTGCTTCGAACGCGAAGGGGTCCGGACTAGGCATCGTACTAAAATCACCCACAGGTAATGTAGTTAGACAGTCTATCAGAACTACAAAATTGACTAACAATGAGGCCGAGTATAAGGCCATGATTGCAGGTCTCGAACTAGCTAGAATTTTGGGAGCGGAGGTCATAGAGGCTAAGTGTGATTCCCTCCTCGTGGTAAACCAAGTTAACGGGACTTTTGAAGTCCGAGAAGACTGAGTGCAGAGGTACTTGGATAAACTACAGGCGACTCTACATCGATTTAAGGAATGGACCTTGCAACATGTGCCTCGAGAACAGAACAACGAGGTCGACGCTCTTGCAGACTTAGGTTCATCGGTCGAAGATGACGAATCAACTCGGGGACTATCGTATAAATCATGAGATCGGTAATCGAAGAAAGTCACGCCGAGATAAACTCCACAAGTTTAACTTGGGATTGGATAAAAAGGTACATAGAGTACTTAAAGAACGGGAAGCCTCAATTAGATCCGAAGGAGTCGAGAGCTCTGCGCACAAAGGCAGCACAGTTCACTTTGTCCGAAGACGGAACACTGTTTAGAAGGACATTCGATGGATCGTTGGCAATATTTTTGGGACCGGGAGATACTGACTACATCCTATGGGAAGTTCACGAGGGCACTTGTGGAAATCATTCTGGTGCCAAATCGTTGGTCCACAAAGTAATTAGACCAGGGTACTATTGGACCGATATGGGGAAGGATGCAAGGGAGTTCGTTCGAAAATGCGACAAATGCCAAAGGCATGTGCCCATGATTCATAAACCCGGGGAACTACTCCACTCGGTCCTGTCCCCATGGCCCTTCATGAAATGAGGAATGGACATCGTTGGCCCTCTTCCGTCGGCCCCAGGTAAGGTTCAGTTTATTTTATTTATGACTAATTATTTCTCTAAATGGGTTGAAGCACATGCTTTTGAGAAAGTCATAGAAAAGGAAGCCATAGACTTCATTTGGGACCACATCATATGTCGATTCGGGATGCCCTCCGAGATTGTATGTAATAATGGAAAACAATTAATCGGCAGCAAAGTAACTAAATTCCTCGAGGATCACAAGATCAAAAGGATCCTATCAACACCTTATCATCCCACCGGTAACGGACAAGCCGAATCGACCAACAAAACCATCATCCAAAATCTTAAGAAGAGATTGACCGACGCCAAAGGAAAATGGAGAGAAATACTACCCGAGGTTCTATGGGCATAACGCACATCGAAATCCAGTATCGGAGCAACACAGTTCTCGTTAGTTTATGGCGCCGAAGCTCTAATCCTGGTCGAGGTCGGAGAACCTAGCATCAAGTTTCAATATGCAATAGAGGAGTCGAATAACGAGACCATGAATACGAGCCTAGAATTGTTGGACGAAAGACGCGAAGCCGCTCTCGTCCGATTAGCCGCCCAAAAACAGTGGATCGAAAGGTACTACAATCGAAGAGCAAATCTTTGACATTTTAACATCGGGGACTTAGTGTTGAGAAAAGTCACCCTTAACACCCGAAATCCGAATGAAGGAATTGGGTCTGAACTGGGAAGGACCGTACCAAGTTCTCGAAATCATCAGAAAAGGATCCTACAAGCTCGGCACGATGCACGGCGAACAACTACCAAGCAATTGGAACGTATCACACCTAAAATGATACCACTACTAAGGTACGACCCCTTCCATTTTCATTTATATTTTAAACTAACCCTTGCATGTGTTTGACCAGAAACAACGATGGATTCTTCGACATGAAGCCTTTAGATCTGAAAGCACGCATTGCACTCTTTTTCCCTTAGACCGTTTTTGTCCCAAATGGGTTTTTCGGCGGGGTTTTTAATGAGGCAACCATTGATCGTGCTAACTTAGAATCATTCAACAGTATCTGAGGCTTCTTTACAATCAATCTCGAATACTGGGGGGCATTGCCCTTGAATGTCAACTGTGATGCGAGGAAGTTACTTCATGGCAGTAGGGTCTCGATAGAAATAATTTGCTAGGGCCAAACGGTCAAACGAACCGTGCCGGCGTAGTTTGCTTGAGCCCTGGCACATAACATGTACGCATGTATAATCATTTATAAAGAGAAGTATTTTTCTTTACCGATATCTCACACGTTAGAAAAAAATTTTTACTTTACAATTTCATACTCTCGATCTATTATGTAAACAGGCTTAAGAGCCGACCATAACCAGAGTTTGGATAATTACCCCCATGCTCGGGGACTGCCGTCCGAAAAATAAACGAGATCGAATTATTAAAACTCCGAGATCATAAGACCTTTTAGGCAACCCTCGATTTTTATAGGCCACGGCCACCCCACTCGGGGACTGACACTTCGGGCAAGCTCGATGTAAAATGGGAAAATAAGCCCAAGGGGCAAATCCCGAACTAAAGAGGCTATGGCTGAAATAACACGGTTCGGAGACGTCCGAATTCCATAACAAAACATACCTTCAAATTCCCTCATAAACCGGTTAAAAGGGCTCCCCTCGGCAAAATCATAAAAGGCTTTGGTAATATCAAGCCTAGAAAACTCTAGCAAAATCATAAAAGGCTTCGATAATATCAAGCCTCGAAAACTCTAATGAGTACAAAATTGTTTGAACTCTCGAACAGTTCCTTATTGCATGCTAAGGCATTACAAGTTTTGCAAATACAAATGATAAAAAAACTTTTTCAGGTCGAAAATGGGAGAAAGCCATAAATAATCTTTTTACAAAGGCTATATCGGCTTAATACAAAAGCCTAAGGACTGTTTTTGCTTTGAGTTCGAGAGACCATCCTCGCTCAAATAAAAAACCTAAGGGTTACCTTACTTCGAGTTCGAGCAAGCACTCACTCAATTATAAAGCCTAAGGGCTATACTAGTTCGGTTTCAATCAAATTGTCCAAACCTCGGACCTTAGAATACAACTTCATAATTTTATAAGGCAAAAAGAAAGAAAGTTTATATATATGTCAAAAATCATTTACAAGGGTAGTATGGCCCGATCAAATTTCTCTACAAAAGACCGAAACGGTCTTAAAAGAAACACAAAAATACTAATCCTAAAGGACTTAGTCTTCTCCGGGAGCAACATCTTCGCTCGCGAAGCCTTCTCCTCTTTCAGATCTGCTCATACTCTCAGAATCATCATCATCAGGAAAGGCTAACACTCTGGCTTCAGCTTCAAGCTCCTTAGCATTCTCGATATCGGCTGTAAGATTGAAGCCACGAGCATGGATCTCCTCGAGAGTCTCCATTCGAGACTGGCATTTAGCATGCTCAGCAACCCAGTTTGCTCGAGCCTGAGCAGCTTCGGCAACCTCCTTTGCTCGAACCTGAGCAGCTTCAGCATCGGACCCGTAGATGGCCACCATTGCATCAGTATTAGCCTTGGCCGTTTCGGCTTCCGATTTTGCTGCTGCAAGTTCTGTGGTCAGCCTCTCTCGATCGGAAGTTGCTGAACCCAACCGAGACTGGAACTCCTCAATTTTCTTGGCTTGCACCAAGGCCTTCTCTTTCAAGCCTTGGAGTTGGGTCTCAGCCGAGGCCAGTTGAGCTCAGGCAACCTCCTTTTCTGATGCAAGGCGGTCCATGTTATTTTTCCACACCACAGTCTCCGCCCTCACTGCATCTACTTCCTCACGAAGTTGCCCGATCATATCGAGCTTTTGCTGAACCTGTGGGACCGAACTGTTAGCCACCATGCCCGAGTCAGTGTCATTAACTTCAAAGATTCTTTTTACCTGCTCGGCCAGATCAGCTTGTTCTTTCTGAGCTGCTTCTAACTCAGCCCGAAGTCCTCTGACTTCCCCTTCTCTCTGCTCACTGAGAAGATTGAAAGCATCTTTCTCCTCAGAGAGCCCTAAGATTTCGACCTCACACCGGCTTAACTCCCCTCGGGATCGGAAGAAAGCCTCACGATGAAGCACAAAAGCCTACAAAAATAAGAAAGAAGAAATTATACTAAAGGGGAAAAGTACAAGTATAACAACTGACATCGGCAAAGAAAATATGGACTTACCCGATTTAGGGACTGTTGGGCTTCGTTGAAAAGACAAGGTACTCCCACCTCGTCCATCGGGTCTTGGTCTTCTTCCGTGACCAAACATCGAAGGTAGCTAGCCACCCCTATGGGGGCAGCAAGAACCCGGGCATCCTCCGGGACCGTAATAACGATTGATCGTTTGCACCCGGGATCGGCACTAGGGCCCGAAAACTTATTGGTTAGTTTAAAACTCGATAGAGCCTTGCCCAAACTCTTCTTCGGAACCTCCAAGTCACGCAGACCGGTGACACCTTCTACCCCAACAAAATAACCACTGAAAGTATCTTTCTCTCCGAGGGCTCCTTCCCCGTGACAAGTCTCCACGACCTGAGCATCGCATATCATCGACTCGGAAAATGAAGGAAACGAGGGGGAATCCCCGATCTCTATTGACCCAAGTGGGTCTTTTGGGGCACCGCCTCCGTCTTGGGGAGCCTCGAGCCCAGTTTCTATACTAGCATCCACCATTTCTTCAATGGTCTCTTTGCCCCGAGATAAAGCATCTTCGATTCTTCTTGGCTCGGGGACTTGGGCCGAAGTTTCCTTCTCTTCCTCATCGAGCCTGGACGGAGTAGTATCAACTTCCACCGGTTCCGGAGTCCTCCAAATCTCGGTGCTAGCTCGCGCACGGGCCACCAGCCCAGAGTCATCATCATTATCAATCATCATCATCATCATCATCATCATCTTCTTCTTCTTCTTCTTCTTCTTCTTAATGCCTTAGCCTTTGGACTGACTCTATAGTCAGTGAAATTGTGTTCCCCTTGGATTTACGGGCTGTTCTCTTCTTGGGTTTTTGACCCTCGGGGTTCAAGGCCCTTTTCCGCTTATTCTTCTCCGCCGATTTTGAGATAGGTGGTGAAACTTCTTCATCACCAGACGGGGGTCTCATAGTCGCATCCTTTTCGACACCTGCAAAAGGAGAAAGTAAGTAAACTCATGTTTGAAAAGATGTTTGAACGATAGACAAATTAGTAAGTCAGGAAGAAGGCTTACCATGAGTACGAGCCTCTCACCGACCCTTTGACAAATCGCGCCATGCGCGCTCGGCGTATGTTGACGTCGAAACCAGGCTCCTAACCCAGTTCTCGATGTGGGGAACCGCACCCGGCATCCAAGCAACGACTGAATCAAGAAAAACACTGATAAGGAAGGATGAAGAAGTAAAAATAACGAACAGAAATTAAAGACGGAATCATACTTACGTTTCATATTTCATTTCTCAGGAAATGGCATACTCTCAGCCGGGATTAGGTCCGTGGTCTTCACCTGAACGAACCAGCCCATCCAGCTCCGATCTTTGTCTTCATATATACTCGAGATGAGCGCCTTGGTGGCCTAGCATTGAAGCTTTATCAGCCCACCTCGATAGAGTCGAGGGCTATATAATCTTATGAGGTGGTCAAGGGTGAAGGGAAGCCCGTCGATTTTGCTCACGAAGAAGCGGAGCATTATCACGATCCTCCATAAAGAGGGGTGAATTTGACCGAGGGTCACCTGGTATTTCTTACAGAAGTCTACGATGACCGGATCGAGGGGGCCCAGCGTGAAAGGATAAGTGTAAATACTCAAGAACCCTTCCACGTGAGTTATGATCGCTTATTCTGGTGCCGGCATCACAACCTCTTTGTTTTCCCAGTTGCAATCTTTCTTCACCTGGTCAAGGAGGCTTTTGGGTATCGAGCACATATATCTCGATATCGGCTTGCATCGACCAGGAACCGATGAAGGTTTCTAGACCTTAAAGTCAGAATCCATGACACACTCCCCAAGAATAAGTTCTTCAGGGCGTGGCTCCACCACTGGTTTCTCGCCAGCCGGCCGAGATGAGAAAGCAGCCTTTTTCTGTGGAACAGTTTTAGTTGTTTTGGCCATTTAGTTTTTGTGGGAAAAGAAGAATGGAGACTGAAATATTTGGTGTTTTAGGAAGAACGAGCAAAGAAACTCAAAGACCTGAAGATAGGAAGCTTTGAATAAGGCAAAGAAATATGGAGATTAGAATGAAAAATATTTGAAAGTAAAGTTTGAGATAATGAAGAAGGAGGCTATTTATTAGTTTCACAACGACGGTTCAAAACTGGTAGTGGCCGACCGTCGACTGACGCGCATTAAATACTTGGGAAATTGTACCGACGAGATATTTCGTTCACTTCTGCTGCTTATGTCACGACGATTACGTCATGATGTACCGAGGTGAAGATCGAAGGCTTAACTCATTTCTTGTCATTACTCTCTAAAAAACGAGGGGACTATCTTATACGGTCAAAATCGGGCTTTCCCGATTTTGTATGGTTAATCGAGACCGGGGCGGCAGACTGAGGTTCGATCCCAAATTATATTAGATCGTTACATGAATAGATATTGCCTAGCTTGTGATTCAGGGATCGATCGAGATCGAGACCAGCTAAGGTCGAGACCGAGAAGGAGAGAGATCTAGCGAGATCGAAGGAAGCCTGCTAAGTCGAATAACGGAAAGCCGAGGAATTCGTGACCGGGCGAGAATTGTGGTGGAGATCTCGGCATGTATCATGTCAAGATCGATTGATTAGCCAATCAAGAGATTTCCTTCTGTATTTAGAATTGTACCATATGTAGAACTCATCTACTATATAAAGGGGGTTCCAATCATTTTGTAAGGAGGACATTCACGCATAACAAAGCAATATATTACGTTTTCTCTCTTAAACTCTCTTATTCAATAGTTCGGTTCTTACTCTTCAATAATACACTTAGTTGGTACGAGGGCAACCTAGCTCAAGGGCCAAAGTTGCATGATATATCGGTTTGCTTTATTTTACAGTTAATTTCTAACTCCAATTCTCATATTTCTAAGTTTGTGCCAAGTGAAATCACATATCCTTAAAATCACTTATAAATTTAATTGTTATCCAATTTTAAGGGTAAACAACAAGGTAGGGATCAATGTCAATCTCCTTGCTACCACAAGGCCGCTTTAACTAAAAGCAATCCTAACACATCAGGATGAATATAAAGTTCACATTAATTCAAATCAAGCATAGACTCTTAACATTTTACATGAATAACAAATCCGACATTTTTTGCTCATCATCTCCTCTTAAAACCTCCATAAAGCTCTAGATACAAAATTAAGCTGCAATAACAACATATTTCCATGTCATCAGAACTTTTACTTTCTTTTACAAGACTTAAAGTTTTTTTTTTTAAACTTGCTTTTACCGGACTACAATAGTTTTGGAATATATCTTCTTCATGTCTTCAATTGTCAAGGTTTTGTCTACATCTTTCTTTATATTTGACAACAACATGAAGTACGATCCTTAGACCAAATATTCAGAACTTCAACTAAAAGCAGCTACCAGTCTGTTTATTTTAAATATACTGCACATGCGATTGGTAGGTAACTCTAGATATACATGCATATTTTACTTTCATTTTACTTCTCGAATAATATAGTTATAAGGTCCAATAAAATGAGACTGAAAATTACCTTAAAGATGCAATTCTTATTTGTCATAATAATATTATTACCTCATGCAATTCAAATTCTATCTAACATAATATTCTCTTAAGTTGGTGCGAAAAGTATGTATAATGGCCACCGTTCTAAAAGGTGGTCTATCCTAACCGTTCAAAAAATAATAATTAAACTAAAGTTGGAAATATTTCTTAAGTTCCCCTTTTCTCAATATGTCGTTAAGTAAATGACATCTTCTTCTGCATGTAAGCATGTTATATATTTTTTCTTTTAATCATAATGGGGAATGCTTTTACTTATAGTATAGTTTAATATTTGAGCACCTAATGGTCTGAAAATATAATCATGTATAGAATGCATTGCATTTTCTTGACCGAGAAAATATATGCATGATATGGTCGTATAACTAGTCAAAACTACAAGTCGAAACTTAGGTAGCTAACATGCACTCGGCTAATTTATTAATCTATCAATTTTATTGAACCGAAAATTATTCTAAAAAGGAAGAACGTAAAAATAAACCAGCCAATGCACAGAAAATTGCTGCAATATATAGTGCGTAGTTGGCGAAGAAAAAATGGTAGCTTGAAGAAAGAAAAATAGACAATATATTCAACAAGAACATAATTTTGAACTATATACACATGAGAATATGTATTCTAGAGTGCCAAAAATATAATTAAAAAAAGACATGCAAACATTGTTTCTGTTTAATACCATTTTACAAGCTCTAGGACTAAAAGCAGAATTTATTGAGATGACTTTGCATATAATATATCCTTTGCCATAATACGAGAAAAAAAGAATAATAAAATTCTACAAACTAAAATCGTTGACTCACCTTGAAAACTCGTAGCCATTGCCATGTTGGAGCTAGACAAATTTTCTTTTTAAAGATTTTCCTTTCGCTGTTTTTCAGAGAGTACAACTTGTGAAATAAGATTAGTTAGAAATTATTAGTGTAAAATGAAATTGTAGAAGAAAAAGAAGGAAAGAAAGGTTTCAGTTTGAAACCAACTACTAGAAGAGAGAAATAAGAATAGAAGAGCTTCCAACAAACCACTATTTATACCCCTCTGTCCCCCCACCCCACCCCACGGTGCATGCACCATTACGGTACTAGGTTTATTCGTTCCAACCCAACATTTTCGATGTGCAACATAAATATATGCGTAAAAATTTGCTAAAATTACAATGTACTCCTAACAAATAATTAATTTGAATTCATAACTTTAAAAATATAATAAGTTTATACTAATAACTTTAAATGTCGAACCCATAAAATATAGTTCTTTCATACGCCTCCTAAAAAGGGCATTGTATTAAGATAAGAATAAAAGAAAAAACCTTAATAGGAAAGGATGAGTCAATGACATGTAGAAACTTCCAAGTTGAATATTAGTTGCAAAGATATTTTGGATATTCATGAACAAAAATAAGCTAATACTTAGCTTGTTTTTCCCCTACAAAAGAAAATATGTATTTTTTGAAATATTTACAATCAATAGTCATCTTTTTCCTTTTTCCTTCCTTGTATAAGATTGACCGGTAGTTTTTGTAATGTGGAGATCTTGGCTAGAAATTGACAATACGTGACTTAGATAGATAGATACATGAAATATAAATGCACATCCTAACCAACAAGCAGCCTATGGACCTATTGACATTCTTTGTACCCGATGTTTATATTAAATCAAACAGAAATAACATATAGGGTGGTTTTGGTATGAAGAAAAATATTTTTCATGAAAATATTTTCATGAAAAATGAGTGATTTTATCACTTATTTTTTCTTGTTTGGTTGGTGTGTGGTAAACTTTTTTTATAAAATATTTTTTAATAGTTGGTTAAAGAGTAGAAAATATTTTTTGTGCTACTCTCCTCACCCCCTTCCAAATACCCAACGTTTTTAGGACTCTATTTTCTTCTAAAATTTAATTATTCTTCTAAAAATTCACACAAATCAAAGAAACTAATGTGTTGCTTTACTTTTTTACGCAAAAATAACGTTGAAATTTGTGCTCCATAACTAAAAAAAATACTCCTTTTTTGGTTAAAAAAAAGTACTATTTCTACATCACGAAAAGAAAATACCCATTTTATTGAAATAAAAGAAAATATTTTTTCTACATCATGAAAAGAAAATACTCTTTTTGTTGAAATGAAATAAAATACTTTTTACTACATCGTTTTGTTGAAATAAAAGAAAGAAAGTACCTTTTTTTTGTTAAAATAAAAATATATTTTTTTATATCATGAAAAGAAAATACATATTTGTTAAAATGAAAAAGAAAAGTACTCTATCTATAACATGAAATGAAAAGAAAATACTATTAATAATATTTCTATTTAGGGCGGGAGGCGGGAGTGGGTGGGGGTGGATGGGTGGGGGTGGGTTAGTGGGGGTTGGTGGGGATGGGGAATAGGGTGGGAAAAATTGAAAAGGAGATTAGGAAAATGTTTTTCCTTCTCTTGATAGGGAAAATATTTTTCTCCAATTGGAGGAAAATGAGTTCATGCGAAAAATATTTTCCAAAATATTTAAGCCAACCAAACATGAAAAAATAATAGCTAATTCCTTTTTGGTATATATAAATTTTTTTGTATATTATATGCAAAAGATATACAAATATTATACATTTTTGAGGTTACTAGATGTAAATAGTTTTGGCCACATGCTAAAAGTAATAATTGCTCTTTACAAAAATAGCCGGTCATATTCACTATTTATTATTTTTAGCTATATACATAGATTATACATAATTATACATATACAATATATAAATTATGCATATATTATATCTCCACTGACTATTTCTAGTTTAAGCGGTTAGGTGAACAACTATTTGAGTTAGTTCTGCAAATTAGAACTAGCGATTTTTACCTTCCTATACTATATATGAAACTTTATTACCCTCCCTAATTAAATTTTAACTTAATTGCATGAACATATACAATTTATCAATTATATACAAATTAGTATTAATGTCTATCCCTTTATATTAAGAAAATAGCGAATCAGTTATTCCCTTAATTATAGGAAATTAAATAGGAAAAATTTCCCTGACTCCTACTGCCTTCAAACCCTAGAATGGAAGCTGACCCCTCCTCTTCTCTTCCCTTTGCTCCGCCAACCAAAATCCCCTTATACCTCTTCATCCATGAAAACCAGTCAAAGCCACCCCTTCATTAGTTATAAAATTTTATTAGTTCTGCTCCGGTGTGAGATTTATGTGAAAAAGAGAGTCGAGACGTCAAATTGTATTAAAGTTGTACATATGTAGCAAAATTGTATTATGGTTTTATAAAAATTATATTAAATTTGTATTTATTTTTGTATGAATATTGTATGAACATTGAATATAAGTATTAGAATTGTAATAAAGTTGTGTTATAGTTGTACAAAATTGTATTTAAGTTGTATTTTGTTGTAGTTGTATTTTTTTTTATTAATATTGTATAAAAGTTGTAAATTAATTGTAAGTAAATTGTATATTGTATGAATAATTGTATAAAATTTGTATTTAAATTATATGCCAATTATAGATGTATAAACTTCATATCAAATTTGTTTGAAAGTTATAAATAAGTTCTTGCTACTTTGGGTAAAGAAAAGTAGGAGGAAAGATGGGGTGTTGGTTTAGTCAGAAGTTAAAGATGAAAGAACAGAACAAATCAAAAGGGAAAAGGATGAGTTGAAGAGGATACGCCTGCTTACTCAAAGGTGGTGTATTTTAATCTTCTGCTTCATCTCTGTTGATTTTGTAAGTAATTCTTGTTTAGGACGGTTAATATACAAAACTAGGATAAATTTGATAAATAAGTTTCAAATATTGTATAGAAACGAAAATCTCCAAATAGAAATATGAAAATGGGGGCCCATTCTGCAAGCCCAAATAATGTATTAATGGGCTCAACTTAGACCCGAAAAACAAGACCCAAAACTCCAAATGACGCCATAGTTTTCTTCTTTAGCTAAGCTTAGTACTTAAGCTGCAAAACTGCTGCTTCTCCACCTCTTTTTCTCCGGCGAAACCGATGTTTTAGGTACCCTCTTTGTCTCTCTTTCTCTCTCAAAAACCGTAAACACCTTTTATCCGGATTTTTTTTTCAAAAAAAGAAGAAATCCACTGCATAAATAAAGCTTCTATTTTTCATAGTTCTTTCTGATTTTTCCCAAGTTAATTGTATGATGTCCTAAGTTTTTCTTGGGTATGAAATAAAAATTAAATCTTGGTATCTTCGTTTTGGCCTACCCAGTAAAATTGAGGGAGTCAGAGATTCTGTTTTTAGTAATTTATATTCCTTGAATAACTAGAGATCTATTAAGATATACCAAGTTGGGAACTTTTTTTGTGTGTCCATAGCTTGTGTATAGAAGCAGCCTCTGAGCAGCTGTTTATTTTTCTTTTTTCTAGGCTATTTATTGTACTCCATCCTTTTATTTTGAGGAAATGAAAATAAAAAGAGGGTCTTTTTGCTTGAAAATTGATAGTTATTTATCTTGCTTGCATAGGTTGACAGTCTTGTTAGTGTCTAGTATCTGTAAATTGGTTATGATTTATTTGTTAGAGATAGATAGCTCCTTGCATGCACCAAAACAAGTAATATGGTACAAACTACATAGTTTAACTCATTGTGAAAGAATGAGGAGGATGTTTGCTCAAAAAATGCATTTATTTGCTAGCTATTACTGTCTTTGAAATCTGCATGTTGTTTCACTATTCGCAACTCCTTACGATTCTTGTTTCTTTCAACTCTTTGTTTTATATTCCTCTAGATTGACCCTTTTCTGCCTCAGGTGGACTCTCTTGGATATACTTTTGATATTTTTGAAGTCCCTACTTCTTCATAGCTGCATTCAGTCGTTCGGCTTTTCCTCGGTGAATAAGGAGGACAAGGAACATTTCAGGAACTTAGTGCTTATACCATGACCATATGTACCAATATACAAGAAACAGAATTATGTGGTACGAAAGAAGTTTTCTTGTCTGCTATCCGCTTTGCCACTTCAACCGGTGATTCTTTCCCTCCATTTGAAGATGATTTAAGAACCTCAGCCCAAGAACAGGTTGAGTTCATGCTCGAGGATGATGAAAAGATTCCTCTTGTCATAGCTGATGAAGAAATAAAAGTGGAGACTAGAATTTTGGTGTCTAAAATATTTTGTTCTTTTGAAAATGAACTATTCTCCTTGATTTTGGAACCTGACATTGCGAACAAGGATATTGAAAAGAAAGTAATGCGGAGTCTATCTGACCTTGAATGGATGTGTAACACTCTTTTGAAGATGGATCTAATGAAGGACTTCGTCTCCCACTGGGCTAATATATCGAGCAATTTATTGAAGGTCATCGAAGACAAAAGACTTGATTCTATCATGTGGGGTTTGAAGATAAAGTTAATAGAAATGACATCAAAAGTGTTCGACGCAGTAGGTTATGGAACTGTAGTTCTTCCAGCAGAAAGCCGAGTGGAACTGCTCAAGACATGGCTTCCATACATAAGAAAAATGAAGTTTCTTTCCGATCAAATGGGCAAATCGGAGGCTGCATTTCCATACATGATGAGCGAAGACCTTTCCCAATGCATTGAGGGAGCAATAGTTTCGTTGGTTTCAGCATTACCATCAAATGATCAAGCTGACATTCTAGCAGATTGGATAAGTGCTGAGCAAGTTAAATATCCGGACCTTAGTGAAGCCTTTGAGATATGGTGTTACAGAACCAAGTCTGCAAAAAGAAGGTTGGACGAGGCTTTGACAGAGTCAGCAATGCCATTGTCACCCTCTAGCTAATTTTTGAAGAGGAAACTTCACCTCATAAAACACCTTTGGCTACTGGTGGCTCTTGTAGTAGAGTGCCCAACATATTCCCTGGTGAGTTAGAGCTTTGTGAAAATGTGATGCTTTTGCATCTATCTGATTAATTTTAGTCATTTGATGTGTAATTGGCTACTTCTTTCATCTAATAGACATCTAAAGATAGGAATGGTGCACCATAAATAATGCATACATTAAAAAGAACCTATAACTTCAACAATGGTCAAACAAATAAGTACTTTTACATTGAGTTTAACTAATATCCACTAATGGTGAAAAGAATTTACACTATCGTCATCTTTACCTATTATAGCCGGTAACCTACCTTGTTTTTAAGATTAAACATCCCACTTTTTATGGAGGGATTACCTATAGATATGTTATGAGTGACTTGGTAGTGTAAAAGTTTCTATACACTGTCGGTGTATTTTAAGTTAAAACTTTTTTACATTTTAAGAGTTAAAACCATTGAACTACTCATTGTACTACAGAATTGTTCCTTGATATGTCACTCATGTGTCGTAAAATGAATAATTTGCAATGAGGAAAAATAAATTGGGCCAGTTTGGAAATGATTGAGCTTCTGGATATTCAAACTCCTAAGCCCAAATCTAATTCGCTTCTCCATATTCACATTCAGATTAATTTCGGATCCAGTACTAAAGTCAGAGTTTCTTCTTTGCCAAGTCCACTGAACTGTCATACACTCCTCTCCATTTCCTTGCCTGATGAGCTCCTCGGTGATTGACTTTTTTCCCGATTTCCTTCTTTGGTGGCTCCACGGCGATCGCTTTTTTCTGGAGAAATCCTCGATGGTGTCTTTCGATTGGAGAAATCGAAGGCCTAGAACTGTACTCCCTAGGAAAAGTCTAAGTATCATAATGCCTCCTCCATATTTCTAAAAATTTGGAAAAACTATGGTGTTTACAAGCTTATTACTAAGGTTGTGGTTAAAGCTAGTGGACTATGCCTATGCATGATGTGCTTTATGGTGGAATACAGGGATCCAGAATATTTTGTTTAAATTCAAAAAACTTTACATAGTCATGGTTGTGCTTGTTTTACAACTCCTGTAAAAGAAACAAAGTATGTCAATTTTTCAGTACTATACATAATTTTTTAAAACTCTAACAATATCCAATTTTACATTTCAGGGCAAAAGAATCTAGGTGAAGGCCTTGCATGAAGTATTTGTCTATCATGCACTTCCAAAGAGGGCTTTATTCTGGAAGAGAATGCTGGCATAGATCACACCAAAGTCGCATCTATGCTATTGTGATTTATCAAGAGCCATGTCCCGTTCATGATCTAAGTCAACTATCAGATTTTTGTGCTTGATAACTTTCCCAAGATTGAGATTGTTCCACAAAATATATCTATAATCCTTTCTATTTGCGATTTAGAAGTTGATGCAAATTTCTAGAATATCACTGAACTATATTTAAGCAGATGATGAAGAACAACATGGATGCGAAGGCTTGAAATTTAGCAAGACGCTGAGGCAGAGAGCTGAAACTAAGATTTATAAGCCTAAAGCAGTGATAAAAGATGATCTTTTTAAGACCTTTAGCCTTGTGACACAGAAACGTGCCACTCCAGGAAGAGAAAGAAAAGACCTTCTGGAGAAAGGAAAAATTTGGATGGGCCAAGTGGAGATGGATTTCTACAATTTGGCAAGTCTATTGATAGACACTCCGAGATAGATGGCCAAAGTATTCATGGAGATCAAGAACCTTTGAACAGATCCTGCAATGTTAGATTTTGATACTAGGGATATTGAGAATGATGATTCAGTTGTTGAAGCTAGTTGTTGAAGCTATTAATAACTTTGTTTACGAGATCCAATGTGCTGATAACTTCCCATGCTGCTGGACTTTTTTTGGAGGGTGCTAACTCATCAAAAAAGCTTGGTTCATCATCCGTGTCTTTCAAGGCTCTCCAGCCAAAAGTTTTCTCATATTTCTTCAACTTCCACTCTTGCAAATGTTGTTTCACAATTATCTCATCTGTTTTTTATCCAAACTATGCTGCTTGTATTTGTGGTGTGTGTCAAAGAAGATTTGAGAAGAATTAGAGATATAATAGGTGCAAAAATATTCAGTTCTTTCGGGAGAGACATAACAAGCTTCTCCAGGCAAAAGGTTATTCCCTCTTTCTTCAACTTTTATTGCTACAAAATATTGTTTCACTGTTAGCTCCTCTCTTTCTAACCCAAAGAATGCTATTTTATCCCTTGCAGGTACTCCGTTGACGATTTTAAGGATTAAACACAAAAGTTGTAAAACAGTTCAGCCACTCTTTCAGGAAAAACATTGCACGAAGCGGAAATATTCAATGTGTTCTACGAAAGGTAATGGAGAAGGTGGTTTGCAGTGATTATACACATAGTTGGATTCATAATATGTCTGTCATGCCATTTAATAAGCAGTTATATATTTCCTTTAATGTAACTTTGTAAAGGTTTAAAGGACTTCCTGAGGAAGGATGCCATCTGTTCAATTCTTCAAGAAACAAGCCTTCAAGTACCTAGCAGTAAAAGTGGACCCGCACTGAAAGTAGTAAAAGTCCAGAGTTGATGTGAAACAAGATTTCCACCCATAACAGTTGAAGAAATAGGGGTCAAGCTTTTGCCTGGAGAGGCTTGTTATGCCTTCCCTATAAGGACGATTGAACGTTTTTGCACTTATTATGTCTCTAATTCTTCTCAAATCTTCTGCTATATACTTGCAATGGATATTAGTGGCATACTTTGGATAAGAAGCAGAGGAGAGGACAGAGAAATAGAATTTGCAAGATTGGCAATTAAAAAAATATGGTAAAACTATTGTCTGGAGAGCCTTGGAAGGCACTGATGATGCTTTGAGGAGTTTACATCCTCTGAAGATGTCCAGCCGCACATGAAGTTATCATTAGTTTGGATCTCGTAAATGAGGTTATTAACAACTTCAACAACTGGATCATCATTCTCAACATTCCTAGAATCAAAGCCTATTCTTGATCTTTCTAAGGTTCTTGATCCCAAACTTTTCCATCCATCTCGGAGTGTCTACTAATAGACTTGCCAGCTTGTAGAAATTCATTTCCAGTTGGATCATCCAAAATATTCTTTTCTTTTGAGAGGTCTTTCTTGCTCTTTCTGGAGTTGCACATTTTAGTTTCCAGGGCCAAAGGTCTTAACAAGCTTATCGACAATCAGTACTTCAAGCTTATAAAAGATTAGTTTCAATTCTCTGCTTCAGCGTCTTGTTATATTTTAAACCTTCATATCCATGTTATATTAGGGCCAAAGGTCTTAACAAGCTTATCGACAAACAGCTTTTTCAGAGGTGCATGACAACATAAAATACTGCTTGCATAGATTTTGCCTGAATTTTTCTGCCTTTAAATGTAAAAGTGGATGTTGTTATTTGAGTTCAAAGACATTTAGTATTGAAAAGTTGACATATTTTTCTGTTTCTTTTTGTATCTTGACTAGCAATTGTAAAACAAGCACAATTTTCTGAATTTAATCAAATGTTACCTGATCCCTGTATTCTGTGTGCCGCCATAAAGCACATCAAGCATATACATAGTCTAGTGTATTAGCCTTAGTAATTAGCTTGCAAAAGCATAGTTTATCCAATTTTTTTAGATATGGAGGAGTCATTTTCAGGATATATATCATCTTTCAATAACACATTGGTTTGTAGTTGGAGTCTAATAGGTTGATAGAGAAGTTTCTAACTCAAATTCCGACTACGACAGTAAAAAGTTTATGTTGTCCGAGTTGGTCTCCAACTTAAAGTGCAGAGATCTCAAACTTATTGTTGACTCTATACAACCGGGCGGTTCAACGGATCTCGTGGTCTAAGGCAAAACAATATTGAGACACTACTAGAAATTCGCTAAAAACCGACCAACGTTGGTCGGTTATGGCAAATTACCGACCAAAACGCGACCATTACGGTGTGGACGGTGTTTTGATGGTCGGAATGGCTTACCGACCAAAGTTGGTCGGAAATTACCGACCAACTTTGGTCGGTATATTAAAACGACCATCTGACAAGTTTAATTACTTACCGACCAACTTTGGTCGGAAACATATTTTATTAATTTAATTTTACCGACCAAAATTGATCGGTTTAGCTAAATTATATTTTTTTATTAATTATTAAAATTAAAAAAAACCCGACCAACTTTGGTCGGTAATTGAAAATATATATTTTTTAAAAATAATTAAAATTAAACATTACCGACCAACTATGGTCGGTAATCTCAACAGTGCAGGCAAAATACCGACCAAAGTTGGTCGGTAATGTTGAATTCTGGGAATTCAATGTTCATTAACCGACCAACTTTGGTCGGTATTTTGGAATAATTTATTTTTTTAATTAAAAATCGACCAACTTTGGTCGGTTTTTCTGGGTTTAATTTTGGCATAAAATGCCTGTTTTGGCAGCTACACCACTTGCCAGCATACCAATACAACAACAACAACACAACAACAACAACAACAACAACAACAACACAACAACAACAACAACCAAAACATTCAATAAATACTTTAAAACTAACAAATTAAAGTTCAATTGAACATAAAAATCCAAAACCAAGTTAAAACTAATTACAACTAGTTCAAAACTGGTTCTATTTGTCTAGTTCAAAGTATATAAAAGTCAAGGGGTGTTTTCTATAACATCATCATCACTGTCTGATGAACTTTCATTTACAAGACGATATAGAGAACAGTCTTGTGGAGGACGGGAGGAACGATCACGAGTAGGAAGGGAGGAACGACCATGTGGAGGTCGACCCTCTGGAGATGACTCACGAGATCGGGGCAACGGAAAAGCTCCACTAGATAGGAGAGTTCTGATCTGAGCTTGCATGCCAAGGAATTGAGCATCTCTAAGCCTTTCTCTTTCCTTCGCCGCTTCTAGCTCTGATGTGACCTTTGTCACTGTCTCCCGCATAGCTGAGAGGCTCTCCCTATTAAATTGCTCGCCTTGCGAGGAAGTCCCTATTCCTCGCATTTCACACTTATAGAGATGGAAGTTTTTAGTAGGAAGCCCGTATACCTTCCCCCATTTTGGACCGCCAACAGACTCCAACCATATTCTTTCAGCATCCTCGTCCGAAGGTTGGGTTGGCTCACCCGATTCACCAGCTGGATGACTACGGATGAATTCCTCCACGTTACTTTGGTAGCGACCCTATATTATTTTAAATTAAATCAGTATTTCAAAATTTTTATAAAAGTAAATTATAATACTTAAAGAAAATTAAAAGCTTACATATGCAGTCGAGGCCCGGTCCTCGACCCACCTATCTCGATCCCCCTCTTTCTTCTTCTTCATAATATGTGTCTCCTTGAATAGCTCATCATGACTCATTGGACGCTCATACTTCTTTTCCTGAAAATAAATTAATTTAGTTAATAAACAGAATAGATATACTTAGAAAAGTAAAATAATTTAAGCAATTACGTACCAATCTTCTTTTTATTGTCCCTAGGCTGATCGCACCTCCAGTGTGCAAGGAGCCTCCCTTCTCGGATGCGCGAGCTTTTTTCCCTTTTTTGCTCCTCTCTAAGAACTCCGCGGTAAGCCATTGCCTTTGCAAATCATTCCACAAATTCTCAAGTAACCAGCCAGGCCTCTTGTTCTTCTTTCTAGCATCCGAGAAAGCATCCGCCAATCTCTTGCGAGCTTTATGATGAAAATTTGTAGCCACTTCCGCGCTATAGCGGTCTTCCTATACACACTTGCTCTGTATTTCAAAAGTTAAATATTAGATGGAAACATCATAAATATAAATTATTAAACTGTTTAAAAGAACATTTATACTTTAAATTGATTGAAAATTTGCTCCTTCAGTGAGAATGGGCAATCAGTCCAAGTCGCATAAGGGCCATCATAAAGCTTTCTGATGGCATTGGTGATTATCCTCGTAGTCTTATTACCCGGCATGAACCTGCAATTTAACAATAAAAATACATTAATATCTTAGTAAAAATATTACAAATCAATAGACGCAAAAATAATGAATAACACTTACCCATCACCCTCAGGGACTATAATGATCCTGCCATATCGATCATAATGAACTACCTAGTCATCACCATCCGAAGCATGTGTATCAGAGGTATGTGAAGACGGTGTAGGCGGGTCAGAGCTAATGCCTCGCAGGCGAAGGCCTACAATAGATGGAGTCGATGATGAAGATGGTTGCGATCCCTGTGACTGCGACATAGCTGGATGCGACCCAAGTGGATGTGATACCGATGGCTGTGACCCGAGTGGCTGTGACATGGATGGATGCGATCCATGTGGCTGTGATATGTAGGGATGTGATCCATGTGGATGTGATGCAGATGGTTGTGAGGCAGCTGGACTGTATGTCGTACGTATAGTCCTATAGCCCTGTGATGGAAGACTGGGTGTCTGAATGAAGGTGTACGGCTCGTGATGCTGTGGCAGCTCAGTATAGCCGTGTGGTGGAGGATAAGACATAGGCATCTCTGAAAAGGGTGGACAAGAGGGAGTATTATTTTCTACCCTCCTCTTTCCCTTCCTACCCCTTTCTCGACCCCGAGAACTAGTAGGGTCATTGTTACCTTGACCCTTGCCTGCCATCTGCATAATATAATACACATTTAGATTGAAATATATAAGAAACTAGCTATAAAATGAGAGTGCTTTAAAAAACCAACTTTTTAATCCTCATCGACGTATTATTCCTCGTCCGAGAATTCTTCGTCCTCACTTGTTTGAGCTTCATCAGTTGATTCTTCGTCCTCATTTTCTATAATTGTTACTTCATTTATATCAACTTCTTCCAATATGCGTTCAGGATGTTCCAAATCATTTTCTAACCGATCGTCCACTATTTGGTGAACATTGGAGATATCGTTTTGATATGCAACATCTAACACATTCTCGACTTCTACCCTACCTACAGGCTTAGTTTTTATTACAACTCACCAATCGAAATTATTCCGCCGCAATGGATAAGGAGCATAATACACTTGCCTAACGTTATGTGCAATTATGAAAGGATCATAGCGATCATACTCCCTCGTATGATTAACCTCAATTATGTTGTATTGGTTGTGTACTCTTGTACCTCTTGTTGGATTTGGGTCAAACCACTTGCATCTAAAGAGTATCAATTTCTTATATGGCCAACCTGTATATTCTAGTTGTAATATTTCTTTGACCACACCATAATAATCAATATCTCCAACTTGGTTGCCATCACCACCTTGAACCCACACCCGCTGTTGTTGCTATTTTTATTTTTAGAGCAATCCTTTGTATGAAACTTATAACCATTCACTACGTACTTAGACATTGTTGTGACCTGAAGCCCAGGTCCCCAAGATATATCTTTCAAAAATTGATTTACACCATTATTTGGATTATTTACCTACATAGAGTTAAAAAAATTCATAAGTTAGCACAACTTATGAATCAATTTTTATACATTCACTATATATATATATATATATATATATATATATATATATATATATATATATATATATATATATATATATATATATATATATATATATATATATATATATATATATATATATATATATATATATATATATATATATATATATATATAACCACATATCAAATCTCGTATATACAGTATCATAGCCAAATTGACCCACGAAGTGACTGTGACATATCAAATATTTTTAGTAGTTGCATCAATATGTAGTCACAGTAAATTTTACATTTTGATAACTAATAAATTAATACTTACTTGAGAAATGGTACAACTTCGGGACAATTTAGCAACACATGAAGTGTAGCTGACTTGTACTCCATATCACTCAAACTTCTCTTTCTAACATCCTTAGAACATCGGTCTGGTTGATTGAATATGGACATTGGTGGATAATAGATCATTCACACATTCGACCGTATGCCTATTGGGCCTATTCCTAGAACATGGCACGTTACTCTCAAAATAATAAGAACAAAAATATGCAGTTTCCTTTGCAAGATAGGCTTCGCATATAGATCCTTCAATCTTATTCCTCTGCTTAACAAATTGTTTGCATTTGCCAATTGTCCAACATAATCTCATGTTAGCCAAGAACATTCAAATAAAATAGAATATTACATCAAACTTATAATATTACCTCTCAAAGGGATACATCCATCTGCATTGAACAGGCCCTCCAAGTCGTGCCTCGTGTACAAGGTGTATTGGAAGGTGTTCCATCACATCAAAGAAACCACATGGGAATATTTTTTCCATCTTACTAGAAATTACACGGATGTTCTGGTCCATCCGAAGTAGGTTTTCTTCCCTTAATGTGGTAGAATACAAGTCTTTGAAAAACAAACTAATCTCTGTGATGGGTTTCCAGATTCTTTCAGGCAAACCACAAAATGCAATAGGCACTAAGGTCTCCATGAAAACATGGCAAGTCATGACTTTTCAAATGGCTCAACTTCCCTACCTCCATATCTACTTTTTTTCCAAGATTCGACGCATAACCCTCAGGCATCTTCAATTTCGTAACCCAATCACAAATTTGTCGTCTTTCCTCCAAAGTGAATGTGTAACTTGCTTTGGGCTTGAACACCTTACCATTGTTTGCTGTCTCCAAGTATAATTCAGGCCGCCTGCAATATTCTTGTAAGTCCATTCTAGCCTTCGAGTTATCTTTTGTCTTACCTTTAACATCCATCACTGTGTTGAACAAATTATCAAAATAATTCTTCTCAATATGCATGACATCAAGGTTGTGTCGGAGAAGATTATTCTTCCAATAAGGCAACTCCCAAAATATACTCTATTTCGTCCAATTATGATTAACACTATATCCGGAGAATCTATAAGGTGGAGCCTCAATAACTTTACTGAAATTCTGGACCCTCTCCCAAATTTCCTCACCTGAAAGTATCGGAGGTGGAGAATCATATTCCACTTTATTCTTTTTGAATGCATTTTTCATCCTTCTAAACTCATGATCATCAGGCAAGAATTGACGGTGACAATCAAACCATGATTGCTTTCGGCCATGTTTCAAAGTGAACGCTTTACTATTTTTCATGCAGTAAGGATAAGCTAGCTTCCCAGCAGTCATCCACCCAGACAACATTCCATACGCAGGAAAATCATTAATAGTCCATATTAAATAAGCACGCAAATTAAAATTCTGCTTGGTTGATATGTCATATGTTTCAACACCATCATACCACAATTGTTTTAGCTCATCAATCAAAGGTTGCAAATATACATCAATCAAACTTTTCGGATTACGTGGATCGGGGATAATACAATTTAAGAATATATATGGACTAGTCATACACAACTCAGGTGGTAGATTATAAGGTGTAAGAAAGACAGGCCAACATGAATATGGTGTCGCAGATATAGAAAAAGGCTTGAAGCCATCCGCACACAGACCTAACCGAATGTTCCTTGGTTCACTAGCAAAATCTGGATATGTCCTATCAAAGTGCTTCCAAGCTTCTCCATCTGAAGGATGACACATAACACCAGGTGGTCTTCTATTTTCAAAGTGCCATCTCATATGAAGAGCAGAACTCATCGACGCATATAACCTCTTTAACCTAGGTATAAGAGGTAAATAATGCATCGCCTTGACAGCGACCATATTCCCGCTGGAAAGCCTCTTGAAACGAGGCTTTTCGCAAAATTTACAACTGTCTAAAGTTGCATCATCTTTATAATATAACATACAACCATCTTCACAACAATCAATTCTCATTGACGAAAGTCCTAACTTAGAAACCAATATCTTCGCCTTATAGAAATCACCAGGTAAGTTGATATTAGGGTCAACTAGTTCACTCATAAGGTCAATGAAAGAGTCCATAGCTGCTTGAGAAATATTCCAATTAGATTTGATACTTAGTAATCTAACTGCAACAGACAGCTCAGAGTGCGGACTTCCTTCACGTAGTGGACGACTAGCTTCCTCTAACTGTTCATAAAAACGTTTTGCGTCATCATTAGGAGTTTGTTCAACATTTTCATTGGGCTCACCCCCAAAAGCATCCGCAACCATATCCTGAATTCTAGAATCAAGATTTGTATTCTCCACCGACCTACTACTTTCACCAACAACCATGTTATGAAATATCCCACGGCTACCATCGATCTCTCCATGATTATATAATTATAAATTAATTATATCTTTTTTAGTTAATTCAAGATAATTATTTTTTCCTAATTACACCAATTTATATCCTAAAATTTCAATTCATATCCAAAAGGTCCAATTCATATCTTAAAAGTTCAATTCATATCCTAAAAGTTCAATTCACAAGAACAAATCCTAAAAACTAAAATTTCAATTCATATCCTACGAGTTTAAACATAAACTAACTAAACTAAAGAAATTCAACCCATACCCTAAAAGTTCGATTCACAAGAATAAATTAATTTATTCTACAATTATAAATTAATTATATCTTTTTTAGTTAATTCAAGATAATTATTTTTTCCTAATTACACCAATTTATATCCTAAAAGTTCAATTCATATCCAAAAGGTCCAATTCATATCTTAAAAGTTCAATTCATATCCTAAAAGTTCAATTTACAAGAACAAATCCTAAAAACTAAAATTTCAATTCATATCCTACGAGTTTAAACATAAACTAACTAAACTAAAGAAATTCAACCCATACCATAAACTAAACTAATTTATAATTAATTGACTAATTAACAAAACTAATTAAAATAAGACCTAAACCCTAATCCTCAAAAAAATACAATGTTCAAATAATTGAAACACTAATCAATTGAAACTAATTCATAACTAATTAACAAAACCTAGAAATAATAAATAAATGGGTTGTAATTCAAACCTAGAATTTTTAGGAGATGGAGAAGGAGAGGGGCGGCAGTGGCAGTGGCAGCGGCGACGGCGAGGGCTGGGCGGTGGCGACGCGGGGTGGGGAATGGGATTTATGTGAGGAAAATAGAGAAGGAGAGGGGAAGGTTTTGAGTGAGGGAAATAGAGAAGAGAGGGGAAAATAAGAGAGAAATGAGGGTTTTTCCCGTTTTTCAATTCTCTGATCGTTTGACCAAAAACCGACCAACTTTGGTCGATTTTTTTTTTAAAAAAAATTAAATTCTTTTTTTTTTGTGTGTTTTTTCTTAAAATATTATAAACTATAAAAAAATAAAATTATAAACTACAAGCATTTATTTTATTTAACTATGCAATTATTATAAATAATTATAAACTATAAGCATAATCTTTATAAATAATTATATTAACTATTTAATTTTAATAAACTATAATAGCATCTATCTAAGTAAATTTTCTAAGTTATAATTAAGTATGTGAGTAATTTCTCACACACACACATACACTATATTGTAATTGATGCTAATAACTTCTTTTTTCATTCGTTCATCACTAATAATGCATGGCATAGATTAATCGATATATAGGTCGAGACGTTTTGATGAATCATCGATTAATATTCATCGATACATCTAAGTAAGTTATAAGTCGATGAATCAATTTACAAATAGATATATTTGATGATAAAGTATATATACTAATTAGTATCTTCCCAAGTCTATCCCTAAAAGAACCCGACCCTGTGGTCCTAGCGCTTCGTGTTCTTATATATATATATATATATATATATATATATATATATACACACACACAAACACACTTCACTGTAATACTTTAACTATATATATAGCTTGTTATAGTATATGTTAGTGTGTATATATATAGCTTGTTAAAGTTTGACCATGTTTGACCTATTAATTTAACTCGTTTACTTAATACTAATAGCTTCTTTCGTTTATTTAATTTGTGATCCATATATATATATATATATATATATATATATATATATATATATATATATATATATATATATATATATATATATCAAAGATGTTTAGTATTAATTCTTTTATTTTTCATTCATTCATCACTAATAATGCATGACATAGCTAGATTAATCGATATAAGTCGAGACGTTTTATTTTTACTATTAGTCGATATAGGTCAAACGTTTTATTTTTAATATTCATCGATGCATCTAAGTAAGTTATAAGTCGATAAATCAATTTACAAATAGCATGTTATATATAGTATATGTTAGTGTATTCATTATTTGTATTACAAAAGTGTTAACGAATTACATTTATATTATTTAGATAGTAAATATAAAAGTAATTCGAAAGTTTGATTTGATGTAATAACCGACCAACTTTGGTCGGTTATTTTGCAGAAAATAACAATTACCGACCAAAGTTGGTCGGTAAATGCTTCCCCTACATTAACCGACCAACGTTGGTCGGTAATTTTAAATATAAATTCTTAAATATTATAAAATATTTTAAATAATAAAATAATTATTAAAATTTAAAAAATTAGATCCAGATTACCGACCAACGTTGGTCGGTAATCCAAAATTTTCTTGTCTGACCAGGTGGGTCAATTCGTTGACCAATTTACCGACCAACGTTGGTCGGTATTTAGTTTTTAAAAAATGTAAAAAAAAATTTCTCCAGTTTCCGTCCAACCTGGACGGTTTTTGATCGCTTTTTTTGACCGACCAATGTTGGTCGAAAATAGTTGGTCAGTTTTTAGCAGATTTTTAGTAGTGAGAGACCCTTAAATTTATTTTATAAAATATTTACACTAACAACAAGATTTGTTTTTTAAATAACAAATTAATCACTTAAAACGGAAAAAGCGAATTTCAAAAAAAAATAAAAAAAAATAGGAAGAAGAGCACAAAAAATAAAGTGGCGGACTATCAGATGTTGAGGTCCAGAACTCAAAGTGAAAAATTCGATTTGACTATCATCACAAACAAGAAAAAGACATAAACGTATATAATGTAATAGCTTAAGTTTTGAGCATTGACGGTGTCAAAAATATTTACTCCTTTTGATCATCATTCTATTAAGTAGCACTTATGTGTGAATATCCAAAATAAATTATAAATAACCTAATATAATATGTCGAATTATAGTAAAATGAAACCTGTGCATGAATCCTTTTGTGTTCATGCAATTTCACAGAACATTGCAAAAGAAATTCATTATGTTGTTGATACATATAACTTAATTCATATATAAAAAGGAAATAATTAAAATTGAAGAGTGAAGCAAATATACTAATTAATGAGGAAAGAAAATTATCATAATTTACAAATTTATTGGTATAAAATAACCTCAATCAAGTAACAAAAAATATATCGAAAGGAATATACTGTAACACTTTTCTGTATACTAAATTATTTATATAAATATATAGTAATAATAATAATAATAAGAATTTAAAATAAATTTGGGGCCTTCAAATTTTGGGGGCCTAAGGCAACGGCCTTACTACCCAAAGCCTTAGAGCCGCCCCTAATTTCTGTGATGGATACAATCATTTTCATGCCTAAATGATTTGGAACAATTTTTATTAAATATTAGTATCATTCTTGATTCTTGAATGCTTCAAATTTTTTGTTAGGTTACCGGTTACCCTTCACTTATAGTTGAAGGGTATTCAGATTTCTTTCCCTCCCATTTAAGAAGGGGCAAGTATAACAAATATGGAAAACTTTTAATGGATTTTTGGTGTGCAAATTTGGATTAGGCGGGCTAATAGCTCTAGATATCGTATGATTAAAGAGAATGAGTTATAACTCTACAACGGTTTAAACTGACTTTTATTGACTTAAGGATTTTGGTGAAACTCAATCTCTGAGTGACACCTTTGGGCCATATATAATTAATTATGGTAAACATAGCATTATTAGATTGGAATGATGAATGGCTGTGGCTGCACGTATCCAGTCATTATCTCTATTATTTTTGGTCAAAAGCATACTAGTCACCACTCACCATTTCATTGATTGCATGTTTTTATTTTTTATTTATTTTATTTATTTGTTTTATTTCATTCTTCAAAAGCACACTATTATCTTTAGGACGTGAATTTAGTTAATATGGAGATTATACAGATTTTGGGTTAGGTTATATAAGTAGTTCTTGAAATAATGTTCGGGAAAAATTGATACATTATCTCTTAAAGTTTTCTTCAATAGTAGGTGATACATTGGTAGAAGTTCATATTTTTTGGATTTCCCATAACAGTTCAGTAGTCGTTTTAGGCCATGATTAATCTGGATAGTGCTAAAAAGTTCTACTTTAGAGTAAAGGGCTTTCTATCAAAAACGACTTTATTCTCAAAACTTAAACCCGAGATCTGGATACTTGTCGTTCCATTACAATCTTGGTGATTATGTTAGGTACAAGTTCCTTATTTTCCTTTACCTTTAGATATCTATTTTACGAACTTCAATTCTTTTCATCTTATTGTAGGAGTCTAGGCCACGTGATTGATCATCCTGTCGATTGTCGAACCAGCTACTAATCATTGACTTGGTAAGTTAATGCCTCACTAACTAATTAATCAGACGCGAGTCCCTCCTTTGGCATATTTCTTCTTCTTCTTCTTCTTTGCATACAGGGTAATAGCAGTCGTTTTCAGTTGTTATTCTCATCCCAATGGGGTTCTTATATGATACTTATATGTCCGCCAACGGAAACAACACTTTGTTAGTCCTGTCAATATTGTTGTATTTGTAAATAATAATTCTGCAAAATATAAGTTATCGTAATGAAACAGTAATTAATTCGAGCCCACTGAATTCACAGTGTTTCCTTAAGGAATTTAATCCCCTCCTAGTACCCAAGGTAATGAATTATTTCCTCCCAAGATAGAACGAATCACACACTGGTGTAGCGGTACTTCAAACCCCCAGTGTTTCAGCGAACACAAAGTTCGGTAGCAAATCACACTTACAGTTGCTTTGTTTGAAGTTAAAACAATGCAAAACGAAGGAGTTGAAACTCAGAAAATCGTATGAAAATGCTGAGAGGAAGGAGTGCAATGTATAGCCAAATCTGTTGAGTGATTTCAGTTTTGTGTCTTGTGTATTGTGTGTGTCTTTCTTCAACAGCTGCTGCACATATATATAGCAGCCAGTGTTGATGAAGAACAATCGTCCACCCTCCATGGTGGAGCATGCACTAGCTTATTTGTGGAGCAAGCACTTGTTTGTGGAGCAAGCACATTCATGGTGGGAAGAGCATATCATTTGACCAAATTCGAAGCCGAAGCCGAAGCCGAAGCCGAAGCCGTAGCCGAAGCCGAGCCGAGCGAGCGACGACGACGACGGCGCGAGGCTTGCTTTCTTCTTAACTCTTTAAGAGTTACAAGAAGAGCAAATATATATATACCCACCAAAATTTTTTTTCTTTTCCAATATGGGACAATGTCTCATTGTCAAGAGGGAGAAACTTAAAATTTTACTCAAAAATTTCATTTTCCCTCCATTTCTCATTCACCCTCATTTTAAGACTATTTCATCTTAAAAACAAAAAATCTCAACACACTTCTCGTCAGACTTGCATACGTAGCGTTCATCCTGAGTCGGGATCAAACTCTCCACGAGAATCATAATTACATTAGTTATAGTTTCTATATTCATAGAGAAAGCGGATTACAATCGTCTTTTATTCTAAGGCATAACTTATATCCATATACTTCATATTCAACCGGAGCAAAAATTTATAAACATTCTTTCTTTTTAAGAATTGTCATAAATTAAACTATTATTTTCGTAGATCCATGCATATATATAGAGGAGTAACGATGCTTGAGAGATCTAGAAAATTATTGTTTAACTACATTATTTTAAGTTTTACTTTAGTGCTGTGAACATACATTATTTTTAGTTTTACATTATTCTAATACATTACTTTAGTATTAGAGTTGTAGGTTAGGATGTAGTTGAGTGTTGACTTACTTCCTATTATTATGGGACTAGTCACGTAGGGTTTTTGTTTAGGGTAGCTAGTGACAATGTTGTATTTTACTACTTCGCTTTTCAGTGCATGTCCTATTTACTAGCTATCGTTTTTGCTTTGCATCTTTCTTCTGCATTTCATGGTGTTCCTATTTTTTCTATAATTGTTGTGGTGATACTAATGTTGTCTCCTCTTGTCGTTTTGTCTTTTTGTTTTCTTGAGCCGAGGGTCTTTCGCAAATAACCTCTCTACTCCTTTGGGGTAGGGGCAAGGTCTGCGTACACACTGCCCTCCTCAGACCCCATTAGTGGGATTCTACTGGGTTATTGTTGTTGTTTAGTGCTGTGAACATGTTTGTTTTGTTAACGAATTTGGTGTTAGGTTTACTTGTTTTTGCTACTAGAAGTGTAAATTTATTAATTAAATTAAACTACTTTAAAATGCATGATTAAATCCAAGCATTTAATTAACTAATCTAAGGCTGACTCTTAAGAAACTATCAAACCCTTTCTTTCTTTCTTTCATGAATGCATGATTGTGTAACATAGCAAAATATTCCACGTTTTATCCGAAAGACAGAGAAGGATAGAAAAATCAAGAAAAGGAAGGAAACTATAGCAATATTATATTCATCATTTCATTGGTGGATGGTGGTGGTTTGTAGATATCAATTTGTTTCTTTTTAATTACAATTATTAACAAGTTGCTCAACAAGAAGAAAAGTTACATGATTATATTTGCAACTAACTGAATAAAGCATGGAATTTTTATATTATTTTATTTATTATAATGGAATTTGATTTAATTAGTGGTTGTTGAAGTGGATGATAGGCCCCTCCCTTCTTATCATCATAACCTTGATTGCACGCTTGCAATTTATATAATTCTATGTGTTGCCCATTAATATTCTTGGTTCAGTCACTTGAATCCTTTTATAGACAAATTATTGCTTTCTAAAGATACCAAAGCAATTTATATATTTAATATGGGAGTAATAAAGTTGGTGTCATGTGATCAGGAGGCCATGAGTTCGAGTCAGGGAAACAGCTACTTACAGCTATGCAGGATAAATTTGCGTACAATAGACCCTTATGGTCCGACTCTTTCCCGAACCCCGCGCATAGCGGGAGTTTAGTGCACCGGACATCCTTTTTATTAATACGTGCATAAAGATGGGCACAGTAGTTATATATGCCAGTAAAGAAAAAAGCTAAGTTTACAGATTATGAGAGGGAAAACCTTATCGACACCATGTGTTTATATAAAAATAATGAATTCCCTTTCATGTATATATATTTATACATTTATTATCACTTAAGCATGATTAAGTGATATATAAATTTAGTTTAATGTGTAATTGCTAAGGTTAAATTATTTAGTTTAATTACGTTTAGGACTCAAGTTGCAAGTAAGTATTTTCCATTAGAGTTTTCCTCTAATATTAGTTGATAATGAACATTGATTGTCTCTGATTACGAAAGAGATGTCCTTAATTATTAGTGAGGACTGGTCAAACAAATAAATTAAATCTCGTGATTTGGAGAGAGGAAAACCATTAGCAAGCCATATAAAACATCACAAAAAAAGATCGAAGACCCCACCCCTCTCACCTCACCTCCCCCTTCCCCAAGAGAAACAAAGAAGAAAAACAAAAAAAGGAAGACCAGAGATATAGAGTAATAAAAAGAAATCACTTAATATTTTTTTTCCATTTGCTAAAATATATTACAAGGATTAATTATTATCTTTTAAGGATAAAATGAGGTCAATTAATTCATATTCTCGTGAATAAAATTTAAACTTCAAATCCTTATTAAAAATAAAACTTATTAACATTTCAAATTTCAGATAACCAGATTATGGGGGGAAAAGTTTATAAAATATTTTATTGGATTTGCCATGCAGTCTAAGTAGGATCGATCGATATATTTTGATATTCTGGACCTTTCTTTAATTGAAAGAATGAGAAATGGATTGATACAAAATTTAAATAGAAAGAAAATATCATTTGTTTAATCAAAAGCATTCAATAACAGGTAAATTAAGTAATATATTGCCCTTAGGAACCAATTTCTTTCTCCTCGATCGTTTAATTTCTTGATATCCCTAACATTTGTACGAAGACGAACAAACATGATTTGTTGTACGAACAGAGTTGTGGTGATGTCATAATTACTCACTTATCTTGAATTCGAGGTTTCTAGTTCGAGCTATGAATACGAAGTAAGAAATTCTTTCCCTCAAAAGTGGAATTTTTCAATGTAAATCCAAATTTAGTGTGGGCCCAATACAAATATTGAAGGAGTGAAATTACAAAATAACCAGATTTACAAGCAATAATTGAAAAATAGTTACAATTTCAAATTTAATCGAAATTTAGCCACTTTTTATGTAAAGATAAATCTGAACGAAAACACTATTTAAAATTCGAAAAATATTCCATCATAATATATTGGAGTTCGATTTTTTTACATGTGAACTTCCAACACAATATACTGGAGTTCCAGCATAATATGCTGGAAGTTCATACGCAGGTGCTCCAATCTCCAATATATTATGCTGGAACTTTCCGTGTGCTGGAGTTCCATCATAATATGCTGGAAGTTCATATACAGGTGCTCCAATCTCCAGTATATTATCGTGGAACTCTCCGTGTTGTAGCAAAATAGTGATTATTTTTTAATGACTTTACAAACTTTTTCTGAATTTCTAATAGTGAGTTGCGCAGGTCAAAAATTTCGTGCTTACAAAAGGTCCAAGTCGTAAACCCCCAAAAAACATGATTTGTTGTACCTCTAATAATTCTACGCAAAAGAACAAAGAAATTGCATTATTTGTCATTGATGATGTAATTCCTTTTTAATGACTTTTACTAATAAATTCAATAGTTGTTACTTGTTAGCACTTGGTATCATTTGGATATTCTCCAACCCAAACAAAATTCAGAATAATCCTCTACGATTCTGGTGGTGATATTGTTGAAGACTTTAATATCTCAATGAATATTCAGTACTCCTCTATTAGTTTATATATGGAGTATTTCAGAATAAAGAAAGTATAGTAAGTATTCTTAAACTATAAAAATTATATAGTAGCAATTCTACAAAATCATTAATAATGTCTGAAAACAATGTTGTCTGTGCTACTTGGAAAGTAGATTAAATAGCTTTAATTATGAAGTTCTTAATTCATCAAGGGACATACTTAGGATTTCATATGTTTGAATAAAATTTTACAAAATTGCCTTTAAATAAAGTAGATTGACTTTCTTAGAAGTTAATGACAAACGGAATTAATTCCAACTTGGATTTATTAAAGTGGGACGAAAAAAACTAGAAAGCAAAATGGTATAAGTATAGCCACCTTAATAGAGTTCTAAAGGACAATTAGACTAATTTCAAAAGAACTTTAAAAATAGGGATCTTATACACTTAGCCGGCTGAATTTACTGTTTACTTTTCTTTGTCAGTATGTATATATTATACATCGATTGATATATTATCAGTGGCGGAGCCAGGATTTTCATTAAAGGGATACAAAATATAAAGAAATAAACTCACCATAAAGTCAAGGAGTGTCATTATATATATACGCATATGTTTAAAAAGATTACCGAGCTAAACAATGTAATATTTAGAGGAAGGTGCATGTGGCTCCGCCACTATATATTATACATATATTATATATCATGGTTTCTTCTAAAAAGTTTCCAGGAGATTAATTTGTTCAAGAAGGTGAAAAGGGCTATTTCTGGTGCACCCACCGGAATTAAAAAAAAAGGGTTGAGTTTGAAAGGGTGAAAATGTGATAATTTTCTTTGACTTTAGAATAAAAAATCTTAAAAAGAAATTTTATAACAATAAAAAAAGGTTGAATAATTAGTGTTTCTATTACAACGGGCCATGAACCTTGCCTTACCTACATGTCATGCAAGCCTATCATAATGGTAACTTTAAATAATTATTTAATTTAATATTGCTTATTTATATACTATATCAAATTATGTGGTTGACTACTTAAAGTGAAACTCTTTCAAAGTACTCAAATCAATCTCTAGCTGTTTCTTTTGAAGTTGAAGGAAAATTAAACATCAAATTCATATGGACAAATTAAAGAAAATTTGTGTCTTTTGTGGAAGCAATTCAGGCAATAGGAAAATCTTCAGCGATGCTGCTCTTGATCTTGGAAGAGAACTGGTCTTCTTTTCTTCTCCCTTTCTCTTTATATGTGTATTTTAGAGGTTCTTATTATTAATAAAGAGAACTTTTAGGTGGAGAGGAAGATGGATCTAGTTTATGGAGGAGGAAGTATTGGACTTATGGGGTTGGTTTCTCAAGCTGTTTATGATGGTGGATGTAATGTTCTTGGGTAAGTGAGAATCCTTCAACTCCCCCCCACCCCCACAAACCACCCACCCCACCCTCACCCTCAATCAGAACCTTGGTAAAAATTTGTCTGCATTAAGTGTTTACACCGGATCAATTGATGCATAAATGTTTGTGCATGCTTCTTTCACTAAATTATGATTACCTATTGTATATTTTTACTTTATATTAAATCACGTTATCATGGTAAGTTAATATTATTACCTATTGTATATTTTCACTTTATATTAAATCACGCTATCATGGTAAGTTAATATGATTTGGTGTAAATATCCATTACAATTAAGTTTTACCATCAAACCCCATTATTATTTCTTGTATGATTAAATTTTGGAAGGACGGGAGGGAGAAAAGAAGAGGAGAAATTTATTGAAACATATTGTTTATACCAAAATACGGTAACTTTTGTGTTTAAGTCATAAAACTAAGATGAGAATGTGTGTTGACTTTTCACAATTAAGTAGTAACAGTACTCGAACGACACATGTTATGTATTTATTGAATTAGCGTAAACATGAAGTAATAAGTAATTTTTTTCCAAGAAGGGATTTTATTGTGGTTCAACAAGTGAAACATAGTAAATTTTGAATGGGTAGGGGTTTTTGTTTGGGTAACAAGTTGGAACCAATTTTCTGAACATATATTAACTTTTATTCATTTTTTTCCTTTCTTCTTTTCCATTGAATAGAATTATTCCAAGAGCTCTTGTTCCAGTAGAGGTACGAAATAAAATCTCAAACACCCTCCTTCTTCTCCCTTTAATTCTTTTTATTTTGCTCCCGCTTTAAATACAGTATAAGATATGTATGCATATAGAGAAACGGATTCAGGATTTTAACTCGATGAGTTTAATCTTTAATTAAACGTTAGCAGATATCGGGCCATGCAGTGGGAGAAGTATTAATAGTGTCTGATATGCATGAAAGGAAAGCTGAGATGGCTCGTAGAGCAGATGCTTTTGTTGCACTTCCTGGTAAAACCTTAATTATATATAGTTTTTAATATACTTTGATTCATATATATATATATATATATATATATATATATATATATATATATATATATATATATATATTATATTATACTGAAGGAGGGTATGGAACAATGGAAGAATTACTTGAGGTGATAACATGGTCACAGCTTGGAATTCATGAAAAACCAGTAAGAATATTAATTACTTTTCTTCTCTTACTTTAGATTAATGTTCTACATTTTAATCATACTATCATATGTGTGTGTTCAAATAAATTTTTTTGAGATGTTCTTATTGAATAAAAAATTGATTACTGATAATATAGCTATCTTTGATTGTTAGCTATCTTTTTGTTGACGTAATATTCTAGGGAATACATGGTGAAAATTTTCTGAAATTGAATGCTTGGATTTGTTTTTTGTTTTTAACTAATTAATTAGTAAACTTTATAGGTGAATGAAATAGCAGGTTACACTATTTAAAAACTATAAGATACTCATATTTTAGTTTGAGACGACTTCGAAAAGTCTAGTTTTGATTATACATAATAGAATAATCGAAAAATTGGTATAGTACAAATTTTATAAAATAACCGGCCGAACAGAACCATTGACACCCCAACCAATTGAGCTAGCCCTCAACCTCGATAGGGTTATATAAATAGTTAACTTCTGATACTTTAATTTATTAACGAGCTATGGGATTGCTGACTGATATTTAACTGTTTGATATTTGATTTCCAATTAATATCTTTATTTTTGGCGAGAAAGCAAGCATCAACTACGCTTACTATTTAAGAATATACCTTTCTTTTGAATATTCTCTTCTTCTTTTTTATAAGAGAATCTCAATCAATGCATGTGTCATGCTTCACATAATAAACTCAGCCAAAAGAAAATTAATTAATCCAAATCATATGTGAAATGAAGATTTGACATCTCCTTTTGGATTATTTTTATTTTAATAATTTCATGATGTGATGTAGACATACCAAGTCTGTCTTATTGTATCATGTTTCACCAAATAAACTCAACCGATCAAGAATTTGAGAACTCTTTTCTATTATTTTATTTGATATCATAGTTGTAGCTAGTATGGCTATAAACAAACAATGCTCTTTAAATTAATAGACAGAAAAGGACAAAAAAGTGAACAAATAATCTAGCGAGTCACCATAAAATCTTTAGTAATAAGAGACATTTAATTTTATATTTGTTAATTAAACATTCATGCAAGAAACCACAAGTTAGATACTTCAATCAAATCAATATAATTAGGTAGCAATGACAATTGTATCGACATTCAACCCGACACCCTTCCTACCTTGAAAAGGATAGACATTTCTAGAATATCACAAGCCTCTGCATTTTTGCTTTATTAAATTTTTTATAATTGTGGTGTCCGAATCAACTTCTGCATACCTCGACTAATTTCATGACGTGCCTACTACCCTTCACTAGCACGAGTAATGTGTAACTCTATCCACCAAAACTTGAACAAAATTACTACGTTTTGGTGATTATCAAGAGTCATTTTAATATATATGATTAGAGATTTATATGTCATATAGTTTTAGTCCGTTTGAAATTGAGACATAGTTTATTGATTGATACTTATTTTGAGCATTGTATTTTGAGCATATCTAATGTTTCCAACAATAGACATAATCCTTGGTAAAAGATTGCAATATGTTGAAACAGGTTGGATTGTTGAACATTGATGGATATTATGATTGCTTGCTTGGATTATTTGACAAAGGTGTAGAAGAAGGATTTATTAAGCCTTCAGCCAGAAATATTGTCATTTCAGCTACAACAGCCAAAGAGCTTTTAGAAAAGATGGAGGTACTTTCTTTAACAATGTTCCCAAAATCTTATTTCATATAACTATATTTCAACAAGAAGATGATAATAAAGTAGGTGAAACTCGGGAGACCAGGGTTCAAATTTCAACAAAGATAAAAAATGGTAGATGATTATTTCTATCTATCTAAGTTTTAGTGGGCAGAGTTACCTCGGGCCCTTCAAAAATGACGTCGGTTGTATGTCAAATCCTCCAAAAGTAAGTCCACTTTTTAAGGATACATGTATGGCAACATTTTTGGAGAGTCTGAGCAATATAGTTACGTGATACTTATATTGATGGGAGTGAAACAGTCGAGGTGTGTGCAAACTGGTCCAGACCATTCCCTTATAAATAAAATACATAGTACTTAAACAGAGGTCTCACAAAGAAAAAGAGAACAGAAAAAGGATATTGGTCTGTTAAAAAACACCAGAGAAGTGTTAGGAAGAGAAACAAAACCAACAATGTTGCAACTATCACAAGGGTTATGCCTATAATAGCAAGATTGACTACAAAGTAAAAAAGTTATATTAATTTTGCAGGATTATGCACCAATACACAATCAAGTAGCACCAAGCAGGTGTTGGAACACTAGTGGTGGACCAGTGACAAGAAGTCATAATTTCTGGCTGGAGTTTGCCATATTATTCAAGTGTGAAGATTGTATTTTCCATTGTTTGACAGACACTTTGTAAGTTACCACTCACATGAAAATTCCAAGTGAAAAGGAACACACAAAAGAAAGAATACTTTGGTTTTGAATAGCAAGAAATGTTGTAAATTTGGTAAACGAACATTGATTTGCTTTGAATGGGATGAGATTCAACAAAGCTGGAACTGGTCCCTCATTGCATATTGAAACAAACCTATGATCTTGATCTCATTTAAAATGAGTCAACACTCTCATTCAAATAGGCAAATTAGTTACTTTTCCTATAAACCAATACCTGCACATGAACAATCAAGAAAGAACTTAATGTTTAAACTGGCACTTACTGTTAATTTCAGTGTTTCAGTTCTTGAACATTATGGTAATGAAGTCAAGCTTCAATATCCGTCCTTGGGAATAGGAGAGAATAAAACTAAACAAAGATGAACGATAAGTTTCTGGAGACAATATAGAGGCAACAAATCTCAATCTAGTGAAGATTATAGTGCTGAATATTGTACAAATGTGTGACAAGACAAGCGTTCAACCAATACATTAACGAACAACTATTATCACAAGCTTGAAAGAACTCAAAAACCTCCAATACAGAACTAATCAAATTTTGAAACAGGGGAAACAAGTGTAATGACGTTTACGTAGCACTGAAAGATATCTCCTACCTGTCTAACACGTATTAATTCCATCCTTGCAATCTTTTGTCAAGTTGTAAAATGTCTCAACCCGTGATTTTGCTCGAACAAGGACCTCTGTGTCAACTTCAACTCTCATATACCCATCAAATTCAACTGGGCGGTCACCATTTAGTTGTGTTGTTTCATTATACCACTCACTTGTATTACTCCACAAGTAGTTATAATCATCAAGCAAATGCACCTTGTAGTGAGATCTAAGCTTATCAAAATAATTATAGAATGGCTCGTTTGTGGCAACATACAGATTCCTCCAAGGTGTAATAATTCCTTGAAGCTTTGCGACAAGTGAATCAGGAGATGTATCAGCATCCAGGTGGGGCCATAATTTCTTATTCTGTGCTTTCTCTCCGCGAATAACATGAACAGCATCAAAATCCCAGTCCATGCTTCCACTAATCTCAGTTACTATATTCATAAGTCTCTTTGATTTCCACAAAGCTTGCCACGGTCTCTGGATGTATTTGGCGGAAGGCCCTTCACAGACCCGATACCAATAGTTCTCTGGTTCTGGAGCGTCGAATTGCCTCCATATAATTGTGCTCTTATCCTTCGTTAGTTCCACGGGGGACACTTTGTAGTCCTTAACCTTTCGTACGGAGATTTTCTTCTTATGCGTCTTATCCCATTTCTTCCAATCTTTAAGGAAGTCTCCTTCCTCGACGATGGATGCAGTCTCTTTCAAATGTTCAAAATCAAAATAGAATCTAAAGTCTTTCCCCTCCTCATCCTTATGACTACGAGTGTGAGAAGCTGCCAAGCAGATACTCAAATCCATCACGAACGTACGATTCAAGTACTGAGCCTCGCCCAAAGCACATAGAAAACTCCATAGGTACTGGTTCATTCCTTTACAGTAATCACCACCCCGTGAATAGTACAAGTATCTCCCGTTCTTGAAAGCTGAATCTGATCCCAAGATTGGAATGGTATCATTGATCTCCTCATCTCGAACAGGTGGAGCAATTTTGGCTTTTGGGCTAGTTCTAGTGGAATTAACACGGATTCTTGGGCGACGGGCATTTACTCCTGAATGCCAGCGACCTGCATGAACCACTTTGTAACTACAGTCATCAGTAAATCCAATCCTAAACCTCCGGAAATCCCTGTACTTTCTCCAAGATCTCTCTTTCTTGTTTCTGAACCTCCATGCCACATCACACTCAGTCGGCTTCGATCCATTAACAGGTGCTCGATAATCCAAAAACGCAATGGACTTAAAAGCCTTCAAATTGAACCTCTGAATCGTGATCAAGATCCGAGGATCGGAACAATTCACTACAGTCACATCCTCACATCCTGATTTCAAAGTCACATTGGGCAGTATCTCTTCGGATTTCTCAATAGTAGCTTCAGTAATCGGCACTAAAGGAAACGCTCCATCAGGAGCTGCAATGGGAGTAGTGGCAACATCTTCACCAGTTTTTAGGACAGAATTATCAACTTTGAATGTAGCATTTTCGACTTGTGTGAAAACTCTAGTTAGAGCTCTAGAAGATTCCCATGGATCAGGGGGTTGGTATGTAATAGCAACTACAGTAAATATGAGCACAGAGAATACAAAAACTGAGAAGCACACATTGCTTATAACCTTTATCAGGTTTTGCCCAATTGGGTCAGATGTTGAATTCAATTCCTTCATTTCTACAAAACTCTTAAGTCTCCAAATCAAATGCAAATCATCTAAACAGAGTACCAAGATTAAGCTAAAGAAGGATTTTTAGGAGAAAATCAAGATAATGGCTTACTCACCTCTAATCTGAAACTGACCCTTTACTCAAAAACACAAAATCAACAATAAAAATTGGATCTTGAAGTTGATAAGCACTGAAAAAACAATGTATGGCTAAAAGGGCTAACTTTAATTACCGTCAAAACCTAAAATTTCAGATGCAGAAAAGATTGGATCTTGGGAAAAATTTAATCTTTTTTGAAGATAAACTGGGTACGAGAGAGCTAAAATCTCAGTTTTTACAACTGGGTTTGAGTGAAAAATTGGATCTTGAATTGGGTTTGTATAGAAAGAGAGGTTTTTGATAAAATTGGAAAGGATTTTAATTGATCTGAGCTTAATAATGTGGATTAAACATGCAGAAATCTAGAAACAGATCTGAGAAGGATTTTGATATGATAAATCCTGTGTCTTTACTCTGAAGGCTTTTGGACTTTAGCTATAGAAATATAGAAAATTGAGATTTTCTTCTTCTTTCCCTTTTTAATTAGTTTCTTTTTTTCTTTTTTGAGTTAGATTAATATTACCACTGCTAGTTTGTCGTATTTCTGTGTAAAGAACAGTTAAGTGAGCTGTCACTAGCAGCTACTGTGGATTCTGGTTGTTTGAGTGCAATGTCAGCAATAGATGGGACCCACGTAGGAGAACTGTCTGAAAGTTATTTTAGCAAAAACAAAGGGTGGAAAAAAAGAATAATGGAATTCAATTTCCATCAACTTTTTATCTTCTTTTATTGTTTGTTTTTATTCAAAAACAAGTGAGACTATGACCCTGTAAACTCAATCAAGTTTACAGTGTAGCCAAAAAGGGTTAAATAAATTTAGATGATGAGTGAATGATTATTTGCATTTGAACAGTTAGTTCTTTTCTAGAACTATTCCTTTCACCATTGTAATTAAATTATAACTGTCACCAATATTTTAATGCTTGTAAACAAATACAAATGATTAGTCCATAAAATGTGTGATGTTTATGAAGTATTAGTATGGAAGGAAAGGCTCCCAATGAATCTTGTTTGGGGTATTATCATTTTAAACCTGCGTCAAAAACTATTTACATTCGTTAGCCGGAAAAAAAATATAAAATTTATATAATTTTTGTATATAACATACAAAATATATATATACAAAAAAATATACATTTTTTTTTAGCTATACAATATAATTTTCCCATCTTCCTTTTTTGTTAACATGTTACTTTGATACATTTGCTAGTATTAACATAACTATTTAAAATCCTAAGGCGTTTTTGGTCAAGGAAGATTGTAACTTAGAGAACGAGAAATCGGCTATGACTATGAAATATTAATGTACTTGTCTATTTGAATTATTGGGTAAATGGTTGAACGAAGGATCATTGTATTCTGATTCATGACTTAAACATGTCGAAGGTTGAGAAAATGATAGAACTCAACAAATAATTTGTACACATTTTTCTCTAATTCCTTTCTTGTTATATCTAAATTGCAAATAGGCAAACATCTCTTCACATTTTGTTTGAGGATAACTCCTACTAGCCCCAAAATCCCAATGTTTTTGTTTATAGGTGCCACTGCCTTGGTTATATTCTGTTGTTATTATCGTTATTATTCTATTGTTATCGTTATTGTTGTGGTTGCTAATATGAAATTGTGTATAAAACAGACTACAACAACTTTGGTTGAGAGGGTAAGAAAATGTCATTCTCAATTTTCTTCCTACAAATACATCCTAACGGTCTTTATCACCAACTATTTGGTACATACTGGATCTGAATATAAATCCCCATTTCACGCTCAAGATATATATACTAAAATAACTAAGAAAATTGGGAAGTTCAACCTGACCTATATACTTTGTCAAAATTAAGAACTTATCTATTAAATTCACCAAATAGCAGTAGCTGCAGTCTCTTGATTCTGGTGGCAATTATCCAGAATTTACCAAAGCCTGGTTTCATATCAAATAACTTGTTAGCAAATCTTGATAACTTCTTTCTAACCAAGATATATGTGCTTAGAAAGAATACATGTAGCTGACGCCTTAGCAATGATATATGCGCAAACTGCATAATCATACCATCATAGACGGACAACTACTTCTACAGCAATACCTCAATGGCGAAGAGGTTAAAAGGGTCGACTTTATGAATTCTCACTCATCTATGTCACTCCATTGAAACTCACCTCAGGCCAATATTATACAAAATAAAAATAAAAAGAATTACAAGGTTTCCATATCTTCTACTGGCACGAAAATGTGCCAAGGTCAGCTATCCCATCTATGTTCGATGTATTGTGAGGATTTATCATAAATTGTCTGGTTTTACGCTGCCTTCAGTCCAGCATGACTTTCCGTTACCCGAACTTGAGACCAGCTGTGCGAGCGTGCTCACACACGTGGACTCAAAATTTTACAGCAGTTATTGCGAAGTACCGCTACACTCAATAGCATGTCTCATTGAAGGGCATAAAGTTCAGTCATAAACCCTGCACTGAAAGTTAAATTGCTCTAATTTTTGATAATAAAATTGTTCATACCTTGAACAATAATTTACTGTGCTACAGAACTGCATTTAGTACGTTTATTATGTCCAACACCACCACACTTAGAACAGCGTATGGGTCTTTTTACAGTTTCAACTTGGGGTCCTTTGGGTTCTTTCCGGGGACGACCAGGAGGTCTTTTAATATGTGGTGAAAGTGGACACAACACTACATCATTACCTGAAGAAGCCGAAGAAACGATATCATCTGGATGTGGTATATCAAATTTTGCTAGTTCATCCATAACTTCAGCATATATATGTTCCTGTGTCTCCCTCTTGTACCAATCAGCTACATACTGGAAAATGTTCATATCCGCCAATGTAATTGCACTACATGCATGGCTGCATGGTATGCCTGTCATTTGCCACTCTAAACATGTACATGTCCAGAGTTTGAGATTTACAACTTCTTCTCTGCCCTGTAGCTCTCGTAGTTTGAACTCGATATCAGATAAAACCGTCACTGCAAGGTTATCCCCGACCTTTTGATTTTCAAAAATCTTTTCAGCGACCCGAGGACCAATCGGAAGGTTCCATTGTTCGATTTTGAGCTTGTTATTCTGTAATAACGTATAAAGCTTTTCATGATAAGCCTCCATCAACTCTAAGACATGTCCAAACTTCTCCTCCTCTAGAAAAGAATTCAGAGCATCCATAGAATTACAATTCAGCTGATCCCACCGAGGTTTCCTGAACAAGGCATTAGACCAACGCTCCGGCTGGCTAGCTATTACCCAATCATACAATTCTCTGCGGAAAGAACAGATCTTGCCTAGAGATTCATTATAACTATCTAGTGTTCGTGCATAGGCAATGTCAGTCAGGTACTTCAGTGCAATCTCCTTACCTTTCCCTTGCACTTTAAAGGCAGTATTACCATCAACGAATTTATTGAAATTCTCTTTTACACAATGAAAACAAAAGCTGTGGTTTTCATCACCAAACATTTTGTCCAAGCTGGAGAGAAAAGGAAGACTTGCGCCAGAAACTATGACGACCTCGCGGTTTTGCACAACAAGCTTTAGCTTTTCTAGAAACCATATAAGATCATCCTCATTCATGGACAGGAGAACGCCATAAGATAGAGGATACATCTGATTGTCTGCATCCAAAGCAGACGCAACTATAAAGGAGCTGTTGGGTAGCCCATTCAAGTTGTAAACGTCAATAAAGATCAAAGGTCTACATCCAACATGGAAGCCACGTATTGAGCAGTCATATGACACGAAGAGCCGCTTGAATCTGTTCTCCTCGGTGCACGACCATGTAGCAATAGTTCCGGGCATTGCCTCAGTTAAGCGATTGCATAGCCAGGGAATCAGTTTATAAGATTCACCTGACTTCTCATTAATTGCCTCCCTTATCCTCTGCTTCACACTCCAAGCCTGACGGTAGGTCAATTTGATTGCCAAATTCTTCTCAGCATCCTCGCACACTTTTCGAGGCAAACAATCAGGACTGCCCAATATTTCTTCTTGCATGATACCGCCCAACCACTTCATCCTGATCCGAGGCTTCAGCTGTGATGAATCTAGAGGAGGATGTGAGTGAGAGTCAACAAATTTCCTAATGGAAACATTTTGAGATTTCTTCTCGATGCCAGCACTCACTTTCCATGGGCACCCATCAGCAGCACAATGGATGCTAATGTATCTAGGTTTATTGTGCAAAATTCTGTAGTGAAATTTATTTGCGATCGAATACTTGAAAACTGCAAGCCTAAAAGCATCCGCATTCTCAAAAGCTTGCCCTTCCCCAACAAGTAATTCACTCCAGTTGGAAGCAGCATCTGGAGTTCCATCGGTGATCCATTGGTGCGAAGCTGCAGGAGTTGGAGTAGGAGTATCAGCACTAACTTGTTCTTCCTCGGCACTTCCGAGAGAGACTGCTTCAACCTCAGTGGTTGAAACCCTGTGACATAATATACAAACATTATTTACAATCAAACTCTAGGTATTCAAAAAGTTTACTATAATAAAGATCTTGAGGACCAATATAAGACAGCCGTTACCTAGTGGTATCCATATTAGGAGCAACTGCAGAATTAGACTCCTTCTCTGAAGTTGACGCATAAACATGGGCAAAACCATCATTAAATTGTAACAGAGTATCTACACCTTCTTGGTCTCTCAGCCGTATCAATTGGGCCCTATCAAACTTCACTGTAAACTGCAAGACCTTATCAGAAGGATCAATGCCTAATCGGTCAAAAACTGCATTCACAAAATCATTGTACTTTATGCCTGTCTTCACAATAATCTGATCAGTAATACCTCCCACATACGAAGTGGATCCATCTGGCAGCACCTTATTCTTTCCACCCCAATGACAGAAACAAAACAGTGTTTTATCTTCAGTTCCCATCATGAAGTAGTGTACATGACCGCAGAGCCACAAAAGGTAACAATCTTCAAAAACTTCTTTTTAGAAGGGTAACAATCTTGAAAACCAAAAACCTGATCAGGAAATAAAATAAATCTAATAGGAGTTACTTATTAAGGCCAAATGTACTACTTAAAATCATAATCCATAAGAAAGGACACAAAAACATGAGGATTAACCTAGCATCTTCAAATACATGTCAAGCTATCATGATCGTGGAACAAAACCAAATTCCAAATACAACATAAGAATCAACAAACAGTCAGTAGCGGAGCTAGGATTTTAACTAAGGGGAGTCAAAATCTAAAGAAGTAAATACACAAAGAAATCAAGGGGATTCAATACATAGTATGTATTCATAAAAAATAACTTTTACCCAACTAGTACCAAAAAACCAGTCAAACGACAAAATATTCGTTCATAGGAAAAAATGCATATCTAAATGTGAGTAGGCAAAAGAAGAGAAGACCAGCTATGCAGGTAATTTCAAGCAGAATAGTCTCCAATCCCCGTCATATCATTATGAAACATAAAATTAAAACATATAACAATTGCGTAAGACATAGGATTTCATCAAATTTTCACAATAAGGTGTTATAACAGAGCCCCCAACAAATGAATAAAGATTCCAACTTCCATCAAGAATCACAAAATTCCAATCATGGGGTTCAAAATAAAACTTTTTACAGCATTTTCATGATAATATTAGCAAGTTTTGCTGTGAAACAGGAACTTAGCAAAGAAGACAAGCATATTAAGCCATAGAATTTCATCAAATGCAAGAAGGGTCAAAACAAAAACCTCAGCAAAGCAAAACGTTTCGAACTTAAAGCAATGATCAGAATCTTTCTAAATAAATTTGCAAGAGATAAAAATAAAGAGCTAGTTTTGAGTACAAAGATTTACCCTTTTCGGTTTTATAAGCTGCAAATCAATGAACTTTAAACCAAAATGGGGTTTCTCTAATATGCTTTTGAAACTAATAAAAAAGAATTCTCATTTTGGTCCACTGGTTTCAGTGATGAATTAGGGCTTCACTATTCTGTCGGGTTATGGGAATTGGGAAATCTCCCTCTCGATGCCGGTAATCTGTTTAAGATATAATTTAAATGTTGAATTGGCCCTCAACCTTTTCTTCATGTGAAGTTTGTCCCTTCACATCTAGAAGTAATTTTTGTTAAGATTTAAAACTGTTATAAAATAAAGACTGTAAAGTAAAGACAAGTATAAAGAGAAACTGATATATTATTCAAATTTCAAACTTATGTACATAATGAACTGAATTCTCCTCTATTTATAGAAGAAAGGAAGCTGCTGTGTAAGCTGCTACTGCAAGCTGTTGTGTAAGCTGCTTGTAAGCTGTTGTGTAAGCTACTTGTAAGCTGCTGTGTAAGCTGATACTCTAAGTTGTTGTGCCAGATATAGATAATCTTCTATCATGGGTAATATTTATCCATAACGGAGTACCGAAAGGATAAGCTTCTTCAGGATGCTTATTTCCAATAGAGTACTAAATAGATAAACATATTTACGGCGGAGTCTCATATGGATAAACTTCTTCAAGAAGCTTATTTACAACGGAGTACTAAATGAACATCCATAATATAATATATTCATAACACTCCCTCTTGGATGTTCATTAAAAGATAATGTGCCTCGTTAAAACCTTACTAGGAAAAATCCCGTGGAAAAATATCCTAGTGAAGGAAAAAGAGTACACATATTTAGTAATACGCATTGCTAGCTGCCTCATTAAAAACCTTATAAGGAAAACCCTGTGGGAAAAAAAACCTTAATAAGGAAAAAAGAGTACATCGCGTATTTTACTCCCCCTGATGAAAATCTTGTTTCAAATATTTAAGTCTCCGCATTCCAATTTTGTATACCATCTTCTCAAAAGTTGAAGTTGGTAAAGATTTAGTAAATAAATCTGCCAGATTGTCACTTAAACGGATTTGTTGCACATCAATGTCACCATTTTTCTGAAGATTGTGTGTGTAGAATAATTTTAGTGAAATGTGCTTCGTTCTATCTCTTTTTATAAATCCTCCCTTCAATTGGGCTATGCATGTAACATTATTTTCGTATAAAATTGTGGGTCTTTTCTCACATTCCAAACTACATTTTTCTCGAATAAAATGAATTATTGATCTCAACCATACGCATTCCCTACTTGCTTCATGAATAGCTATTATTTCAGCATGATTTGAAGAAGTAGCAACAATAGATTATTTTGTGGAGCACAATGATATGATAATACCTCCACATGTAAACACGTACCCGGTTTGAGATCTAGCTTTATGGGAATCAGATAAATAACCTGCATCTGCATAACCAACAAGATCTGCACTATCTTTGTTAGCATAAAAGAAACCCATATCAAGAGTTCCCTTTAAATATCGCAATATATGCTTAATTCCGTTCCAATGTCTCCGTGTAGGAGAAGAACTATGTCTTGCAAGTAAATTAACAGAAAATGCTATGTCAGGCCTTGTAGCATTAGCAAGATATATTAGTGCACCAATTGCACTGAGATAGGGTACTTCGGGACCAAGGAGTTCCTCATCCTCTTCTGGAGGTCGGAACAAATCTTTATTCACTTCAAGTGATCGAACAACCATTGGTGGACTCAATGGATGCGCTTTGTCCATGTAAAAGCATTTTAATACCCTTTCTGTATAGGCAGATTGATGGATAAAGATTTCGTCTGCTAAATGTTCAATTTGCAGACCAAGACAAAGTTTTGTCTTTCCAAGATCTTTCATCTCAAATTCTTTCTTAAGATATTCAATTGCCTTTTGGAGCTCTTCTGGAGTTCCAACAAGATTTATGTCATCAACATAAACAGCAAGTATAACAAATTCTGAAGCCATTTTCTTTATAAACATACATGGACAAATAACATCATTTATGTAACCCTCTTTCAGCAAATATTCACTGAGGCGATTATACTACATGCGCCCAGATTGTTTTAAACCGTACAAAGATCTTTGTAATCTGATTGAGTACATTTTCCGAGATTTTGAATATGCTTCATGCATTTTAAATCCTTCAGGGATTTTCATGTAAATCTCATTATCAAGTGACCCGTACAGATAAGCTGTAACCACATCCATTAGATGTATCTCAAGCCTTTCACGTAAGGCTATACTGATGAGATATCAAAATGTTATGGCATCCATAATGGGTGAATATGTTTCTTCATAATCGACTCCAGCTCGTTGTGAGAATTCTTATGCAATAAGGTGAGCCTTGTATCTTTCAACTTCATTTTTATCATTCCTTTTTCGCACAAAAACCCATTTATGACCAACTGATTTTATACCAGCATGTGTTTGGACTACTGGTCGAAAGACCTCTCTTTTAGCAAGTGACTTCAATTCCGATTGAATTGACTCTTGCCATTTTGGCCAATCAGATCTTTGTCGACATTCTTTGACAGATCGGGGTTCAAAATCCTCACTATCTTACATAATGTTAAGTGCAACATTATATGCAAAAATATTATCCACCACTATTTCAGATCGATTTAAATTAATCCCATCACCAGTAGAACTTATTAAAAATTCCTTACTCACTTGAGTCTCGGGTTCATTGATTTCTTCAAGAATCTCAGAACTAATTAGATCTTGGGTCTCTTCAGGAGATCCCTTCATAATATTATTTTGATCATTGGTCGATTTTCTTTTTCTAGGATTTCGATCCTTAGAACCCAAAGGTTTACCATGCTCCAGGCATGCTTTAGGTTCAGTAGATCTCATGCTAGTAGATGGTCCTGCTGGGACATCAATTCGGATAGGCACATTCTCTGCAGGGATATGCGACTTAGTTATCCTTTTCAAATCAGTGAATGCGTCTGGCATTTAATTTGCTATATTCTGTAAATGGATGATCTTTTGGACCTCCTGATTACATATAGGGGTACGTGGATCAAAGTGAGATAATGATGAAACTTTTCACACAATTTCTCTTTTGATTTCCTTTCTCTCCCCCTAATTGTGGGAAATTTGTTTCATCAAATCGACAATCTGCAAATCGTGCAGTAAATAAATCTCACGTCAATGGTTCAAGATAGCGAATAATAGAGGGTGATTCAAACCCAATGTATATTCCTAACCTTCTTTGGGGGCCCATCTTACTGCGCTGTGGTGGTGCTACTGGCACATATACAGCACATCCAAAAATTCGTAGATGGGCAATATTTGGTTCATGACCAAAAACTAATTGTGACGGAGAATATTTATTATAATGTGTTGGTCTGAGACGGATAAGTGATGCTGCGTGCAAGATAGCATGGCCCCAAACAGTAGTGGGCAATTTTGTTTTCATAAGTAGTGGCCTTGCTATCAATTGCAGCCGTTTAATGAATGACTCTGCAAGGCCATTTTGAGTATGAACATAAGCTACAGGATGTTTAACTTTTATCCCAACTGATAGACAGTAATCATCAAAAACTTGAGATGAGAATTCTCCAGCATTATCAAGGCGAATAGTCTTTATAGGATAATCTGGGAATTGTGCCCTTAATCGAATTACTTGGGCTAATAACTTTGCAAACGCCAGGTTGCGAGATGATAACAGGCACACATGAGACCATCTTGAAGATTCATCTATTAGGACCATAAAATATCTAAACAACCCACTTGGTAGGTGAATGGGTGATGTTTGGCATATTTCGATATGTGTTGATGTTACTTTGTCCATGCTTTAACCACTTTTTGATGTTATTTAATCTTTAAAACACCCAACATGGTGTAATTATTGGTTTGATGACTAATTAAGTTATGTGTGACGATTTAAGGTGTTCGGAGTGCAAAATATGAAGAAAAAGTGGTTTAGCTAGAGGAAGAAGGGTTGGATGCGTCGCATCCAACCTAGGAAAACATCATCATGCATGCAACCTTAGCAGTGAAGTTGGGCCATCGCGTCTGCCATCGCATGCGAAACTGGGAAGTAGAAGTGAAGCTGGATGCGTCGCGTCCACCATCGCATGCAAGCTGAGAAATAGAGGACAAGGTGAATGTGTCGCATCCACCTTCGCAGGCAAAAATTGAAATGGAGGACAAGGTGGATGCGTCGCATCCACCTTAGCATCAATCCCTGAAGCCGATTTGGACTAGGAATAGGAGAGCTTTGGCCCACGACTTTTGTACGCAATATATAAGCCAAAAAGGCCTCTTTTAGGTTATCGAACATATTGAAAAGAGGAAAAAGCCACGACAAAGCTGTGGAGGCCGGAATTCATCAAGTTTCATCTTTCTCCCACCAAACTTAGTAATTTTTATGTTTCTTTGTATGATTTGTTGTTTGGCTACCATGTCTATGTGGAGCTAAACTTCACGTTCTAGGGTTGTGGTTCTTTCATGACTATTGTTATTCGGATATTGATTTTGACTTCGTGATTTATCATATTAGTTTATTTATTCAATCTTGCACTTAATTATTTAATTGCTTGATCACCAATTGAATATTATCTACGAATCTAGAATTGAACTCGAAAGTGGGAATTCTATATTGCATATAGGATTGAGTAGGGCAAGTTCTTGAACTCGGGCATCGGGGAACGGATTCGTGGTTAGGATAGACATATACCTAATTACCTTGCTTGGTTGATTTACAGGAATTATAAATGCGTTCTTGTTGATTCTAACTCCATAGACATAAAGGCGTTAGGTTAGCTTGAATAGGCGAGTAAGAACTCGACAGATTCTTATGAGCAATATTAACCCTGTCAACCAATAAGCTAGATAAATTAGTCGGTCAATTCAATTGAAGAATACAATAGGATTGTTAGATAGCCCATAACCCTAGATCGTTTTCATTACATTGATATCATTAAAATCTGCTCTTTCTCTGTTCAAAGTCTATTATTTATATTTTTCTTATTTAATTAGTTGGAATAAAATATTTTTAGATTTAATTCTTGTTTAGATAATTAAGATAGGCTAATTTAGTTAATAGTTAATCATAAGTCCTCGTGGGTTCGACATCCGACTTTGAGTCACTTTATTACTTGACGACCGCGTATACTTGCGTGAGTGTGTTTGGTCGCAACAAGTTTTTGGCGCCGTTGCCGGGGACTTAGAAATTAGCTACGTGACTAAGTTAAGCTTTTATTAGATATTTGTTTTCAAGTTTTAATTTTCAGTTTGCCTGGTTTGTGTCAACTTCAAGTTCTTTAATGGATGCCCACTCGAATTTTCAGTAATTCGTCTCATCATTATTGATCCAGGATGGCCCAAACGGCCATGCCAAAGCACAAAAATATTTGAATCAGTAAACTTCTGGTTTACGATAGAGTGTGTTTCAACTGTACTAATCTTTGAATAGTATAAGCCAGAAGATAAAGTTGGTAACTTTTCTATAATGCATTTCTGGCCAGAAATATTCTTTGTAATACAAAGATATTCCACGTTCATTTCATCTATTGTCTCAACATGATACCCATTTCGGCGGATATCCATAAAACTCAACAAGTTTCTTTGGGACTTGGAGGAGAATAATGCATTGTCTATAATAAGTTTTGTTCCCTTAGACAGAAATACAATAGCTCTTCCGGAGCCTTCAATCAAACTTATATTACCAGAAATTGTAGAAATATTTGCTTTTTCCTTATACAAATAAGAAAAGTATTTCTGATCTTTGAATATGGCATGAGTTGTTCCACTATCAATTACACAAATATTTTCATGATTGGTCTTTGATCCAAACATAATTTGAGGATTATACATATTCTTCAAAATGACATAAACAAAATAAATATGATAGTAAATATTATTATCAAAGCATAACTTTTATTTATGTACAACAATTACATAACCATACTATCTACTACAAACAACAAAAATTAAAATATATACATTTCTATAGATTCACTACCGATCACATGACTTGTTTCTCCTTCTTGGAGTGTAAAGTAATCAACTACATCCAAATGCATGAAGTCTAAATTATCTTCAGAAATAAAATTTGCTTCAATATTTTTCTCTGTCTTCTTCAGGGAGGCTTGATACAGCTCAAGCAGGTGCTTTGGCGTACGACATATACGTGACCAGTGCCCTTTTCCTCCACATCTATAGCATGCATTTTCTGGCTTTGCTGCTTGCACCGCTTCATGCATTTGTTCCTTCCTTTTCCACTGCTGGTGGTGAGGAGGGTTCTTTGGTGCTTTGTTATTACCACGATTAGAGTTTCCTCCCCGACCACGGCCATGACCACGACTGGGCCCACGTCCTCTTCCACGCTTAGCTTGGTGGAAGTTCATTTCATTCACTTTAGGGAATGAACAAGAACCAGTAGGTCGGCTTTCATGATTTTTCATTAATAGCCCATTATGTTACTCGGCTACAAGAAGATGTGAGATAAGTTCAGAATACTTTTTGAATCCCATCTCTCGATATTGCTGCTGTAGGAGCATATTGGAGGCATGAAAAGTAGTGAAAGTTTTCTCCAACATATCATGATCAGTAATATTATCACCACATAGTTTCAATTGGAAAATAATTCTGAACATAGCAGAATTATACTCACTGATAGATTTAAAATCTTGTAGCCTTAGATGAGTCCAATCATAACGTGCCTGTGGAAGAACGACCATCTTCAGGTTGTCATATCTATCTTTCAAATTATTTCACAGTATGACTGGATCTTTAACAGTAAGATATTCCATTTTCAGGCCCTCATCAAGGTGATAGCGTAGGAATATCATTACTTTGGCACGGTCTTGGTTTGATGCCTGATTTTTATCTTTGATGGTGTCTGCCAGACCCATCGCATCAAGATGAATTTCGGCATCAAGCACCCAAGACATGTAGCTTTTGCCCGATATATCCAGGGCTACAAACTCAAGTTTAGAAAGATTTGACATTATTTAGAAAAAGAAAGTTCGTACCTCTGATACTTTCAAAGTATTTTCTCGAGATGGCAGAGTCTCGTGCTGATAACGTGTTATAAAATAAAGACTGTAAAGTAAAGACAAGTATAGAGAGAAACTGATATATTATTCAAACTTCAAACTTATGTACATAATGAACTAAATTCTCCTCTATTTATAGAAGAAAGAAAGCTGCTGTGTAAGCTGTTACTGCAAGTTGCTGTGTAAGCTGCTACTGCAAGCTCCTGCTGCAAGCTGCTACTCTAAGTTGTTGTGCTAGATATAGATAATCTTCTATCATGGGTAATATTTATCCATAACGGAGTACCGAAAGGATAAGCTTCTTGATGAGACTTATTTTTAATAGAGTACTAAATAGATAAACATATTTACGGCAGAGTCTCATATGGATAAACTTCTTCAGGAAACTTATTTACAACGGAGTACTAAATGAACATCCATAATATAATATATTCATACCAAAAACCTTTTTTTCAGATATTTTAAATAATAAATTGTGATTTATTGCATTTTTGTGTAGCTTTTAGATTTGTAAGTTATATTTCAAGAAGAGCAAAAGAAGTTGATATATGAATTTACTTCAAATATTATAAAAATAACCTACTTACTATTAATTTTTCTTGAAACTAACGGAATGGACAGACATGACCTAAGATTATGTTGAAGAGCGTTAGTCGATAGAGGGCAAGTGAATATTCTTGACAAAAATCCTATTTGAATTTGTCAAAGATCTTTGAAATTCAATTATTTCTCTCACAATCGGCTTGCTTTAGTTTGATGCATTTCATGTAACAGGCTTGTGCGATCCCGGAAGTATAAAAAAAAATAAAAAAATTCTTTTTGATGGTCATGTCCTAAAATTCTGCTGTTTTTATTTTATTCTTTTATGGATGACCAATACATTAAAAAGAATAGGGTCAATTTAAAAAATGTCATTGAATTTTATTTTAATTCTAAGAACCTTGCATCAAAATTAGTTTTCGGATCAGTAGGAGCCGTAGATGTGTTCACAGTAGCTCAATTGCATTCACTTGGATCTTCTGCATTTCATTCCTAGCTTTAATCGTCCCTCAACAAATGTTTAACATATATCATAACAATAACCCTCTTTTTAACTGCTCTGATTACCACTTCTTTGAGCTGATGCTCGAAAACAAAGATCTATGATTGAAGCGACGCGCCATCATATTTGGAAATAAACACATCCTTGAGCTTATGCTCAAAAACAATTAAGGGATTAGCTCAAGGAGTTGTGTTACATCAAATGCTCAAAAGTTCATACAAGATCTCGTACTAGAAAACATGAATAGTTTCGAGTCCTCTTCGAGGCATAATATTGAGAATGCTCATTAATTAAGCATTCTAAATAACAAAGCTTGGATTAAATCGACGTTGATTTCTAGTTCTTATCAGATAACAAAGCTCGATTTTGAAACATGTATAAATATAATGCTCCTTCTTTGAATTTTTACTCATTATAGTAGTCTCACCATCAGCTTGTGGACTAACACCAAGGATGTAATAAGTATTTGCTTTCGACATTTACTTCGTTCATGGCCGCGTGTTGCAACGTCTGATTAATGGCTTTGAGTCCAAGATACAAATTCTGTAAAGCAAACTTTTTCACTCCAAAATGTCTTGTGGTTAATATGGTATAATTTTGGTGATGAAAGATTAAACAGATATTTACATAATATTGTGTGTGACAAATGAGATGGATCAATATATTGGTAATTTTAATTATGATGTATCTCTGTCAATTCCGACAAAGGAATTGGATCTTGAATATCATCGAGTTTTGCTTGAAAACATGATTATCAATCTCTCAAAGACTAGATTTGAAGGTTATATTCCAAGTAGTATTGCAGATCTCATTGCACTTCCTGCGTTGAACTTATCTCATAATTCTCATAATTGCTTGGAAGGTCTTATATCAGTTTGAAATATTGTTTTTGGTGACAACATTAATGGTGACCTTTACCACGAGTTGTGCTATATTTATTTTTGCTTCGACTTTTTGTTTTCTTTGTTTTTCCTTATGTTTATTTTGGGTGGAATTTATTTAGCTTCTCCAGCATTTCTAAAATGCAAAGGAACGGTGTAAGATAGTTCCAAAAAGATGGTTTTGCTTAAATGAAACTGTATGATGGAGAAAACCAAAAAATGAGTAGCTTTATATCAATCAAAATCAATTAACATAGTTTAATCTCATATAAATTGATGATTCCTCTACAAACAAGTAGTATCTATTTCAGATTCTGACAGCAAAAATAAACTAATCTTCTGAGCATTTGATCTACAAAAATTGTACTAGAAATACCAAATAGGAATTTTGTAACATTCTAATTACATCTTTGCAAATTATTAAGAATAAAAATAATCATGAATATATCAGTCGAAAACAAAGACTTTTTTTTATGAATATGGACCAACCAGTACTCTTTATCCTAACTAATCAAACTGAAGTTATTTGAAATTTTGACTTGTAATGTTTTTGTCATGGTCCCTACACCAGTTAATACTCTTAAAGCCTACCTCTCTGTCTAAATTTGACTGAAAATGACTACTGCAAAGCAACAGTAGTAAATATTTCTTGGCTTAATTTGTGTTATATATTGAATAGAGGAAGATTTCTTGATTTCTTCTCTTACCAAATACTTAGTTTAGATCTTTTTTAGTGCAGAAATGGCCGTTGGAAAACTATCATTGTTTATGCTATATGCCTTTCTCTGTCAACTTGCTTTCCCCTTATCCTCATCTCATTTGTGCCCCAAAGATCAAGCCCTTGCTCTTCTACAATTCAAGCAGATGTTTACTACAAATGCTTTTGCTGCTTGTAGTTATTCTTATCCAAAAACACTATCATGGAATAGAAGCACAGATTGCTGCTCATGGGGTGGAGTTTATTGCGATGAAATGACAGGAAAAGTGATTGAGCTTGACCTCAGTTGCAGCCAACTTCAAGGCAAGTTTTATTCCAATAGTAGCCTTTTCCAACTCTCTAATCTCAAAAGGCTTGATTTATCTGGTAATGATTTCTCCGGATCCCTCATTTCACCTAGATTTGGTGAGTTGTCTAGCTTGACACATCTTGATCTATCAAGTTCAAGTTTTTCAGGTCAAATTCCTTCTGAAATCTCTAATCTTTCTAAATTATATGTTCTTCGTATCAATAACGAATATGAGCTTAGACTTGGAACTCGCAATTTTGAACTGCTTCTTAAGAACTTGACCCAATTAAGAGAGCTTGAGCTAGCCTCTATCAACATCTCTTCAAACTTTCCTCTAAATTTCTCTTCTTATTTAACAACTCTACGACTTCCATACACGCAATTATATGGGACATTGCCTGAAAGAGTTTTTCACCTTCCCAACTTGAAATCTCTTGAGTTATCTTATAATTCCCAGCTCACAGTTGGATTTCCCACGGCCAAATGGAATAGCAGTACATCTCTCACGAAGTTATATCTCAATAGTTTGAATTTTTCTGGTAATATACCTGAATCATTTAGTTATTTAACTTCACTCCGCGAACTGCAGATGACTTCTTCTAATCTCTCAGGACCTATTCTTAAACCTTTATGGAATCTCACCCACATAGAGCATTTGGACCTTTCATATAACCATCTTGAAGGACCGATTTCCAACTTCTTCAGATTTGGAAATATCAAGGAATTATGGCTTCAGAATAACAACTTCAATGACCAACTTGAGTTCTTATCCTTTAACAGAAGCTGGACGCAACTTGAAGTCCTACATTTTTCGTCCAATTCCCTTACTGGTCCAATTCCTTCCAATGTAAGTGGACTAAAAAATTTGGAGTTACTCCTATTGTCATCAAACCACTTGAATGGGAGGATACCGTCCTGGATATTCTGCCTTCCATTGTTGAATAACTTAGACTTGAGCCATAACAACTTCAATGGCCAGATTGAGGAATTCAAGTCGAAGACACTGTTCCAGATTTCACTAGGACATAATCAACTGCACGGTCCTATTCCAAAGTTACTTCTAAACCAGAAGAGCCTAGAATTTCTTCTCCTTCCGCATAATAATCTCAATGGACAGATTGCTTCAAGTATTTGCAATCTAACATCACTGACAGATCTAGACTTGAGAAGTAATAATTTGAAGGGAACGATTCCACAATGTCTAGGTGAGATGAGTGAATTTGTTAAGGTTTTGGATATAAGCAACAATATTCTCAGTGGGACAATTCCAACAAATTTTACTACTGGTAGCCAACTCAAAAGCTTTAGATTGCATAGGAATAAGCTGGAGGGAAAAATCCCACAATCCTTAATCAATTGCAAGCATTTGGAAGTTCTTGATTTAGGTGACAATGAGTTGAATGACACATTCCCACAGTGGTTGGGAACTCTACCAAATTTGAAGATTTTAAGCTTGAGAACAAATAAGTTGCATGGTCCCATCAAAGATTCAAGGAATAGAAGCTTATTTGCACAACTTCAAATTATGGATCTCTCATCCAATGGATTTAGTGGGAATTTACCAGCAAGTTTTTTTGAGAATTTCGAAGCCATGAAAATAATTGATGAGAACATGAGAACCAGAAGGTACATAGGAGATGAATATCTTCTTAATTATAATTATGATGTATCTCTGTTAATTACAGTAAAGGGATTGGATCTTGAATTTCATCAAGTTTTGATTGAAAACATGATTATCAATCTCTCAGAGAATAGATTTGAAGGTAAGATTCCAAGTACCATTGGAAATCTCATTGCACTTCGTGCGATGAACTTATCTCATAATTGCTTGGAAGGTCTTATACCAACGACACTGCAACATTTATCTGTACTTGAATCATTGGATCTCTCATTTAACAAAATCGACGGAGGAATTCCACAACAACTAGCATCTCTCACATCACTTGCAGTCTTAAATCTCTCTCACAATCATCTTGTTGGATGCATCCCTAAAGGACATCAATTTGATACATTTGACAACAGTTCATACCAACAAAATGATGGATTACGTGGATTTCCAGTCTCAAAAGATTGTCGTGATGATGATGGGTTAGCAAAAGCGACAACACCAGTTGTCCTAGATCAAGGAGAAGGAGAAGATTCAGCAATAATGAGTTGGCAGGCGGTTCTCATGGGTTACGGTTGTGGGATAATTATTGGACTGTCCAGAATATACATAATGTTGTCAACTCAATATGCAGCATGGTTTTCCAGGATGATTGAAGAACTGGTATACATAATTGTTACGATAAAGAAAAGGCACAAGAACATATATTAGTGCGTACATGTATTCAACTTGATCTCTTTGTAGATTCTTTTGATTATGGATGTTTTATAATCTAACCAGTTTAACTCTAATTCTTAATTATTTTTTGACATTGCAGGTTTCAAGTCTAATAAGTTGCTGGAGATGCAAATATAAGCCTTTGTCTTTCGTAGTTTATTTATGATGTTTCTTTTAGTGCTCATTACCCTATGAATAAAGACATGAGTTTTCTTCCTTTAAGACTCAAACTATAGATTTGTCTTCATTTATCTAAAGTTTGTTGCATAGAGATTATTGGTTGAGTTCATGGCCTCAAATTATATCATTGCTTTCTATAATCAGCCTAATTATTAATTGACTAATTGGATTCGACTGCAAACCCAGTTCATAAATTTATGAAGTTATTCTTATCTTTTTAAGTAATTTCAATGGAAAGCTAAATGTTAACATGTTAAGACTGTCTTTGATATTTTAGATCACTATGATTAATTGACTTAAATATCCTTATGGTATTAACTCAATCGATAAAAATTGCTCTAAAGTTCAAGCATATAACTTCTGAATATGAGCATTTAACCCAAAATCTCTTAGGAAACCTTTGGACACGTTGAAATTTGTAGAAATTTTCAACTTTTTTATCTAAATAGAAGTGGACTAATGGCACAAGATGTATTTAATGGGCCAATAATTAGTACCAAATGTCCGAATAACAGTAGTTGATTGGATTCAAAAAATTAACCCAAATAGCCTATCATCTAATCTCTTAAACCAAAAAATACCAGGCGTATGTATAATATGTATATACACACACACCTGAAGAAACAAAATCCAATTTCTAGGAAATAGCAATTACTCATGAAGAAGATGGATTGTTGCAGTAGATTATCTGCCATTCATCAATTAAATCTGGTAAATCTAAAAATTCAGCTGATCACACCGAGGTTTCTTGAACAAGGCATTAGACCACTGCTCTGGCTGGCTAGCTATTACCCAATCATACAATCCTCTGCGGAAAGAACAGATCTTGCCTAGAGAGAAAAGGGAGACTGGTGCCAGAAACTATGACGACCTCGCGATTCTGCACAACAAGCTTTAGCTTTTCTAGAAACCATAGAAGATCTTCCTCGACACTTCCGGGAGAGACTGCTTCAACCTCAGTGGTTTAAACCCTATGACAAAATATAGAACATTATTTACAATCAAACTCTAGGTAGTCAAAAAGTTTACCATAATAAAGATCTTGTGGACCAATATAAGAAGCCATTACCTAGTGGTATCCATATTAGGAGCAACTGCAAAATTAGACTCCTCTGAAGTTGACGCATAAACATGGGCAAAACCATCATTAAATTGTAACAGAGTATCGACACCTTCTTGGTCTCTCAGCCGTATCAATTGGGCCCTATCAAACTTCACTGTAAACTGCAAGACCTTATCTGAAGGATCAATGCCTAATCGGTCAAAAACTGCATTCACAAAATCATTGTACTTTATGCCTGTCTTCACAATAATCTGTTCAGTAATACCTCCCACATACTAAGTGGATCCATCTGCAATCACCTTATTCTTTCCGCCCCAATGACAGAAACAAAACAACGTTTTACCTTCCGTTCCCATCATGAAGTAGTGTACATGACCACAGAGCCACAAAAGGTAACGAACTTCAAAAACTTCTTTCTAGAAGGGTAACAATCTTGAAAACCAAAAACCTGATCAGGAAATAAAATAAATATAAAAGGAGTTACTTATTAAGGCCAAATGTACTACGTAAAATTATAATCCATAAGAAAGGACACAAAAGCATGAGGATTAACCAAGCATCTTCAAAAACAAGATTAAAAAGCATGTTTTTCCCGATAAGTAAATACATCTTAAGCTATCATGATCTTGGAACAAAACCAAATTCCAAATACAGGATAGGAATCGACAAACAATCAGTAGCGGAGCTAGAATTTTTTAAGAAAGGAGAGTCAATATCTAACGAAGTAAATACACAAAGAAATCAAGGGGATCCAATACATAGTATATATATACATAAAAAATTACTTTTACCAATCTAAGCAGTGTATTGTTCCGACAGACTTGGAGCTATGTGGCTCTGCCACTGCAACTAGTACCAAAAACCAGGCAAACGACAAAATATTCGTTCATAGGAAAAAATGCATTTCTAAATGTGAGTCGGCAAAAAAAGAGAAGACCAGCTATGCAAGTAATTTCAAGCAGAATAGTCTCCAATTCCCGTCATATCGTTATGAAACATAAAATTAAAACATACAACAACTACGTAAGACATAGGATTTCATCAAATTTTCACAATAAGGTATTATAACAGAGCCCCCAACAAATGAATAAAGATTCCAACTTCAATCAAGAATCACAAAATTCCAAAATGGGGTTCAAAAAAAAACTTTTTACAGCATTTTCATGATAATATTAGCTAGTTTTGCTGTAAAACAGGAAATTAGTAAAGAAGACAAGCATATTAAGCCATAGAATTTCATCAAATGCAAAAAGGGTCAAAGAAAAAACCACAGCAAAGCAAAAAGTTTCAAACTTGAAGCAATGATCAGAATCTTTCTAAATAAATTTGCAAGAGATAAAAATAAAGAGCTAGTTTTGAGTACAAAGATTTACCCTTTTCACCTTTATAAGCTGCAAATCAATGAACTTTAATCAAATGGGGTTTCTCTAAAATGCTTTTGACACTTCAAAACATATTCCCATTTTGGTCCCCTGGTTTCAGTGATGAATTAGGGCTTCACTATTCAATCGGGTAATGGGAATTTGGGAAATCTCCCTCGCGCTGCCGGTAATCTGTTTATGATGTAATTTAAATGTTGAATTGGGCCTCAACCTTTTCTTTACGTGAAGTCTGTCACTTCATATCTAGAAGTAATTTTTGTTAAGATTTAAAACTGTTTTTTCAGATATTTTAAATAATTAATTGTGATTTATTGCATTGTTGTGTAGCTTTTAGATTTGTAAGTTTTATTTCAAGAAGAGCAAAAGAAATTAATATCTGAATTTACTTCAAAAATTATAAATATAACCTTCTTACTTCGAACTATTAATTTTTCTTGGAACTAACAGAATGGACGTACATGACCTAAGATTATGTTGAAGAGCGTTAGTCGATAGAAGGCAAATGAATATTCTTGACAAAAATCCTATTTAAATTTGTCAAAGATCTTTGAAATTCAATTATTTCTCTCACAGTTGGCTTGTTTTAGTTTGATGCATTTCATGTAACAGGCTTGTCTGATCTTGAAGTATAAAAAAAAATAGAGAAAATCATTTTTGATGGTCAAGTCCTAAAATTAAAATTCTGATGTTTTTATTTTATTCTTTTATGGATGACCAATACACTAAAAAGAATAGGGTCAATTTCAAAAATGTCATTGAATTTTATCCTTTTTAATGGTAAAGTCACAAAACTAATTTATGTCTCATTAAAGTAACTAAAAATTTCCGTCTTTATAACTTTCCGGATTTTCAGAATAAGACATATAATTGTGGGAATACACTAAAATTTCAGCAAATATTTTATCGGAACCTATAATGAGTTTAGTTCTAAGAATTTTGCATCGAAATTAGTTTTCGAATCCGCCTCTGTTTGCCTTCTCACTCAACTTCACTTTCGTAGGAACCGTAGATGTGTTCATAGTAGCTCAGTTGCATTCATTTCGATCTTCTGCATTTCATTCCTAGACTTAACCGTCCCTCAAGAAATGTTGACGTATATCATAACAATTACCTTCTTTTTAACTGAGGTGATTACCACTTTCTTGAGCTGATGTTCGAAAATAATGATCTATGATTGAAGCGATCCGCCTATCATATTTGGAAATAAACGCATCCTTGAGCTTATGCTAAAAAACAATTAAGGGATTAACTTAATGAGTTCTGTTTAATTTGTGCATATATCAAGGAAACAAGGGTCGGGTTGTTCGGGCCGGGATTATAATGCTAAAAATGCTGATGGATTCAAGTAGTTGCATGGTCGATGAAGCTTTGACCATTCTTTTGGTCCTAGCCAACAACCAAGAAGCTAAGGCGACTATAACAATGTCATGACAACCTGTTGTGATGCACCTATTTCAATACTAGGCAAGCTGACAATCTCAATAAATTCCCATATCTTTTAAATTTGATATCATAATGATTAAATTCAGCGGAAGAAAATTCACAAATACATATATAAATACTCCCAAAACCCGGTGTCACTGAGTACATGAGCATCTAATATGAATACAACGTCTGACTGATAAAAACCATTGTCTGAAAGTATAGAACAGTACAATAACTGAAGAAAAGAGAGACAAGGTCAGCGGACTCCACACAGCTACCTTGATAGTCTCCAACTGATAACACTCTGATATCTAATAGTCGTCGTGTCCGAAAATACCTGGATCTGCACACGAAGTGCAGAGTGTAGTTTGAGTACAACCAACTCAATAAGTAACAGGACTAACCTGTAGGCTGAAAGTAGTGATGATCTCCGCAGGTACAGTCTAGTACATAAATTATGGTGCAAAAATGTAGGCATACTTTCAAATTCAACAGTTAAAAATCAGTACAAGTAAAATAGATCATTACTGCATGCTATAAGGAATATGACATCTCAGTAGATAGACCTCATGTAATACTAGTCAAATATCATTCGATCACTTGGTACTATTTATGGCCAATCCGGCCCAGGGATATTTCATCCCGTATATATATACATATCGACTGACAGTCAGTCATTCAGTACTGTATAAGGCCAATCCAGCCCTGGGGTAATTTATCCCCAAATTTAAATGATACGGATAAGATCCATGTCCAAGTAAATTCATTACAATACAAATAAGTAAGACAAGTCCATGCCCTGGGAAAATTCATCCCGAATATATATAATCATCGTAAGTAAGGCAAATCCATGCCCTGGGAAGTCCATCCTGAATATATATAATCATCTACGTTCACTGGGGGTGTACAGACTCCGGAGGGGCTTCTTCAGCCCAAGCGCTATATAAAGCCGATATGGCTTACTACAGGCGGGGCAATCCCGATCCATATAATAATAAAGCCAATAAGGCCTGCTGCAGGCCGGCATCCCCGATCCATTTAATAATAAATCCAATAAGTCCTGCTGCAGGCGGGCAGCCCCGAACCATAAAATAGTAAATCCTATAAGGCCTGCTGCAGGCGGGCAACCCCGATCCATATAATAGTAAAGCCTATAAGGCCTGCTGTGCCGCGCATCTCGATCCCATAAATATCCTCACAATGGACAAATATTACTAAGTGTGAAATGTATATTTTTTGAACAATTAATTCAACAGCAACACGACCCCATGGGTCCCAAAATATTAACACGTAGCCTAAACATGATCTTTAATAAGAGCCTCAACTCATTTTCTCTAACACGTGGTGAATATTCAGATAATAGCATGATTCATTAATTTACAACTGCACATGATTTATTCAAGACACAATTTATATGGCGCACGTCCACATGCTCGTCACCTATCGTGTGTTTCGCGGATTCATACCCTCAGAACCAAGTTTAGAAGTGTTACTTACATCAAACCGTGTAATTCTTTACTCCGTTATACCTTTGACTCGTGAATTGGCTTCCAAACGCCTCGAATCTAGCCACAATTAATTCGATTCAGCTAATAAAATTTATTGGAATTAATTCCATAAGAAAATACTAATTTTCCATAAAAATTCAAAATTTAGCTCAAAATTTACTCGTGGGGCCCACATCTCGGAATCCGACAAAGGTTACAAAATCTGGATGCCCATTCAACCACGAGTCTAACCATACTAATTTTACCGAAATCCGTCCTCAACTCGACCTCCAAATCTTCAAATCTTCTTTTCAAATCCCTAAGTTCAAACCCCCGATTTACACCTAAAAAACATGTAATCTAGTCGGATTATTCGATGATAATTCAATATTATAGAGTAGAAATGATCACAAGAGACTTACCTCAAAATTTTCCGTGAAAACCTTGCTAAAAAATCGCAATCCCCCCAAGCTTGAAATGACCAAAAATGGCAAAAGTTGGGAACCCCTCTGTTTTTGTATTGCCCAGGGATTTTCGCACCCGTCGTGATTTCTTCGCACTTGCGGCCTTCGCAACCGCGGCAAAAATCCAGCGCTCGCGATGTCCGCACATGCGATGATTTATTCGCGCTTGCGGTATTCGCACCCACGGCAAAACTCTCGCGCATGCGGTGTCCGCGCCTGCGATGATTTCTTCGCGCCTGCGGTCTTCGCACCCGCGGCCAAATTTTTCACACCCGCGGTGCCCTGGCTATCCCATGCATTTCTGCTTCACACATAGATTCAAGCCTAATGAACTTTGAAATTTTCAATTTCTATAAACGACGCCGGAACCTATCAAATCACGTCTGATTGACCTCAAATTTTGCACACAAGTCACAATTGACATAATAGAGGTATTTCAATTTTCAGAATCGGATTCTGACCCCGATATCAAAAAGTTAATCCCCGGTCAAACTTCCCAAAATTCAACTTTCGGCATTTCAAGCCTAATTCCACTACAGACCTCCAATTAATTTTTCGAATACGCTCCTAAGTCCAAATCACCATACGGAGCTATCAGAATCATCATAATTAAATTCCGAGGTCGTTTACTCATAGTTCAATATCCGGTCAACTTTTCCAACTTAAGTTTTCAATTATGAGACTAAGCGTATCATTTCACTCAGAAATCCTTCCGGACCCGAATCAACTAACCCGATAAGTCATAAATCAATTGTAAGGCATAAATTGAGCAGTAAATAGGGAAACGAGATTATAATACTTAAAACGACCGGCCGGGTCGTTACAAACCAGAGCTAGCACAATACTGGTATTGATAGATCTCCTAAGGACACGACTACCTCGTTATAAAGAGAACACGGTTTCTATCTTCAATTACTTGTTTCTTTAATTCTTATCAACCACGAAAATTACACGATGTCTTTTTAGTGAGTGACCTACAAAAACAAGCGTGAGAAAAATCTCATTCTCATTGCTTTATATGTATCTAATTATTGAGTTTAAGAATGTGCCATAGAGTGGTTTGACCTTTTCCTTTTTCTTTTGTTTTTTGAATTACTCAACTACCAGTTCAGTACATTTGATGCGAGATATATAAACTAATGTAGAACAAGGCCTTGTGATATATGGAGAAATTTACTTTATATATCCTTTCAATTGCCTTTTATTTTTGTGTTGTGGCATCTTCATTGAAGTAAAGTCTACTCACATTACAATAACTTCTGCTGAAGATCTTTTAGCAACTGGTACTAATTTTTGGCTCTAAAGATCTTTATTTTCCCTTCTTAAACATATCAATGACTAATATGAATAGGTGAGGCTTGGAATTGCCTTCAATTTCCGGCTTGGAATGTTATGCTAAGAACAAGTCTTAGAACGTTTCATCCAACAAAAGTGATCGTTATTAAAGGAAAGAAAAATTACAAAGAGAATAGAGAAGAAAAGAAAAGTTAATGCCCACATATTCTAACCATTGGTTCATCTCAATCTCATCTGTGGCAGCCACTATAGTCGGCATCAAAAGTAGTGCTACATATGCCTAAATTTTATTTTGTAGTGCATTTGTATACTATTTGTGATGATCACGGTCGCCGCAAAAGATAATAAATTTTTTAACAATAATGCAACAAAAGCGGACGCTAATTCACATCCAAGCTTTAGCGGAAAATATTCACAAAATTTATACTATGTAAAAAAAAATTTAAAAAAATAGTTTCTATTAGCCAAATATAATCTTATGAGAAAAGTAAAATTTTAAGGAATAATCTACTCATTTTGTTTATTACTGGTAGAGCACGAGATGAAATAAAGTTTTTGGTGACCGTATTAGTGGCGACTTATACGGTCGCCACCAAATGTGCCATTGTAATGGCGACCAATATTTCAGTGACAACCTTCCGTGGCGAGACATTTCAGGACTTCTGGCTAACTTGAAATAACGTTTTTGGTGACGACATTAATGGCGACCTCTTTTGTCGCCACCACAAGTTGTGTTGTATTTCTTTTCTTTTTTTGCTTTGACTTTTTGTTTTCTTTGTTTTTCCTTATGTTTATTTTGGGTGGAATTTTTTTAGCTTCTCCAGCAACCAGCATTTCTAAAATGCAAAGGAACGGTGTAAGATAGCTCCAAAAAGATGGTTTTGCTTAAATGAACACACAAGCTCAATTACTGAATCTGTATGATGGAGAAAACCAAAAAATGAGTAGCTTTATATCAATCAAAATTAATTAACATAGTTTAATCTCATATAAATTGATGATTCCTCTACAAACAAGTAGTATCTATTTCAGATTCTGACAGCCAAAATAAATTAATCATCTGAGCATGATCTACAAAAATTGTACTAGAAATACCAAATAGGAATTTTGTAACATTCTCATTACATCTTTGCAAATTATTAAGAATAAAAATAAACATGAATATATCAGTCGAAAATAAAGACCTTATGTCCTACCTACTGAATTGTTTTTATTTAATGAATTCTTGACTTGTAGGTCAAGGTCCGTGGCCCTTCTTTTCTTCCATTTCCCATTTCATATCAAACTTTTTCTTTATTTTATTTTCCTCTGTTTCCACGTAATTTTCTTTCTCTTTAGTTTCTTCTTTGACTTAAAAGGGTGTGAGAGAATCTTGGATACAGCAAAAACTAAGAAAGCAAACACATTAATAATTTTTTCACAAGGGTAGCTTGATTTGGTTTTGTTACATTTCATTTCATGTACAGGCTTGTGCTATCTCAAAAGTATCATAAATGATACAGTAGAAAAAATTCTTTTTCATGTTCAGCTTAATAAAGTCATGAAAATATTTATTTTTATCTTCTTTTTTGTTTTCTAAAGCAAACTTTTGCATTCCAACAGTACAACCAGAAAATTATATTTTTTTTTGTAACATAAAAGTAACTGAACAGGAAGAAAAAAAATATCAAGTTCATCACTTTATAATAGATGCGTTCACAGTAGCTCAATACTGTTCTGTAAACTGTCTAGCTGGAGAATCAGTGATATTGAATATATAATTATGACTGTCTAGCTGGAACTTACTCTAAATTGAATTTAAAATAAATAATTATTTTTTACTTGTGTTGCGGAAGCCAAATATATATAGTGTGAATGAGTCACAACTACTATACCAAAAATGATTACAACCACTAAATAATAAACAAGACAATAAGACAACAATAAAAGAACACCAGAATTTACGAGGTTCGGCCAATTTTGCCTACTTCCTCGGACACAATCAATATTTTATTCCACTCCAAAATTACAAGTGAAATAATACTAAAGAGAGAAGATACAAATGCCTTAAGAAGATAAAAAAGGCAAATGAGAGGTGTATTTAAATCCTAAACATTAGGCCTCTTTTTATAGGGTGAAATTCCCATTCAAAATTGTAATCCACCGATGTGGGACTTTTGACAATTTCAACAAATCTCCACCTTGGCAAACTTTCACATCTTCAATTTTCTCTCAATAACAAATTTTGGTTGTGTCTTCATCTTCAATCTTTAGTGTTCAACAATGTTGATCAAATCCAAACAATGTTGAAACTTGACCGCAGTCACCACTTTTGTCAGCATATCAGCAGGGTTCTCCGTAGTATGAATTTTCTTCACCGTGACTCCACCTTCTTCTATGATTTCTCGTACGAAATGATACCGAACATCAATGTGCTTCGTCCTTGCATGATAAACTTGGTTCTTCGCTAATTGAATAGCACTTTGACTATCACAAAAAATTATAATATTTTTTTGTTCAATACCAAGCTCCTTTAGCAACCCCTGAAGCCAAATTGCCTCCTTCATAGCCTCTGTAATAGCCATGTACTCTGCCTCTGTTGTAGACAAAGCAACTGTTGACTGCAAAGTAGACTTCCAACTAACTGGTGCCTTTGCAAAAGTAAACACATAACCAGTAGTTGACCTTCGTTTGTCCAGATCACCCGCAAAATCTGAGTCACAATATCCAACTACAGACCGATTGCCTTCCTGCTCAAAAACTAACCCAACATCTACAGTACTATGAATATACCGTAGAATCCATTTCACAGCTTGCCAATGCTCCTTTCCTGGATTATGCATATATCTGCTAATAACTCCAACGGCTTGTGAAATGTCAGGTCTCGTACAAACCATTGCATACATCAAGCTACCAACAACATTTGCGTATGGTACCCTTGACATATACTCCTGTTCAGTTTCATCCTTTGGCGACATAGTAGTACTTAGCTTAAAATGGGGAGCAAGTGGCGTACTAATTGGCTTAGTCTTCTTATCTATGCCAAAACGCTGTAGTACTCTCTTCAAATATTCTTTCTGAGATAAACAGAGTTTCTTTGAACGTCTATCTCTTATTATCTCCATGCCAAGAATTTTCTTTGCCTCACCCAGATCCTTCATCTCGAACTCCTCCTTCAGTTGAATCTTCAACTTATCAATTTCTTCCGAATTCTTGGAAGTTATCAACATATCATCAACATATAGGAGAAGATATACAAAGGAACCATCATTAAGTTTATGCAAATACACACAATGATCGTATTTTCTTCTCTTGTACCCTTGCCGCAACATAAACTTGTCAAATCGCTTGTACCATTGTCTAGAAGATTGTTTCAATCCGTACAACGATTTTTCAAGTTTGCATACCATATTTTCTTTTTCAGCAACTTTGAATCCTTCTGGCTGATTCATGTAGATTTTCTCCTCCAAGTTTTCATGTAAAAATGCAGTTTTTACATCCATCTGAACTAGTTCCAAATCCAACTGTGCTACCAAAGCCAACATAATTCTAATGGAGGAATGTTTTACAACTAGAGAAAATACTTCATTGTAATCAATTCCCTCCTTCTGAGCATATCCTTTGGCCACCAATCTTGCTTTGTAGCGAACATCTTCTTGGTTAGGAAATCCTTCTTTCTTTGCAAATACCCATTTGCACCCAATTGTTTTCTTTCCCTTCGGGAGATTGGCCAATTTCCATGTATGATTCTGATGAAGGGACTGCATTTCTTCATTTATGGAAATCCTCCACTTATCTTCTTCTGAACTTTGGATTGCGTCTTTATAAGTGGTAGGAACACCATCAGCTACAATTGAGGTTGCGCAAGCAACCGTCTCTATGAGACGAACAAGTTTTGTTATTGTCCTTTTTGGCCTGCTGGTTGCTATTGATTCAAGTTGTTGTCGAGGTTCCTGAGTTGGAATCTCCCTCTCTACTGGCTCTTCTTCCAGAGGGTAATCTTCATGATTTTCCTCCTCTACTTCTTGTGTAGGAAAAATAAATTTCCCCTCAAACTCCACCTGCTTTGATGCACCACCAGTTTGTTTGACATCTTCAACTGTCACTTTATCTGTTATGGCAGATTCATCAAAGGTAACATCTCTGCTGAATATAATATTCCTTGTCTCTGGACACCATAAGCAGTATCCTTTGACTCCAGAAGTAATCCCCATAAATATAGCCTTCTTTGTTCTCGGATCCAATTTTGACTCTTTCACATGATAGTATGCAATTGAGCCAAACACGTGCAAAGAGTCATAATCTACAACAGGTTTTCCATACCATTTTTCAAATGGTGTCTTGCCATCAATAGAAGCAGATGGTAGGCGATTAATGAGGTGGCATGCATATGTAATTGCCTCAGCCCAAAATTCTTTGCCCAAGCCAGCATTGGACAACATACACCGTACCTTCTCCAGTAAAGTCCGGTTCATATGTTCTGCCACTCCATTCTGTTGTGGTGTATGTCTGACAGTGAAGTGTCGGACGATGCCATCATTTTCACAGATCTTATTGAAATGATTATTTTTGTATTCACCTCCATTGTCTGTGCGAATACACTTGATCCTCCTGCCTGTTTGATTCTCCACCATCGTCTTCCATTTGAGAAAAATTTCTAACACTTCATCTTTCCTCTTCATTGTATACACCCACACTCTTCGGGAAAAATCATCAACAAAGGTTACAAAATAGTGCTTCCCACCCAATGAAGGTGTTTTGGAAGGACCCCAAACATCAGAGTGTACATAATCCAAAATGCCTTTAGTATTATGGATCGCTGTACCAAATTTAACCCTTGTCTGTTTTTCTTTGACACAATGCTCGCAAAACTCCAAGTTGCAAGTCTTTACGCCTTTTAACAATCCTTGATCAGATAGAGCTTTCAAGGATTTTCCTCCAGCATGTCCCAAGCGCATGTGTCATAGCCTGGTTGCTTCTGCCTCTTTGTCATCACTAGATGTCACTGTCGTTGTCCCAATAACTGTACTACCACGATAGCGGTACATATTATTGTTCTTCCGATTGGCCTTCATTACCACTAGTGCACCGGAGCATATTCTCATCACTCCATTTTCTGCAATGATTCTGAACCCTTTTGGTTCTAGGGCTCCCACAGAGATGAGATTCTTCTTCAAACCCGGTAGATATCGAACATCTGTTAATATTCTGATCATTCCATCATGGCTCCTTAATCTTATTGAACCAATGTCATATGAGGTAAGAGGGCTGTTATCCGCTGTGTGGATGACTCCATATTCTCCTTCTTAAAAATTCACGAACCAGTCCTTGTTGGGACACATATGATAGCTACAAGCCGAGTCCATCAACCATATGTCTGATGATGTTGATAACTCTGTTGTAACTAATGAGAAGTCTGAATCATTACAATCAGCTACATTTGAATCCATAATGGCCTTTCCATTGTTATGTCTGGCCTTATTCTTCAACTTCGGATAGCCTTTCTTCTAGTGCCCCTTTTCTCGACAAAAGGCACATTCATCTTTGCTCGGTCTAGATCTCGACTTGGATCTTCCCTTCTTAGTCCTCGTTTGATTTTGAGGATGACCCCTCACAATTAGTACTTCTCCTTCTTCGCCCTTCTGTTTTTCTCCCTTTCTTTGTTCATAGCTGTACAAAGCCGAACAAACTTCTCTGAGAGAAATTTCGTCATTTTCATGGAGTAGAGTAGTTTCAAGGTGCTCGTACTCATTAGGAAGTGACCCCAACAACATCAAGGCCAAGTCACCATCATCAAAAGTTGCATCCATATTTTGTAAATCTGTGACCAACTTATTGAAACTGGTGATATGTTCATTCATTGTGGTACCAGGAATATAGGTGAAGCGAAATATTCTCTTCTTCATGTACAATTTATTTTGACTGTTTTTCTTCAAAAATTTATTCTCCAGTGCTTTCCATAATTTACTTGCAGAAGTTTCCTTTGTGTATGGATATTTCTGCTCTCTAGCAAGGTAGGATCGAATGGTACCGCAAGCAACACGATTGATAATTTTCCAATCTTCTTCTCCAATAACTTCTGGCTTCTTTTCTTCAATGGCAAGATCTAGCCCTTGTTGAAAAAGAACATCTAGAACCTCGCCTTGCCACATCCCAAAATGTCCTGACCCGTCAAAAATTTCTACCGCAAATTTCGCATTTGACACAATTCTTGTCATAAGCGAAGATGCCAACGATGACGTATTATTGACACTTGATGTAGATTCTTCTTGTTTATTGTCTTCCATTTTGACACAAATATTATTTAGTAGCTGACGACACAAATCAAGATTATTTCCTTTCTGGTGTGGAAGATCAGACTAAGCTGCAACCACAGAGCATACTCAGACAGAACCTTGACTCAGTTACCAAGATAGATCTTTTCTGATTTGGAAGATCAGACTATGCTGCAACCACAGAGCATACTTAGACAATACCTTGGCTCTGATACTAATTGTTGCGGAAGCCAAATGTATATAGTGTGAATGAGTCACAACTACTATACAAAAAATTATGACAACCACTAAATAATAAACAAGACAATAAGACAACAATAAAAGAACACCAGAATTTACGAGGTTCGGCCAATTTTACCTACTTCCTCGGACACAATCAATATTTTATTCCACTCCAAAATTATAAGTGAAATAATACTAAAGAGAGAAGATACAAATGCCTTAAGAAGATAAAAAAGGCAAATGAGAGGTGTATTTAAATCCTAAACATTAGGCCTCCTTTTATAGGGTGAAATTCCCATTCAAAATTGTCATCCACCGATGTGAGACTTTTGACAATTTCAACAACTTGACCACAATTAGATAAAGTTAATATCCCCATAGTAGATAGTTCTACCGTATGTAGGATTTAATTTAATACATTTATAATAGCGACTATGTTTCAGTCCCAAGGTAGTTCAAGCCAGCTGTATGAATCCCGACTGTTACATTTTAATATTTGTTCTTGCAGTTAATATGGCATAATATGATGAACGATGAATTACGTTGTTTTTTTCATTAGAACAACTTCACCGTGTCAAAATACATACACTATCATTGAATAAGTCTTAGCGCTCTAAAACTTCATCCCATTAAAGTTTCATCACAGTAATTGACAACTCAAAATTTGACTGAAAATGACTAGGTGAGCTTCCTGGAATTGATTACTGCAAAGCAACAATAGTATATTTTCTTTGCTTTGTGCTATATATACCTCAGAATTATTCAATAGAGGAACAGAGCAAATATTTCTTGATTGTTTTGATTTTTATAGTACAGAAATGGGTTATGAAAAACTTGCATTGTTTCTGCTATGTGCCCTTCTCTGTAGACTTGCTTTCTCCTCATCCTCAAATTATTTGTGCCCCAAAGATCAAGCTCTTGCTCTTCTACAATTCAAACAGATGTTTACCATTAATCCTGACGCTTCTCGTTGTTTAAATTCTTATCCAACAACATTATCATGGAATAGAAGTAGAGATTGCTGCTCATGGGAAGGAGTTAACTGTGGCGAAACAACAGGCCAAGTGATTGAGCTTAACATCAGTTGCAGTCAACTTCAAGGCAAGTTTCATTCCAACAGTAGCCTCTTCAAACTCTCTAATCTCAAAAGGCTTGATTTATCCGGTAATAATTTCTCTGGATCACACATTTCGCCTAAATTTAGTGAGTTTTCTAGTTTGACACATCTTGATTTATCAAGTTCAAGCTTTTCAGGTCAAATTCCTTCAGAAATCTCTCATCTTTCTAAATTATACGTTCTTCGTATCCCGAGTGATCGTCCAAATGTGCTTACACTTGGATCTCACAACTTTGAACTGCTACTTAAGAACTTGACCCAATTAAGAGAGCTTGAGCTTGACTCTGTCAACATCTCTTCCACCATTCCTCTAAATTTCTCTTCTTATTTAACAACTCTACAACTTCCAAACACACAGTTACATGGGACATTGCCTGAAAGAGCTTTTCATCTTTCCAACTTGGAAGTTCTTGATTTGTCGAACAATTCCCAGCTCAATGTTAGGTTTCCAATGAGCAAATGGAATAGCAGTACATCTCTCACGAAGTTATATCTCTATAATGTGAATTTTACTGGTAATATACATGAATCATTTAGCTATTTAACTTCATTAGATGAACTGGACATGGACTCTTGTAATCTCTCAGGGCCTATTCCTAAACCTATATGGAATCTAACTCGCATAGAGGTTTTGTACCTTTCAAATAACCAACTTGAAGGACCAATTTCCCAGTTCTTCAGATTCGGTAATCTCAAGATCTTATGGCTTAGAAATAACAGCTTCAATGGCCGACTTGAGTGCTTGAATGGGACACAACTTAGGTACTTAGATTTTTCGTCCAATTCTCTAACTGGTCCAATTCCTTCCAATGTATTCTCCCTCTCATCACTATTGAGGTTAGACTTGAGCAATAACCATTTCAGTGGCAAAATTGAAGAGTTCAAGTCCAGAACATTGGAGTATGTTGCTCTAAGCCAAAATCAGCTACAAGGTCTGATTCCAAAGTCACTCCTAAACCAGAAGAACCTACAATTTCTTTACCTTTCTCAAAATAATCTCAGTGGACATATTGCTTCAACCATCTGCAATCTTAAAACAAAAGTGCTAAATCTAGGAAGTAATAATTTACAGGGAACAATCCCAGAATGTTTGGGTAAGATGAATAGTACTGCTGTTTTGGATTTAAGCAATAATAATCTTAGTGGGACAATTCAAGCAAATTTTAGTATTGGAAACCTCATCAGAGTCATTAAATTGCATGAGAATAAGCTAGAGGGGAAAGTCCCAGGATCTTTGATCAATTGCAAGTATTTGGAACTACTTGATTTAGGTAACAATGAGTTGAAGGAAACTTTTCCAAAATGGTTGGGAATCCTACCAAAATTGAGGATTTTAAATTTGAGATCAAATAAGTTGCATGGGTCCATCACAACTTCAAGGAATAGAAACTTGTTTCCACAACTTCAAATTATGGATCTCTCATCCAATGCATTTAGTGGGAATTTACCAGCAAATCTTTTTAAAAATTTCAAAGCCATGAAACTAATTGATGAGAACATGAGTATACCAAGGTATGGAGGAGGTAAATATGATTCTGTGACAATTACAACAAAGGGATTGGATCGTTTATTTGTTCAAGTTTGGGCTACAAACATAGTTATTGATCTCTCAAAGAATGAATTTAAGGGTCATATTCCAAGTTCTATTGGAGATCTCATTGGACTTCGTACGTTGAACTTGTCTCACAATGGCTTAGAAGGTCTTATACCAGCATCACTACAACATTTGTCTGTACTTGAATCATTGGATCTCTCATTTAATAAAATTGGTGGAGGAATTCCACAACAACTCGCATATCTCACATCACTTGCAGTCCTAAATCTCTCACACAATCATCTCGTTGGATGCATCCCTAAAGGAAATCAATTTGATACTTTCGAGAACAGTTCATACCAAGGGAATGACGGATTACGTGGATTTCCACCCTCAAGAAGCTGTAGTGATGACAGAGTAACACAAGGGACAACTCCAGATGTGCTCGATCAAGGAGAAGAAGAAGATTCATCATTGATCAATTGGCATGCGGTTCTTATAGGTTATGGTTGTGGACTAATTATTGGACTGTCCATAATATACATAATGCTGTCAACTCAAAATCCATTATGGTTTTCCAGGATGGTTGAAGAATTGGAACAAAGAATTGTTACGAGAATGAAAAAGCACAAGAAAACATATTAGTGTGTCGAGGTATTCAACTTGATTTCTATCCAGATTCTTTTGATTATTCATATCTTATAATCTAACCATTTTAACTCAAATTCTTAATTCATTTTTCAACATTGCAGGTTTCAAGTATAATAAATTGCTGGAGATGCAAATATATAAGCCTTTATCTTTCATAGTTTATATTGATGTTTCATGAAGTGTTTGCTACCATATGAATAAAGACATGAGTTTTCTTCCTTTGAGACTCAAACCCGATTAGTTTTCATTTATCTATAGTTTGTTGCATAGAGATTATTGGTTGAGTTCATGGGCTCAAATTATATCGTTGCTTTCTATAATCAGTCTAATTATTAGTTGAGTAATTATATTCGACTGCACAGTCAGTTCATAAATTTATGAAGTTATTCTTATTTTTTTCTTAATTACATGAAGTAATTTCAATGGAAATCTAAACGTTAACCTGTTAAGACTGTCTTTGATTTGTTAGATCACTACGATTAATTGGATAAAATATCCTTATGGTATTAACGCAATCGATAAAGATTGCTCTAAAGCTCAAGCGTATAACTTCTAAATATGAGCATTTAACCCAAAATCTCTTAGAAAACCTTTGCACACTTGTAGAAATTTGTAACAATTTTCAACCTTTTTATCAAAATAGAAGTGGCCTAATGGCTCATTTTACGCGATGGTCAAAATGGCATGCCGTAGTCATTTTTACGGCTGGCTATCGAAGAATAGCCACCATCGCTAATGTAATCGATTATTAGCCATTTTAACTTAAAATATATTAGTAAATGACATAATTTTCCTTGAACTTTTTAACATTCTGTTTAGTTAGTTTTCATTTTTTTATCGCTCTTCCCTTTCTTTTTACAACAGTGTACGGATTTCGCTTTCGTGAGAGCACTTTCTTCGAATTTAGTCTGGGTTAGGTCCAATTTTCTTCAAAATTGTTTGGGTGGGTCTTGTTTTTAAAATAATGTGTTTGAATTTTTGTTGTTATTGTTGTTTCGTTAGTTTTAAGTTTTATTTCCATACTGTTAGCGTTTAAATATTTGTGGTATTTTAACATTTACGATTTTTTCTCTGTTCAGTAGTTCGTCTTATTTCTGATAATTTTTTCACTATGTTATTAGTTTTATGTTGTAGTGTTGTAATCATTGCGTAATTTATTTTGATAAGTTGTTCAAATATTTTTCTAGTCTCTATATATTAGGGTTAATTTTCAAGTATTTTTTTGCTTTAACTGCATTATAGATTTCTCGAGTTCTTGTTAAAACTTGAAATCCAAAACAATGTACTAGACTTCATATTTAAAAATTTGATATTTTTGTAATAAATTTAGTTCCAGTATATTATGTTTTTTAATTTTAAACCAGCATTTTTTATGGAGTTTTTTTTTGTAATAAATTTGGTGTAGTATATTATACGGGAAATCTGTCTTCTGAAGGCTTGTTTTCCAGCATTTTATACAGGATGGTTTTTGATTATGTTTTTTGTTTATGGAGTTTTGTAATAAATTTTGTCCAGTATATTATACGGGAAATCTGTCATCTGAATGTTTGTCCTCCAGTATGTTATACTGGATGATTATTATAATATACTTAAGTTTTGTTTGATTCTAGTATATTTTACGGGAAGTCTGCCGTCTGTAAGCTTGTTGTCCAGTATGTTATACTTGATGAGTTCTGTTTAGACTAGAGTTTTATTTTATTTGTAATTACTTTTTTGAATGATTATGTGATGACCCAAAAGGTCATCTTTAAATTTAATAGTTAATTCTGTATTCTAAGACCTCAAAAAGTACTATTTATTATCCCTCGACTTGCATGCACAATCCGTAAATTTTTCAGGAAAAGTTTTATGTGAAAAATTGATTAAAATGTGAAATAGAGCTTTAAAATTTAATTGGGTTGACTTTGGTCAATATTTTTAGCAAAAGGACCCGGATTAGTATTTTGACAATTCTGGTAGGTCCATATCGTGATTTGGGACTTGCGCATATACCCGAAATCGAATTCAGAGGTCCCTAACTCGAGTTATCGCATATTGTCGAAATTTTGAAGTTTAAAGGTTTAATAACTTAAGAGATTTGACAAATATTTGACTTTGTTGATACCTGATCCGTATTTTAGTTCTGGAATCCGGTATAGCTCCATTACTATATTTATGACTTGTCTGCCAAATTTGGTGAGAAACGGAGTTGGTTTGATGTGATTCAGACGTCCGGTTGTTAAAATAGAAATTCTAAAGTTTTATTTAAAATTTCATTTGATTTGAAGTTCGATTCGTAGTTCTAGATGTTGTTTTGACATTTTGATCGTGCAAGTAGTTCGTATGAGATTTTTTGACTTGTGTGCATAATTGGTTTGGAGCCCCGAGGGCTCGGGTGAATTTCGGATAGGCTACAGATGTTTTAAAACTTAGAAAATCTGTTTTTTTTGTGCTTCAGCTGGTTTCTGGTGTTTCCTTCTTCGCGTTCGCGAAGGTACTCTCGCGAACGCGAAGAGTGAATGGATTTGGTGGGATTTTACCCTACGCGAACGCGAAGGGCTGTACATGAACATGAAGTGGAGGGGGGTTGCCCTTCGCGAACACGTGGCTTTGTGGACCGGGGGGGAGTGACCTATACTCTTCGCGAACGCGACACAAGGCTCGCGAACGTGTAGGCTGATGGGTGTATGCCTTTGGGAACACGAAGTGTATGTCGCAAATACATAGGCTACTAGAGCCGCTGCTTCGCGAACGTGAAGAAGTCCTGACACCCAGTGAATAAAACAGACCAAAAACGGGATTTTTCCCATTTTTCACAAACTCTCCATTAGAACTCGGTTTAGGGGAAATTTCAAAGGAGATTTACACGATTTCGAACTGGGTAAGGGTTCTTTATCATATATTAATTATATTTCATAAATCCATGTCTATATTCATCATTTATTTCGGATTTAGATGGAAGAAATTGAGTTTTTTTATAAAAATCTTCCAAAAATGTTAAATGAAGATTTGAAAGCTAATCCGATGTCGGAATTCGATAATTTTTGTATGGTTGAACTCATATCGGAACGGGTGTTCAGATTTCGTAAGTGTTTCTGAGATTCGAGACGTGGGCCCACTAATGATTTTTGAGATGAATTTCGGATTTTAATCCGAAAAATTAATAATTTCATATAGAATTAATTCCTACCATTCGTGTTGAGTATATTGAATTGTTTATGACTAGATTTGAGGATTTCGGACACGAATTCACGAGGTAAAGGTTTATTGGAATCTTGAATTTGGTTGCAAAGTAATGTAAGTGTCGTGATTAACCTTGACTTGAGGGAATAGAACCCTTGAATTATTTGCTACGTGAATTTCATGTGTAACGATGTATACGCAAGGTGACAAGTGCCTATACTTTATCAAATTAATTGTTTGCATAATTATTTAAAAATCATAAATTATTTTAAGACACAAATTACTTTTTATAATAATCGTTTCTCTCATATTCCTTGTTAATTATTAATTCTTGAATTCATGTAATAATTGTTATATTCTTATTTGATTTATGTGTCTTAATTGCTACATGACATTTATCATATTAAATATGAAATTTCCTACTTTCTCCCTGATATTCCACAATTAATTGCTACTTGTCATTATTTATTTTCTGAATAAATTATAATCATTGTATGCTTTGTCGCCTAATAATTTCTTATGGAATGTAGTATTTACTGGAGTTTTTTTTATTACAATCAAGAGTTGTTAATTTTATATTGCTAGAGCGGGTTACACGCCGCAACGAAAATAAAAATAAATATATTGGGGGAGCGGATTGCATGCCGCAACAGATTTATTAAAAGTTTATATTGGGGGATCGGGTTGCACGCCACAACAGATTTATTTAAAGTTTATATTATAGGAACGGGTTGCACGCCATAACAGAAATTTATTGAGAAATTATATTGTTGAAGCGGGTTGCACGCCGCTACGATCAATTGAAATAATAATTGGTTATGATTGTAAAGTAGGTTTCAACGGCTGACATGAGTTACATATTTTATTTCTATTATCGTTTTATTACTATTATTGCGTACAGATTAATGTATGTAACCTGCCTTAGCCTCGTCACTACTTCGTCGAGGTTAGGCTCGACACTTACCAGTACATGGGGTCGGTTGTACTGATACTACACTCTGCACTTCTTATGCAGATTTCGAAGTTGGTCCTAGCGGCATACCATAGATTTGCTCGGATTTCAGCTACCCAGAGGAGACTTAAGGTATAACTGCACAGCGCCCGCAGTTCTGAAGTTCCCGTCTACTTTATTTTGGCTGTGTGTTTCCTTTCAGACAACTTTATTTTATTCAGACCAATATTTATATTATTCTAGAAGCTCATGCACTTGTGACTCCAGTTCTGGGATGGTATCTAGATATCACGATTATTATGGAATATTCACTTTATTTCAGAATTTATTTTCGTATTTGTTTTCTTGTTATTAATTAATTTAAAATTTTGTTAAAATGGCTAAATATATTCTAATGTTGGCTTGACTAGCAAGTGAAATATTAGCCGCCATCATGGTCCCGAAGTTGGAAATTTCGAGTCATGACAAGTTGGTATCAGAGCACTAGGTTACTTAGGTCTCACGAGTCACGAGCAAGCTTAGTAGAGTTTGAAGGATCGGTACAGAGACATATGTACTTATCTTCCAGAGGCTACAGAGTTTAGGAATAATTCCACTTCTTTCATTCATTATCGTGCGACATTAATTTAGCTTGAAACATATATCTCATATTCCTTTGTATCCATTCGTGTATGACATTGCGTACTCAGTATCAGTTGTGCGTCGATAATTCGCGATGTCGCAGATGGACTACAAGGGAGCCACAAACGCTCAAACATTGCCTCAACGTGTGGTTTCGATGGAAGATGCAGACGTATTGAGAGATCACCCGGTGAATCATGCGGGGGTTGCAATGGACCTTGGCATCTTGTTGATTTATATGAGTTGTGAAGGTTAATATTGTAGATCATCGGACGTTGTGACCTATGACTTTGCGCCAAGTGTGGGATTCCACTATCAATGGATGGATTGCGGGGCCATGTGTTATATCGGTTTTGGCTTGAAATGTATATATGTGCTATTTAAAGGTTAACCCAAAATTTACACACGTTTAAGGCTTGATATTTTGTAGAGGATAAGGTTGGGACTTGAGGTATGTCCGCCTCCTTAATAATCCTATACTTCAGTACCGAAAGAGTTAGAGAATCAACTTTAAATTTACAGAAGGTCTACTCAGCGTGAACGTCACGATTGCGGATTTTGGGGTGCTTCGGATGAAGTACAGTGGTTGATGAGATTCTGGACTATGGGTTCATGCCAAGATTTGTCTGTATGATGCTCTACTTTTGTGATCGTTGTGTATAAATAGGGGTAAGGGTTTCCCCAAAGAAGAATTGAAGAGTATGTTAAGAAATGGGTCAGCTCAGCAGTATTGAGTCAACATAACAAAAGAAGAAATTGGCCTTGGGAGAGATAATTCTCCAACGGTGTTTGTGGCAAGCCTATGAAGAGGGCAGTCCAGCCATTACAACACCGTCCACGTGGCTCAGTTCTCAGAAACGCTTTTGAAAGAGTTTGTTTCTCGGACTCTCCATAATGCGTGGTGCATAGGGTTTGAATGGCTGCATCAGGTCACCATGACAGTGTCAGAATATGCCACCAGGTTCAATAAGTTAGCCCGACATACCCCTACTTTGGTTCCTACATCCAGAGAGTGAGTCCACAGACTCATTAAAAGACTCAATTATGATCGTAAAACTTTGTACGACTCGGGAGCTACAGGCTGATATGTCATTTTCGCTAGTGGTAGAAATTGCCAAGATATTAGAACGTGTTCGGGGTGAGGATAAAGGAAACTAAGGACACCAAGAAGTCTCCAGGTTCTGGAGGATTCAGTGGATTCTACTCTGCAAGTATAAATCATTATGGCGGGGGCTCGGGCAGTCGTCCAGCCCAGTCCGCACATCGTATTACTCACGGTGCTCTAGTAAGTTCTTGTAATGCACCACCGACATGTGTTTTCTACAATGGTTATTCCAGTTATCTGGCTCAAACTCAGTATGAGCATCCAAACCCACAAAGGGGTTGTTATGAATGCGTTAATACTAGGCACATCATGAGAAAATTGTCCCAGACTTAGGAGAGACATATTTTATCAAAGGACTCAGGCTACATGCCCCATTGCAGTTACTGCACCACCTACACGACTAGTTAGGGGTGGAGGACGGGCGGGTAGAGGGCCTCCTAGAGGTGGAGGCCCAACCTATTGATATAGTTTTTTATGGTATGGCTGAGGTCGCTACATTAGATGGTGTCGTTACATGTACAACCTCAATTTAATATAAAGGAATAATTTCCTTAACTTGATTCGGTTCTGAGTATCGAGGCGAGTCCTCTTATTGTGATCCACTTATGAGTGAGTTTCGTAATTCTATAATCTACTTATGTGTTTACTCCTGTTGGAAGATTCTATGGAGATAACTATGCCTATCATTCCATGTTGGTCACTAATAAGAGCTACGAGGCTAAATGTGGCTTTCTGTTACTCATTTCGGTAAGTTTTGATTAATTAATTACAAACTTTGAATTATATGCCATACTAGTATGGGGTTCATTATGTGTTGTGATTTTGTTTAACAGAGATTATTTAAAAGAAGAAAATGGAAAGTTTAGATTGGAGCGATGTGCATATTACTTGTGATTCAGAACTGAGGACGAGATCCTCGCATTTTAATATATATTGATATATTTAAACCGGGCAACGAGTTGTGGTGGAGGTTATATAAGTACGAGATCCTTGTGATGAAAATTCTTGTGTTTAAATTCTCCCTTGTGAAATTAAATTTGTATTATAGTACTAATAGGGAGTCATGCCTGTTAGGCTTATTTTTAAAGTTCTTGTATGAAATTCTCTGTGCATATTTGCCAAATTCGTGTTGTAATTATTGAGTTTTAACCTACGAGGTAGGTGCCCGCCCAGGTGGCGTTAATGGTGACTCGGTAATTCGGGTAAATAATTATGAGGTCTTCATGCCTCACATCTCGTTATCAGAATTGTGAAGGTTTGTAACGAGATTTTTGTTAACATGAAGTTAATTGACGATTCTGTAATTGATTATAAATAACTATTAAGACCAGATTGACCCAGAAGGGTGCTCCGTTCAGGTAAACCGGAGAGTGTGAGGAGAGCTTTTAAAAGCTCATGACAACTTTGACTAAATTAGTATTGGTATTACTTACAGGTTCGGGGTCTTACACGGTGTATTATGATGCATCTCGCATTGGTGATTGCATATTAATGCAAGATAGCAGGGTGATTGCATATGCGTCGCAGAAGTTGAAAGTTCACGAGAAATATTATCCTGTTCATGACTTAGAATTGGCAGCCATTGTTCATGTGCTGAAGATTTAAAGGCATTACCTTTACGGTGTCTCGTGTGAGGTATTTACTGATCATCGTAGCTTACAATATCTGTTCAAACAAAGGAACCTCAATTTGAGGCAGAGAAGATGGTTGGATCTGTTGAAGGTCTATGATATCACTATTTTGTATCACCCCGGACAGGCCAATGTGGTGGCCGATGCTTTGAGTAGAAAAGCTATGAGTATGGGCAGTCTTGCGTATATTCCGGTTGGTGAGAGGCAGTTAGCTGTAGATGTTCAGACTTTGGCTAATCCATTCATGAGGTTAGATATTTCTGAGCCCAGTCGGGTTCTAGCTTGCACAGTTGCTCGGTCTTCTTTATATGAGCACATCAGAGAGCGGCAGTATGATGATCCTCATTTACTTGTCCTTAAGGACACGGTGCAGCATGGTGATGCCAAAAAAGTTTATGTGGGGGGTGGGGGATGGAGTTCTACGGATGTAGGGTCATATTTGTGTGCCTAATATGGATGGGCTTCGTGAATTAATTATTGAAGAGACACACAATTTCAGGTATTCTATTCATCCAAGTGCCTCCAATATGTATCAAGATTTACGGCAACATTATTGGTAGAGGAGAATGAAGAAGGATATAGTTGCATATGTAGCTCAGTGTCTAAATTGTCAACAAGTCAAGTACGAGCATCGGAGACCTGGTGGTTTGCTTCAGAAGTAAGAGATTACTGAGTGGAAGTGGGAGCGTATCACAATGGATTTTTTTGTTGAGCTCCCATGGACTCAATGAAAATTTGACGTAGTTTGGGTCATTGTGGACAGGTTGACCAAGTCAGCACATTTCATTCCAATGGCAGCCACCTATTCTTCAGAGCGGTTAGCTGAAATTTACATTCGTGAAATTGTCCAACTTCACGGTGTGCCCATGTCTATTATTTCAGATCGAGGTACACAGTTTACCTTACACTTTTGGAGGGCTGTACAATGTGATTTAGGCACGCGGGTTGAATTGAGTACAACATTTCATCCACAAACAAACGGAAAATCAGAGTGCACTATTCAGATATTGAAATATATGCTCTGCACTTATGTTATAGACTTTGGAGGTTATTGGGATCAGTTCTTTCCATTTGCGGAGTTTGCCTATGATAACAGCTACCAGTTGAGCATTCAAATTGCTCCATATGAAGCATTACAGGGAGACAGTGTCATTCGCCAGTTGGATGGTTTGAACCGGGAGAGGCTCGGTTGTTGGGTACCGATTTGGTACAGGATGCCTTGGATAAGGTCAAAGTTATTCAGGATCGACTTCGAATGGCTCAGTCTAGGAAAAAACGTTATGCCGTCCGTGAAGTTTGTGATATTGCATTAATGGTTGGAGAAAGAGTATTACTCCGGTTTTCACCTATGAAAGGTGTAATGAGGTTTGGAAAGAAGGGCGAGTTGAGCCCTAGGTATATATGACCCTTCGAAATTCTTGAAAGGGCGGGCGAAGTAGCCTACAAGCTTGCATTACCACCCAGTATATCAGTGATTCATACGGTGTTCCATGTGTCTATACTCCGAAAATATCATGGTGATCCGTCTCATGTGTTAGATTTCAGATTAGTCCAATTAGACAAGGATTTGACTTATGAGGAGGAGCCGGTAGCTATTCTAGCATGGCATGTCCGACAGTTGAGGTCTAAGAGTTATCCATCAGTTTGAGTGCAATGGAGAGGTCAGACGGTAGAGGCATCTACCTGGGAATCCGAGTCGGACATGTAGATTAAATATCCACACCTTTTCACCAGCTTAGGTACTTTTCTAATTCCGTTCGAGGACGAACGTTTGTTTTAGAGGTGGAGAATGTGATTACCCAAAAGGTCATATTTAAATTTAATAGCTAATTCTGTGTTCTAAGACCTCGAAAAGCACTATTTATCATCCCTCGATTTGCGTGCACATTACGTAATTTTTTTCAGAAAGTTTTTATGTGAAAAATTGATTAAAATGTGAAATAAAGCTTTAAAACTCAATTGGGTAGACTTTGGTCAACATTTTAAGCAAAAGGACCCGGATCACTATTTTGACAGTACTTGTAGGTCCGTATCGTGATTTGGGACTTGTGCGTATACCCGAAATCTAATTCGGAGGTCCCTAACTTGAGTTATCGCATTTTGTCAAAATTTTGAAGTTTAAAGGTTTAATGACTTAAGAGATTTGACTAATGTTTGACTTTGTTGATACCTGGTCCGTATTTTGGTTCTGGAACCCGGTATAGCTCCATTACTATATTTATGACTTGTCTGCTAAATTTGGTGAGAAATGGAGCTGGTTTGTCGTGATTCGGACGTCCGGTTGTTGAAATAGAAATTCTAAAGTTTCATTGAAAATTTCATTTGATTTGGAGTCTGATTTGTAGTTCTAGGTGTTGTTTTGACATTTTGATCGCGCAAGCGAGTTCGTATGAGGTTTTTGGACTTGTGTTTATAATTGGTTTGGAGCCCTGAGGGCTCGGGTGAATTTCAGATAGGCTAATGTTTTGAAACTTAGAAATCTGGTTTTTTGTGCTTCGGCTGGTTTCTGGTGTTTCCTTCTTCGCGTTCGCGAAGGTACTCTCGCGAATGCGAAGAGTGAATGGACTGGGTGGGATTTTACCCCACGCAAACATGAAGGGCTATACGTGAACGCGAAGTGGAGGGGGGTTTCCCTCCGTGAACGCGGACAGTGTATCGCGAACGCGTGGTTTTGTGGAACGGGGGGGGGGGGGACTGACCAATACTTTTCACGAAGGCGGCACAAGGCTCGCGAACGCGTAGGATGATGGGTGTAAGCCTTCGCGAACGCGAAGGGGATTTCACAAATGCGTAGGCTACTGGAGCCGCTGCTTCGCGAATGCGACAGGCTCTTCGTGAACGCAAAGAAGGCCTGACGCCCAGTGAATAAAACATACCAAAAACGAGATTTTTTCCATTTTTCACAAACCCTCCATTCGAACTCGGTTTAGGGGCAATTTTATCACGACCCAAAATTCAACTAGTTGTGATGGCACCTAACCCAACCCGCTAGGTAAGCCAGTTAACCACTAACCAAATCCAATAACAATTAATACAACAATTAAGTAAAAAATTTTTCTAAATCTCATACATTCCCCAAGAACTGGTAGTACAAATCATGAGCTTCTAAGAATAAAGTTTACAAAGCGGAAATGAAATAAATATGTAGTCTGTTTGAATTGTACATAAATAGAGTTTTACAGATCTAAAGCTACCACGAACAAGAGGCAGCTACCGCCGGGACGCAGGTACATCTTCAATGTAGCTCCCATCGAACACAACAACATCAGCAGCCAACATCTGCATGCAAGGTGCGAGTAAATAGTAAGATGTTTCATTTTCATATAGCATGAGGAAAGTTCTTCTCTATACCTATATGTCAAGATACAGGTAGAATCATTAATGTCCCCATAACTGGGTAGCAGAAGGAAATGCACCTATATGCATGTATCTCAAGTACGCATGTCAAATGCAATGCATCTCGATGATGAGCTCATGCACTCACACTCTCAGAGTACTCAATCTTACTGTCTCGCATTCTTTCTCACTATACTCAATACACTCAATCACACAGCGCTGTACAATACCCGCTGCGGCATGCAGCCCGATCCCTGTGCTCACTGGGGGTGTGCAGACTCCTGGAGGAGCTCCTTTCAGCCCAAGCGCTATATCATTGCGGCGTGCAACCCAATACCATAATATATAAATAGCCATAAGGCTCGTTGCGGCGTGCAACCCAATCCATATACATATACAGCCCTATGCCTCGTCGCGGCGTGCAACCCGATCCCATAAATGTAATCAATATATCATGTTGCGGCGTGCAGCCCGATCCCAAATTATCACTCTCACTCAGGCCCTCGGCCTCACTCAGTCACCAATCTCTCCAGTCTCACTCACGGGCTAACAATGTCATGAAATTAGCCCGACAATAATGATATGATGTATCAATAAATAATAACTCAGACTGAGATATGGCATGAATGCATGGATATGATTAAGTATGAAATATCAATGAATTCAGTGAGATGACAGTAAGAAACGACCACTATGGATCCAAACAATATAGGCAAAATGCCTAAACATGATATCTAGCATGATTGACAGCTTAACTACTTTATCACATAATGAAAACATGGATATCAACAAAATAGGTGCCACTATTTAGTGCCATGGGAACAACAAAGTCCCAATTCACATGGTGCACGCCCACACTCCCGTCACCTAGCATCTGCGTCACCTCAACACAAATTATATAACACGTATTTCAGAGTTTCATACCCTCAGCACTAAGATTATAAGAGTTACTTACCTCGGACAAGCCAATTCCAACACCGAGCAAGCCAACCGATGCTCCAAAATGCCATCCCACACGTTTCGACCTCTGAATTGCTCGAAACTAACCAAAAACATCTCAAATACATCAAACAATGCTAAAGGAACCAATCCCGATCGAAAAAGATCAAATCTTGAATCAAAAGCCCAAAATAGGCCACAAGCCCAACCCGGGCCAACACCTCGGAACTTGACAAAATTTACAAAATCTAACAACCCATTCAATTATGAGTCCAACCATACTAGTCTCACTCAAATCTGACTCCAATTCAATGTTCAAAACTGAAAAATTCACATTATGAAACTTTAGGCCAAAACCCCCAATGTCCTCTTTAAAATTCACAATCCAATTACCAAAAATGAAGGTAGATTCATGAAATATAACCAAACCGAGTAGAGAACACTTACCCCAATCCTTGTGATGAAAATTGCTCCAAGAATCACTTCAATCCGAGCTCCATAGCTCCCAAAATGTAAAAATGTCCAAAACCTTCGAAATAGAGTACTATATACACTGCTCAGAAGTCCTATTTTGCGAACACGGGGAATCCATCGCGTTCGCGATGAATAATACTCATAGTGCCACAAAAGACTCTACGCGTTCGTGATACACCCCATGTGAACGTGATGAACATTTCTGCCAAAGCTTCACAAATGCGACTAACCTTACGTGATCGCATAGAAGAACGCTCAGATTCCCAGCTACCAACCTCAACACTACGCGAACGCGATCCTCCATACACGAACACGATCCTCCATACGCGAACGCGAAGAGGACTTTCCCCATCTCTACGCGAACGTGAGACATACTTCGTGAACATGAAGAACAATTTGCTGCTGCCATCCAAAATACACTACGTGTTCGCGATACTTGCCACGCGAACGCGATGAAGAAATGTGCCACCAGACACCAAAACACACCAGCACTGAAAACATGAAGGAAAATAGCCCGAAAGCAATCCGAACAACGTCTGAGCCCCACGGGACCCCGTCTAAACATACCAACATGTCCCACAACCTAACACAGACCTACTCGAGGCTTCAAACACACAAAACAACATCAAAACGATGAATCACATCTCAATTCGAGTTCAATGAGCTAACGGAACCATCAAATTCCAATCCGAGGTCAAATGCTAAAAAGTCAAACTTGGTCAACTCTCCCAATTTAAAACATCAACAATGAAATTCATTCTTCTAATTTGATTCCGAATAACCTGAAAAACCAAAACCGACGATTCACACAAGTCATATTATAACGACCCGATCGGTCGTTTCAAGAGTTATAGTCCCGTTTTCCCCATTCCTACTTCCTTTTGTGATTTTCAGCTATATTATGATATATCAGGTTAGTTGGTTCCGGTCCTGAGAGGTTTCAGAGTAAATTGAGACACTTAGTCTCTTATTTAGAACCTTAAGTTGGAAAAGTCAACTTGATATTGACCTATGTGTAAACGGTCTCAAGTTTGAATTCTTATGGTTCCATTAGCTTCGTTAGGTGATTTTGGACTTAGAAGAGCGTCTAGAACATGATATAGAGGTCCGTAGTAGAATTAGACTTGAATTGGCGAACGTTGGAAACTTGACAATGTCGGTCGGAAGTGGAAAATTTGATATCGGGGTGGAATGGATTTTTGGAAGTTAGAGTAGGTTCTGGTGTCATTTTTGACGTATGTATAAAATTTGAGTCATTCGGAAGTCGTTTGGTAGGTTTCGGCGTCGTTTGCGAAATTTGGAAGTTTAGAAGTTCTTAGGCTTGAATCCGAGGGTAATTTGGTGTTTTGATGTTGTTTTGAGTGATTTTAAGGCTCGACTAAGTTCGTATGGTGATATATGACTTGTTTGTATGTTTGGTTGAGGTCTGGAGGGGCTCGGGGTGATTCCAAATGGCTAACGAGAGGTTTGGACTTTTGAAATGCAGTTTAAATTTTGGTATAATGTGACTGTTTGGAGGTGGCACCCATGCTAGGTGACGGGCGTGTGGGTGTACGCCGTGAGGGATTGAGACTTGGTCCGTCCTGGGATACTGTGAAGTCTAATAGTCTTTATTTGTGTTTATATGCATTCCTGTCTACTAGAACTTGACTGCCTTTCATGTTAGAAATCATACTTAGGCTATATTCCTGCTAATGGTAGTTATATTCAGTCATAGTGATTCTTGTATATATTTACCTTAGTCTCTGTTATTTTCCCGTATGATATACTGTAACACTTTGATTTGGGCTATTTTCCCTTTCTTTATTAAGAGCTATGAGACTAGAGAGGTTCATGATTGAGTAAGGCAGAGGGCTTGTTTGTGAGATATTATACTATAGCATGTGAGTTGTCCGTGCGAATCCTTATATTATACTATAGCATGTGAGTTGTCTGTGCAGCACGTGAGTTGTCCGTGCGGATCCAGATATTTATACTATGACACATGAGTTGTCCGTGCAACACGTGAGTTGTCCGTGCAGATTATAGCGCTTGGGCTGTAGGAGCCCCTCATGAGTCTGAACACCCAAGTGAGCGCAAGTACCTATTGAGCGTGTGCATTGAGGGTTGAGAGTTGAGTGTCGAGTTATTGAGGGTTTGAGTGACAGTGTCTGTGAGGTTTCATCTATTTCACTTTGTTGCTGCATTTAGGTGAACATTGTCTGGCTGGAATTGGTAATTATGCAACTAATTCTTTTCTCATGTTTACTCTTAATTGTAAACAATTATCAATTGAATTGTTCTGTATATCTCGTCACTACTTCTTGATTCCTTATTTATTTATTTTACTTGCTGAGTTGGTTGTACTCATACTACACCCTGCACTACATGTGCAGATTCAGGTGTGTCTAAGCACAAAGATTTTTTAGTCCAGACCCGTTTGAGTTTCGGATACTGCAAGGTAGCTGACAGCGTTCGCAGGACCTTGTTACTCCTTTTACATTTATTTTCGTTTTGTACTAATATTTAGGCATTTGCTGTAATAGTTTTAAATACTTAGACGCTCATGACTTGGTGACACCCCGATGTTTGGGGCTCATTTTCTTCACTTTGTTCTAAATTTGAGTTTGACTTTGATTTTATGAAAACATTCTGATATGGAAAGCTTTACTTTACTTTTATATTTAGTTTGAAAGTATTTTTTGGAAGGTCGGCTTGCCTAGTACCACCGATAGGCGCCATCACAACACATTAAGTTTTGGGGTCATGACAGTTGGTATCAGAGCCTAGGTTACATAGGTCTCACGAGTTATGAGCGGGGTAGTAGAGATGTGCGGATCGGTACAAAGACGTCTATATTTATCTTCGAGAGGCTACAGAACCCTTAGGAAAATTTCACATTCCTGGACTCTTGTCGTATGAATTTATTTATTCTGGTAATTAAACACATGTTGTTTCATTCTCTCACTGATGGTGAGGACTCGTTCTACCGATTAGGAAGGCCAGCCACTAGCACCATCAGCCAGGGCCGCGAGAGGCCGAGGCCGTAGTAGAGGCCGTGGTAGGGGCAGAGGTGCAGCCCGTACAACAGCTGGGGCAGTACCTGCAGATCTACTAGTTGCCCCAAATCAGGACCAGATTCCAGTTGTTGATGCACCAGCTCATGCACCACCTGTGCCTATTGTGATTCCAGGCCTTCAGGAGGCCTTAGCTAAGATTCTGACTGCGTGTACCAGTCTTGCTCAGGCGGTCTCTGTTGCGGCTGCCGAACTACTTCTCAGGCCGGGGGAGGTGCTCAAACTCACGCTTCCCGCATACCAGAGCAGGTGGTACAGGGATTCCAGACACCGGAGGCACCACCAGCCCAGCCGGTTGTAGCTGCACAGGATTATGTGGTCCCTACTATGCCTGAGGATGATCAGCGTAGGTTGGAGAAGTTTGGGAGACTCCAGCCTCCACCTTTCAGTGGCACAGAAAGAGAGGATGCCCGAGACTTCTTGGATAGGTGTCAGAGGATACTCCATACAACTGGTAGTTTGAAGACTTGTGGGGTCTCATTCACTACTTTTCAGTTTTCTGGGGCTGAACTCAGATGGTGGGAGACTTACGAGAGGCGTAAGCCTATTGGCGCAGCACCCCTTACTTGGCAGTAGTTCTCCGTGGTCTTTTTGGAGAAGTTCGTGCCTCAGTCCCGCAGAGAAGATCTGCGTAGACAGTTTGAGCAGCTTCGCCAGGGTGATATATCTGTGATGTAGTATGAGATGCGATTCTCATAGTTGGCCCGTCATGCTATCTATTTGGTTCCCATATACATGAAGAGGATCATGAGGTTTATAGATGGTCTCATTTTTCAGCTACGGTTGCTTATGACCAGAGAGAGGGAGACTGGTGCAATCTTTGATGAGGTTGTCGACATTGCTCGGCATATTGAGATGGTTCGCGGTCAGAAGAGGGTTGAGAGGGAGGCCAAGAGGCCTCATGGTCAGGGTGGATTCAGCAGTTCTCTTTCTAGGGGTCAGTTCCAGCACAGTAGAGGTCATCATTTTAGACAGGCTCAGACAGCTCGGCCATTTCACCGTGGTGCATCATCTGGCCATAGTTCTCACAGTCATCAGCAGGTCCAGTCATCATTCAGTGCACTACTTGCACATAGTTCTCATCATGCCCCGTCCGCTCATATATCTCCTTGTAGTTCTTTTGGGCATCAGGAGCCACAATTTTGTTAGAGGAGGGGTTGTTTCAAGTGCAGAGTGGAAGGTCACATTATGAGAGATTGCCCTTGGCTATTGGGTGGGACTCCACAGCAGAGTACTCGGCCAATAGCATCGGCACCAGTTCCTCTACCACCCGCCCAGCCAGCTAAGGGTGGAGTCCAGTCAGCTAGGGGTCGCCCGAGAGGGGGAGGCAGATCAGGGGGTGGTCAGGCCCGTTTCTATGCCCTCCCTGCCATACCAGATGCTATTGCTTTAGATTCTATGATTATAGGTATTGTCTTAGTTTGTCACAGAGATACCTTTGTATTATTTGACCCTGGTTCCATGTATTCATATGTTTCCTAAAATTTCGTCCAATTTCTGGATATGACCCGTGAGTCTTTAGTTTTATCTGTTCATGTATCTACTCCTGTGGGCGATACTATTGTTGTGGACTACGTAGATCAGTCATGTGTGGTGACTATTGGGGGTCTGGAGACCCGAGTGGACCTTTTGATGCTCAGTATGGTTGACTTTGATGTGATATTGGGTATGGATTGGTTATCTCCATGTCATGCCGTTATAGATTGTCACGCTAAGACCGTGACATTGGTGATGCCGGGATTTCCGAGGGTTGAGTGGAGCAGTTCTATAGATTATGTGCCTAGTAGGGTGATTTCATATTTGGAGGCTCAACGTATGGTTGAGAAGGGTTGCCTATCTTATTTGGCTTTTGTGAGGGATGTTAGTGTAGAGAATCCTACCATTGATTATGTTCCGGTGGTACGGGATTTTCCGGATGTGTTTCCTGCAGACCTACCAGGCATGCCACCTGACAGGGATATTGATTTCGGTAATGATTCGGTGTCTGGCACTCAACCTATTTCTATTCCACTATATCATATGGCACCGGTGGAGTTGAAGGAACAACTTCAGGAAGTCCTTGATAAGGGGTTTATTCGGCCTAGTGTGTTACCTTGGGATGCACCGGTTCTATTTGTAAAGAGGATGGATGGTTCCATGAAAATGTGCATTGATTATAGGTAGTTGAACAAGGTCACAGCCAAGAACAAATATCTTTTGCCTCGTATTGATGATTTATTGACCACCTTCAGGGAGCGAGGGTGTTCTCCAAGATTGATTTGAGGTCCGGTTATCACCAGCTGAAGATTCGGGATTTGGATATTCTTAAGACAGCGTTCAGGACCCGTTATGGCTATTATGAGTTCTTGGTGATGTCTTTTGGGCTGACCAAAGCCCTAGCAGCGTTCATGCATTTGATGAACAATGTATTCCAACCCTATTTGGACTCATTCATTATTGTATTCATTGATGACATCCTAGTGTACTCTTGTAGACAGGAGGAGCATGCTCAGCATTTGAGGGTTGTATTGCAGAGATTGAGGGAGGAGAAGCTTTATGAAAAGTTCTCCAAGTGTATTTTTGGCTCGGTTCAGTAGCCTTCTTGGGGAACGTGATGTCTAGTGAGGGAATTCAGGTGGATCCAAAGAAGATAGAGGCAGTGTAGAGTTTTCCTAGACCGTTATCGGCCACAGAGATTAGGAGCTTTCTTGGTTTGGCGGGTTATTACCATCGCTTTGTGGAGGGATTTTCATCTATTGCATCGCCTTTGACCAAATTGACCCAAAAGGGTGCCCCATTCAGGTGGTCGGATGAGTGTGATGAGAGCTTTCAGAAGCTCAAGACTGCTTTGACAACAACTCTAGTGTTAGTTCTGCCATTAGCTTCAGGTTCTTACACCGTGTATTGTGATTCCTCAAGGGTAGGTATTGGATGTGTTCTGATGTAGGAGGGTAGGGTGATTGTCTATTCCTCGTGCCAGTTGAAGACCCATGAAAAGAACTATCCTGTCCATGATCTTGAGTTAGCAGACATTGTTCACGCCTTGAAGATTTGGCGTCATTATATGTATGGTGTTTATTGTGAGATCTATACTGATCACCAGAGTTTGCATCATCTGTTTAAGCAGAAGGATCTTAATTTGCGCCAGCGGAGATGGTTGGAGCTTCTTAAGGACTACGATATCACTATTTTGTACCATCCGGGGAAGGCCAATATGGTGTCCGATAATTTGAGTCGCCGGGCAGAGAGTTTGGGGATTTTAGCATATCTCCCAGCAGCAGAGAGACCCTTGGCATTGGACGTTCAGGCCTTAGCGGGCCAGCTTGTCAGATTGGATATTTCGGAGCCGAGTCAGGTAGTGGCTTGTGTGGTCCCCAGGTTTTCTCTTTATGCTCGTATTAGGGAGCATCAGTATGATGACCCCCACCTGCTTGTTCTTCAAGACAGGGTTCAGTGAGGTGATTCTAGGGATGTGACCATTGGTGATGACGACGTGTTGAGGATGCAGAGCCAGATATGTATGCCTAATGTAGATGGGCTCAGGGAGTTGATTCTTGAGGAGGCTCACATCTCGCGGTATTCCATCCATCCGGGTGCCGCGAAGATGTACCGGGATTTATGGCAGAACTATTGGTAGAGGTGAATGAAGAAGGATATAGTTAGGTTTGTGGCTCGGTGTCTCAACTGTCAGCAAGTTAAGTATGAGCATCAGAGACCGGGTGGCTTGCTTCAGAGGTTAGAGATCCCAGAGTGGAAGTGGGAGCGGATCACCATAGACTTTGTAGTTGGGCTTCCACGTACTTTGAGTAAGTTCGATGCTATTTGGGTTATTGTAGATCGGCTGACCAAGTCCGCACACTTCATTCCAGTTGGTACTACTTACTCTTCAGAGTGGTTGGCGGAGATTTACATCCGAGAGATTGTTTGCCTGCATGGTGTCCCAGTTTCCATCATTTCAGATAAGGGCACTCAGTTTACATCATAGTTTGGGAGGGCCGTGCAGCGAGAGGTGGGTACTCAAGTGGAGTTGAGCACAACCTTTCACCCTCAGATGGACGGACAGTCCGAGCGCACTATTCATATATTGGAGGACATGTTATGCGCTTGTGTCATTGACATTGGTGGTTCATGGGACCAGTTCTTGTCGCTCGCCGAGTTCACAAATAACAATAGTTACCAGTCGAGTATTCAGATGGCTCCGTACGAGGCTTTATATGGGAGTAGGTGTAGATCTCCGGTAGGATGGTTTGAGCAGGAGGAGTCTAGGCTCTTGCATATAGACTTGGTCCAAGATGCATTAGATAAGGTGAAATTGATTCAGGTGCGGCTTCGCACGACGTAGTCTAGGCAGAAGAGCTACGCGGACAGGAAGGTCCGTGAGGTGTCTTTTATGGTTGGGGAGAAGGTTTTGCTAAAGGTATCACCCATGAAGGGTGTTATGAGGTTTGTGAAGAGGGGAAAGTTGAGCCCCAGCTTCATTGGGGCTTTTGAGGTGCTTTAGAGGATAGGGGAGGTAGCTTATAAGCTTGCCTTGTCACCCAGCTTGTCAAGCGTGCATCCAGTGTTTTATGTTTCCATGCTCCGAAAGTATGTTGGAGATCCGTCCCATGTTTTAGACTTCAGCACGGTTCAGTTGGAGGGTGATATGACTTATGATGTGGAGCAGGTGGCCATTTTAGATCGGCAGGTTCAGAAGTTGAGGTCAAAGGACACAGCTTCAGTGAAGGTGCAGTGGAGAGGTCAGCATATGGAGGAGGCCATGTGGGAGACCGAGCGGGAGATGCAGAGCAGATATCCACACCTATTTGAGACTCTAGGTATGTTTCTAGACCCTTTCAAGGACGAACATTTGTTTAAGAGGGGGTGGATGCAACAACCCAACCGGTCGTTTCGAGAGTTATAGCCCCGTTTTCCCCATTTCTGCTTCCTTTTGTGCTTTTCAGCTATATTATGATATATCGGCTTAGTTGGTTTGGGTCCAGAGTGGTTTCAGAGTGAATTGAGACACTTAGTCTCTTATTTAGAACCTTAAGTTAGAAAAGCCAACCGGATATTGACTTATGTGTAAACGGTCTCGGTTTTGAATTCTGATGGTTCCATTAGCTTCGTTAGGTAATTTTGGACTTAAGAGCGCATCCAAAATGTGATTTGGAGATCCGTATTGGAAATAGGCTTGAATTGGCGAAAGTTGGAAACTTGACAATTTCGGTCGGAAGTGGAAAATTTGATATCGGGATGGAATGGATTTTCGGAAGTTAGAGTAGGTTCTAGGTGTCATTTTTGATGTGTGTGTAAAATTTTAGGTCATTCGAAAGTCGTTTGGTAGGTTTCGGCGTTGTTTGCAAAATTTGGAAGTTTAGAAGTTCTTAGGCTTGAATCCGAGGGTATTTGGTGTTTTGATGTTGTTTTGAGTGATTTGAAGGCTCGACAAAGTTCGTATGGTGATATATGAATTGTTGGTATGTTTGGTTGAGGTCCCATGGGGCTCAGGGTGATTCCATATGGCTAATGGGAGTTTTGTAATTTTGAAATGCACCTCAACTGCTGCTGCTGGTGTTTTTCCGCACCTGCGGAGGGGGAGCCACATGTGCGAGGTCATTGGTGCGCTTGGTGAGCCACAAATGCGGACATAGAAGACCTGGGCTAGAACCGCATGTGCATAAGATTGGTCACATATGCGAGCCCGCAGATGCGAGGCTGAGTCGCAGATACGGAAGTGAGAAGGACTGGCAGTGGCCGCAGGTACGAGGTCTTTTTCGCACCTACGCGGTCGCAGAAGTGGATAGGGAGTGCAGGTGCGGAGATGGGCACTTAAGTGATTTTCCGCAGATGTGGAGATTTGTGCGCAAACGCGGCTCCACAAGTGCGCATTTTGAACCGCAGGTGCGAAAAACCTGGGCAGAACGTATAGATAGAAGACTTTGCGAATTTTTGTTCATTTCCACTATTTTCAAGTCGGACCTTGGAGTGTTTGGAGTGATTTCTGAAGGGTTTCAAGGGTTTTCATAGAGGTAAGTTGCTCGAGCTCTAATACTCCTAGCTATGGTATTTTTTCGTTGTTTTCTCTTCTAATTAGTGGGATTTAGGAGTGAAAATAGGGGGTTATGGCTTGGGATTTTGGAGAGTGTAATTTAGGATTTGATGGACCAAATGATGTCGAATTTTGATAAATTTAGTATGGATAGAATCGTGAGTGAATGGGCTTTCGGGTTTTGTGACTTTTTTCGGATTTCAAGACGTGGGCCCGGGGGTCGGGTTTGAGTAAATTTAGGGATTTGGCCTATAAATTAGTTTTTTTCTTATGGGATTCATTCCTTTAGCTCATATTGATCGTATTTTATTGCTCGTGTCTAGATTCGAGAGAAAAGAGCATTCCGGAGTAGGAGTTCTACACTGTTGAGGTAAGTAATAGTTTTAAATCTGGTCTTAAGGTTATGAAACCCGTAGTTTGGTATAATGTGACTGTTTGGAGGTGGCAACCATGCCAGGTGACAGGCATGTGGGCGTACGCCGTGAGGGATTGAGACTTGGTCCGTCCTGGGAGACTGTGAAGTCTAATAGCCTATATTTGTGTTTATATGCATTCCTGTCTACTAGAACTTGATTGTCTTTCATGTTAGAAATCATGCTTAGGCTATATTCCTGCTCATGGTAGTTATATTCAGTCATAGTGATTCTTGTACATGTTTACCTCAATCTCTGTTATTTTCCCGAATGATAAACTGTAACACTTTGATTTGGGCTGTTTTCCCTTTCTTTATTGAGAGCTATGAGACTAGAGAGGTTCATTACTGAGTAAGGCCGAGGGCCTACTTGTGAGATATTATACTATAGCACGTGAGTTGTCCGTGCGGATACTTATATTATACTATAGCATGTGAGTTGTTCCTGCAGCACGTGAGTTGTCTGTGCGGATCCAGATATTTATACTATGGCACGTAAGTTGTCCATGTAGCACGTGAGTTATCCGTGCAGATTATAGCGCTTGGGCTGTAGAAGCCCCTCATGAGTCTGTACACCCCCAGTGAGCGCAGACACCTATTGAGCGTGTGCATTGAGGATTGAGAGTTGAGTGTCGAGTTATTGAGGGTTTGAGTGACAGTGTCTGTGAGGTTTCATGTATTTCACTTTGTTGCTGCATTTAGCTGAAAATTGTGTGGCTGGAATTGGTAATTATGCAACTGATGTTTTTCTCATGTTTACTCTTAACTGTGAAAATTATCGACTGAATTGTTCTGTATAGCTCGTCACTACTTCTCAATTCCTTATTTTTTTCTGTTACTTGCTGAGTTAGTTGTACACACACTACACCCGGAACTACATGTGGAGATTCAGATGTGTCTAAGCACAGAGATTGTTGAGTCCAGACCTGTTTGAGTTTCATAGACTGCAAGGTAGGTGCCAGCGTCCGCATGACCTTGTTACTCCTTCCACATTTCTTTCCATTTTGTACTGATATTTAGACATTGGCTGTAATAGTTTTAAATACCTAAACGCTCATGACTTGGTGATACCCCGATGTTCGGGGCTCGTTTTCCGCACTTTGTTACAAATTTGAGTTTGACTTTATTTTATGAAAAATTTCTGATATAGAAAGCTTTACTTTACTTTTATATTTAGTTTGGAAGTATTTTTGGGAAGGTCAGCTTGCCTAGTATCACCGATAGGCGCCATCACGACACATTAGGTTTTGGGGTCGTGACACATATACATCATGCGGAGCTACTCATGCCCGTAAACTACCGAGTGAAGGGCAAATACTCAAAATGACCGATTGGGTTATTACATCCTCCCCCACTTAAACATACGTTCGTCCTCGAAAGTGTCCAAAGTTGTTGTCAAAGCCATCAAACCGCTGTATAATCTTACCATGCACATACCCGGGGGTGATCTCACGTCATCCCATCCCATGTAGGCCCGACAACTCAACATAACTGTAGTTCTTAATTCAACCTAGCCCATAAACCTTAGAATCCAATTTCCAACATCCACAATTTATATAAGATCAGAATCTCGCATCTACACACTGTATAAGTCTGAACAAGCTGTATCAAGCCATATCTATAACCCAAGATGTAATCACATGATGTACCACATAACTCAAATACTCATAGCAAAAATTTCAAATCACAGTAGCTGCTCAAAACAACCCAATACTTGTAATAGACCTTATATTAATCAAAGCCTTGCTCTAAAACCTTCATACACTGTCGATTATGAAAGAAACATTCAGAGCTCATAACCATTCATCAGATCAACCAGTCATGGAACTCTCTCTCTCATTCGACAAGAACTATAGCCAATTTTAAGCTGACTTTCGATATTATCCTTCGAAACATGCTGTAATCAAATCCGATAGTATCCATCCTAGGTCCAATGACCTCATCTCATCCAACACGACCACTCTAGTAACATGACACATCAATATAATCTACAACCACAACCCGTGCAATTCGTGCACCAAATAGCAACATTCCACATGTATTCAATCATGGAAAAATGACTCAAACGAGAGAACCGTCCCGCAAGCTCAACAAGTACCACCACAACAAAATGCTTAAACCCATCACACACCATAGAACCACAACACACAAATCTAACACAAAGGATCATATTTCCACATAACTCTGCTGCAATGAGCGACCCTACCCAAATACTGGTCCATATGAAATACTTCAACCACCATGCTCAAAATCAGTAACCACGCGCAATTCGACATCAAGTACTCAAAGTGCATTACCATAACCACGAAGAAGCCAATGACACAATTCCACCCAAAACTCGAAAGGACATAACCAATACGCAATCAAGCATGCAATACCCAACTACTCATCTCGCTCAAATTTCGCTATAAGACCACAACAGAACCGCACCATATATTCCTAAAACCAACGAATCACAACTCCTCGTAGTATAGAAGAGAAACTCACAGAAAATTCCTGATCACGAATAAGCTCAACAGCAACCGAATGTCACATCCCTCAACAATAGCAGTATGGAGCCAACCAATCCGGCCTGTTGCAGAATACACATCCTTATTGGGCCTACCAATGGACCCCCAAATCAAATTCACCCACAAATAGATAAATAACCCTCCGAAAGCCCACAATGACTGAATCATAACACATACTATCATCTGGCTAGCTTTGGCCATGACTCACAGTCCACAACCATGAAACAGTCTGCTCCTGAGAACTCCCAGTCTCCAAATCCATAGAACACACGAATCATCATTTCTGATTCCATCTCCACCGCCCGAATGTCTAACACATCTCTCATACACGATCATCCCATGAGGAATACTTCTAAAATTATTCCGTGCCACCTGGAAAAATTTGAATATCAGCAGTCGATCAACCAGAAGAGTGCCGCAATACCAGTGAAGTATCCATACATCAAAACACATTTCCCCTCCTGAAGTGTATACTCTCATCAAGCCATACCAAATAGTGATATCATTTACCTAGTCATCTGAAACCGTCCATGCTGCCTATGAATTCCCATCCAAAAGAACTGTGATCCCACTCACATAAATCTCAATCCCACACAACACACCGGATATACCATGCCATCGTATGAAAAATACGAGAACTTCATAGTCCACTCCGAGTCACAATCAACTACATACTCAATTTTCCAAGGACCCTCCATTTGATTTCATCTAGGAGAAATTCACTATACACCACATGCTTCCCACGCCTGCAGGAAATATACCCCTCGAACCTTGGTAAAACCATTGAGAACTCTTCGAAACCCATTTGCACATAACCAAGCTATCTGAACCAAATCTCTCTAACTCAACCCAGCCACGCAGGTTGCCAAAACCCAAGAGCATTGCCACGAAATACCTGTAGAGACTAGCCACGTCATAAGTACCTAAAGAACCGATCAGACCCATACCGTGCTAACCCAACCTACTACCAAGCTGTCCTATCTCTCCAAGTCCTTTCCGAATTGCCTTAAAATTGGTACTTGTCTTTGCTAGAACACCATGATCCCTAACCAAAATTCACCGCACAAGAGACCTTAGTATAAAACCACAACGCCCTAAGGCTCATAAGCCGCTGACTTCCTTCTTAAGCAGCCAAAGCACCACAACCGAGACACCCACTCTAAAGAGACCTTATGTGAGCCTAATACTGTTTTCTTCACCTTCTCGACGCACAAATGCATAATCCACAATGGTATAAAAATGCCACAAGTCTCGACACCATCCAATGTAACTCTTAGTTTCTAGTCATGCACCAATCTTGAAAAGTCCAAATCGCTACATTTAATTCTTGAATCCATTAGAACCATTTTTGAGAGTCATCCACTCTGCTCAAATCTTAATTGCACCACCCCAAACGGGCCAAACGACTGGTGCCCCATTGGCACGATGACACCCAAAGAAGTAACTCACACTCCTAAGAAACCGAGCAAATTTCTACTCCATGTACACTACATCCTTCACGAATAACCACTCAATTATTTTATGATTCCCATATACCCATAGAGTGTTATACAACATGTATCCAGAAATTCCTTTACCTGATTCATCCTCGATCTCGACCCCTGTAAGTCATAACTGATTCACCTTTATACCCCGAACCGAAACCAATACAACATATAACCGTGCAATCAACTCGTCGATAGCAGACTCCCCCACTTAGCTCAAAGCCATAGACCAAAACACTCGATAACATCACGATACCCGCATTGAAATTCAACTAAATACTTCGCAAGCCCATGTAGCGCAAACCATATAATATCTCAAATCGTCTGCAAATCTCGCATTCACCCTTGTAATAGTAAAGCCAACTTCCGTAAGCGATCCAAACTCAAACTGCAACATATATCATTCATTGGTAAAAGAGAACTCTCTATGAAACATTATAAGGACCACACAACCTCAGGACACCTCGCAAGAGATAACCTACCTGATGTGCCTCAACTTGACATCTCTCTATACTGTTCCACAGTCATAACTATTACACAATCACTTATTCTTCCCGAGTCTAATCTCATAACACGACATGAAATCTACTGCACTCCACAACTAAACAACATGAGAGGTCCTTCAACACACCCATAACTCGAGGCCATACACCAAATCAAGACAGAAATCAAACACCCAATAGTTATTGCTACATCTCAAGAAAACTTTTCTCGTCACATTCAAACCATATGAATAGATCTCGCAGTCACATCATACTCATCACATGCCATATAGCCACAAATTCTACTAATAGGGATAGTACCAGACATATATATCCAAAAGCACGTACTCAGACAACCGAAACCTCTGTGCTCAAGCCACCGTCAAAACTCGGCTTCAGTTCCTCTAGACTGGCCCTTCATCAGCACACAGAAATCACATCTCGCACCTTATCCATGGAATCACAAGCCACCAGTGCACAGCCGATACCGAGCACTCACATGCACATACGAATACGTGGAAGGAATTCAAAGAGTTATGCTTCAAGCAGAATCAATATCGCACGATAAGGAAAGAAAGATGGAAAATATATCCTAAATGTCCTGTAGCCTCTCGAAGATAGGTATGGACGTCATCATACCGATCCACAAGACTCTACTAGATCTCAGTGAAAACCCAAATCTCTTACCGAAAAAGCCAAAATACGACTACGTTTGAAAACTATAGTATTTCCCAAAACTCCTTTCAACAAATAGAAAGATGTTTCATTTTCAGATAGCATGTGGAAAGTGCTTCTATATGCCTACATGTCAAGATACAGGTAGAATCATAAATGTCCCCAAAACAGGGTAGCAGAAGGAAATGCACCTCTATGCATGTATCTCAAGTACGCATGTCAAATGCAATGCATCTCGATGATGAGCTCATGCACTCATACTCTCAGAGTACTCAATCTCACTGTCTCGCATTCTCTCTCACTATGCTCAATACACTCAATCACACTGCGCTGTACAATACCCACTGTGACGTGCAACCCTATCCCTGTTTATAGTCGACTACGCTCGCTGGGGGTGTGTAGTCTCCTGGAAGGGATCCTTTCAGCCAAGTGCTATATCTTTGCGGCGTTCACCCCGATCCTATAATATATAAATAACCATAAGGCTCGTTGTGGAGTGCAACCCGATCCATATACATATACAACCCTAAGGCTCGTTGCGGCGTGCAACCCGATTCTATAAATGTAATCAATATATCATGATGCGATGTGCAGTCCGATCCCAAATTATCACTCTCACTCAGGCCCTCGGCCTCACTCAGTCATCAATCTCTCCAATCTCACTAACGGGCTCACAATTTCATGAATCTAGCCCGACAACAATGATATGATGTATCAATAAATAATAACTGAGACTAAGATATGGCATGAATGCATGGATATGACTGAGTATGAAATATCAATGAATTAAGTGAGATGACAGTAGGAAACGACCACTATGGGTCCAAACAATATTGGCAAAATGGCTAAACATGATATCTAGCATGATTGACAGCTTAACTACTTTATCACATGAAGAAAACACGGATATCAACAAAATAGGGCCACTATTCAGTGCCTTGGAAACAACAGAGTCCAATTCACATGGTGCACGCCCTCACGCCCATCACCTAGAATGTGCATCACCTCAACACAAATCACATAGCACGTATTTCGAGGTTTCATACCCTTAGCACTAAGATTAGAAGAGTTACTTACCTCGAACAAGCCAATTCCAACACCGACCAAGCCAAGCGATGCTCCAAAATGCCATCACGCGCGTTCCGACCTCTGAATGGCTCAAAACTAACCAAAAACAACTCAAGTACATCAAACAATGCTAAAGGAACCAATCCCGATCGAAAAAGATCAAATCTTGAATCAAAAGCCCAAAATCAGCCAAAAGCCCAACCGGGCCCGCACCTCAGAACCCGACAAAATTAACAAAATCCAACAACCCATTCAATTACGAGTCCAACCATACTAGTTTCACTCAAATCCGACTCCAATTCGATGTTCAAAACTCAAAAATTCATATTATGAAACTTTAGGCCAAAACCCCCAATGTCCACTTTACAATTCACAATCCAATTACCAAAAACGAAGGTAGATTCATGAAATATAACCCAAACTGAGTAGAGAACACTTACCCTAATTCTTGTGATGAAAATTTCTCCAAGAGTCGTCTCAATCCGAGCTCCATAGCTCCCAAAATGTAAAAATGTCTGAAACCTTCGAAATAGAGTACTATATACACTGCCCAGACATCCTCTTTCGCGAACGCGGGAAATCCATCGTGTTCGTGATGAATAAAACTTAAACTGCCACAAAAGACTCTATGCGTTTGCGATATACCCCATGCGAACGCGATGAACAATGCTTACAAAGCTTCACGAACGATACTAACCTTATGCGATCGCATAGAAGAACGCTCAAATTCCTAGCTGCCAACCTCAACACTTCGCGAACGCGATCTTCCATACGCGAACGCGAAGAGGACTTGCCCTAACTCTACTCGAACGCGATACATACTTCGCGATCGCGAAGAACAATTTGCTTCTGCCATCCAAAATACACTACGCGTTCGCGATGAAGATATGTGATACCAGACACTAAAACACACCGGCACTGAAACACATGTAGGAAAATAGCCCGAAATCAATCCGAACCACGCCTTACCCCTTCTAGACCACCCGTCCAAACATACCAACAAGTCCCACAACCTAATACGGACCTACTCGAGGCCTCAAAACACATAAAACAACATCGGAACGATGAATCACACCTCAATTAAAATTCAATGAACTTTGAAACTTCAACTTCCACAACTGATGCCGAAACCTATCAAGTCACGTCCGATTGACCTCAAATTTGTCACACAAGTCACATTCGACATTACGGACTTGCTCCAACTTCCGGCATCGGAATCCGACCCCGATATCAAAAAGTCCACTCCCGGTCAAACTTTCCAAAATTCTAACTTTCGCCATTTCGAGCCAAATTCAACCACGAACCTCCAAATCACAATCCGGATGCTCTCCTAAGTCCAAAATCACCTAACAGAGCTAACAAAACCATCAAAATTCCAATCCGAGGTCAAATGCTAAAAAGTCAAACTTGTTCAACTCTCCCAATTTAAAGCTTCAACAATGAAATCCATTCTTCCAATTCGATTCTGAATAACCTGAAAAACAAAACTGGCAATTCACACAAGTAATACATCATGCAGAGATACTCATGCCCGTAAACTACCGAGCGAAGGAAAAATGCTCAAAACGACCGGTTGGGTCGTTACAAATTTCAAAGGAGATTACACGATTTCGAACTGGGTAAGTGTTCTTTATCGTATAGTGATTATATTTCATAAATCCATGTCTATGTTCATCATTTATTTTGGATTTAGATGGAAGAATTGGCATTTTATAAAAATCTTCCATAAATGTAAAATGAAGATTTGAAAGCCAATCCGATGTCAGAATTTGATAATTTTTGTATGGTTGAACTCGTATCGGAACGAGTGTTCAAATTTTGTATGTTTTTCTAAGATTCGAGACGTGGGCCCCACTATTATTTTTGAGATGAATTTCATATTTTAATCCGAAAATTAGTAATTCATATAGAATTAATTCCTACAATTCGTGTTGGGTATATTCAATTGTGTATGACTAGATTTTAGGATTTCATACACGAATTCGCGAGGCAAAGGTTTATTGGAATCTTGCATTTTGTTGCAAAGCGAGGTAAGTGTCATGGTTAACCTTGACTTGAGGGAATATAACCCTTGAATTATTTGCTACGTGAATTTCATGTGTAATGATGTATAGGCAAAGTGACGAGTGCCTATACTTTGTCAAATAAATTATTTGCATAATTATTTAAAAATCATAAATTATTTTAAGACGCGAATTAATTGTTATAATAATTGTTTCTCCCATATTCCCTGTCATATATTAATTCTTGAATTTCTACAATAATTGTTACATGATTATTTGATTTATGTATCTTAATTGCTACTTGACATTTAGCATATTAAATATTAAACTATCTATTTTCTCCCTAATTTTCCACAATTAATTGCTATTTGTCATTACTTGTTTCCTGAATAAATTATAATCATTGTATGCTTTGTCACCTAATAATTTCTTATGGAATGTGGTATTTACTAGAGAATATTTATTACAATCAAGAGTGGCTAATTTTATATTGCTGGAGGGGGTTGCACTTCGCAACGTAAATGAAAATAAATATATTTGGCGAGCGTGTTGTACGCCGCAAAAGATTTATTAAAAGTTTATATTGGGGGATAGGGTTGCAAGCCGCAACAGAATAATTTAAAGTTTATATTGTTGGAACGGGTTGCACGCCACAACGGAAATTTATTAAAGAATGATAAAATTTTGGAGCTGGTTGCACGCAACAACAAAAATTAATTGAAATAATAATTGGTTATGACTGTCGAGTTAGTTTCAACGGTTGACATGAGTTACATGTTTTATTTCTATTATCGTTTTATTACTATTATTACGTACAGATTAATGTAAGTGACCTTCCTTAGCCTCGTAACTATTTCGTCGAGGTTAGGCTTGGCACTTACGAGTACATGGGGTCGGTTGTACTGATACTACACTCTGCACTTCTTGTGCAGATTTCGGAGTTGGTCCCAACGGCATACCGTAGATTTGTTCAGATTTCAGCTACCCAGAGGTGTAACGACCCACCTGGTCATTTTGAGAGTAATAGCCCCTATCCCCTATTTACTGTTTCCCCAGTACCTTTTCTGCTTATGTGACTTGTCGGGAGGCTTCATTTTGGGTTTTGGAGTGTTTCGGGGCACTTAGTCCCTAAAACGGGAGCTTAAGTCTTAGAATTTTGACCGTAGTCGGAACTGTGTGAAGACGACTCTGGAATGGATTTCGTCGATTCCGTTAGCTCCGTTGGGTGATTCATACTTAGGGGCGTGTCCGAATTGTGTTTTGGAGGCCCGTAGCTTATTTAGGCTTGAAATGGCGAAAGTCGAATTTGTGGAGATTTGAACCGGTAGTGGAAATTTTGATATCGGGGTCGGATTCAGATTCTGGAAGTTGGAGTAGGTCCGTAATGTCGATTATGACTTGTGTGCAAAATATGGGGTCAATTGGATGTGGTTTGGTTGGTTTCGGCATCAATTGTCGAATTTGGAAGTTTCAAGTTCTTTAGGTATGAATCGGAGGATGATTTGTGATTTTAGCATTGTTTGATGTGGTTTGAGGGCTCGACTAAGTTCGTTTGGTGTTTTTGGATTGGTTGGTATGTTTGGTCGAGGTCCCGGGGGCCTCGTGTCACGACCCAAAATCTAACCATGGTCTCGATGGCGCCTATCGTGTTACAAGGCAAGCCTACTTTCCAAAATATTTCTACTAAATCGATTATAAGAATTTAATAAAATATTTCAATATTTAAATTTTTCATAAACTAAATCAACTCTAAATATAATTATAGAAAATACGGAAACGAGCCCCAAACATCGGGGTGTCACTAAGTCATGAGCATCTAAATCTATGAACTAAGAAATGAAACTGTCTAACTGTCAATACAATCCAAAAGAAGAAGTGATAAAAGGCGTAACAAGGTCCTGCGGATGCTAGCAGCTACCTTGCAATCTCCACAGATAACCGACCTGAACTCAATGATCACCGCACTTTATCTCACCTGAATCTGCGCATATAGTGCAGGGTGTAGCATGAGTACAACCACCTCAGCAAATAACAGAAATAACTAAGGAACTGAGCAATAGTGACGAGCTAAGTAAAACAGTCCAATTATTTATTTTCACAATTTAAAAATAAACATAAATAAATAGGTAAATTCCATAACTTAGTAAATGCCACAAAGAAGTTTAACATATAAATGCAGCAACAACACAAATAAATACAACCTCACAGCAGTGTCACTCCATCACTCATCACTCGACACTTGGCACTCAATACTCAAAACACTCAGCACTCTGCGCTCACTAGGGGTGTGTACAGACTCCGGAGGGGCTCCCAAAGCCCAAGCGCTAAGCACAGACAACTCACGTGCCATCATATCAATACCTGGATCCGCACGGTCAACTCACGTGCTACACGGACAACTCACGCGCTATGGTATCAATACCTAGACCCGCACGGTCAACTCACGTGATACGCGGACAACTCACGCGCTATGGTATTAATATCCTCACAACCATGCCCTCGGCATCACTCAATCAATATCAATACCTGGATCCGCACGGTCAACTCACGTGCTACGCGGACAACTCACGCGCTATGGTATCAATACCTGGATTCGTACGGTCAACTCACGTGCTACGCGGATAACTCACGTGCTATGGTATTAATATTCTCACAACTAGGCCCTCAGCCTCACTCAATCATGTATCTCACTAGCCTCATCATCACCAACAAATAAGGGAACACAACCCACATCAAGTATCACCGCATATTACTGAGGTAAACATGTACAATAATTTCTATGACTGAGTACAAATAATGTGAGCATGAATAAAGCCTAAGCATGACCTCTAACATGAAGGCAAACAAGTTCAACAACAATAAACCCATAACCACAGATAATAGCCATTAGGCCTCACAGCCTCACGGGACGGACCAAGTCTCAATCCCTCGCGGTGCACACCCACACGCTCGTCACCTAGCATGGGTATCACTTCCAAACAATCACGTGATGTCAAATCTCCGGGTTTATACCCTCAAAGCCAGAGTTAAAACTGTTACTTACCTCAACAAGATGAACCCAACATCGAGCAAGCTAATCAATACTCAGGAAATTTCCACTCCGTGCGTATCCACTTCTGAATGCCTTCTTGTCTTCTCAATTCAATGCCAATGATCCGAAACTGAAATTCACCCCTTAATGATAATACAAAAATCTACTATACTAAGCAACTTCAATCTACAATATCAACATCCATTGGGACCAACATTAGTAACCCATTCCATAGTTTAAGCCATTTAGACAATCTACCAAACACCTAGTGGACATACATTTATACATTTCTTAACCATAGAATTAGTTCTTGCAACTCCCATCATTTATCAACAATTAATCCCACCATCATTCTTTAACAACAATCCTAACATCACATATGTGACTAACCATTCTCACCCAACCAACAAAATTACATCCAATAATCACCTTTCAATCTGTACATTGGTTATATATTTAAATTGGGAACTTATGGCTTCCAATCACCATACCACGAGTTCCTATACTTACTTCATACTCATATTCCCATAATATATCCATACATGTAAGTCTAAGGGTATAGGATTATATTTTGGAAGAAATCTTGCAAAACCTTCCTTTGAGTTCTTGAAGAAATTTCTTGAAGATCTATGTATTTTATGTGTATATTTCATCAATACTAGTGTAGAAATGATGGAATTTCACACCAAAATAATGAGAATTTCTTACCTTGAAGAAGAGGGGAGTTGGTGGTCTTGAGAGAGTATAGAAGAGCTCCAAAATTCGTCCAAAAGAAATGGGGAAAATGAACCCCGAAATTGTATTGTATTTATAGGCCCAGATTTCTGGGTTTCGGATGCTGCCCTGGATGCTTCGCATCCCCACTTCACTCCTTTTTGAAGTTCGGATGCAGACCTGGATGCTATGGCAGCACTTCACTGCCAGCCTTTCTTTCAGACGCGGCCTCAGATGCTTCGCATCCGCAGACTCCTCCGCCAGCCTTTGGTAATTTGGTCATAACTTCTTGTACGAATGTCCAAATGACAAACGGTTTGAAGCGTTAGAAACTAGACTCAAAGATATTTTATTTGATAAGTAATAAACCATATAACACTTCGTATAATGAGAGTTATGATCAATGGAAGTTAGGTCTTATGTGAACTCACTTGAAACTTTAGTCTTATGAAATTTCCAACTTCCAAACTTCTCATTAACCATCCGAAATCATCCCGAGCCCCTCGGGACCTTAACCAAATATACCAACAAGTCCTAAAATATCATACGGAGCTATTGGAATCATCAAAATTCAATTCCGAGGTCGATTACACATAGATCCATATCCGTTCCACTTTTATAACTTAAATTTCTCAATTATGAGACTAAGTGTCTTATTTCACTCTGAGTTCCTTTCGGACCCGAACCAATTGACCCGATAAGTCATAAATCAATTGCAAGACATAAATTGAGCAGTAAATGGGGGAACATGGTTATAATATTCAAAACGACTGGCCGGGTCGTTACACCTCGGGTGAGTTTCGGGTGCTTAACGGGTGAAAGCTTGGACTTGGAAGAATTTTGAAGTTGCTGGTTCTGGTGTTTTTGCACCTGCGGTGGGAAGTCCGAAGGTGCGGCCCCGCAGAAGCAAGTATGGGATCGCAGGTGCACCTTTAGGTCGGGGAGTCAGTGGTCGCATATTCGACGGGTGAGCCGTAAGAGTGAAGCTGCATCTGCGGAAGGGCAGTCGTAGATGCGGAGTTGACAAGGACCCAAGGTTTCGCAGAAGCGAACGATTGAGCACAGAAGCACATCTACATATGCGGATTTAGGTGCACAGGTGTGGCATCCTAGCCGCAGAAGCGGCACCGTAGGTGCGATGATGAGGTCGTAGGAGCGGGTTTGCTTGGCAGAAAAGAGAGAGTTTCGAGGGCTTGATTCATTTCTCCATTTTTGGACTTGGGAGCTCGGAAATTGGCGATACTTCGTGGGATTTTTAGAGAGATCTTTGGGGTACGATTCCTAACTCATTTTTAGTTGTATTTCATTAATCTATAGTTGTTTTCTCCATTTAATATCGAATTTGGATTGAAAAGTTGGGAAAATGGGGGAAACATTCCCTAACCGAATTTTCGAGTTTTGATTGGGATTAAATATCAGATTGGATAATTTTGGTATGAGTGAACTCGTGAGTGAATGGGTGTCCGTATTGTGTGACTTTTACCTGATTTCGAGACGTGGGCCCGGGTCGACTTTATAGGGCGAATTTCGGAATTTTTGTTAAAATATTGATTTCATTAATTAGATGAGTCTATTATGGTTGTATTCATGATATACAATTGTGTTTGCCTAGATTTGGGCCATTCAGAGTCGGATAATCGAGGAAAGGGCATTATTACGGATTGATTGAGCTTGACTCGAGATAAGTGGCTTGCCTAACTTTGTGTGAGAGAAATCCCCTTAGGATTTTGAACTATTGTGATATGTGAGCGCCGTGTACGTGAGGTGACGAGTACGTACACGTGATAGTTGTGGTAAAACTCGATTTTTCTTACTGAGTAGCAACCTGTTTTCCTTTTCTTTGAGCTATACCATTTTAATGAGTATTAATCTATTTTTCATTATTAATTGAGTTATTCCAATACGTGTAGCTATTCTGTTTAGTCTAATATCGCATGTCTACGTGCTTTAACTGCTTACCTGAACTTTGTGAAGCATGCCTAGTTGATTTCCTACTTTTTCCTTGTTCTTTATCAGTATAGCCGTAGAAATCTTACTGTTAACCGTTGTATTTATCGTTTGACCTACATATTTACTTTGGGACTACGGAACGGTATTCTAGGAGACCCACCTGTCTTGCATATTTACTTTGAGATTACGGAACGGTATTCCGGGAGATCCCCCTGTTTTGCATATTTACGTTGGGACTACAGAACGGTATTCCGGGAGATCCCCCTACGGCCCACAAACATAGCATAGAACCACAACGCTTTACGGCCCATAAGCAACTGTATTCTTCTTAAGCACCTTAGAAAATACCACAAATGTAACACTCACTCTGAGAATACCTTATGTGAATTTGAAATTGTTCTTTTTACCTTCCTTATACTAAAATGTAGAATCCATAGTCATATAGAATTTTTGCAAGTCCAGGCACCATCAAATGCAAATATCAGATTTTATCCATGCACAAGTTCGGTGATATTCTTAATTGCTATATATAAACTTCAAACCTATTGGAACTTTTCTCGAGAGACTCCCCCTTTGTTCAAATCCAAATTACACCGCCCAAATGGGCCAAGAGACACGTGCCCCATTAGCACAACAATACTCAAAGAAGTAACTTTATTATAACACCACCGATCAAATTTATACTCTGTGGGCACTACATCATTCACAAATAACAACTCCCTCATCCCACGATTTTCATATACTCATAAAGCGCAATATAACCCGTATCCATAAATTTCCTTACTCTAGTTATTTTCGAACTCCACTTCTGCAAGTCATCACTGATTCCCAACTAAACCTCAGACCAAAACAAAAATTTGACACATAGCCATGAATTAAATTGTCAATAGCAGACTCCCCCACTTGGCTCAAAGCCATAAATCAAATCATTAGATAACTCACAATACCCATACTATATTACTTCCATAATACTGTAGTCAGTTCAATGAAAATTCTTCTCAAGCTCATATAACACCAACCATAAAATACCTCGATCATCCTCTAAGCTCGCATTTATTCTCTTTACAGTCAAGTCAACTTTCTCAACCAGATTCAAATTTAAATACTAACAGATACGCCCCACTGGCGGAAAAGAAACTCTCCACTCACATTATAAGGAACATACCTACATAGATTACTCCGCAGGGGATAACACACCTGCTTAGCCTCAAATTGGTACCTTGTTATACCCTTTCACAGTTACAATTACTATGAAATCACTTAATCTTTCTGAGTCCAAACTCATTAACTAGTCATGAGAATTTAGTTTATTCCAAAATTTAACAACGTGAAAGATCCTTCAAAATATTCACACTCGAGATTGTACGTCACATCAAAATGAAAATAAAGCACCCAATGGCCTTCCTTTACATTTCAAGGAAACATTTCTCGTCACATTCAAATCATCTTAACACATCCCGCAGTTACATCATACTCATCACAAAGCCATATCACCGCTCATCGAGCCACAAATTCCACTCTTAGGGACAATACCGGACATATGAGTCCAAATGTACAAGTTACAATTGAAGCTACCGAGCTTAAGCTGCGATCTAAACCTGGCCTCAAGTCCTCCAAACTGGCCCATCAGAAAAACACATAATACACATCTCGAACCTCGTTCATAGAATCACAAGCCGGTGATGCACGACTGGTATCGAGCGCTCATGTGCACATACGAATACGTGGAAGGAATGTCTCAAGCTGAATCAATTCCGCACGATAAAGAAAAAAAGTATATATCTTAATACCCTGTAGCATCTCGAAGATAAGTATGGACGTCATCATACCGATCCGTAAGACTCTACTAGACACTTGCTCATGACTTGTAGAACCTATGAACCTAGGGCTCTGATACCACCTTGTCACGACCCAAAATCCAACTAGTCGTGATGGCACCTAACCCAACCAGCTAGGTAAGCCACCTTTCAACTATTCAATTCCAATAATAATTATTTAAGCAATTTAAGTAAATAAAGATCTTAATATTATACATTTCCCAAGAACTGGTAGTACAAATCATGAGCTTCTAAGAATAGAATTTACAAAGCTGATATGAAGTAAATACATCTTCTGTTTGAAAAATACATAAACAGAGTTTTTATAATCTAAGGCTACCATGAACGAGAGGTAGCTATAATAGAAACACAGGTACATCTTCAAGTACGGAAACCATCAAACACAACAACAACAACAACCAACATCTGCATGCAATATGCAGAAGTGTAGTATCAGTACCACCGACCCCATGTACTGAGTAAGTAACAAACCTAACCTTAGGTTGAAAGTGGTGACGAGCTTGTACCAAGGTCGAGTTCAAAACCAGTAGTACATAACAACACAAAGCAAGTAATACAAGAAGTAACTCAGAGATAAAATTCTCAGCAAAATCATGATTTCTGAAAATAGTTCTGCCTTTCAAGTACATCAGTGAAAACCCAAATCGTTTACCGAAGTTGCCAAAAATATGAGTAAGTTTGAAAACAGTAATTTTCCCAAAATCCTTTCAATGATAATTAAGATGTCTCATTTTCTTTCCAGATAACCAGTGTAAAATAAATGCATCACTATGCCCATCTGTCAACATGTGTGAGAGATCATGAATGATGTGATACCGTACAACATGAGGAAAATATGTCTCTATGCTTGTATGTCATGTGTGCATTTCAATGCAATGTATCTCAGAGATGAATCATGTACTCACACTCTCAGAGTACTCAATCTCACTGCTTCTCACTTTTCACTCATCATACTCAACCACTCGGTACTGTATATGGCCCATACGACCCAGGGAAATCCATCCCGGAACATATATATCACTGACTATAAGTCACCTAGTACCGAGGAAAAAGGGCAATCCAACCATATGGAGAAATCCTTCTCCAGGTATCAAGTACTTTGGACAAATCCATGTCCAGGGATATCCATCCCTCAATAATATAATCCGCGCTCACTGGGGGTGTGTTACAGACACCCGAGGGACTCCTTCAGCCCAAGCACTATCATAAATCAGTATAAAAAATCAGAATCAATCAGGCCCTCAACCTCACTCAGTCATCAATCTCTCCAGTCTCTCTCATGGTCTCACAATGTTATGAAAATAGACCGAAAATGATGCTGTGATGTATCAATAAATAACAATAGAGACTGAGATATGATATGCATATAAATTCGTATGACTGAGTATGAAATGCAATGAAAGTAGATAACTTAGCAGCAGAAATGACCTCGGTTGGTCCAACAGGATAAACATGTAGGGTAAACATAATTTATAGCATGAATCATATTTTTGATAACTCTAGTACGTAGAGATTTCATGATTTCAGACAAGTTCAGATAACTACATAGTACCATAGAAATAGCTATCATTGTTCACACGGTGCACACCCATACGTCCGTCACCTAGCATGTGCGTCACCTCAACACTAAATACATAACATGTATAATCAGGGTTCATACCCTCAGCTCTAAGATTAGAAGATTTACTTACCTCAAACAAGACGAATCCAATGTCGAGCAAGCTAAACAATTTCCATTCTGCGCATAACAACTTCGAACGGCACGAATCTAGTCACAATTAATTTGATCCAGTCCACACAATTTATAGAAATTAATTCCATATCAAAATACTAATATTTTCCACAAAAATCCGAAATTACACCCCAAACATCACCCATAGGGACCATTTCTCAGAATCTGAAAAAACTCACAAAATATGACAATCCATCCAATTACAAGTTCAACCATACTAATTTCACTCAAATCCGACATCGAATCGGTATTCAAAACTCGAAAAATTCATTTTGTGACATTAAAGAAATTTCCTTCTATTTCTCTTGAAGATTCAATAATCTTTCACCAACAATGAAGATTAATTCATGAAATATAACCACAAGGGAGTCAAGAATACTTACCCCAAGTTGTGTGGAAATATTCCTCTCCAAAATCGTCCAAACCGAGCTCCAAAATGACCAAAATGAGAAAAATCTCGGAAACCCTCGTTTTTAACACTGCCCAAGCATTTTCGCACCTGCGGTGCCTGGGATCGCACCCGTGCATCCGCTTTTGTGAAAGCTTGCGCGCCTGCGAACACAGCCAGCCTTCCAAAACCTCGCATCTGTGGCGCCCTCGCAGATACGCTTTACCCTTTGCACCTGCGGCCTCGCAGATGTGGGCAAATTTCTCGCACCTGCGAGCACTGCCCAGTTCCACTCTTGGCCGCTTTTGCGACTGATTGGGCGCACATACGGCTTCGCAGGTGCGGTCACATTAGTAGGCAGCAGTTCCAGCATTTCCTTAAGTCTAAATTTGATCCGTTAACCATCCGAAACTCACCCTAAGCCCCCAGGACCTCAACCAAATATACCAACAAGTCCCATAATATGATACAGACCTACTCGAGGACTCAAATCACATCAAACAATATCAAAATGACGAATCATACCCCAATTCAAAATCTATGAACTTTGAAACATCAACTTCCACAATCGATGTCGAAACCTATCAAATTACGTCCGATTGACCTCAAATTTTGCACGCAAGTCACATTTCACATTACGGACCTATTCCAATTTCCAGAATCAGATTCCGACCCTGATATCAAAAACTCAACCACCCGGTCAAACTTCCCAAAAATTCAACTTTCGCTATTTCAAGCCTAATTCCACTATGGACCTCAAAATAACTTTCCGAACACGCTCCTAAGTCCAAAATCAACATACAGAGCTACTGGAATCATCAGAATTCAAATGCGATGTCGTTTACACATAGATTAATAGTTGGTCGTCTTTTCCAACTTAAGCTTTGCATTTAAGAGACTAAGTGTCTCATTTGACTCTAAATTATCTCTGAACCTAAACTAACTAACCCGATAAGTCATACAACAACGATAAAGCACAAGTTAAGCAGTAAATGGGGAAACAGGGCCGTGTTACTCAAAACGACCGGTCGGGTTGTTACATTCTCCCCCACTTAAACATAAGTCCTCGAACGTGCCAAGAGTGGTTCTTAACCTTCAAATCTCGATTCCACCTTAGCACGCACATACCCGGGGGTGAACCCACGTCACCCAATTCCATATAGGCTTGACAACACAATACAACTGAAAATCATTGATTTAACCTTAGCCCATAAGCCTTGGAATTTTATTTCCAACCTTAAGAATTTCTTTCAAGACACGAATCTTACATTTACACATTGTATGAGCCTGAACAAGTTGTATCTAGCCATAACCATAACCATAACCACGTACATAATCACCTAACATATTACACAACTCGCATGCTTGTATCACCATTTCTGATTACAGTGACTACTCCAAAACCAACCAAATACTAGTATTAAACCCATATCGAACCAAACCCCACCCCAAAACCTTTATATACTGTTGATAATAAAAGAAACATGCGAAATTTCATGACCACTTACCAGATCAACAAGCCATGGAGCTCTCTCGCCCCAACCAGAACCATAATCCTCTCCTAAGCCAACTTTCAATATTATCATTCCGAACATACCATAGTCAAACATGATAGTACCCATTATAGGTCCAATGATCTTATATTACTAAACACAACTATTCCACAGACATGCCGCACCAATATAACTCAGAGCCATAACCCGTTCCATCCTTGCACCAATATACAATAATTCAAATGTACTCAGTCATGGAAAATGACTCAAATGAGAGAACTGCCCCGCCATATTAACGAGTACCACCACAAGGAAATGCTAAAAATCCAGCATACACCATAGAACCATCACACGATTCTAACACAAAGTTCATACCTTAACATAACTCTGCTGCAATGTGCGATCCCATCAAAACACTGGTCCATATTATCTACCTCGAGTCACCCTGCTCAAAATCAATAACGACGGAGAGGCAAATGACAAAAATTCCACACGAAACCTGAAAGAACATAACCATTACACAATCGATCATGCAATACCCAAATACTCATTTTGCATAAATTCCGCCATGAGGCCCCCAATAGAACCGCACTATTTGTGCACATAACCAATGAATAACGACTCCTCGTAGCATAAAGGAGTAATTCACAGATCATTTTAGAACACGAATGAGTTCAACATCAACCGAATGGCACATCCCTTAACAATAGCAGTATGGAGCCAACCATTCTAGCTCGGTGTAAAATACACATCTTAATTGGGCTTACCAATGGACCCTCATATCAACTCTGGTCACCCACAAATAGACAATTAACCCTCTGAAAGTCCACAACGACTAAATCATAATACATACTATCATCTGGCTAGCTTTGGTCATGACTTCACAGTCCACCGCCACGAAACAATCTGCTCCTGACAACTCTCAGTCTCCAAATCCATAGAACACGTGAACCGCCATTTCTGGTCCCAACTCCACCGCCAGAATGTCTAACACATTTCTCATACACGATCATCCCACAAGGAATACTTTTAAAATTCTTCCGTGTCGCCTAGCAAAATTTGAATATCAGCAGTCGATCAACCAGGAGAGTGCCGCAACACCTATGAAATATCCATAATTCAAAACATAGTGTGCCTTCTGATATGTACACTCTACTCATGCAATACCAAATAGTTATAGCATTTATCTAAACATTGAAAATCGTCTATGCCATTTAAGAATTTATGACCTCCCCTTCAAAACTGAACCATGATGTTGCACACGCAAACCTTACTCCCACAACACATACCATATCTATCATGCCATCATATGAAAAATACTAGAACCTCATAATCATTCTGAGTCACAAGTAAAATACATATCCGATCAGCCAGAAGCCTTCCATTTGATCCCATCCGGTAGAAAATCTTAATACTTAACATGTTCCTCAGGTCGGTAGGAAAATACCCATCTCAAACCGTGGTAGAAATCCTCAGGAATGCCTTGGAATCCATTTGCACATAATCAAGACATCAGAGTTCAATTTATCTAGCTCAACCAAACCACACAGGTCGCCAAACCTAGGTGTATTACTATAAAGCACCTGTAGAAAACCCTCACATCATAAGCACCCAAATAACTGATCATATCTATTACCATACTGATCCAACCTACTACCCAGTTGTCTTATTTTCTTAGAGTTTCTTCCGAATTTGTCTTCACATTGATACTTCTCCTGGTTAAAATACCACGATCTTTAGCCACAACTTACCGCACAAACCTAGCATAGAACCACAACTCCCTACGACCCATAAGCAACTGTATTCTTCTCAAGCACCTTCGAAAATACCACAACTGTAACACTCACTCTGAGAATACCTTATGTGAATTTGAAATTGTTCTTCTTACCTTCCTTATACTAAAATGTAGAATCCATAGTTATACAGAATTTCTGCAAGTCCAGGCACCATCAAATGCAAATCTCAGATTTTATCCATGCACAAGTCCGGTGAAATTCTCAATTGCTATATATAAACCTCGAACCTATTGGAACTTTTCTCGAGAGTCTCCCCCTTTGTTCAAATCCAAATTACACCGCCCAAATGGGGCAAGAGACACGTGCCCCATTAGCAAAACAAACATTCAAAGAAGTAACTTTACTATAATACCACCGATCAAATTCATACTCCGTGGGCACTACATCATTCATAAATAACAACTCACTCATTCCATGATTTTCATATACTCATAAAGCGCAATATAACCCGTATCCAAAAATTTCCTTACTCCAGTTATTTTCGAACTCCACCTCTGCACGTCATCACTGATTCCCAAGTAAGCCTCAGACCAAAATAAAAATTTGACACATAGCCATGAATTAAATTGTCAATAGAAGACTCCCCCACTTGGCTCAAAGCCATAAATCAACATATTCGATATCTCACAATACCCATACTATATTTACTGCCATAATATTGCAGTCAGTTCAATCAAAATTTTTCTCAAGCTTATGTAACACCAATCATAAAATACCTCGATCATCCTCTAAGCTCGCATTTATTCTCTTGACACTCAAGTCAGCTTTCTCAACCAGATTCAAATTCAAATCTTAACACATACGCCCCAGTGCCAAAAAAGAAACTCTCTATTCACATTATAAGGAACATACCTTAGATTACTCCGTAGGGGATAAACCACCTGCTTAGCCTCAAATTGGTACCTTGTTATACCCTTTCGCAACTACAATTACTATGAAATCACTTAATCTTTCTGAGTCCAAACTCTTTAACGAATCATGAGAATTTAGTTTATTCCAAAATTTAACAACGTGAAAGATCCTTCAAAATATTCACACTAGAGACTGTACATCACATCAAAACAAAAATAAAGTACCCAATGGCCTTCTTTTACATTTCAAGGAAACACTTTTCATCACATTCAAATCGTCTTAATATATCCCGTAGTTACATCATACTCATCACAAAGCCATATCACTACTCATCGAGCCACAAATTCCACTCGTAGGGACATTACCGGACATATGAGTCCAAATGTACAAGTTACAATTAAAGCTACCGAGCTTAATCTGCATTCTAAAAATGGCCTCAAGTCCTCCAGACTTGCCCATCACAAAAACACATAATACATATCTCGAACCTCGTTCATAGAATCATAAGCCAGCGATGCACGGCTGATACTGAGCACTCATGTGCACATACGAATACGTGGAAGGAATTCAAAGAGTTATGTCTCATGCTGAACCAATTCCGCACGATAAGGAAAGAAAGATGGGAAGTATATATCCTAAATGCCCTGTAGCCTCTCGAAGATAAGTATGGACGTCATCGTACCGATCCGTAAGACTCTACTAGATACTTGCTCATGACTTGTAGAACCTATGAACCTAGGGCTCTGATACCACCTTGTCATGACCCAAAAACCAACTTGTCGTGATGGCACCTAACCCAACCCGCTAGGTAAGCCAACTTTCAACTATTCAATTCCAATTCCAATTATTTAAGCAATTTAAGTAAATAAAGATCTTAATCTTATATATTTCCCAAGAACTGGTAGTACAAATCATGAGCTTTTAAGAATAGAATTTACAAAGCTGATATGAAGTAAATACATCTTCTGTTTGAAAAATACATAAACAGAGTTTTTATAATCTAAGGCTACCATGAACAAGAGGTAGCTACAATAGAAACGTAGGTACATCTTCAAATACGGCAACCATCCAACACAACAAAAACAACAACCAACATCTGCACGCAATGTGCAGAAGTGTATCTATACAACCGACCCCATGTCTTGAGTAAGGAACAAACCTAACCATAGGTTGAAAGTAGTGGCGAGCTTGTACCAAGGTCGAGTCCAAAACCAATAGTCCATAACAACGCAAAACAAGTAATACAAGAAGTAACTTAGAGATAAAATGATCAGCAAAATTTTTTTTTGAAAATAGTTCTGCCTTTCAAGTACATCAGTGAAAACCCAAATCGTTTACCGAAGTTGCCAAAAATATGAGTAAGTTTGAAAACAGTAATTTTCCCAAAATCCTTTCAATGATAATTAAGATGTCTCATTTTCTTTCCAGATAACCAGTGTAAAATAAATGCATCACTATGCCCATCTGTCAACATGTGTGAGAGATCATGAATGATGTGATACCGTACAACATGAGGAAAATACGTCTCTATGCCTGTATGTCATGTGTGCATTTCAATGCAATGTATCTCAGAGATGAATCATGTACTCACACTCTCAGAGTACTCAATCTCACTGCTTCTCACTTTCCACTCATCATACTCAACCACTCGGTACTGTATATGGCCCATACGACCCAGGGAAATCCATCCCAGAACATATACAACATTGACTATAAGTCACCTAGTACCGAGGAAAAAGGGCAATCCGACCATGTGGAGAAATCCTTCTCCAGGTATCAAGTACTTCGGACAAATCCATGTCCAGGGATATCCATCCCTCAATAATATAATCCGCGCTCACTGGGGGTGTGTTACAGACAACGGAGGGGATCCTTCAGCCCAAGCACTATCATAAATCAGTATAAAAAAGCAGAATCAATCAGGCCCTCAACCTCACTCAGTCATCAATCTCTCCATTCTCTCTCTCATGGTCTCACAATGTTATGAAAATAGACCGAAAATGATGCTATGATGTATCAATAAATAACAATAGAGACTGAGATATGATATGCATATAAATGCATATGACTGAGTATGAAATGCAATGAAAGTAGATAACTTAGCAGCAGAAATGACCTCAGTTGGTCCAACAGGATAAACATGTAGGGTAAACATAGTTTATAGCATGAATCACATTTTTGATAACTCTAGTACGTAGAGATTTCATGATTTCAGACAAGTTCAGATAACTACACAGTACCATAGAAATAAATATCACTGTTCACATGGTGCACACCCATACGGTCGTCACCTAGCATGTGCGTCACCTCAACACTAAATACATAACACGTATAATCAGGGTTCATACCCTCAGCTCTAAGATTAGAAGAGTTACTTACCTCAAACAAGACGAATCCAATGTCGAGCAAACTAAACAATTTCCATTCTGTGCATAACAACTTCCGAACGGCATGAATCTAGTCACAATTAATTTGATCCAGCCCACACAATTTATGGGAATTATTTCCATATCAAAATACCAATATTTTCCACAAAAATCCGAAATTACGCCCCAAAAATCACCCATAGGGACCACATCTCAGAATCCAAAAAATCTCACAAAATATGACAACCCATCCAATTACAAGTTCAACCATACTAATTTCACTCAAATCCGACACTGAATCGGTATTCAAAACTCGAAAAATTCATTTTGTGACATTAAATAAATTTCCTTCTATTTCTCTTGAAGATTCAATAATCTTACACCAAAAATGAAGATTAATTCATGAAATATAACCACAAGGGAGTCAAGAACACTTACCCCAAGTTGTGTGGAAAAATTCCTCTCTAAAATTGCCCAAACCGAGCTCCAAAATGAGAAAAATCTCGGAAACCCTCGTTTTAACACTGCCCAAGCATTTCCGCACATGCGGTGCCTGGGCTCGCACATGCGCATCCACTTTGGTAAAAACATTGCGCACCTGCGGACACATCCAGCCTTCCAAATCCTCGCATCTGCGGCACCCTTCTCACACCTGCGGGCTCGTAGATGTGCATTATCCTCCGCACTTGCGTCCTCGCAGATGCTGGCAAATTTCTCGCACCTGCAAGCAGTGCCCAGTTCCACTCTTGGCCGCTTCTTCGATTGATTGCGCACACATGCGTCTTTGCACCTGCGACCAAAAGCTTTGCAGGTGTGGTCACACCAGAAGGCAGCAATTCCAACATTTCCGTAAGTCCGAATTTGATCCGTTAACCATCCGAAACTCACCCGAGGCCCCCGGGACCTCAACCAAATATACCAACAAGTACTATAACATAATACAGACCTACTCGAGAGCTCAAATCACATAAAAAAAATCAAAATGATGAATCATACCCCAATTCAAAATCTATGAACTTTGAAATTTAGACTTCCACAACCGATGTCGAAACCTATCAAATTACGTCCGATTGACCTCAAATTTTGCACGCAAGTCACAATTCACATTACAGACCTATCCCAATTTCTAGAATCGTATTCTAATCTCGATATCAAAAAGTCAACCCCCGGTCAAACTTCACAAAAATTCAACTTTCGCCATTTCAAGGCTAATTCCACTACGAACCTCCAAATTACTTTCTGGACACGCTCCTTAGTCCAAAATCAACATACGAAGCTACGGGAATCATCAAAATTCGAATTCAAGGTCATTTACACATAGATAAACATCCGGTTGACTTTTTCAACTTAAGCTTTCCATTTAAGAGACTAAGTGTCTCATTTCACTCTAAATTCTCTCTGGACCCAAACTATCTAATTTGATAAGTCATACAATAGATATAAAGAACAAATTGAGCAGTAAATGGGAAAACGGGGTTGTGATACTCAATACGACCGGTCGGGTCGTTACAGAGACGGTATCTCAGGAGATCCCCCGTTGTATTTCTTTGTATTTAGCTGTTTCCTTCTATAAATTCTTTCTTGTTAAATATCAATCTTTATTTTACTGCGATATCTCATTCTTGCCTTGATTTATTATCATATTCCAGTAGGGCCCGGACCTGACCTCGTCACTACTCTACTGAGGTTAGGCTTGGCACTTACTGGGTACTGATTGTGGTGTACTCATGCTACTCTTCTGTACATATTTTTCGTGTGCAGATCCAGCGCTCCTTATCAACCACACTATCAGTGATCCGGGACATCTTTGGAGACTTCAAGGTATATCTGCCGCATCCGCAGACCTCGGAGTCCTCTTCTACTCTTTTCTATGTCCATTAGCTTATGTATTTTTCTTTTTGTTAGACTCTAATGTATAGAGGTACTAGATTTTCCTTCTGTAGTTTGTGATTCATAATGTTCCGGGTTTTGGGAATGCTATGTATTAAACTAAAGAGTTGGTTATTGTACATGCCAAGCGGCATGGTATTCAATTATGGTGATATTGTTACAGTTAGTTGTGGAATTTATGTTTTTATCTCATTATTCCGCAAATGTTAGGCTTACCTAGTCACAGAGACTAGGTGTCATCACGACGTCACACAGAGGGGAAATTGGGTCATGACAAGTCGGTATCATAGCTCTAGGTTCATAGGTGTCGTGAGTAACAAACCGGTTTAGTAGAGTCTCGCGGATCGGTACAGAGACATCTGTACTAATCTTCAGGAGGCTATGGAACTATTAGGAAAATTTCACTACTTTGATTCCTTGTCGTGCGGAAATTGTTGACTTAAAAAATTCTAAACTTCTATATTCTATTCTCTCACAGATGGTGAGGATACGTACAAGAGGATCTGATGACCAGGCACCCGCGCACCCTTCTAGAGCCACGAGAGGCCGGGGCTGGTGTAGAGGACGAGGACATCCACGTGGTGCATCCAGAGCACCCGAACGAGCTGCTACAGAGGAGCCCCCAGTAGCTCCAGCTGGAGGGCAGACACTTGAGATACCTGTTGCTGCACCATCCTTCTAGGAGACTCTAGCCCAGTTTCTGAGCATGTTCAGCACCTTAGCTCAAGCTGGATTAATTCCACTTCCTCCTGCCATATCTCAGGCTGGGGGAGGATCACAGACTCCCATTGCCGATACTCCAGAGCAGCGGGTTCAGGTCGACCAGGTTCCAGAGATTGTACCAATGCAGCCGGTTGCTCTGGCTCAGCCCGAGGTTAGGGCAACAGCTTCTTAGGTGGAGCAGCTCAGACTTGAGAGGTACAAGAAGTACCACCCACCTACATTCAGCGGATTGGCTACAGATGATGCTCAAGATTTTCTGGAGGAGTGTCATCGTATTCTCCGTACTATGGGAGTAGAATAGATGAGCGGAGTTTCTTTTAATACATTCCAGCTTAGAGGAGCAGTCTATCAGTAGCGGCGTGCTTATGAGTTGAGTAGTCCGGCTGAGGCAGCTTCACTTACCTGGACTCAGTTCTTGATCATGTTTTTGAGAGAGTATGTCCCTTAGAACCTCAGGGACTCATGGCGCAAGAAGTTTGAGCAGCTGCACCAGGGTGCTATGATTTGGCTCAGCGATATAGCTCGACATGCACCGACCTTAGTTGCCACAGTCCGAGAGAGGGTTCGATGGTTTATTAAGGGACTCCACCCCAGCATCTGGAGTAGTATGCTCAGGGAGTTGGAGATGGATATTTCTTATCAGCAGGTTATGAGTATTGCCAGGAGATTTGAGGGCATGTTTTCCTGGGTTAGAGAGGAGAGGGAGGCTAAGAGGTCTCGAGAGACTGGTTATTATTCTGGAGCTCGTGCCCCAGCAGCTCGCCATGGTAGGGGTTATGCGAGCTACCCCGTTCATTCAGCTTTTTTAGTCGCCAGCGGTGTTCCAGCTCCTAGACCCCAAGAGCCTTATTATGCACCACCAGTATCTAGTGTGCCTCCTGCACGAGGTGTTCCTATCGACCAGTCCAGCAGATCTTGCCTGAGCCAGTGACACTCGCCCTGTGGTGAGGATTTGACCCATGATTAGGAGGGGTGCACCTCCACAGACTTCTCAACCACATCGTGCTCCACCGGGTCCTCGGGCTATGATTATAGCACCAGCTGCCACCTGCTCAGCCAACTCAAGGTGGAGGTCGGGGAGGTAGAGGTTGCCCTAGAGGGGGAGGCCAAGCTAGATATTATGCACTTCCTTCTCGTACATATGTAATTGATTCTGATTCTATCATTACAGGAATTTTTCCAGTCTGTCATAGAGATGCATCGGTATTATTTGACCCAGGCTCTACATATTTTTATGTGTCCTCTTATTTTGCCCCGTATTTGGGCGTATCTCAAGATTCTTTAAGTTCCCCTATTTATGTGTCTACTCCTGTGGGAGATTCTCTTGTTGTGGACCACGTGTATCAGTCGTGTTTGATTGATCTTAGTGGATTTGATACTAGAGCCGATTTATTATTGCTCAGCATGGTGGACTTTGATGCTATTTTGGGCATAGACTGGTTGTCGCCCCATTATGATATTCTTGTTTTTCACACTAAGACCGTGACGCTGGCTATGCCAGGATTTCCACGATTAGAGTAGAGAGGTACCTTAGAGTATACTCCCAACAGAGTTATTTCATTTCTTAAAGCTCAATGAATGGTTGAGAAGGGGTGTGACTCATATCTAGCTTATGTGAGAGACGTCAGTATTGATACACCTATAGTGGAGTCAGTTCCAGTAGTGAGGGACTTTCCAGTTGTGTTTCCAACTGATCTTCCGGGCATGCCGCCCGACAGAGATATTGATTTTGGCATTGATTTGTACCCTGACACTCAGCTCATCTCTATTCTTCCATATCGTATGGCTCCTCCTGGGTTGAAGGAGTTGAAGGAGTTGTTATAGGAGTTTCTTGATAAGGACTTCAATCATCCCAGTGTATCACCTTGGGGTGCTCCTGTCTTATTTGTGAAGAAAAAGGATGGTTATATGCGGATGTGTATTGATTACCGCCAGTTGAACAAAGTCACAGTGAAGAACATGTATCCATTACCTCAGATTGATGACTTATTTGATCAGTTACAGGGTTCCATAGTGTTTTCCAAGATTTACTTACATTCAAGATATCATTAGTTGAAGGTTCAGGAGCCACATATACCGCAGACTACTTTCAGAACTAGATATGGGTACTATGAGTTTCTTGTTATGTCTTTTGGGCTAGCCAATGCCCCAGCAACTTTTATGCACTTGATGCACAGTGTGTTCTGGCCTTATCTTCACTCATTCATCATTGTGTTTATTGACGACATTCTGGTATACTCCCGGACTTGGGAGGATCATGAGCAGCACTTGAGGACTGCACTTCAGACATTAAGAGAAAAGACGTTATATGCAAAATTTTCAAAGTGTGAGTTTTGGCTAGACTCAGTGGTATTCTTGGGTCATATAGTATAGAGTGAGGGGATCCATGTGGATCCGAAGATGATTGAAGAAGTACAAAGTTGGCCCAGACCGTCCTCAGCTATAGAGATCCTATGACTAGGTTGACCCAGAAGGGTGCTCTGTTAAGGTGGAAAGAGGAATGTGAGGAGAGCTTTCAGAAGCTCAAGACAACTTTGACTACACTCGACCAAGTCGTCTCATTTCATTCTTGTGTAGTCTGACCAAGTCGGCTCATTGCATTCCTGTGATGACTACCTATTCTTTCGAGCTGCTAGCTTGAATCTACATCTGTGAGATCGTCAGGCTTCATGGAGTACCAGTATCTATCACCTCTGACCGGGGTACATAGTTTACATCACGGTTTTGGAGGGTTGTACAGCAGGAGATGGGTACTCAGTTGAGTTGAGCACAATATTTCACCCACAAACAGATAGATAGCCCGAGCACACTATCCAAATATTGGAGGATATGCTCCGCGCTTGTGTGATAGATTTTAAGGGTGTTTGGGATCATTTCTTGCCACTTTTGGAGTTTTCTTACAACAACAGTTATCAGTCCAACATTCAGACTCTGAATGGTAGGCGGTGTCGGTCCCCAGTGGGTTGGTTCGAGCCGGACGAAGCCAGGTTATTGGGTACGTACTTGGTTTAGGATGCCTTGGAGAAGGTTAAGGTGATTCAGGATAGACTTCGTACAACCTAGTCCAGACAGGAGAGTTATGCGACCGGAAGGTTCGCGATGTTGCATTCATTGTTGGAGAGCGGGTCTTACTTTGGGTTTTTCCTATGAAGGGCATTGTGAGGTTCAGAAAGAATGGCAAGCTGAGCCCAAGGTTTGTTGGTCCTTTCGAGGTGTTGTGGCATATTGGGGAGGTTGCGTATGATCTTTCCTTACCTCCCAGCCTAGCATGAGTTCATCCGGTATTTAATGTTTCGATGCTCCGAAAGTATCACGGCGATCCGTCCTATGTGTTGGATTTTAGCTCAGTCCAATTGGACAAAAACCTATCTTATGTTGTGGAGACCTCAAATTTCAAGCCTAAATTAGCTACAGACCTCAAATTCACAGTCCGCACATGCTCCTAAGTCCAATATCAACCAACGGAGCTAAAGGAACTGACAGAACTCCATTTCGGAATCGTCTTCATGTACCTCCGACTATGCTAAAAATCCTAAGATATAAGCTTCTATTTTAGGGACTAAGTGTCCCGAAATACTCCGAAACTGAAAACAAGACCTCCCGACAAGTCACTTAAGAAAAAATAGGTACGGGGAAAACATTAAATAGGGGATCGGAGCTAATACAAGAGAAAAGGTCATCTTCCATAGTAAGTTTTGCTATTTGTTTATTGTATTTTTATATGCTTTATATGTTATTAATAATTCTTTTTTTATTGTGTTTTTCATATTTGTTCAGTCTTTATTTTTTTAGGGGAGTAACTGATATTTACAAAGTAGATCCTTTACTACAAGCAAAGCCATATGAACTTTACAACGAGAAAATTCAGTGAAGAATGTTCTTTAAAGAGATTGTAAATGATAAGTATTGTTTTCATGATGCGATATGTATATCTCTTTCATAGACTTATTTATGTTTTTTAATCAGCACATAGATATTTTATTGTATTATCTGAGGAAGAAACATGTATATCACATCAATGACTATCCAATTTCTTCGACAACAACTGATGTGGGCTTTGACGACACTTTGGATCTTGCATATAATGATTGGACTAATAATCCAAAAGAGTGGAATGAGTTTGAATTTTGGAATGACCCTTCCGGATTGGGATTTGGGCTTTGTCAGTATATATTGGGTGAGAATCGTAAATGTGGGATTCCATGGACATCTGTTGAAAACGTTTTCTGTCTGGTTCAACTTCCTGCAGTTTTGGTAAATGGTAAAATTACATTAGATTCTAGCACTCATTATTTTCTGGCAGTGTTAGACTTGAATGAGAAGACCATAGATGTATATGATTCAGTGTATAAGAGCGATGAGTATGATGTTATAGTGTAGCAGGTTCTTCCTTATAAGCATTTCATTCCTATGATTTTGGAGCATTGTAAATTTGGTGACTTGCATCCTACATTTGGGCATGTATATGAACCATTTGTGGTTCACTGGAAAAAAACACCAAAACAGAAAGGAAACAAAAGTTGTGGTGCATTTGTTATAAGATATGTTGATATGTTGATGAACGGTGAAGATGTTATGACATTTGTTCCTACTACAATCAAATATTATCGTGACTATCTTGGTTTAAGTCTACGGGGACATGCAGATTGGAAGAACAAATCAGGGTATTCAACTCCTGCAGAGGTGGTTGGTGATGATTATGGAGAGAATGGAAATAACTTTTGTAAATATCCTTTAGCACTTGGTTATCCTTAAGTGTAAATACAATCATAAACTTAGTTTTTGCATCATATATAAAATATAAATACTTTGTTGATTGATATGCAGAATGTTTTACTTGAATTAAAGACTTCAAAATGTTTTGCTTTATGTATATTACGCTGGAGATCTATCATGTGAAAGCAAATTATACAGTTATTTATGTTGGATGTGTACAATCCAATTTTATTTTATGGAATTGAAGATATTTATTGATTGAAATAAAGATTATTGGATTGGAGTTTATATTTTTTATGGTGTGTTTCTATATATAATAAGTTAGATTTCACAATATTTTTTTATGCAACTCTAGTGCAATAAGTTGGAGTTCTTATTTTGGTTGCTTCCCGTAAATTATTGTCACGACCCGAAATTCCCACCTTCGGACCGTGATGGCACCTAATATTTCACTTGCTAGGCAAGCCAACGTTAGAATAATATTATCTATTTTTAAAATAATTTTTAAATTTATTAATAACAAAAGAAAAATTACGGAAGTAAGGTCTGAAATATAGTAAATAATCCATAAAAACAACGTTGTCTAAATACCATCCCAGAATTAGTGTCACAAGTGCACGAGCTTCTAGAATAATACAAATAAAGGTCTGAAATAAAATAAAGCTGCCTGAAAATAAACACACAGCTAAATTAAAATAGACGGGGACTTTAGAACTGCGGACGCCATGCAGTTATACCTCAAGTCTCCTCCGAGTAGCTGAAATCCGAGCAAGTCTATGGTACGCCGCCGGGACCAACTCCAAAATCTGCACAAGAAGTGCAGAGTGTAGTATCAGTACAACCGACCCCATGTACTGGTAAGTGCTGAGCCTAACCTCTACGAAGTAGTTACGAGGCTAAGGCGGGTTACTTACATTACCTGTACGCAATATTAGTAACAACAACAATAATATAAATAAATCAGGTAATTCATTTACATTGATTGAAGCCAACTTAGCAATCATAACCAATTGTCATTTTCATCAATTCTATTACAGTGTGCAACCCGCTCTCACAATATATTCACATTCAATTCTGTTGCATCGGGCAACCCGATCTCACAATATATTCACATTCAATTCTATTATATATTTATTTCAATCAAGTATATATATATAGACTTTTAAATAAGTCTGTTGCGGCGTGCAATCCGATCCCCCAATATTGACTTTTAAATAAGTCTATTGCGGCGTGCAATCCGATCCCCCAATATAGATATATTTACTTTCATTTCCGTTGCGGCGTGCAACCCGTTCCCCCAATATATATATATATATATAACTTTAAACAACTCATAATGTAAATAAAAAATACTCCAATAAATACCACGTCCAATGAGAAACTATTAAGCATCAAGGCACACAATAATTATAATTTATTTATGAACAAACAATGGCAATAACAATTTATTTGGGAAATCAGGGAGAAAATAGACAGTTTAATATTTAATATGCTAAATTTCAAATAGCAATTAATGCACATAATTCAAATAAGCATGTAGTAATTATTACAGGAATTTAAGAATTAATATTTGGCAAAGAATAGGAGAGAAACAATTATTATAACAATTAATTCATGTATTAAAACAAATTTAGGATTTTCAAATAATTATGCAAACAATTAATTTGACAACGTATAGGCACTCGTCACCTCGTCTATACATCGTTCACATGCAATTCACATAACAATTAATTTAAGGGTTCTATTCCCTCAAGTCAAGGTTAAGCACGACACTTACCTCGCCTTGCAAATTCCAATCAATTACTCGACCACAGCTTTTCCTTTTAAATTTGTCTCCAAAAGCTTCAAATCTATTCACAAATAATTTGATATGCTCAATACGAATCATAGGAATTAATTCCATATGAATATACAAATTTTCCGGATAAAAATCCAAAATTCATTAAAATATTCGGCAGTGGGACCCATATCTCAAATCCCGAAAAAATTTACGAAATCCGAACACCCATTTCGCTACGAGTTCAACCATACAAAAATTATCCAATTCCGATGTCAAATGGACCTTCAAATCTAAAATTTCGCATTTTTGAAAGTTTTACAAAAATTCCAATTTCTTCCATCTAAATCCAAAATAAATGATGAATATAGATATGGATTTGTGAAATATAATCACTTTTGGTTAAATAATACTTACCCAATTCAAAGTCGTGAAAATCCCCCTTGAAATCGCCCAAATCCGAGACTTGAAACTCAAAAATTAGTAAAAATGGCAACTTCCGAATTTATGGGCTCTGCCCAGTCATTTTCGCATCTGCGGATAAATGTTCCGCATTTGCGGACTCGCATTTGTGAGACAAAGTTCAAATTTGCGATGCCAGGCTTCCAGGTGAAGTTCCGCATCTGCGGACACTCCTATCGCACCTGCGACATCTGCTTCTGCGCAAAATGGCCGCACCTGCGAAGACCCAGGCCAGCCGAGTCCCGCATCTGCGTGATTTGGTGCGCATCTGCGGACACGCTTCTGCGATCGAAGCTTGGACACGCCTGGGCACATCTGCGATGGAAGGCTCGCTTCTGTGAGCTCGCACCTGCTAGCAAAAATCCGCAGGTGCGATTACAATAGAAGGAAAAATTCAGATTTTGCTTAAGTCCAATTCTTGATCCAATTTCAATTCGTATCACTCTCGGGGTACTCGGGACCCCGTACGAATATACCAACAAGTCCAATAACATAATACGGACTTACTCGGGGTCTCGTATCACGTCAAACTACGCTGAAATTACAATTCACACGCTGATTCAAACTTTGAGTTTTAAACTTTTAAATTTGCAAATCTCGTGCCAAAACATATTAAATGAATCCGGAATGACTTCAAATTTGGCACACAAGTCATAAATGACATAACGAAGCTGTTCAAATTTCCAGAATCGGATTCCGGCTCCGATATAAAAAAGTCAACCCTGTGGTCAAACTTGGAACATTTTTAGCCTTTAAATTGCTAGTTCCGTTAAATGGTCATAACTTGAGCTAGGAACCTCAAAATTAAATTTTGCGCATACGCCCAAGTCCCAAATCACGATACGGAGCTACTGGAACTGTCAAAACACTGATCCGGTTCCATTTGCTAAAAATGTTGACCAAACTCAACTCAGTTGAGTTTTTAAAGCTCTATTTCACATTTTAATCTATTTTTCACATAAAAACTTTTCGGAAAATTGTACGGACTACGCACGCAAGTCGAGGAATAATAAATGGTGCTTTTTGAGGTTTTAGAATATAGAATTACTTATTAAATTTAAAGAGGACATTTTGGGTCATCACATTCTCCACCTCTAAAACAAACGTTCGTCTTCGAACGGAGTTAGAAAAAGTTCCTGAGCTGGTGAATAAGTGTGGATATTTACTCCGCATGTCCGACTCGGACTACCAGGTAGATGCCTCTACCGGCTGACCTCTCCATTGCACTCGAACTGAAGGATGACTCTTAGACCTCAACTATCGTACCTGCCAGGCTAGAATAGCCACCGGCTCCTCCTCGTAAGTCAAATCTTTGTCCAATTGGACTGAGCTGAAATCTAACACATGGGACGGATCACCATGATATTTCCAGAGCATAGACATATGGAACACCGGATGAACCGCTGATAAACTAGGTTTTAACGCAAGCCTGTAGGCTACTTCGCCCACCCTTTCAAGAATTTCAAAGGGTCCGATATACCTAGGGCTCAACTTACCCTTCTTTCTGCACATCATTACACCTTTCATAGGTGAAACTCGGAGCAATATTCTTTCTCCAACCATGAATGCAATATCACGAACTTTATGGTCATCATAACCCTTTTGCCTAAACTGAGCTGTGCGAAGTCGATCCTGAATAATCTTGACCTTATCCAAGGCATCCTGTACCAAATCAGTACCCAACAACCGAGCCTCTCTCGGTTCAAACCAACCAACTGGCGATCGGCATCGCCTTTCGTATAATGCCTCATATGGAGCCATCTGAATGCTCGACTGGTAGCTATTATTATAAGCAAACTCCGCAAGTGGCATGAACTGATCCCAAAAACCTCCAAAATCTATAACACAAGCGCAAAGCATATCTTCCAATAATTGAATGGTGCGCTCTGACTGTCCGTCTATCTGTGGATGAAATATTATACTCAACTCAACCCGCGTGCCTAACTCACGCTGTACAGCCCTCCAGAAGTGTGAGGTAAATTGCGTACCTCGATATGAAAAAATAGACATGGGCACACCGTGTAGGCAGACAATCTCACGAATGTAAATTTTAGCTAACCTCTCTGAAGAATAGGTAACTGCCACTGGAATGAAATGTGCTGACTTGGTCAACCTATCCATAATGACCCAACCTGCGTCAAATTTTCTCTAAGTCCGTGGGAGCCCAACAACAAAATCCATAGTGATACGCTCCCACTTCCACTCAGGAATTTCTAACTTCTTAAGCAAACCACCAGGTCTCTGATGCTCCTACTTAACTTGATGACAATTCAAAGACCAAGCTACATATGCAACTATATACTTCTTCATTCTCCTCCACCAATAATGTTGTCGTAAATCTTGATACATTTTAGCGGTACCTGGATGAATAGAAAACCTGCAACTGTGTGCCTCTTTAAGGATTAATTCACGAAGCCAATCAACATTAGGCACATAAATACGACCCTGCATTCGCAGAACTCCATCTTCCCCCAGAACAACATGTTTGGTATCATCGTGACACACCGTGTCCTTAAGGAGAAGTAAATGAGGATCATCATACTGCCTCTCTCTGATGCGCTCATATAAAGAAGACCGAGCGACTGTGCAAGCTAGAACCCGACTGGGTTCTGAAACATCTAACCTCACGAACTGATTAACCAATGTCTGAACATCTGTAGCTAATGGCCTCTTACCAACCGGAATATACGCAAGACTGTCCATACTCACAACCTTTCTACTCAAAGCATCGGCCACCACATTGGCCTTTTCGGGGTGATACAAAATGATGATATCATAGTCTTTCAACAACTCCAACCATCTTCTCTGCCTAAAATTAATTTCCTTTTGTTTGAACATATACTAAAGGCTACGATGATCAGTAAATATCTCACACGAGACACCGTAGAGGTAATGCCTCCAAATCTTCAGCGCATGAACAATGGCTGCCAATTCTAAGTCATGAACAGGATAATTCTTCTCATGAACTTTCAACTGCCGCGATGCATATGCAATTACCTTGCCATCTTACATTAGTACTACACCAAGCCCAATGTGAGATGCATCACAATATACCGTATACGATCCTGAACTTGTGGGTAATACCAACATTGGCGCCGTAGTCAAAGCAGTCTTGAGTTTCTGAAAACTCAACTCACACTCGTCTGACCATCTGAATGGGACACCTTTCCGGGTCAATCTGGTCAATGGGCTTGCTATAAATGAAAACCCTTCCATGAACCGACGATAATAACCTGCTAAACCCAGGAAACTCCGGATCTCTATAACTGAAGTAGGTCTAGGCCAATTCTGAACAGCCTCAATCTTCTTAGGATCCACCTTTATGCCTTTTACCGATACAACATGCCCCAAAAAGGCAACCGAGTCTAACCAAAACTCACATTTTGAAAACTTGGCATATAACTGATTATTCTTCAAGGTGTGAAGCACACTTCGAAGATGTTGCTCATGTCCCTCTCAACTGCTGGAGTAAATCAAGATATCATCAATGAATACAACTACAAAAGAATCCAAGTAGGGTTTGAACACCCGGTTCATCAAATCCATGAATGTTGCTGGGGCATTTATCAGCCCAAATGACATCACTAGAAACTCATAATGCCCATACCGAGTCCGTAAAGCTGTCTTAGGAACATCGGATACCCTAATCCTCAACTGATGGTAGCCAGATCTCAATTCAATCTTTGAAAACACCTTGGCACCCTAAAGCTGATCAAATAAATCATCAATCCTCGGCAATGGATATTTGTTCTTGATGGTGACTTTGTTCAACTGCCGATAATTTATACACATCCTCATCGATCCATCTTTCTTCTTCACAAATAACACAGGTGCACCCCAGGGCGAGATACTATGTCTAATGGAGCCCTTATCAAGCAAATCTTGCAACTGCTCCTTCAATTCTTTCAGCTCTGGCGGGGCCATGCGATATGGCGGAATGGAAATAGGCTGAGTGCCCGGAGCCAAATCAATGCAGAAATCAATATCCCTGTCGGGTGGCTTCCCCGGTAGGTCTGCAGGAAACACCTCTGGAAACTCACGAACAACCGACACTGAATCTATGGAAGGAACCTCCGCACTAGAATAGCGGACATAAGCCAAATAAGCTAGATAACCCTTCTCGACCATATGCCGAGCCTTCACATAAAAGATAACCCTGTTGGCAGAATGGCCAAGATTCCCTCTCCACTCTAATCGAGGCGACCCCTGTGATCACATCATCAGATGACTCGGCCGACTGGGAGAACTGCTCTCATGTAAGTGTAGGTGATCCGACTGGTCGGTTCAATGTATAATCTCTCCACCACCTCTTGGCGGAACCCGTTATCTGAAATACAACAAAATCAAGCCCATTGGTCTCAACTATACCCATGTTCCACAACACCTCATGGTAGAGTTCAAGATAATCCTGCGGGTCCTCAGAAGGTGTACCACTGAAGTGAACTGGAAAGAGCTTGGTAAACTTATCCAATCTCAATAAGGTCTCAAAATACATGGCGGGCCTATTATCGATCTGTGCTGCAACAACTGGTTGAACTACCACAACTGGCAGGGCTGCTGGAGCTTGATTCTGGAGAACCATCTGCTCCGGAGTGGGAGTAGTGGGAGTTTATGCTCCTCCCCCAGCCTGTGAGACGGATGGTGCCACTGGAAATGTACCATTCTGGGCCACGCCCTCCATAAGACTTACCAAACGAACTAGAGCGTCCTGAAGTACTGGAGTGGCTATGAATCCTTCCGGGACCTGAACTGGTCCAGCTGGTACATTCTGAACTAGAACCTCCTCCTGACGGTCTACCTGAGGTTCTTCAACAGGTGTAGCTGCTCGAGCTCTGGACTGAGCTCTACCTCAACCTCTAGCATGACCTCGGACTCGACCTCTACCCCTGGTCATAGTAGCCACCGGGGGTTCTGGTCCCTGACCATCGGTAGAGGTATTATGTGTTCTCACCATCTGCGAGAGAATGGGAGTAGAATGGTTCAATCATCGATGATATAATAAAATTGCACGACAGAATAAGAAAGAAGTGATATTGTACCTAAACTTCATAGCCTCTGAGATATAAGTACATAAGTCTCCATACCTATCCTTCAGACTCTACTAAGCTTGCTCGTGACTCGTGAGACCTACGTAACCTAGTGCTCTGATACCAACATGTCACGACCCGAAATTCCCACCTTCGGACCGTGATGGAACCTAACATTTCACTTGCTAGGCAAGCCAACGTTAGAATAATATTATCCATTTTTAAAATAATATTTAAATTTATTAATAACAAAAGAACAAATGCAGAAGTAAGGTCTGAAATATAGTAAATAATCCATAAAAACAAAGTTTTCTAAATACCATCCCAGAATTGGTGTCACAAGTGCACAAGCTTCTAGAATAATACAAATAAAGGTCTGAAATAAAATAAAGCTGCCTGGAAATAAACACACAGCTAAAGTAAAATAGATGGGGACTTTAGAACTACGGACGCCATGCAGTTATACCTCAAGTCTCCTCCGAGTAGCTGAAATCCGAGCAAGTCTATGGTACGCCGCTGGGACCAACTCCAAAATCTGCACAAAAGTGCAGAGTGTAGTATCAGTACAACCGACCCTATGTACTGGTATGTGCTGAGCCTAACCTCGACGAAGTAGTGACGAGGCTAAGGCGGGTTACTTACATTACCTGTACGCAATATTAGTAACAACAACAATAATAGAAATAAATCAGGTAATTCATTTATAATGATTGAAGCCAACTCAACAGTCATAACCAATTGTCATTTCCATCAATTTTGTTGCACCGTGCAACCCGCTCTCACAATATATTCACATTCTATTCTGTTGCAGCATGCAACCCGCTCTCACAATATATTCATATTCAATCCTGTTATATATTTATTTCAATCAAGTATATATATATATGCTTTTAAATAAGTCTGCTGCGGCGTGCAATCCGATCCCCCAATATTGACTTTTAAATAAGTCTATTGCGGTGTGCAATCCGATCCCCCAATATAGATATATTTACTTTCATTTCCGTTGCGGCGTGCATCCCGTTCCCCCAATATATATATAATTTTAAACAGCTCATAATGTAAATAAAACTTACTCCAATAAATACTACGTCCAATGAGAAACTATTAAGCATCAAGGCACACAATAATTATAATTTATTTATGAACAAACAATGGCAATAACAATTTATTTTAAAAATCAGGGAGAAAATAGACAGTTTAATATTTAATATATTAAATGTCAAGTAGCAATTAGTGCACATAATTCAAAAATGCATGTAGCAATTGTTACAGGAATTTAAGAGTTAATATTTTTCAAAGAATAGAAGAGAAACAATTATTATAATAATTAATTCATGTATTAAAATAATTTTAGGATTTTCAAATAATTATGCAAACAATTAATTTGACGACGTATAGGCACTCGTCACCTCGCCTATACATCGTTCACATGCAATTCACATAACAATTAATTTAAGGGTTCTATTCCCTCAAGTAAAGGTTAACCACGACACTTACCTCGCTTTGCAAATTCCAATCAATTACTCGATCACAGCTTTTACTTTTAAATTTGTCTCCAAAAGCTTCAAATCTATTCACAGACAATTCGATATGCTCAATACGAATCATAGGAATTAATTCCATATGAATTTATAAATTTTTCGGATAAAAATCCAAAATTCATTAAAATATTCGGTAGTGGGACCCACATGTCAAATCCTGAAAAAACTTATGAAATACGAACACCCATTCCGCTACGAGTTCAACCATGCAAAAATTATCCAATTCTGATGTCAAATGGACCTTCAAATCTAAAATTTTATTTTTTGGAAAGTTTTACAAAAATTCTAATTTTTTCCATCTAAATCCGAAATAAATGATGAATATAGATATGGATTTGTGAAATATAATCACTTTTGGTTAAAGAATACTTACCCAGTTCAAAGTCGTGAAAATCCCCCTTGAAATCTATCACGACCCAAATTAACCCTTCGTAAGGTGTCGTGATGGCACCTAGTCTTTACGACTAGGTAAGCCTAATATTACGAAAAATGTAAAGAAAACACAACATCTTAAAGAAAAACAGCATATGGTGAATAGCCAAAGTAGTACCACTCGACATATACAAAATAATTTTCCAAGACCCGGAATATCACTAATTCACAAGCTGCTATAATCTATGTAGCTCTATACAAAAGTCTGAAGATAATAAAGAAAGTCTCTAGGCGAGGGAGTAGAAGGGGACTCCGAAGATCTACGGACGCAAGCAGAAATACCTTGAAGTCTCCTAGAATCAGCAGCACGCACTAACTCCAAGGCTGATAGCTCGTACCTGGATCTGCACACGAAAACATGTGCAGGAAAGGGCATGAGTACACCACAATGTAAGTGCCAAGCCTAACCTCGGTCGAGTAATTATGAGGTCAGGTCAAGGACCTATCGGAGTAAATATAATAAATTAAATAGTAAAAGATATAAGTAAAATTTACGGTAACACTATTAAAGAAATTCTCGAAAATATAACAGTTAAGGGAGCTCTCGGCTCAGAACAAAGTAAACACAATGGGGAATCTCCCGGGATACCGTCCCGTAATTCCAAATGAATATGCAGTGCTGGGGGATCTCCCGGAATACGTCTGTAGTCCCAAAGTAAATATGCAGTGCTGGGGGATCTCCCGAAATAGGTCCGTAGTCCCAAAGTAAATATGTAGTGCTGGGAGATCTCCCGAAATACGTCCGTAGTCCCAATTTAAATATGCAATGCAAGATAAAATGACAGGTATGGCCTCGAATTATACAGTTTACACTAATCACAGATAAGGAAAATAGGGATTTAACTAAGCATGGCGCACAAAATGTCAAATAGGCAGTTAAAACACGTAAGCATGTTTTTCAAGTCTAAACTAAACAATTAAACATATTAGTGTAATTTAATAAGAGAAACAATTTATGATTTAAAAAGGATAAACGGAATTTTTGCAATAACAGCCCGTGTACGTACTCGTCACCTCACGTACACGGCGCCCACACACGAAATAATATCAAAATATCCTAAGGGAAAAGTCCCCAACACAAGGTTAGGCAAGCCACTTAGCTCGAACCGCTCAAATCAACTCGATATCACATTGTTGCCGTAAGTATCCGACTCCAAATGGCCCGAATCTATTCAAATTAATTGCATAATGTAAATATAACTACAAGTAATTAATTTAGCTAATTAATTCGAAGCTAAAGCGTGAAATTAGGAAAAACACCCAAAAGAAGTCTCCCCGGGCCTACGTCTCGGAATTGGGTAAAAAATACAAATTTTGAACACCCATTCACTCACGAGTCTAACCATATCAAATTTACTAAAATCCAACACCAAATGGTCCTCCAAATCCACAAATTAAACTTCCAAATCCCTAGCCTCCAACTTCGAATTTCCACCTAAAATACACACTAACTAGGTGGGAAAATACATGGCAAAGCAAGATTATTGATCAAAAATAAGCACAAGGGACTTACCTCAAGAAATTCCTCGAAATTGCTCTCAAACATCGCCTTAAACCGAGTTTGCAAAGTTAAAATGACAAAAATCGCGAAGCCCTTCGGTTTTAACCACTGCCCAGCTATTTCCGCACATGCGGAACCTAGGCTCGCATCTGCGGGTGCGCTTGTGCGGAAAAAGTGCGCATTTGAGCAATTCACTTTCCCCCTCTCCCTTCGCACCTGCGACGAAAGGGCCGCACCTGCGGAAATCCCTTCCGCTTCTGCGTAACTTGCGCACTTGCGAACAGTCTTGCGCATTTGCGGGCATCGCAGATGCGGACTTTTTCCATGCACCTGCGACCCCTAACCAATCCACTCAACTCTGCTTATGCGCCAATTTTTCGAACCTGCGGGCAGCCTTGCGCAGGTGCGATTACAGCAGAACCAGCAAAAGCACCAGATTTTTCCTAAGTCCAAATTCATTTCGTTAAGCATCTAAAACACACCCAAGGCCCCCGGGATCTCAACCAAACATACCAACCAATCCTAAAAACCCATACAAACTTAGTCGAGCTTTCAAACCACATCGAACAACACCAAAATCATGAATTAAGCACGGATTCAAGCCTAAGAATTTAAAATTTTCCAAATTCTACAAACGACGCCGAACCACATCAAATCTAGTCCGAATGACCTCAAATTTTACACACATGTCACAAATGACATTACGAACCTACATCCACTTTCGGAATTCCATTCTGAGCTCAATATCAAAATTTCCACTATTGGATGAAATCGCCGAAAAACTAACTTTCACCAATTCAAGCTTAAATCTACTACAGGCCTCCAAAACATATTACGGACGCGCTCCTAACCCCAAATTCACTCAACAGAGCTAACGGAGTCGACGGAATTCCATTTCGGATCTGTCTTCACATAGTTCCGACTACAGTCCAAACTCTTAGGTTTAAACTCACAACTAGGGACTAAGTGTATCAAAACTCTCTGAATTCCATAACCAATCACTCCGGCAAGTCCCAATAGCAGAAACAAACGTGGGGAAAACAATTATTAGGGGATTGGGGCTCTAATTATCAAAGCGATCGGCCAGTTCGTTAAATATTCACCCAAATCCGAGACTTGAAACTCAAAAATGAGTAAAAATGGCGACTTCCAAATTTATGGGCTCTGTCCAGTCATTTTCGCATCTGCGGATAAAGGTTCAGCATTTGCAGACTCGCATTTGCGAGAAAAAGCTCACATTTGCGATTCCAGGCTACCAGGTGAAGTTTCGTATCTGCGGACACCCCTGTCACACCTGCGACATCCTCTTCTGCGCAAAATGGCCGCACCTGCGAAGACCCCATGCCAGCCCAGTCCCGCATCTACATGATTTGGTGCGCATCTACGGACACGCTTCTGCGAGAAGTTGTCCGCTTCTACGATCGAAGCCTGGACACGCCTGGGTGCATCTGCGATGTAAGGCTCGCTTCTGCGAACTCGCACCTGCGAGCAAAAATCAGCAGGTGCGATTACAACAGAAGGAAAAATTCAGATTTTGCTTAAGTCCAATTCTTGATCAGTTTTCAATCTGTATCACTCTCGGGGTACTAGAGACCCCGTACGAATATACCAACAAGTCCAATAACATAATACGGACTTACTCGGGGTCTCGTATCACATCAAACAACGCTGAAATTATAATTCACACGCTGATTCAAACTTTGAGTTTTAAACTTTTAAATTTGCAAATCTCGTGCCAAAACATATTAAATGAATCCGGAATGACTTAAAATTTGGCACACAAGTCATAAATGACATAACGGAGCTGTTCAAATTTTCAGAATCGGATTCTGCCTCCGATATCAAAAAGTCAACCACGTGGTCAAACTTGGAAATCTTTAGCCTTTAATTTGCTAGTTCCGTTAAATGATCATAACTTGATCTAGGAACCTCCAAATTAACTTTCAAGCATACGCCCAAGTCCCAAATCATGATACGGAACTACCGGAACTGTCAAAACACTTATCCGATTCTGTTTGTTAAAAATGTTGACCAAAGTCAACTCAGTTGAGTTTTTAAAGCTCTATTTCACATTTTAATCCATTTTTCACATAAAAATTTTTTTGGAAAATTGTACGGATTGCGCACGTAAGTCGAGGAATGATAAATGGTGCTTTTCGAGGTTTTAGAACACATAATTACTTATTAAATTTAAAGATGACATTTTGGGTCATCACAATTATGCTGTAATTGCTACTTATGAAGCGCTATAAGCCAGTATATTATGATGGAGAAGTGTAAAACAATGGAAACTTTGTATCTAGAACAGTTTGCTGGATTTAAATGCTTTAAAATTTTGCTTCATGTATATTATACTAGAGGTCAATCATCTTATAGTATATTCTCCTGTTTTTTATCCTGGATGTGTACAATCCAGTTTTGTTTGGGTAGATTTGAGCGATTTATTGATTGAAATAAAATATATGGATTGGAGTTTATCTTTTTATGGTATGTTTTTATTAATAATAAGTTGGATCTCATAAATTAGCTAGAGTTTATTATTTACGCTGGTTCCTGTAAATTATGCTAGAATTGCTATATATGAAGCGCTTTAAGTGTAACGACCCGACTTGTCATTTTAAGAATTAACGCCCCGTTCAGTGACTTAAGGTCTCGAGCATCTTTGCAATATGTATTATGACCCGTGGGTGTGGTCGAGTTTGATTTATTGAAGATTCAGAATTAAATTAAAAGAACAATCCTTATTTAGAAACTTAAATGAGAAGAGTTGACCGGAGAGAGTCGACTTTTGAGTAAACGACTCCGGAATGGAATTTTTATGATGTCAATAGCTCCTTATGGTTATTTTGGACTTAGGACCGTGTCCGAAAAATTATTTGGAGGTATGTCAAGGAATTTTTCTTGAAATGGCGAAAGATGAATTTTTGGGAAGTTTGACCGGGGGGTTCACTTTTTGATATCGGGGTCAGAATCTGATTCTGGAGATTTGAATAGCTTCCTTATGTCAATTATGACTTGTGTGAAACATTTGAAGTCATTCTGGATTGATTTGCTGTATTTTGGCACAAGATATAGAATTTGAATATTCAAAGTTCATAGTTTTTGGTTTGGGGTGGAATTCATCGTTTTGATGTTGTTTGAGGTGATGTGAGAATTTGACTAAGTGTGTATGATATTTTAGGACTTGTTGGTATATTTGATTGAGGTCCCGGGGGCCTCGGGTGTGTTTCGTAACTGTTGTATCTGGTATCTGATTTCCTTCTTCGCGAACGCGAAGAGAGCCACGCGAACGCGAAGAGGAGTTTTGATGCCGCTGGATTTGGCCTTCGCGAACGCGAAGGAGGACTCGCGAACGTGAAGGGATGTCTAAAGAACTTACGCGAACGCGAGGGGCCAGGCACGAATGTGTAGAAGGGCCAGTCGCGAACGCGTAGAAGGAAGGAGGGGACTGGGCTTGGAGTCATTAGCCTTCGCGAACGCGAAGCTTCAATCGCGAACGAGAAGCAGTAGGACTTGAGGGCATCGCGAACACGAGAGCTTGAACGCGAACGCGATGCTATGCATGTCAGGTCTTCGCGAACGCGATGCTGGTCATGCAAACGCGAAGAAGTATTTGAGGCAGCTGGGGACTATCTGGGCAGAATTAAAGGTCCCAAAAAGAGGGGTTTGAGTTAATAACATAAAATCAAATTGGGAGCTCGGTAGAAAGCGATTTTTGGAGAGATTCTTACGTCGGTGTTTGGGGTAAGTGATTCTTATCCAGTTTTGATTAACTTCCATGATTATGCCTTTGAATCCATCATTTAATTCGGATTTAAATGGAGGAAAATCAAGATTTTTGTAAAATCTTCCAAAAACGAAAATTTAAGATTTGGAGGTCGAGTTGTTATTGGAATTCGATAAAATTGGTATGGTTGAACTTATTTCGGAATGGGTGTTCGGATTTCATAAAAATTATGTCGGGTTCTGAGGGGTGGGCCCCACGTTGACTTTTGTTGACTTTTTGGAATACATTTTTAAGTCGACGTATTATTATCCTGAATTGTTTCAGATGAATTTTAATGAAGTTATACAATTTAATTGGATAGATTTAAGCTGTCAGGAGGTCAATTCAAGCAAGAAGACGATTTAGGAATATTGGCATAATTCCAAAAAGGTAAGTGTCTTCCTTAACCTCGAGTGGGGGAATTGCCCCTTAGGCATCGAGTCTTATATGTCATTTGTGAAATGTGAAAAGCCGTGTACGCGAGGTGACGAGTAAATACTCGGGCTTATATGTGCAAAATTCATTGAGTTAAAGTCTTGGGAAAATTGTGTAGTAATTTGGATAATTGTTAGTATTTATTAAATCATCTATTTGCCATGCCTAAATCCTTGTTGTTGAATTTGTTTTTATAGGACAATTTGATGTGATTGTTACTTCAAAATTTATGTAATTTCGTGAGTATTGTTGGTGTGATATTTCTTGGAATTTAATTTCAATATGAATTTTTCCTATGCAAATAATTAATTAAGCATGTTTAAAAAAAGAAGTGTTAATATAATTATCTAAGTTTGGATTAATGAAGGATTTTCTTTATGCTGAGTAATTTCTATCTCTGTTAATTATTTTTAGGGTGTTATACACATTGTGTGGGTCCTTCGGCTATTTGTTGTGAAACTAATTGATTTGGTTGTATCTTTGGAATTTTGGTTGTATCTTTGGAATTTTGGTTGTGGCCATTGGGCAAATTGTGATATGAATTGATTTTGTTATGTTGCCGTGATAATAATATTAGCACGTGAACTGTCCGTGCCGCTATGATATGAAAAGTGAGCACGAGGTGCCGAGGAAATATGATGATTTAATTATGGGCACGAAGTGCCGTGAAAATATGAAAATGGGCTGAGACCCGTATTTTTATGATTATGAAATGAGGTGTCACACAATGACTTTTTAATTGAAAGAATTATATTCAAAATATTTATCTCGAAGGAATTTTATTCAAAAGGAATTATATGAATGAATTTTATATTCGAAAGATGTTTATTTGAGGAAATTATATTTGAAAAAGAGTTTTATTCGTAAGAATTATATGTGAAAGATATTTAATTGAAGAATTATAACTGGGTGTAATTGTATTTATTAATTATTGAGCGATATTAATGGTAATTTTATTGTCTTACTGTGCATATCACTGGTTATTTTATGTTGCCCTTATTGTTATTTGTTTCATATTATTTTGTATATTATATTGCACAGGTTATTAGACTAGTGAGTGTCTTGAGTGTGCCTCGTCTCTACTCTAATGAGGTTATTCTTGATACTTACTGGGTACCGACCGTGGTGTACTCATACTACACTTCTGCATATTTTTGTGCAGATTCAGGTTGGAGATATCGGACTTGGACAGAGTTTAAGAGGGATCGTAAGGATTCAAGGCAGAGCTGCTTGGTCGTCGCAGTCCCTTGGAGTTTTTTCATTTTATTGTACTGATAATTTTGTAATCAAACAGTATTGTATATTCGATCCTCGTGATCATCCCATGTATTCAGTTAGAGTTCGTAACTCAGTACTACCAATCTTGGGAGGTTGTATATTCATAATTGTTCCGCTGTTAGTTTTGATTACTTATTAAATTCAAAAAAAGCTATAAAAATATAATTGAATTTGGCTTACCCAGTCTTAAAGACTAGGTGCCATCACGACGTCTGTGGTGGGATTTTGGGTCGTGACAATAAGCGAGTATATTATAATGGAGAAGTGCAAAACAATAGAAAATTAGTATCTAGAACAATTTGTTGGAATTAAATACTTTCAATTTTTTCTTCCTGTATATTATGCGGGAGGTCTATCATCTTAAAGCATATCAGTATTATATCCTCGATGTGTACAATCCAATTTTTTTTTGTTGCTAAATTTGAGAGATTTATTGATTGAAATAAAGATATATGGATTGGAGTTCATATTTTTTATGGTGTGTTTTTATGTATAATAAGTTAGATTTCATAATTTTTGTTGATTCTATTTTAGTATAATTAGCTGGAGTTTTTATTTTTGTTTGCTTCATGTGTATTATGCTGGAAATACTACTTATGAAGCGATATAAGCCAATATATTATAATGTAACAGTGTAAAATAATGAAGAAGTTGTATCCATAACAATTTGCTCGAATTAAATACTTCCTTTATATTATACTGGAAATCTATCATGTGAAAGCATATTATCCAGTATTTTATCCTAAATGTCTACAATCCATTCTTTTAATGGAGTTCAAGCGATTTATTGATTGAAATAAAGATTAATGGATTGGAGTTTATATTTTTCATGGTGTGTTTTTATGTATAATAAGTTAGATTTCATAATTTTTGTTGATGCTATTCTAGTATATAAAGATTAATGTTTCCTGTATATTATACTAGAAATGCTACTTATGAAGCGATATAAGCTAGTATATTATAAAAAATAGAGCAGTGTAAAACAATGGAGAAGTTGTATCCATAACAATTTGCTGGAATTAAAGACTTCAAAATTTTTGCTTCCTGTATATTATGCTGGAGATATATCATGTAAAAGCATATTATCCAGTATTTTATATTGGACAATTATTTGATGCACAATTATTTTTACAAGCTGTATAATCTGTTGCATTTCATGATTTTTTATCGTTCTATCTTGGAGTTGTTATTTTCATATAATTTTCTTGGAAAGAGTTTTTGATTCTATGTAGATCATATTCCGTAAATATCAGAAACATAAAAGAAATATGATAAAAGAACGATCAAACATAAACATAGTACAAGATAAAAGGTACCCAAAACAAAAGAAGATCCACACAAAATAAAAGAAAACATAAACAAAAACACAGAAGAAAAACATAAAAAAAGGATTTAAAAAACTAAGCATCATCTCCATCATCATAACAATACTCCTCAATTTCTCGATATATCTCATCATCATCCGCATCATACATAATTATAGGATACGCGGGAAAAAGACCATAAAGTCTCATCAGATCAAACTTCAACTTGTTGAATTGATCACGCAACTGATTTTGTTCAATTATTATTCTGTCCATAAGATAAGGAAGACTCTTCAAGCTCTATTCCAGCCTGGCATAGTCGTCCCTGATGGGATACTTAAAAGAATCAAACTGCTGGACAACCTTGTCGAACGAGGTTGAATAACCTTCAGAACTGTGTTCCACGTTCAGCCTGTTCTGGAATGATTCATCAGCAAAAATCTAAGGTCTGATTCTTTCCCAATCAGCCTTTATTTGCTCCCACTTTTGCATAAGATTATCCATTGATACGTTACTGTTCCAATCAGACTTTAAACTCCTCCCACTTCTGAATAAATTCATCCATTGTAAGCTTCCTGCTTCCCCTAGCACCAGACATGGTTTTTTTTAAAAACCTAAAAGGCTATTGATGAATATAAATTTAATGAAATATGATAGAAGTCTATGGATGACTATCAAATTTTCAAGTGAAGCGATTGTTAATATAGCCAAAGTGTACACCTAATCAATTTAATATGTATAGATGAAAAGGTAATTTTTTAGGTATGTTTGCTGTTTTACTGTCACGACCCAGTTTTTCGTCTGTCGGGTATCGTGATGGAACCTAGTCTTAGAGACTAGGTAAGCCTAACATTTACTGAATAACAATAATAAGAAATAACATCTAACAACTTTTGAGATATAAATCTCTATAATATTTACAATTCTCAAAACTGGTAGTACAAGTTATAAGCTCTACAGAGTGTTTGTTAGAAAACTTCTACATACAATTGTCCAAAAATAAGAATAAACAGCGCAAAAAAAAAACTTAAAGGTGACTCTGAAGCCTACGAACGTAGCAACAGGTTTACCTTGAGTCTCCACAACAACGACCCGCACATCTGCTAACGAACAAATACCTGGATCTGCACAAAAATATACAGAAGTGCAAAATGAGCACACCACAACGGTGCCCAGTAAGTATCAAGACTAACCTCGGTAGAGTAGTGACGAGGAACAGTCCAGACACCCACTGGTCTAATAAACTAAACAAGTATAAGTATATGAACAACATAAATATGATATCTACATAAAGACTATGCAATATGGCTCACAATACAGAAATGGCAATAAGAAAGGAAACAACAAGTATCAGTGGAATACCATAAACATAACTCAGAAAAATGAATGGAACACAACCTAAATCCGGAATCACAAATACAGCAAGGATGAAAAATGTGCTTTTACATCAGGTTGTAGTTAAAAAAAACTCCACGAGCTACCGAACCTCGGACAAATCACAATTCACAAGTCTCAATACCTGAACCCTAACACTTGGCATCCTGTGCCCTCATGACACCTCATAACCTCCGGATGGTTCAAATCTAACCAAAATAACTTCAAAGCACAAATAAAACTCATAAGAAACTATTCCGGACCATACAATCTCAATCTTTATCAAAATCTAAAAATCGGTCCAAAAGTCGACCCCCGGGCCCACACCTCGGAACCCGACAAATTTTACAAAACCCGAACACCCATTTCGATATGAGTCCAACCATATAAAAATTATCAAATTCCGATACCATTTCGTCCCTCAAATAATGATTTTTTATTTTGAAAGTTTTCTTCAAAAACTACCATTTTCCCCAACCCAAAACACAAATCAAATGATACAAATAAAGATAAAATCATGGAATATAATAAATTGTAGGTGAAGAACACTTACTTAATCGTTTTGCTTGAAAAACCCACAAGGAATCGCTCCAAACAGAGCTCTAGAACTCCAAAATGGTGAAAATGGCAAAACCCTCGGAATAAAGTACTATTTATTCTGCCGAGGTATTTGTGCATCGCGAACACGGAAGAGCAATTGTGTTTGTGAAGACAACATGTTCGCGAACACGGAGAGGAAAAATCTGATGGCCCAACGACTGCTCAACGCGAATGCGTGGAGTAGTACGTGAACGCGTAAGCGACACGCGAACACGAAGAAGGAGGTGGCAAAACTTCGCGAACGCGAGAGTTTGACTGCGAACGCGAAGAGGAAGTATTTTACCCTCCAAAATAACACTACGTGGATGCGAAGGCAAGGTCGCGAACGCGATGAAGGAAACCAGATGACAGATTTAGCAGTTCAGAAATAGAAGGAACTGGCCCGTAGCCCATCCAAAACACACTCGAATAATTCCGAGTAGTATAAGTAAGTTTCGGCACATTGGAAGTAAATTAAAGAACTTGAAGTTCTTAAGTTTGATTCAATTGGTTTTAGGGGGGTGATTCTTAGTCTTATTAATTCCAAATAAAGATGTTATGGAAAAAGATAATAGTGGTTATGAAAAGATAAGCAGTTATGAAAAGATAAAGATAAGCAGTTATGAAAAGCCGTTTTATTGATTCAATTGGTTTTATTAATTCCAAATAAAGATAAGCAGTCATGAAAAGATAGTATGGCTATAAAAGATATAACAATTTCAATTAAGTCACATATGAATCAAGTAACAATAATAGTAGATCATGAAGCAATTGATTCTAATTAAGAAGGTAGGTGTGAATCTAGTAATTTAGATATATAATCATAACAAGAACAACTACATATTCAATGAATACAAGGACCTAAGAACCCAAAAAGGCCAACTTTTCCACAAATAAGTCCGTGCACTTACTCGTCACCTCGTGTACACGGACTACAATCAACATAGAAGACTCAAATCCTAAGGGGAAGTCCCCCACACAAGGTTAGGCAAAATACTTACCTCGAGTCAAGCTCAAACAATCCGTAAGAATGCCCTTTCCATGAATATTCAGCTCTGAATGGCCCAAATCTAGCCAAAAAGCAATTACATATCATAATTACAACAATAATAGTCTCATCTAATTAACGAAATCAACATTTTTAACGAAAATTCCGAAATTAACTCAAAATTGTTCGTAGGGCCCACTTCTCAGAATCGAGTCAAAGTCATAAAATACGAAAGCTCATTCACTCACGAGTCTAACCATATAAGAATTATTCAAATTCGACTACAAATCCCCTTTCAAAACTCGAAATCTTTATTGAAGAAGTTCTTCTAATATTTCCCAATTTCAACCCCAAAAATACGAAACAAAATGGAGAAAACAACTATAGATTAATGCAATAAAACCAAATTCGAGTAAGAAATCGTTACCCACAAGATTCCTCTGAACAGCCCTTAAAGAATCGCCTTCTCCCGAGCTCAAAATCAAAAATGGAGTGAAAATGATATAACCCTCGATTCCAACTCCTTTCTACCCAGCGTTCCTCGCACCTGCGACCATTTCTTGCACCTGCACCTACCGCACCTGCGGTCTAACCAGTCGCACCTGCGGAAGTCACTAACTCCCACAGTCTCCGCACCTGCGAGCCTTCCGCGCATCTGCGTGCATCGCAGATGTGGAACTTCCCCGCACCTGCGACCCCAGGCCAACTCTCAATTCTCGCATCTGCACTTCCATCTCCGCACGTGCGAGTCCGCTGATACGCAAGAATTCTCTGCACCTACGGAGACTGCCAAATCCAGCTCTTCCCACACCTGTGCCTCATTCTTCGCACCTGCGCCCAAGGTCCGCAGGTGCGATTACACTAGAACTTAGACCTCCCCCAAACCATGGAAATCATCCGCAACTCGTCCGAAAAACACCCGGGGCCCTCGGGACCCCGTCCAAACATACCAACAAGTTCTATACCCTAATATGGACCCGCTCGAGGTCTTAAATCACATAAAAAATTGTCAAAACTACGAATCGCACCATGAATCGAACTTATAAATTTTCAAATCTTTCAACTTCTAAAACCTGTGCCGAAAACTATCAAATCAACTCGAAATGACGTCAAAATTTGCAGGGAAGTCCAAAATAACATAATGGAGTTGTTCCAACTCTCGGAATTGCATTCCAACCCCAATATCAAAAGTCCACTTCCGGTCTAAATCTCCAAAAATTTGACTTTCGCCATTTTAAGCCTAAATCAGCTACAGACCTTGGATTTACAGTCCGGACATGCTCCTAAGTCCAAAAACACCCAACGGAGCTAATGGAACCGAAGAAATTCCATTCCGGAGTCGTCTTCATATAGTTCTGACTACAGTCAAAATCCTAAAACTTAAGCTTCATTTTAGGGACTAAGTGTCCCAAATCACTCTGAAACATCCAGTAACCAAATTCAACCACGCACGCAAGTCAATACACATAATATGAAGCTGCTTAGGTCCTTATACCGCCGAACAAGACTTAAATTCTCAAAATGACTGGTCGGGTCATTAGAGATGTGGTTCATGGACACCATGAATCAAGCTAGGGGTTTTCCAGCGGATCTATCCACATCTCAGGCAAGAGGGGGAGCACAGGCCCCTACTGCTCAGGCTCCTGGGCACGCAACTGTGGTATATCAGACTCCGGGTGCACTACCTGTGGGCAGAGCCTAGCTAGTTGTGGCGGCTGCACCTGAGCCTAGACTGACTGCGGACGGCGATCCGCAGAAGTTGTTGGACAGATGGACTAGGTTACACCCTCCTGTCTTAGGAGGCGAGCGTCATGAGGATGCCCAGGATTTTATTGATAGGTGCAGGGACAGACTGCACAACATGAGGATGCTGAAGTCTCATGGGGTTGACTTCACTACTTTCTAGCTAAAGGGCTGGGCCCGTAGATGGTGGTAGTCTTATGTGCTTGGCAGACAAGCAGGTTATCCACCCATAACTTGGATCCAGTTCACACAATGTTTCCTAGATAGGTATATTCCACCCTCCGAGAGGGAAGAGTTACAGTATCAGTTTGAGCAGCTTGAGTAGGGTCAGATGTCAGTGAGCGACTATGAGGTGAGGTTTTCTGAGTTGTCTCGCCGTGCACTTATGATACTTCCTACGAATGCAGAGAGAGTGCAAAGGTTTGTTGCGGGGCTGCACTCCTGCATTAGGGCCAATATGGCCTGAGAGGTTGACATGGGGACTTCTTAACAGCTAGCAGTGGAGATTTCTCGGAGGATTGAGGGCTACTGTCAGAGGGGGAGAGAGCAGATGCAGTAGGACAAGAGTGCCCGTTCTATGGAGAGTTTAGAGGTGTCCCGGCTAGGGGCAGAGGACAATTTGGGAGGGGTCAGCTTAGCAGGCCCCCATATTCATCACCACCACCTCCTCAAGGTGCTCCAGTGCACCCCTATTTCAGCTTCATGCCAGAGAGTTATTACCGCCCACAAGCTATTCAGGCTCCTTCCAGTGGGTCAATAGGCCATCAGTGTCAGACATCAGGTCAGCAGATCACCGCACCGAGGGGATATTTTGAGTGCGGAGATCCTGGTCACATGAGGAGATTCTTCCCCAAGCTTTGGGACAAGGCAGTGCAGCAGGGTCAGCAACCAATAATTTCAGCACCGACTGTCCGGCCGCCCAGAGGCGGAGGGCATGCTGGTAGGGGCCGTCCTAGAGGTGGAGGCCAGGCGGGGAGAGGCCAGTCAGCTACTGTTCAGTCAGGCGGGGGCCAGCCCACCGGCGCTTCAGCCAAATTCTATGCTTTTCCGGCTAGACCAGATACATTGACTTCAGATGCCGTGATCACGGTACTATTTCTGTAAGCGGTAGGGATGCTTCAGTATTATTTGATCCAGGGTCTACATATTAATATGTGTCATCTCTGTTTGTTCAATTTCTGGATATTCCTCGTGAGTCCTTGGGTACTCCTTTTTATGTGTACACTCTTGTGGGCGATTCTGTGGTCATGGATCGTATCTATCGGTCCTATGTTGTCACATTGTGCGGTTACGAGGCTAGGGCGGACCTACTCTGACTTTATATGATCGACTTTGAGGTTATCCTAGGCATGGACGGGTTATCTCCATACCACACCGTCCTTGATTGTCATGCCAAGACTATTACCTTAGCGATGCCAGAATTACCGAGGTTGGAGTGGAAGGGTTCCTCGGTTAGTACAACTAGTCATCTCATCTCTTTTCTAAAGGGTCGACATATGGTTGAGAAGGGTTGTTTGGCTTATCTAGCTTATGTTAGGGACACCACCGCAGAGTCTCCGACGATTGATTCAGTGCCAGTAGTTCGGGAATTTGCCGATGTGTTTCCTTCTAACCTTCCAGGCATGCCGCCAGATAGTAATATTGATTTCCGTATTGATTAGGCTCCAGGCACCCAACCTATATCTATCCCACCATACCGTATGGCTCCGAAAGAATTGAAGGAGTTGAAGGAGTAGCTTGAGGAGTTGTTAGCAAAGGGGTTTATGAGACCCAGTGTGTCACCTTAGAGTGCACCAGTGTTATTTGTGAAGAAGAAAGATGGGACTATGTGGATGTGCATTGATTACCGCCAGTTGAACAAGGTTACTATCAAGAACAAGTAGTCATTGCCGCGTATCGATGATTTGTTTGACCAGTTCCAGGGTGCTGGGGTGTTTTCTAAGATCGATTTGAGATCAGGGTACCATCAGTTAAAGATTCGGGACTCAGATATTCCGAAGATTGCCTTCCGTACCGATATGGTCATTATGAGTTTCTACTGATGTCCTTCGGTTTCACTAATGCCCTAGCGGTATTTATGGATTTGATGAACCGGGTGTTCAGGCCTTATATTGATTCCTTTGTTATTATTTTCATTGATGACATCTTGATTTACTCATATAGCCTGGGGGAGCACGAACAACACGTGAGAGTGGTACTTCAGACATTGCGAGAACATGAGTTATATGCTAAGTTCTCGAAATGTGAGTTTTGGCTAGAGTGTGTGGCATTCTTCGGGCATGTTGTATCAGGAGAGGGTATTAAAGTGGATCCCAAGAAGATTGAGGCAGTTCAGAGTTGGTATCGTCCCACTTCCGCGACTGAGATCAGGAGTTTCTTGGGGATAGTAGGCTATTATCGCCGGTTTGTGGAGGGCTTTTCATACGTTGCAGCACCTTTGACTAGATTGACCCAGAAGGGTGCTATGTTCTATTGGTCTGAGGATTGTAAGGCGAGCTTCTAGAAGCTTAAGACAGCTTTGACTACAACACTGGTTCTAGTGTTGCCTTCCAGCTCGGGGATGTATATGGTATATTGTGACGCTTCACGCATTGGCTTGGGTTGTGTATTGATGTAGGAAGGGCGAATTATTGCATATGCTTCGCATCAGCTGAAGATTCATGAGAAGAATTATCCTTTGCACGATTTGGAGTTAGTCACGATTATTCATACTATTAAGATATGGAGGCATTATCTTTATGGGGTGTCATTTGAGGTTTATACTGATCATCGCAGCTTATAGCATTTATTCAAGCAAAGGGATCTCAATTTGAGTCAGCGTAGATGGCTCGAGTTATTGAAGGATTATGACATCACCATTCTTTATCATCCGGGCAAGGCAAATGTGGTCACAGATGCCTTAAGCAGGAAGGCAGAGAGTATGGGTAGCTTGGCATTTATTTCAGCAGAGGAGAGGCCACTAGCTTTGAACATTTATTCCTTGGTTAACTGACTCGTGAGGTTGGATATTTGAGAGCCCAGTCGAGTTCTTGCATGTGTTGTTTCTCAGTCTTCATTATTGGGGCAGATCAAGACCCGATAGTTTGATGATCCGCACTTGGCAGTTCTTGGAGAGACGGTACTGCAGGGTGGCGCTAAGGAAGTTTCTATTGGTGAGGATGGTGTTCTGCGACTCCAGGGTAGTCTATGTGTTCCTAATGTTGTTGTCTTGAGGGAGAGGATTCTAGAGAAGGCACACAGTTCTCGGTATTCTATTCACCCAGGTGCTACAAAGATGTATCATGACCTGAGACAACATTATTGGTGGCGGCGGATGAAGAAAGACTTAGTGGAGTATGTAGCCAGATGTCTAAATTGCCAGCAGGTCAAGTATGAGCACCAAAGACCAGGTGGCCTACTTCAACAGATGACTATACCTGAGTGGAAATGGGAGTGCATCACTATAGACTTAGTAGTTGGATTGCGGCGGACCTTGCGGAAGTTTGATGTAGTTTGGGTCATTATCGATAGATTGATTAAGTCGGCACACTTCATTCCGGTTGTGACTACATATACTTCAGAGAAATTGGCTTGGATTTATATTAGGGAGATAGTTCGGTTGCACGGTGTGCCTATTTCCATTATATCAGATAGAGGCCTTCAAGTCACTTCACATTTCTGGAGAGCCGTACAAAGTGAGTTGGGGACCCATGTACAGCTCAGCACAGCGTTTTATCCACAGACCAACGGGCAGTCAGAGCGGACAGTTCAGATATTGGAGGACATGCTGAGAGCATGTGTGATTGACTTTGGAGGATAGTGAGATCAGTTCTTGCCATTGGCCGAGTTTGCTTACAACAACAGTTATCAGTCCAGCATCGAGATGGCCCCATTTTAGGCTTTATATGGTCAGTGATATCGTTCTCCCATCGGGTGGTTTGAGCCCAGCGAGGCTAGGTTATATGGTACTGATTTGGTGAAGGATGCCTTGGAAAATGTAAACATGATTCAGGAGGGACTTCGCACAGCACAGTCCAAATAGAAGAGTTACGCGGATCAAAAGGCGCGTGATGTATCATTTATGGTAGGCGAGAAGGTTCTCTTGAAATTCTCGCCGCTGAAAGGTATTATGAGATTCGGAATGAAGAAAAAGTTGAGCCCAAGGTTTATAGGCCTATTTGAGGTGTTGAGGCGAGTTGGGAAGGTTGCTTATGAGCTTGTTTACCTCCCAGCCTATCAGGGGTTCATCCAGTTTTTCACGTGTCTATGCTCCGGAGGTATCATGCCGACCTGTCACATGTGTTAGACTTCAGCACTATCCACCTTGATGAGAGCTTGTATTATGAGGAGGATCCAGTTGCCATTGTTGCTAGACAGGATCGCCAGTTGAGATCCAAGAGGATTTCCACAGTAAAGGTTCAGTGGAGGGGACAACCATTCGAGGAGGCATCCTGGGAGTCCGAGGAGAACATGCGGAGTAGATATCCACACTTGTTCAGCACATCGGGTATGAATCTAAACCCGTTCGAGGATGAACGTTTGTTTAAGAGGTGGAGAATGTAACGACCCGACCGGTCGTCTTGCTTTCTAGAACCCCGTTTCCCTAAATAAGACTTCCTGTACTTCCTTTTACTGATTTATGACATGCGGGGATGGTTGGTTCGGGATGTAGAAGAGTTTGGGTTGAAATCGGAACACTTAGTTCCTTAAAGTTGGTTTAAAAGGCCAAGTTTGACTTTGGTCAACATTTTTAGTAAACGACCTCGGATTCGGGATTTGATGGTTCCAGTAGGTTGGTATGATGATTTCGGATTTAGGCGTATGACCGGATCGGGTTTTGGGTGGCCAGGAAGTGTTTCGGTGCCTAATAGTGAAAGTTGGTTCTTTAAGATTTTTGAAGATCTTTAAATTTGGTTTGGAGCAGGTTTTGGTGATATCGAGGTCCAAATGAAATTTTGAGACTGGTAATAGTTCCATAGTTTCATTTAAGACTTGCACGTAAAATTTGGTGTCATTCCGAGTAGTATAAGTATGTTTCGGCGCATTAATAATAGATTAAAGAACTTGAAGTTCTTAAGTTTGATTCAATTGGTTTTAGGGGGTGATTCTTAGTTTTAATGTCGTTTCGGGCATTCTGAGAGTTTGATCGAGTCCGTTTTATGATTCTAAACTTGTTGGTATGTTCGGGCGGTACCCCGGGGGCCCCGAGTGTCAATCGGATGAGGGTCGAACCAAGTTGGGAGCTTGGAGCAACAGCTGAAGCTCCCAGATCTGTCATAATCGCACCTGCGCTTGGTCAGCCATAGGTGCGGGCTCGTAGGTGCGAGCCACGAGCCACGGAAGCGAGATATGGAGGGAAGCCCAGAATCCGTGGATGCGGGATATTTGGCGCACCTGCGTGAGCGCAGGTGTGAGATACATGGTCGAAGGTGCGGCTAGTCTCGATGAAGTGGACCTTCTTCTTCGCAGATGCGGAACTTGACCAGATGAGGGAAAATCGCACTTGCGAGGCATTAGCCGCAGGTGCGGGACCGTAGGTGCGGCCCGGAGCACTGCACGTGCGAAAGTTACTGGGCATTGAGGGCTCATTTAATACGGTCTTAGGCCATTTGTATCACATTTTCTCTCACTCTTGGGAGATTTGAGAGCTTTGAAGGAGGGGATTTCGACATAGCTTTGTGAGGTACGTAATTTCCACTTAATGTGAGTTAAATACATAGTTTATGGGGAGATTATAACATGTACATTAGGGAGAATCACGGGTTTAGGTGAAAACCTAGGTTTTTGATAAAAATGAGATTTAACCACGAACTTTGTTATGGAATTCAGTAAAAATCATATATTCATGTTCCTGAGGTTATGGGTAACCACCTTCTTTAAATAATTTTGGAACCCGAGTATGTGGGCCCGATGGTGAATTTTAGGAATCTTGCAATTTAGGTTGGGTAATTACATAAATGGTGGAATTATGAACTTTTGAGCATAGAATGATTAGTTTATGTAATGTTTAACTAGCTTCGAGCCATTTGGCGTCAAATTTGGAGGTTTGAGTGTGTTCTTGAATTGGGAAGTAGGCTTTGAAATAAGGTAAGTCTCCTTTCTAACCTTATAAGAGGGAATTAACCCATAGGTGAATTAAATAAATATTTGTACCTAATTGTGGGGGCTACGTACGTATGAGGTAACGAGAGTCCGTACGCAGCTACTATTATGCTATTGTCCGGGTAGTCTAGGATCCGTATCATGCTATACTTGGAATGTTTGTGCCCTTACATGCTAATATAATCACTTAGTCATGATATAAATTGATAAAAGAATTGTATAAGGTTAAATTCCCTTATTTGAGGGTTTGTATGAGATACTTGACTGTAAATGAGAAACTTGTGTTTTTCTTGAAAATAATTGTTATTTGTCGATCGGGTCGAGCGCCTCGGTAGTAAATAGATGTATTTATGGTTTGTTCCGTTCGACCCTCCGGCAGTGCACAGTTTAAATATTTTTGTTGGATCGGGCCGTACGACCTCGGCATAATTGCACATGCTAATTATTTGGAGATTTTCCATGGTTTATTCTTCTTAAAGGCCTTGAAATGTAAGTTGCTAAATGGTATCACTGAAATTTAAGTTATAATTATGAAAGAAGGACTTATCTCTTCCAGTTGTTGAACTGACAGTATCATTCCCGATATCCATGCTTAGTGTAATACATTAATTACATTATTATTGGCCTACTGTCAAGTCGACCACTCGTCACTACTTCTTCGAGGTTAGGCGGGATACCTATTGGGTACATATTGTTTATGTACTCATACAATGCTTCAGTACTTAATTGTACAGGATCTGAGGCTGGTGCATCTAGTTACCCTCCCGACGCGCATACCTGATCTTGGACCGAGACTTCACAGTGAGCTTCCCCCTTCTGAGCCATTCATCAGCATGATGGAGTTTCTCTTTTGTTTTATCTGTCTATTATGTTTCAGACAGTAGAATAGTCATCTCTTGTATATTCTACTAGTTTTTCACACACTTGTGACACCAGATCTTGGCACGTATTAGGAAACTTTGATTTTTGGGTTGTAATTCAATAGTTATAATTGCTTTTAGATCTTTTTTTCCGTTTGTTGCCTTAAAATCCTTTATTTATCAATTGCTTCAGATGTAAGTAAAGCTAAATGTTAGAATTTCTTAATTAAAAAAAATTGAAATCACGAAGTTGTTCACTATCGGCTTGTCCAGCCACGGTGCTGGACGCCATCTCGACCTGACATGGAGTTGGGTTGTGACAAACCCAGAATGACGTCAAATGTTACAGACAAGTCCCAAATAACATTACAGAGTTGTTCCAACTCTCAGAATTGCATTATGACCCCGATATCAAAATCCACTTCTAGTCCAAATCTACAAAAATTCGACTTTTGCCATTTCAAGCCTAAATGAGCTACAGACCTCTGAAACACTACCCGGACACGCCCCTAAGTCGAAAATCACCCAACGGAGCTATCGAAACTGACGAAACTCCATTCCGGAGTCGTCTTCACACACTTCTGACTACGGTTAAAGTCCTAAGACTTAAGCTTCTGTTTTAGGGAGTAAGTGTCCCAAATCACTTTGAAACATCTGGTAACTGAATTCAACAACGCACGCTAGTCAATACAAATAATACAAAGCCGCTCAGGGCCTTATGCCTCCGAACAGGACTTAAATTGTCAAACCTACTGACCGTGTCGTTACATAGGCCATCACAAATCAATCCCTAACACAACCCACCTTGTCTCGCCACGTGTGCAATAGTAAAGTAAATGCCCGCCTTGTCTAGCCACACGTGCATAATAATGTTCCCGCCTTGTCTCGCCCCATGCACAACCCACATATATGAATCCCGCCTTGTCACGCCGCATGTGCAATTATCAATAATAACCATAGCACGACAGAAACCTCGTGAAACCCTATAACAAAGAGATATCAACAAAGGGCACTCCCGAGATACAGTCTCATAGTCCCAAAAGTAAATTCTCAATAGGGGATCTCCCGAATTATCGCCTCGTAGTCCCAAAAGTAAATATAAGACAGGGGGATCTCCTGAGGTACCGCCTCGTAGTCCCAAAGTAAATATGGAAGAACAACAAGTACAATAGCAACAATAACACTAATACAAGGGTACGACAAATAAATCAACTCAGAAATTCCAGAACTCAAAGGAACTGAGGAAATTAATTCACAAGGAGTGGCCACAATAGAGAATGCTAGTCACAATAAGAACATCTTAACAAGAAAGGAAATACTAGTAACAACGGTCCGCAATGTACAGTTCGACAACGAGGGAGCTAACACAAGGCGAATAATTCCAAATAAGGACAAGTAAACTAAAATATAGGATATCTAGCTTCTTTTAAGGTTGGAAATTAAGAAAGAGATACAAAAACTTCAATTAGGGATAAGCAGTAGAAAGATAATCATAGCCTCCATTAAGAATGAACGATTATAAAATAGATAATTATAACTTCAAATAAAGATAAGAAGTTAGGGGAAAGATAGCATGGAAATAGAAAAGATAAAAATTTTAGTTAAGGCACAGATGACTCAAATAAGCATCAAGGGCGGATCATGAAGCAATTAATTCTAATTAAAATGGGTAGAGGTGAAATAAGTAATTAAGAGACATATTTATAACATAACAACTGCATAATCGGTGTATACAAGGACCTAAGAATCCTAAAAGTCTAATTTTCCACAAATAAGTCCGAGCACGTACTCGTCACCTCGCGTACTTGGACTACAAATATCATAGAAGACTCAAATCCTAAGGGGTAGTTCTCCCACACGAAGTTAGGCAAGATACTTACCTCAAAAAGACAAACATATACTATAAAATGAACTTCTCGGGTGAAATGACCTCCGGGCAGCTCAAATATAACCAAATTAATTTCAAAGCACAAATAAAACTCATAAGAAACTATTACGGATCATAAAGCCTCAATCTTTATAAAAATCTAAAAATCTCCTCAAAAGTCGACCCCGGGCCCGCACCTCGGAACCCGACAAATTTCACAAAACCCGAACACCCATTCCGATATGAGTTCACCCATACTATAATTATCAAATTTCGATACCAATTCGTCTCTCAAATCATGATTTTTCATATTGAAACTTTTCTTCAAAAACCTCCATTTTCCTCAACTCAAAACACAAATTAAATGATAATAATAAAGATAAAATCATGTAATATTATAAATTCTAGGTGAAGAACACTTATCCAATCGATTTTCTTGAAAAACACACAAAGAATCGCTCAAACCGAGCTCTACAAGTCAAGATATGATGAAAATGGCCTAACCCTCGATTTGAAGATCTTATATTTTGCCCAGGTGTCAAAGCATCGCGAACGCGAAGAAAGGATCGTGTTCGAGAAGAAGAAAAATGTAGGCTGCCAGGATAACTCTACACGAATGCAAGCTAAGGGGCGCGAACGCGAAGGGTAAGAAACAGAACTCACGCGAACGCGGGAAGAATAACGCGAACGCGAAGAAGAAATAGCCAACAACCCCTAGCTCCCAATTTCTACTACGCGAATGTGAGGGAACAGATGCGAACGCGAAAAAAGAGAAAGCAGACTTTAGCGGTCGTGAATGTGATCATGCAAACGTGAAGAACAATGAATTCCTCCTCGTGAAGGATGCGACACGAACGCGATTAAGGAAACCAGATGACAGAAAACAGCAGTTCAACAATAGAAGGAAATGGCCCGTAGCCCATCTGAAACACACCCGAGGCCCCCGGAATCCCGTCTAAACACACAAACAAGTTCCATAACCTATCACGGACTCGCTCGAGGAGTCAAATCACATCAAACAACGCCGAAAATATAAATCGCACCACGAAAACTTGTGCTGAAACCAATCTAACCAACCCGGAATGATGTCAAATTTTGCAAGCAAGTCCCAAATACCATAACGGAGCTGTTCCAACTCTTGAAATCACAATCCGACCCCGATATAAAAAAAATCCACTTCCGATCAAAATCTCCAAAATTTTGGCTTTTGCCATTTCAAGCCTAAATGAGCTACCGACCTCCAAAACACAATCCGGACACGTCCCTAAGTACAAAATCACCCAACAGAGCTAACGGAACCAACGAAACATCATTTCGGAGTCTTCTTCACACAGTTCCGACTACGGTCAAAATCCTAAGACTTAAGCTTCCATTTTAGGGACTAAGTGTCCCAAATCACTCTGAATCATCCGGTAACTGAACTCGACCATGCACGCAAGTCAATACATATAATACAAAGATGTTCAGAGCCTTATGTCGCCGATTGGGACTTAAATTCTCAAAATGACTGGCCAGGTCGTTACATCCTTCTCCTCTTAAACAGACGTTCTTCCTCGAATATGCTAAGAATCACCTCGAAGTCTGCAAATTACTGAAAGCACATATGCAATATACACCCGCGGGTGACCCTAGGTCACCCCAATCCACATAATCCTGACGACACCATCTCAACTGTAATTTATCCTTCCTACCAACACCGATAAGCCTTAGAGATAAATTTCTCACCTTCCATTCATATCCAAAAGACCAGATTCTCAATCCACACCCGATATCAGAATCAACCAGCTATAATAACTCATGCCTACACCCACAAGGTACGACCACTCAACATGACACACCACACATAGGCCCATAATGACATTTCTGATCACAATAGTTGCCCACAAGCAAAACCAGCATTGGCAATTAACCTCATATCCGATAGGAACCCTATTCAAACCTCCACAACACTGATAACGATGCAAGAAACATAGAGACCTCTTAACTACACACCCGAATCACTAAGTCATAACTAACACCACCGGGCACACATCCCGCAAGCTAAAACTCAAGAAGCACATAACGAAAATGACTGAATATGTAAAGAGAAACACATAAGAGAAATATCAAACAAGCCCGATAGGAACAACTCTCTATCAGCACCATCCTACAAATCGATTTAAAAGAAAGAATCAAGGTATGTGAATAAATCACAAGGATCTCATCCTGATATAACTTCCACTGCGGCACATAGCCCGGCTCAAATATATCAAATCACATGGAATCGCGAGGGTCTCACCCTAAACTCTAAATCACAAGTCGAATACACATCATACCAATGGAAATCTTCCACTAACTCAATTCTTCCAATAAAATCACAACACTTACTAAACTCTCATCCCGGTAGAGTATCAAATCACAAATCGTAACCAAATTACTCAGGAATCACATCAAACCTACCGTGATGGATAACATGAATTCACTTCTAGTCTCGAAACTCTCAATAATGAATAGAAACAAACGATAGACACAGGTTACCACTCATAGAGTCTACCAACATAGGCAAACACATATACATAATACTAAGTCATGAACTCACCCATAGGTGGAGCAACAATTAGGGGACTCACCCCAATAAGTAGAACCAAATCAAAATACGATTGGCGCCTCTCTGTAACAAATCAAAAGCATACAGGTATGACATCATCTGGTGTGGCATCCTCAAGCCTACTATATGAAACACATCAACGGACAGTGCCTTCCCCCTTTGGAGCCCTCTACTCGCTTGAATACTTCGTTGTGACACACTTGTCCGGAGTCTAGGACAATCTCTCACCCTGTGGCTGGTATCTCCACACTCGAAGCAACATCTCTACTGACGTGGCTATGGGAACTGTGCGGTATGGGTACTCTGAGACTCATGAGCATCTGATATACTGTGTGAAGACTGAAGTGCAAAATGAATTGGTTGACCCAGAAAACCTCTACCATATCATACCTTGCCTCCAAAATAAGGACCAGTAGATCTCTTCAGTCTACGAGGCCTCCTCGCCTCCTTGTCCTCTCTCTCCTGACCTCGCATGTCCTCTCTCTCCTAGAATCGCATGTCCTCTCTCTCCTGATCCCACATGCTCTCTACTCGGCAAGCGATCCCTACTACCTACTGAAATGAAACATCCGACTCTAACTCCCGAGCCATGATGAACCGAATGTCATGCTTGAGCACCTCAATGAATCTACGGACACGGTCTCTAACTGTAGCGACCAAAGGAGGTGCATATCTAGCCAAATCATGGAGTCTTAGCTCCTCCCCCGGTCAATGAAATAGCTGGTGCAAACGGAATCAACCCCGCCTGATCCAATGTACCAAACATGCTCAGGAACTGTGCTAAAGTCTCCTGAAGTCTGGGAGTAACAATAAATGCCTCCGGTACCTGCCCCCAGCTAGAAGTACTGGTAGCTCCTCAATTGTTTCTCTGGATGGTGCCTTAACTGCGGCACGTGCTACTCGTCGACCTCTGCCTCAGCCCCTAGCAGCATATGCTATGGGGGTAACATCATCAGCAACTGCAGCTCATGTCCTCACCATCTATGAGAGAATGGAAGGATAAAAGTTCAAACTTTGAGATCAATGAACTTGCACGATAGGAATGAAGGAAGTGAAACTATCCTAATAGTTTCGTAGCCTCTCGAAGATAAGTACAGACGTCTCTGTACCGATCTGCAAAACTCTACTAAACTCGCTTATGACTCGTAGCACTTATGAACCTAGAGCTCTGATACAAAGTTGTCACAGCCCAATTTCCCCTCCGTTGGGTATCGTGATGGCAGCTAGTCTTAGAGACTAGGTGAGCCTAATATTTACTGAATAAAAATAATAAGAAATAACATTTAACAACTTTTGAGATAGAAATCTCATAATTTACAATTACTAAAACTAGTAGTACAAGTCAAAATAGGAAGGTGATTCTGAATCCTGCGAACGCAGTAGCAGGTTTACCTTGAGTCTCCATCGCAACAGTCTGCACAGCTAGCTAATGATCAACTGACTTCGAAGTACCTGGATATACACAAACATGTGCAGAAGTATAGTATGAGTACACCCCTGCGGTACCCAGCAAGTATCAAGACTAACCTCAGTGGAGTAATGACAAGGAACAGTCAAGACACCTATTAGACTAAATAACCTAAACAAGGTATAAGTATAGAAACAACAGAGTATAATATCTACATAAAGACTACGCGATATGACTAAGAATACAGTAATTGTAATAGGAAAGGAGAACAACAAGTATCAGCGGAATAGGTTTTAGTCAACAAACTCCACGAGGTTCTGAACCTCAGACAAATCTCAACTCACGGGTCTCAATACCTAAACCCTATCACTTGACATCGTGTGCCCTCATTACACCTCATAACCGCACTGACGACTCGCATGCCAAATAGAGCCATTCTCACATAGAAGGCAAATAAGCAAGGGTGCACATCTATACTCAACAATATCAAGAAAATATCTTATCTGATAAGAGTACTTAACTACGTGTATGCTTGTGCAAGTGTCCTAACATAGTTCATTCCATCTAGAGAGCATAAGGGAAAAGAACAGACAACACATAGAATGTTTTCTCCCAATTTTCACAAGATAAACTCACACAAGTAAGTGTACCACTACAAAAATATCAACAACAATAATGGCCCCAGGCCATCACAATTCATCACAAATCAATCCCTGACACAGCCCACCTTGTCTCGCCACGTGTGCAATAGTAAAGTAAATGCCCGCCTTGTCTTGCCACACATGCATAATAATGTTCCCACCTTGTCTCGCCACATGCCAAACCCACATATATATATATATATATATATATATATGTCTCGCCACATGCGCAACCCACATATATATATCCCGCCTTGTCACGCCGCATGTGTAAATATCAATAATAACCATAGCACGGTAGAAACCTCGTGCAACCCCATAACAAAGATATATCAACAAAGGGCACTCCTGAGATACTGTCTCGTAGTCCCAAAAGTAAATGCTCAACAGGGGATCTCCCGAGGTACCGCCTCGTAGTCCCAAAAGTAAATATAATATATGGGGATATCCCGAGGTACCGCCTCGTAGTTCCAAAGTAAATATGCAAGAACATCAAGTACAACAGCAGCAATAATGCTATTTCAAGGGTACGACAAATAAATCAACTCAGACATTCCATAACTCAAAGGAATAAAGGAAATTAATTCACAAGGAGTGTCCATAATAGATAATTCTAGACATAATAAGAACATCTCAACAAGAAAAGAAATATTATGTAACAACGGTCCACAATGTACAATTCGACAACGAGGGAGCTAACACAAGGCAAATAATTCTAAATAAGGACAAGTCAACTAAAATATAGGATATCTAGCTTCTTTTAAGGTTGGCAATTAAGAAAGATATACAATAAACTCAATTAGGGATAAGCAGCAGAAAGATAATCATAGCCTCCTTTAGGAATGAACAATTATAAAAGAGATAATTATAACTTCAAATAACGATAAGCAGTTAGGGGAAAGATAACATGAAAATAGAAGACACAATTTTAATTAAGGCACAGATGACTCAAATAAGTATCAAGGACGGATCATGAAGCAATTAATTTGAATTAAAACATGTAGAGGTAAAACTAGTAATTAAGAGACGTATTCGTAACATAACAACTATATAATCAGTGCATACAAGGACCTAAGAACCCTAAAAGGCCAATTTTCCACAAATAAGTCTGAGCACGTACTCATCACCTCGCGTACACAAACTACAAATAGCATAGAAGACTCAAAATGAACTTCTCGGATGAAATGACCTTCGAGCGGCTCAAATATAACCAAATTAACTTCAAAGCACAAATAAAACTCATAAGAAACTATTCCGAATCATAAAGCCTCAATCTAAAAACCGACCCAAAAGTCGACCCCAGGGCCCGCACCTCGGAACCCAACAAATTTCACAAAACCCGAACACCAATTTCGATACGAGTTTAAACATACTAAAATTATCAAATTCCGATACCAATTCGTCCCTCAAATCATGATTTTTTATTTTGAACATTTTTTTCAAAAACATCCATTTTCCTCAACTCAAAACACATATTAAATGATAAAAATAAAGATAAAATAATGGAATATAATAAATTCTAGGTGAAGAACACTTACCCAATCGATTTTCTTGAAAAACCCACAAAGCATCGCTCAAAACCGAGCTCTACAAGTCAAGATATGATGAAAATGGCCTAACCCTAGATTTGAAGATCTTATATTCTGCCCAGGCGTCAAAGCATCGCGAACGCGGAGAAATGGTCGCGTTCGCGAAGAAAAACAATGTAGGCTGCCAGGATAACCTTACGCGAACGCGGGCTAAGGGACACGAACACAAAGGGTAAGAAACAAAACTTACGCGAACGCGGGAAGAATGACGCGAACGCAAAGAAGAAATAGCCAACAACCCCCAGCACCCAATTTCTATTACGCGAACGCGAGGGAACATATGCGAACACGAAGAAGTAGAAAGCATACTTTCGTGATCATGCGAACGCGAAGAACAATGAATTCCTCCTCCAAAATTACTCTTCGCGAACGCAAAGGAAGGGACGCGAACGTGATTAAGGAAACCATATTACGGTAAATAGTAGTTCAAAAATAGAAGGAAAATGGCCCCTAGCCCATCCGAAACATACCCGAGGCCCCCGGGGCCCCGTCTAAACACACAAACAAGTTCCATAACCTATCACGGACTCGTTAGAGGTCTCAAATCATATCAAATAATGCCGGAAATACACATCGCACCATGAATCGAACTTATGAACTTCCAAAACTTCCAACTGCAAATAATCGTGCTGAAACTAATGTAACCAACCCGAAATGATGTCAAATTTTGCAGGTAAGTCTCAAATAACATAACGGAGATGTTCCAACTCTTGGAATCGCATTCCGATCCCGATATCAAAAAGTCCACTTCCGGTCAAAATCTCCAAAAATTTGACTTTCGTCATTTCAAGCCTAAATGAGCTACAGACCTCCAAAAAATAATCCAGACACACCCCTAAGTCCAAAATCACCCAACAGAGGTAACGAAACTCCATTCCGGAGTCGTCTTCACACAGTTCCGACTACAGTCAAAATTTTAAGACTTAAGCTTCCATTTTTGGGACTAAGTGTCCCAAATAACTTCGAATCATCCGGTAACTGAACTCAACCATGAACCCAAGTCTATACAAATAATACGAAGCTGTTCAGGGCCTTATGTCGCCAATCGAGACTTAAATTCTCAAAATGACCGGTCGGGGCGTTACATTTGCGTTTAGAGGAATGTAACTTTTTGCACATTCCTAGAAGAGTAGGTGGTAAAAGACAACAAGTAGGTGATAAATGCAAATAGAAATGTAACTTCAGATTAATAAGTCAACAGTTTTTATATAGTAAAAAAATAACTTCACTGTAAAAAGTGTATGGTGTGTCTCGTTTCCAAATGATGCGCTATTCTCTAAAGTGTACGTTTATACCACGTGTGCCCCACATATTAACATCCAATTTCAAAATACACAATCGTTAGGGTTTAATTGGATATTCTCAAACTTTAATTTTTTAAATGTCAACTTTAATTTCGAGAAAAAGTGTTGAAGTTTTATGGGTAGAAAGCACTCTCTCGAGCGTAGAAAACCTATTCATCCAATCTCAGCATCATCACAATTTTCTGATTTTCTTATGGATGTTGAAAATCATTCTCTTATAATGGAAGAATCTTATATGAAAGATGCTCCAAGTGTGCTTGCACTTGAAGAATCATCTTCAGCAAGTGGAACAAAAGCTGTTAGTTTGGGACGGATGCGTTTAGAAAGGGCTAAGGCACGAAATACCTCTGGATTAGCTTCGAATGCCTTTGGATCAGGTAGTCTTAGAATAACGCATTCTGAAAGTGCTAAGGAATGCGAAATTAGTGGTTCTCAAAGTGCAACGGAACCATAAGTTGATGTTTCTTAAAATAATATAAAGCCTACAAAAAAAGGAAGGTTTCTGAATCAACTATTCATCAGAGAAAACATTCCAAATCATATTCGAAGGTAAATTATATTACACCTTATTTATTAATAGATAGTTTGTATAATGTATACCCATGTGATATAATTATATATGTGTGTGTATTATATTGCAGCTTAGTGCAAGTGATAGACCAAAACTTGGCAGTGACTTCAATTATGAGATTGTTAGCAATTTGAAAATAAAATTATCAACAACACAACTTGAACTTTTTAAGTCAACTTGTTTTGGCTATTTGTTGGATTTACCTAGTATAAAACTGCAAACACAGTTGATATACTATTTGTTAACCAAGGAGGTTGAAAAAGGGAATGAGAATGAAATGGTGTTTCTTGTCAATGGGGTTAAGCTACGTTTTGGTTTGGTTGAGTTTGCATGTGTGAGTGGATTAAAATGTACCGGTGATGTACAGCTTTCTAGTGAAGCTAGGCAAAAGGATATTCGTTCAATTGGAAAGTACTTTGTGGATTACCCTTATGTTTCTAAACAACACCTTATGCATTGTTTTCTTACAAAAAACATTTGACTCTGATGAAGAGGCTATTAAGATGGCAGTGCTATTTCTTATAAATTTGTTCCTCTTTTCTACTATGAACACAAAACTAGTTGATAGGAAGTACTTGAACTTGGTTAACGAGGGTGATTACAATAGTTATCCTCGATCGCGAAGCTCAAAAATTTCTAGCTCAAAATTTGCCCTTCGCGATCGCGGAAAACCACTCGCGATCGCGAAGAACAAACTTCCAAATTCTTTCATATAGCCTCTAGTACAATGGTCATAACGTTTTGTACCAAATTCCAAATGACAAATGGTTTGACTTTCTGAAAACTAGACATCCAGGGTTACAACTTTTATTTTTGGATCATCTCCAAATTCCTTATAGATTGCGAGATATGAGCTTCCAAAGTCAGGTCAGTGCAATAGAGATTTTATTCTACGCGATCGCGAAAGAGCTTCCGCGATCGCGATTCACAAAGCCCTAAACTCCTGTTTTCTCTTAACAAACGCAGCCAAATGTTTGCGATCGCGATGCACACCTCTGTAGACAAAAAAACAGCAATTAAGAATGGCCTAGAAATGGTTCGAAACCATCCTGAAACTCACCTGAGCCCCTCGGGACCTCAACCAAATATACCAACAAGTCCTAAAACATCATACGAACTTAGTTGAAGACTCAAACCACATCAAGCAATGCTAAAATAACGAAACTTGCCCCAATTCGAGCTTAATGAAACTAAAAAATTCCAACTTCTACATTCGATGCCAAAACTTATCAAATCAAGTCCCATTGACCTCATAATTGACATGACGAAGCTATTCCAATTTCCAGAATCGGATTCCGACCCCGATATTAAAAAGTCAACTCCCCGGTCAAACTTCCAAACTAAAATTTTTATTTTAGCCATTTCAAGCTTAATTTAGCTACAGGCTTCCAAATAATTTTTCGAACACGCTCCTAAATTCAAAATCACCATACTGAGCTATTGGAATCATCAAACATCCGGTCACTATTTTAACCTAAGCTTTAAAGCCTTGGATTTCATTCTTCCAAACTAACTCCAAAATACCTGAAAACCACAACCGACAATTCACACAAGTCATAATACATCATATGAAGGTATTCAAGAATTTAAATAGTAGAAAGGAGCATAAATGCCCAAAACGACTGGTCGAGTCGTTACACCTGTTAAATACTTTGCAAGATAGCCAACTGGAATTGAAGAAAGAAGTATCATTGTTAAAGAAGGAATACAAGGATGAACTAGTGGTTAAAAAATTATCTCGCTGAGAAATTCTTGAGGTGTTCGATGCAATTGATTCAATTAAGAAGAGCACGTTAGAGGTATACTAGTACTTATTGTCTGCATTGTTTTCTGTTTTTGGGTAGTTTTAAAGCTAATATCATTTTATTTAAACTTTTTGATGTAGCATCAATAGAACAGAGATGTGAAAAATGATGTAGAAGGTGATGGTGATGGGAACCGGGATGCAGTTAATGAAAACAAAGAAGGTATACTAGTATACTGTATATTATACTTGAAGTGTGATGTCCAAAGGAATGTTGTTGAGTTTTATATACCGGATCAGTATTATTTAGAGGATGACTATAAAATATATTGTTTTTAGTTCTTCAATTTCTTGCTCTGCAGAGGATTCACATGATATCAAAGAACATGATGTCAATAATGAACATGGGAAATTAGATGATTTTAATTTAGAAGCGATAAAGGTAGGGACTTATGGTATTGAAACGTAAAGTTGTATATTCAATTTTAATTTATATTTTCTAACATATTAATGCGTATTTTATGTAGCGTCTGGTTTTGTTGATGTTGGAATTTCGGATGAAATTAAATGGTTAGAAATGTGTGATTTAGAGACTCATAAATTAACAGCTGCGCTTTGTAAACAAACAACAAATGAAGATATCCCGTCTGGTAAGATGACTAAACAGTCATGCAATGAAGATGTTCCAGCTGTAGATGTTTATAAAAAATCATCAACCGAAATGATTCCAGATCATGAAATTGAGATGACTAACTCTCAGATTGATTGTCTGATTCATAAATTAACTTCCGAGTTTGTTAATGAGTCCATAGGTTTTGCTCATGTAATTTCATCTATTCCAAAATGCTCTACACCTGAAGATGTTGCAACTTCTTCCTTGCCTATTCAGTAAGGTTTTGAAGGTGTCCAAGCTTATGAGGTTTTGGACGACTCTAGTCAAGAAGATACAATAAGAATAAGAAAACCTGTTGTACCTCTTGTTATTGTGAAAGGGGATCACCCTTTTAAAACATTAATTACTAAAGAAATTCATGTATCAATTAGTGATGAGTTTAGTAAGTTTGTTCAAACAAAGTTAATTCAAACTCAATGTTACATATTTCTTTATGTTTTTTATTGTATTTTCTTTGTAATGATAGTTTGGACTATTATATTTATATATTTATTAAATCTTTTTAGGAAGATGGTACGAAAAGAAGGATGATATACTGGAGGAACAATTTGATCGTGGAACTGCATTTATAGCCGAGAGGACATGGTTTATTTAACTTAATTATGCTGGTATAGGTATCATTGAGACGGTATGTTAACATACATTATTTATTTTTGTTTTGTTTTAGTATCGGTATCTGTGTGTATATTCGATTGATGTCTGTTTTCTTTTTGTAGCTGTCATGACCCAATTTCCCCTCTGTGTGACGTCGTGACAACACCAAGTCTCTATAACTAGGTAAGCCTAACATTTTGCAGAATAATAAAATAAAAATATAAATTTAACCAACTATTAAAAAATACACAACAATCCCAAAACCCGAAACATCGTGAATCACAAACTATATGATTAAAATCTAGTGTCTGAATACATCAGAGTCTATCAAAAGAAAAATACAGAAGATAATAGACATGGGGAAGAGTAAAAGGGGACTCCGAGGTCTGCGGACACGGCAAATATACCTTGAAGTCTCCAAAGTTGTCCCGGCTCACTGATAGTGCGGCTGATAAGGAGCACCTAGATCTATATACGAAAAACATGTGCAGAGAGTAGCATGAGTACACCACAATCGGTACCAAGTAAGTGCCAGGCCTAACCTCGGTCGAGTAGTGATGAGGTCAGGTCAGGGCCCTACTGGTAAATATATAATAAAACAAGATAGGGTGTAATACCGTAATACAATAAAGGCTGAAATTTACCAATAATGAAATCATAAAAGTTAACAGCTCAGTATACAGAAACACAACAGGGGATCTCTCGAGATACCGTCTCGTAGTCCCAAATGTAAATGTGCAGTGGGGATTTCCCAGAATACCGTTCCGTAGTCCCAAAGTAAATGTGCAAGATAGGGGGATCTCCCGGAATACCGTTATGTAGTCCCAAAGTAAATATGCAAGACAGGGGGATACCCCAGAATACTATTTTGTAGTCCCAAAGTAAATATGCAAGACAGGGGGATCCCCAGAATACTATTTTGTAGTCCCAAAGTAAATATACAGTACATAGGGATCTCCCAAAATAGCGTTTCGTAGTCAAGGGACAATAAATATGCAGCGCAAACAATAGAAATGACACTACATCACGAAAACTTACAATTTAGACTAAGTACCAGTCAAGGAAGAAGTAGGAAATTCACTAAGCATGCTGCACAGAGTTCACATGAGCAATTAAGACACGTAGACATGATGTATTAGACTAAACATAATAGCTACACTTGTTGGAATAACTCAATTAAGAATAAAAATATATTAATACTCATTAAAGTGGTATAATTCAAAATAAAAGGAAAATATGTTGTTACTCAGTAAGAAAATCGGGTTTTTCCACAACTAGACCATGGCACGTACTAGTCACCTCATGTACACAGCGCTCACGTATCACAATAGTTCCAAATCTTAAGGTGGATTTTCCCCACACAAAGTTAGACAAGCCACTTACCTCGAGGCAAGCTTAATCAATCTGTAAGAATGCCCTTTCCTCGATTGTCCGACTACGAATGGCCCAAATCTAGGCAAACACAATTGCATATCATAAATACAACTACAATAGACTAGTCTAATTAAAAAAATAAAGTTTTTAATAAAAATTCTGAAATCTGTCCTAAAAAGTCGACCCGGTCCCACATCTTGGAATTGGGTAGAAGTCAGAAAATCAGAAAGCCCATTCACTTACGAGTCTAACCATATCAAATTTTACTAAAATCCAACACCAAATGGTCCTTCAAATCCATAAATCAAACTTTCCAAATCCCTAACCTCCAACTCCCAATTTCCACCTTAAATACACACTAACTAGGTGGGAAAATAAAAGGGGAAGCAGGATTATTGATCAAAATAAGCACAAGGGACTTACCTCAAGAAATCTCTCAATAATGCTCTCGAATATCGCCCTAAACCGAGTTTGCAAATTCCAAAATGACAAAAATCACGAAGCCCTTCGATTTTAACCACTACCCAGGTATTTCCGCACCTGCAGAGCCCGGGCTCGCACCTGCGGGTGCGCTTGTGCGGAAAATGTGCACATCTACGCAAATCCCTTACCTCCCCTCTGCCTCTACACCTGCGATAAAGGGCCGCACTTGTGCGTGCGCACCTGCTATCCTAATTTAGGATGCCCAAATCTGCTTTTACACCAATTTGCTCGCACATACGGGCAGCCTTGCGCAGGTGTGATTACAGCAGAACCAGCACCAGAAAAATCTTCCAAGTCCAAAAATTATCTGATAACCATCTGAAACTCACCCGAGCTCCCCCCCCCCCCCCCGGGATCTCAACCAAATAGACCAACAAGTCCTAAAACATCATACGAACTTAGTCGAGCCTTTAAACCACATCAAGAAACACTAAAATCACAAATCATCCTCGGATTCAAGCTTAAAGAACTTGAAACTTTCAAACTCGACAACCGATGCTGAAACCAACCAAATCACATTCGATTGTCCCCAATATTTGCACACAAGTCATATCAAAATTTCCACTACCGGTCCAAATCTCCAAAAATTCGACTTTCGCCATTTCAAGCCTAAATAAGCTACGGACCTCCAAAACATAATTTGGACACGCTCCTAAGTCCGAAATCACCTAACGGAGCTAACAGAACTGACGAAACTCTATTCTGGAGTCGTCTTCACATAGTTCCGACTACGGTCAAAATCCTAAAACTCAATCTTTCATTTAGGGACTAAATGTCCCAAATCACTCCACAAACCAACACGAAACCTCCCAGCAAGTCACAATAGCAGAAATAGATATGGGAGAAGCAGTAACTAGTGGATCAGGGATATTACTCTCAAAATGACCAGACGGATCGTTACAGTAGCATATTGATGTTATATTCTATTACCTCCGAAAGAAAGAAAAATATGAAACATAAGGATGACAACTACTGACAACTATTTTAGTTCTTTCATTGAAGAGGTGTACAATAAATCAACCATAGATAACATGAATGTAAAAAACAGATATTTGAGTTGATAAAGAAATTAAAAGAGTATCTTCTTGGGTTTTACATTCTTTGTAACATCCCCTGGCTTTTTGTTGATTATGTTTTTATGCCAATCAATGTAAAAGATGCATGGCATTGGGTGTTGGGCGTTCTATCTTTGCATGATGGCTGCATATATGTATATGACTCAATGAGATCCCCAAGACATGATGTTGTAGTTCGTAAAGTATTGCACTCATTTGCTGTAATGATACCATTGTTACTTAACACTACTACATTTTATGAGTAAATAAGTGACATTGCAATGAATAGATCACATTAATTGGGAAAAGAGGATTTATCTGAACCATTTCCTCTTATATCAGTGGATGACTTGCCTCAACAGAAAAAATATGAAACATAAGGATGACAACTACTGACAACTATTTCAGTTCTTCCATTGAAGAGGTGTACAATAAATCAACCATAGATGACATGAATGTAAAAAACAGATATTTGAGTTGATAAAGAAATTAAAAGAGTATCTTCTTGGGTTTTACATTCTTTGTAACACCCCTTGGCTTTTTGTTGATTATGTTTTTATGCCAATTAATGTAAAAGATGCATGGCATTGGGTGTTGGGCGTTCTATCTTTGCATGATGGCTGCATATATGTATATGACTCAATGAGATCCCCAAGACATGATGTTGTAGTTCGTAAAGTATTGCACTCATTTGCTATAATGATACCATTGTTACTAAACACTACTACATTTTATGAGTAAATAAGTGACATTGCAACGAATAGATCACATTACTTGGGAAAAGAAGATTTATCTGAACCATTTCCTCTTATATCAGTGGATGACTTGCCTCAACAGAAAAAAGCATAAAGGTCACGACCCAAATATCTCACCTGTCGCAATGGCACCTATCTCAATACTAGGCAAGCCGACAACCGTAATAAAACCATATTTTCTTAAAGTTTGAAAAACATAATAATTTGAGTCTAATAAAAGACCTCATAATTACAGATATAAACACTCCCAAAACCTGGTGTCTTAGAGTACATTAGCATCTAATATGAATACAAGTCTGAAAAATACAGTCTATAATAGTGTGAGACCAAATACAGTAAATAAGGAGACAGGGAAGGAGAGGCAAGGTCTGCAAAATACGACATCTACCTCGTAATCTTTGAAAATCAACTGTGCTAGAGAATCAATACCCGCTATGTCTGGGAGCACCTAGATCTGCTCACGAAGTGCAGGGTGTAGTATGAGTACAACCAACTCAGCAAGTAACAATAATAAATAAAGAGCTGAAGATAGTGACGAGCTACACAATTATAGTTCACTATCAATAATCCCAGGAAAGAATAGACATGCTTTCAAATCTAGCAGTTTAAGTCAAATTAATTTTTATACAGTTCAATTTCATGTAATCCGGATATAAAAATTGTTTAGAGATTTCACAACAATGACAGATAGAACCTATGTGCGACAACAAATGAAAAGCAAGTACAACCTTTCCGGACAATAGTTACTCGACTTGTCACAATAACTAAATCACTAGGCTCTCGGCCCTTCGCATTCAGTAGGTACCTGCGCTCACTGGTGGTGTACAGACTCCGAAGGGGCTCCTACAGCCCAAGCGCTATAATCCGCACGAATAACTCATGTGCTGCACGGACAACTCACGTGCTATAATATCAATATCTGGATCCGTACGGATAACTCATGTGCTATAGTATAATATCTCACAATCAGGACCTCGGCCTCACTCAGTCATAAATCTCTTCACTCTCTTGGGCTCTCCGTAATCATGAAATCAACCCAAATAACAATGATATGATGTATCAATAATAATAACAGACACTGGATAGAATAAACAAGTAAATTGTGACTGAGTACAAAACAACAATTAAGAAGATAGTTCAACATGTACACGACGGTAACGACCGGGCAGGTCGTTTTGAGTATTACAATCTCGCTTCCCCATTTACTGCTCAAATTGTACTTAACAGTTGTTGTGTAAATTGCAGGGGTAAATGGTTCAGGTCCGGTGAGGTTTTGGAATGAATTGGAGCACTTAGTTCCAAGGTTTAAAGCTTAAGTTAAAATAGTGACCAGATGTCGACTTATGTGTAAACCACGCCGGAATGGAGTTTTGATGATTCCAATAGATCCATATGGTAATTTTCAACTTAGGAGCGTGTCCGAAAAATTATATGGAGGTACATTGTGGAATTTGGCTAGAAATGCCGAAAGTTAAATTTTTGGAAAGTATGACCGAGGGGTTGACTTTTTTGTATCGGGGTCGAAATCCGATTTTGGAAATTGGAAAAGGACCATAATGTGAAATGTAACTTGTATGCAAGATTTGAAGTCATTACGGATGGATTTGATGTGTTTCGGCACAATATATAGAATTTGAAGTTTCAAAGTTTAATGATTTAGAATTTAGGTGTGATTCGTCTTTTTGATGTTGTTAAGTATGTTTTGAGTCCTCGAGTAGTTCCGTATTAGGTTATGGGACTTGTTGATATATTTGGTTGAGGTCCCGGGGGCCTCGGGTGAGTTTCGGACGGTAGCAGATACAATTCGGACTTAAGGAAATGATGGAACTGCTGCCTACTAGTGTGATCGCACCTGCGAAGCTTTTGATCGCAAGTGCGAAGCTGCGACCATACCAATTTTACTCAAATTCGATAACAAAATCCCATTCGAAATTTCAAAATTCTCGTCCAACAACTCTTTCTTATTTTCACCAAATTTTCATCTCAAAACACTAATTAAATGATGAAAACAATGATATATTTGTGTATATTGACTAAATTCGAGTTAAAATCACTTATCCCGATGTTTTTCCTTAAGAATCTCTCAAACATCGCCTCTCCCGAAGCTCCAATTTGTCAAAAATGGAAAACAATGGGACGAAACCCCCGTTTGGTAACTTAAAGTTTCTGCCCAGACCTGACCTCGATTACATGGACTTGATTTTTCAAGATCTCAATTGTTCATGACCTCGATTTTTCATGACCTCGATTTTTTCGGACCTCAATTTTCAGGACCTCGATTTGTCCTTTCTCTCCCTATACTATTCGATCAATAGCCTAACAAGGTGGATAGCTTTTGTAGTCGAACGCCCTGGCATAGACCCAAACTGGTTCTCAGAAATAGACACACTCCCTCTCTTCCTTAGCTCTGCCACTCTCTCCCAGACTTTCATAGTATGGCTAAGCAGCTTGATACCCCGATAGTTATTGCAATTTTGGATATCACCCTTGTTCTTGTATACATGAACCATCGTGCTCCACCTCCACTCTTCGAGCATCTTCTCCATTCTAAAAATGACATTAAATATCCTACTGAGCCACTCAAGCCTGCCTCACCCGCACTCTTCCAAAACTCCACCGGGATTTCATCCGTCCCGGTCGCTTTGCCCCTACTCATCTTATACATAGCCCTCTCAACTTCATCAATTCTAATCCGCTTACAATACCCAAAGTCACAACGACTCCCGAATAGTTTTAAATCACCTAGTACAATGCTTCTGTCCCCTCCTCGTTCAAGAGACTATAGAAGTAGGTCTGCCATCTCCAATGGATAAGCCCCTCATCCAACACAACTCTACCTTCTTCGTCCTTAATGCGCTTTACTTAGTCCAAGTCACGCGCCTTCCTTTCTCGCGCCTTGGCTAACCTGAACAACCTATTATCCCTACCTCGGTCCTCGAGTTCCTCATATAAACGACTAAAAGTTATAGTCATGGCCGCCGTAACTGCTAGCTTTGCATCTTTCTTAGCCAACTTATAATGCTCCCTACTCGCTCTCTTCTCCTCCTCGTCTACACTTTCCACTAGCCTCAAATACAATGAATTCTTGGATTCCACTTTTCCTTGTACCTCTCCATTCTACCACCAGTATCCCTTGTGACCACCAGAGTAAGCCTTTAATACCCCTAATACCTCTCTCGCGGCTTCCCTAATGCACTGCACAGTCGTGGTCCACATAGCGCATGCGTCCCCACTACTCCTCCAAGCCCCCATAGTCACCAGCTTGACCCGCAATTCCTGCGCTTTAGTTTCCGTCAAGGCTCCCCACTTGACCCTATGTTGACTATATATTTCCCTCTTCCTTCTCTTCCTTGTGATCTCAAGGTCCATGATAAGGAGTCTATGAAGGGTCGAGAGGTTCTCACTCGGGATGACCTGGAAATCCGTGCAAAGTCCTCTATTAGACTTCATGTAGAGTAAATAACCAATCTGAACCTCGGTCACCGAACTCCGAAAGGTGACCAAGTGCTCTCTCTTCTTCGGGAAAGTCGAGTTTGTTATCACCAAATCATATGATCTAGCAATATCCAGTAGAGACGTTCCTCCTCCGTTTCTTTCTCCAAAACCAAAGCCACCATGCACATCATCATACCCCCCCAGACGTCGCTCCAATGTGGCCGTTGAAATCTCCTCATATAAAAAGCTTCTCGGTATGCAGGATAGCACACACTATCTCATTCAAATCCTCCCAGAAATGCCTCTTGACTTCCTCATCCAAGCCTGCTTGGAGTGTGTACGCATTGATTATGTTCAAAATAAAACCTCCAACAACTAGCTTAATAGTCATCAGTCTGTCATTCACCCTCCTAACCTCCACCACTAGTTCACGGAGGTCTTTATCAACCAAGATACCTGCCCCGTTCCTGCCCCCCACTCTCCCAGAATACCAAAGTTTAAAACTGCCCGCATCCCGCACCTTATCTCCTATCCACCTAGTCTCATGTACACAAGCTATATTAATCTTCCTTTTCTCGAGAATCTTTGCTAACTCTACGTTAGGTTTAAGCTTGGGTAGTGGGTGAGTGGGAAATGTAGGAAAATTAAAATATTTGAATTTCCCTCCTTGTCAAAGGGACATTGTCCCATATTGGAGGAAAAAAAGACTTTTCATGGATATATATATAATTGTTCTTCTTCTAGATCTTAAAGAGTTAAGGAGAAGGCAAGCCTCGCATCGTCATCGTCGTCGCTCGCTCGCCTCGGCTTCGGCTTCGTATTTGGATTCAAATTTGATCAAAGATTGATTGATTGATTAATCCTTTTGGACAAAATTTCTTTAATATTTAATAAAATATTAATTAGATATCCAACCCGAACCGGATCCATGCGCGACCCGATTCACTTTCTTCCCGAATTTTTATTTAAATTTCCCTCCTATTTTTAAGTGACTGTTCTGAAGAGTTGTGAACTTTCAGAAATAGTACTTCCATTGGCTATAAATTTGTTTGATTCCTCAGATTTTTCCTTACGAATTTTCTGAACTTCAAGACTTCTTCTTCTTCTGCACAAATCTATTCCAGTGTGATTTACAACCATTAAATGGTTCACAGTTCATTAGAATTTTTGGTACCAATACACTGGTGAGTAAAATCGTTCTATCCTAGGAGGATAATATTCCAGCATCTCGGGTACTTGAGGTAAATAATTTCCTTAAGGACACACTGTGCATTCAGTGGGCTCGATTTATTCCGAAATTATTTTTAGATATTATTTCGACATTTTGTGCTACTAACTTTCTGTTTCTGTTTCTATTTCAGAAAGTTTATTATTTTTTATTATTTATTACAGTAATACAGATTGATATAACAATCTTAAGGAAATTAGTTTATTGTATCCTCTATTCTGCTTTTTGGAGTTAAAACCTGTGTGGTTTTCTACTACTTCTGAATTTTTCTATTCTGATTTGAAGATATAAAAACTTCATCGGAGTATTAAAATTCAGAAATAATTTGAAAAACATAAAAACTTCTTTGTTTACTGTGAAACAATATATATAAAAATTTCGGTTTTTATTTATTAAACATATTGTTTATCATTAATTACAATACTGTTTATTGTTCTATTTTTGCCATTAATTGAACTCTTCTGTTGTTGACAGTGAGAAATGGCAATTGATAATGAAAATTCTTCTACGACTGTTGCGGCAACAACGATAGCCTCGTCAAGACGAACTGTTGTTCCATCGGCCGACAAACCAGGTAAATTTTCTAGAGCCAACTTCAAAGGATGATAGCAAAGGGTGTTCTTCTAGAATACCATACTTGGTATGCAGAAATTCACCAATAAAGAACCTCTATTGCCTACCGCGGACATGCTGGATAACAAGAAATTTATGATTGTTGAGGCGTGGAAATAGGCAGATTTTCTTTGCAAAGGCTATATCTTAAGTACTTTAGAGGATGACTTGTACAATGTCTACAGTGCTATGAATAATTCGAAATAATTATGAGACGCACTTGAGAAGAAGTACAAGACTGAAGATACATGCTTGAAGAAGTTTGTGGTTGCCAAGTTTCTAGATTATAAAATGATAGACAGCAAAACCGTTGGAACCCAAGTGCAAAAGCTTTAACTTATTTTTCACGACCTTATTGCTGAAGGTATGGTCATGAATGAAGCATTTTAAGTGGCTGCAATGATTGAAAAATTACCTCTTTCGTAGAGAGATTTCAAAAATTATATTAAGCATAAGCACAAAGAAAAGAAGTTGGAAGATCTTGTGATTCGTCTCAAGATTGAGGAAGACAACAAAACATCTGAGAAGAAGTCTCGTGAAAATTCAACAATTATGGGAGCTAATATTGTTGAGGAGACTGCTCCAAAAAGTAAGAAGCGAAAGAGGTCTTCTGGACAGACTAAGGAGCAGAATAAAAAGAAATTCAAGGGCAACTGCTACAATTGTGGAAAAGCTAGTCACAAAGCCCCTGATTGTCGTCTCCCAAAAAAGGATAAGAAGAAGGGACAGGCCAACATAGTGGATAAGAATGACGACATTGATGATCTGTGTGCAATGCTTTCGGAATGCAACCTAGTTGGAAATCCGAAGGAGTGGCGGATTGACTCTGGAGCCACTCGACTTGTTTGTGCTGTCAAAGAAGCATTTGCGACTTACTCTACTGATGGTCCCGAAGAAGAGCTTTCCATGGGAAATACTGCAACAACCAAGATTGAAGGTTATGGGAAGATATTCATGAAGATGACTTCCGGCAAGGTGTTAACGCTCAACAATGTTCTTCATTTCCTACTATTAGGAAGAATTTAGTGTCTACTTCTTTACTTGTTAAGAATGGTTTCAAATGTGCATTTGTTTTTGACAAAGTTGATGTAAGCAAGAATGAAATGTATGTTTGAAAGGGCTATCTCACAAAGGGACTTTTCAAACTCAATGTAATGGTTGTTGACAGTATGAATAAAATTTCAGCTTCTTATTTATTGGAGTCAAATGATTTATGGCATATTCGTTTAGGACATGTCAATTATAAAACCTTGCGGAAGTTAATTAATTTAGAAGTATTGCCTAAATTCGAGTGTAATAAATCAAATAAATATGTGTTGAATCTAAGTTTGTAAAACATCCTTATAAGTTTGTTGAAAGGAATTCAAATCCTTTAGACTTAAATCATACTGACATTTGTGATATGAAGTCGACACCATCTCGAGGTGGAAAAAAGTATTTTATAACTTTTATTGACAATTGAACTCGATATTGTTATGTTTATTTGCTTAATAGTAAGGATGAAGCAATTGAAACATTTAAGCAATACAAAAATGAAGTGGATAATCAATTGAATAAAAATATTAAAATGATTAGAAGTGATAGGGGTGGAGAATATGAATCTCCGTTTGCGAAAATATGTTCGGAATATAGAATTATCCATCAAACTACTGCCCCTACACACCTCAATCCAATGGAATTGCGGAAAGGAAAAATCGGACATTAAAGGAAATAATAAATTCTTTATTAATAAGTTTCGTATTATCGCAGAGTTTATGGGGGAAGCTATCCTTACAACTAACCGAATACTCAATAGAGTACCCCTCAGCAAAACGCAATCTATTCCATATGAAAAATGGAAAGGAAGAAAACTCAACTTGAAATATTTCAGTGTGGGGGTGTTTAGCAAAGGTACAAGTACCTTTACCCAAAAGGGTAAAAATCGGACCAAAAATCGTGGATTGCGTTTTCATTGGATATGCTACAAACAGTAAAGCATGCCGGTTTGTGGTTCATAAATCTGATAATCCTGAAATTCATGTTAATACGGTAATGGAATCAAATAATGCTGAATTCTTTGAAAGCATTTATCCGTATAAAACTGAATGCGAGTCGTTAAGTAAAACACCTAAACGACCACGGGAAGAACCAAAGGAAAATCCTCCAAGTAATGAAGATCCAAGGCGTAGTAAACGTCAGAGAACATCTACTTCCTTTGGACCTAATTTTGTGACATTCTTGCTTGAAAATGAGCCTCAAATATTCAAAGCAGCTATGTCATCTTCTGATTCAGCATTTTGGAAAGAGGCAGTCAATATCGAGATTCAATCAATTTTGGATAACCATACATGAGAATTAGTTAATCTTCCTCCAGGAAATAAGCCTTTAGGTTCGAAATGGATATTTAAACGAAAAATTAAAGTTGATGGCACTATTGACAAATATTAGGCAAGACTTGTTGTCAAAGGTTATAGACAAAAGGAAGGCCTTGATTACTTTGACACTTACTCACAAGTAACGAGGATAACATCTATTAGGGTGTTAGTGGCACTGGCGACCATATATGGTCTTAAAATCCATCAAATTGATGTTAAAACAACTTTCTTAAATGGAGAATTGGAGGAAAAGATTTACATGGAACAACCTGAGGGTTTTGTGGTTCCGGGTAAAGAAACGAAAGTGTGCAAACTTGTTAAGTCGATTTATGGACTTAAACAAGCACCCAAACAGTGGCATGCCAAATTTTACCAAACAATGTTGGCAAGTGGGTTTAAAATCAACGAGTGTGACAAATATGTTTACATTAAAAACATTCTAGGACATGAAGTCATTGTTTATTTATAGGTTGATGACATATTGATAATGAGCAAAAATATGGAAGATATAAATGCTACTAAGTGCATGTTGGCTAGAAAATTCGACATGAAAGACTTAGGAGTTGCTAATGTGATCTTAGGAATCATAATTCACAAGATTCCACAAGGCCTAGCATAATCACAGTCTCACTACATTGAAAAGGTACTTGACAAGTTCAAGTATTTGAATTTAAAAGTTGCCAAGACTATAATTGACGTGAGCTATGCACTTCAAAAGAATGAAGGTGAAAATGACTCACAACTTGACTATCCAAAAGTATTGGGAAGTTTGATGTATATCATGAATTGTACGCGACCAGATATAGCATGTGCTATTAGCAAACTGAGTCGGTTTACAAGTAATCTCAATCAAATACATTGGATGGCAATGAAACGAGTTTTGGGGTAACTGAAATAGACCCAAAATTACACTTTGCATTATATCAAATATCCTTCCGTGATCGAAGGATATAGTGATGCAAATTGGATCACCGGATCATCTGAAGTTAAATCCACGAGTGGATATGTTTTCACAATTGGAGGTGGAGCAATGTCTTGGAAATCATCCAAACAAACGTGCATTGCCCATTCTACAATTGAATCTGAATTCATAGCTTTAGATAAGGCCGGTGAGGAAGCTGAATGGCTCTGGAATTTCTTAGAAGATATTCTATATTGGCCTAAACCTTCGGCACCTATAGGTATACATTATTATAGTCAAGCGTCTATAGGCAGGGAGCATTATATATAACGGAAAATCTCATCATATACGATGAAAACACAATACCGTTAGACAACTACTCTCTAGTGGTGTTATCACGATTGACTATGTAAAGTCAAGAGATAACATGTTGGATCCACTTACAAAACGCCTATCTAGAGAGGCAGTTGAAAGATCATCGAATGGAATGGGGTTAAGGCCCAGGACAAGTCATCATGGCGGTAACTCTACTTATAGACTGAAGATCCCAAGAGTTAGGTTCAAAGAGATCAAACAAAGTTATGAATGACGGTTCAACATTATCAAATAACTCAACTCATTCTCGTGATGAAGACAATGTTCGGAATCAAGGTAAAACATTAAAGTTTTTTTGATGAGTCAATAAAACTTAAAGATTTTTAATGATTTGCTAAGTCTGGCAGGATATGACCAGATAGTGTGTCTATAGGATTACACGTTTAGAAATCACCTATGTGAGTGTGAAGTGTAAGCCGCTTCAAGGGAAATGAAAGTAAAGGCCCATTCTCTAAGCACTCATGAAACCAGGCGGTGTTCATGGCTGAAACGAACACAACCGTGAGAACCATAGATGGTTAAGGATTGATTGTGTGACTTATGTTGTCTAGGTATACAACAAAGCTCGACGGTTCAAAGATATCAAATCTACCGATTGACCGAGTATATCCGAAATAAGTTCACTACGGAAAGTTCAAAGAAAAACCTACTTATCTAGATGCAATTAATTCTTGCATGTAAATCACACACTCGTTTGTGCATTCCTTTGTCTTATAGCCGTTCCCCATTCATGTGGGGGATTGTTGGGTTTAAGCTTGGGTAGCTTAAAATAAAGAGTGAATGGGAAATGGAGGAAAAATAAAATATTTGAATTTCCCTCCTTGTCAAAGGGACATTGTCCCATATTGGAGGAAGATATGACTTTTGATGGGTATATTTACAATTGCTCTTCTTCTATCTCTTAAAGAGTTAAGAAGAACGCATGCCTCGCATCGTCAACGGCGTCGCTCGCTCGACTCGTCTTCGGCTTCGGATTTGGTCAACGCTTAATTGATTAATTATTTTGGACAAAATTTCTTTAATATTTAATAAAATATTAATTAGATATCCAACCCGAACCGGATCCGTGCGCGACCCGATTCACTTTATTCCCGAATTTTTATTTAAATTTCCCTCATGTTTTTAAGTGACAGTTCTGAAGAGTTGTGAATTTTCAGAAACAGTATTCCATTGGCTATAAATTCATTTGATTCCTCAGATTTTTCCTTACGAATTTTCTGAACTTCAAGATTTCTTCTTCTTCTTCTGCACAAATCTATTCCAATGTGATTTATAGCCATTAAGTGGGTCGCAGTTCATCAGAGTTTTGGTGCCAATACACTGGTGAGTAAAATCGTTTTATCCTGGGAGGATAATATTCCAGCACCTCGGGTACTTGATGGGAATAATTTCCTTAAGGACACACTGTGCATTCAGTGGACTCGATTTATTTCAAAATTATTTTCAGATATTATTTCAACATTATGTGTTACTAACTTTCTGTTTCTATTTCTATTTCATAAGGTTTACTGTTTTTATTATTTATTACAGTAATACAGATTGATATAACACTCTACAGATTTTTCAGTCAAAGTTCCTATGTTCCAAAACTCCACTCTCAGCCTAGTAGCTCCCTTAGCCCTCTTACCCCCCTCCCCCTCCCCCTCGCTGACACCTCCGAGGATAAGACCTTACCCTACCATGGTTCACCAAAGCCACTATAATCTAGGAGTCACTATGCAAGCACAAACCCGAAATCAAGCGACAAAAATAAAATGAACTATCAAAATATAATCTACCATTAAAGGTTGTAAAACAGGTGAAGAAATAAAATAAAGGAACTAACGGGAACTATAATCTACAACTAGAGGTCAGAAAAGCAGGTGAAGAAATAAAACAAATGAACTAGAGGAAGTATAATCTACAACTAAAGGATAGAAAGATAGATGAAGAAATAAAACAAAGGAACTAAAGAAACTATAATCTACACTAAAGGATAGAAAAATAGGTGAAGAAATACAATACAAAAGCTAAAGGGGGCTATAATCTACAACTAAAGGTCACAAAGAACATGTGCAGAACTAGAACAGTACTACTAGGGGATATTTGAAATAAAGATTCAAAATAAAAATGTAAACAGGTAGATAACAGTATAAACAAGTAGGCAAAGCTATCACTAATGAAATTAATTTTTACAATGCTGGGGAAAATACTAAGTAAAGATTCAAGAACAAAATGGGGGGGCAAGGAGATACAATTATGCTAAAATATCAAACTATTAAAATATCCAGACAAGAGCGGAACAATAGAACCTGGATTGTCGCCCTTGAAATTAACAAAACTCTGGCCGGCGGTGATGGATTGCGACGAGCTGGAGCAATACTCTATGTATTCCTTGTTCAAATAGGACGTAGAAACATCGAATATTTTTGTGCTTTCTCTGGAGTTTAGACCAACCAAGAAATCTTTTCCCAATGTGATTGAAAAAGTTTCTGAGTCGAAATTGAAACTGATTGCTATGAATCGAAGGAACCCCACTTCTTTGATTCTGAGCGAGTTGCAGTGCTTTGTTGTATTGTACCTTCTGTACCGGTAACAGCATCGACGGGAAAGTATTTGTCGTAATTAGACCAAAGACGTTGGTACGATTTGGCAATACTTGCAACTTTACCTCTAACAATGGAACAACTGGATTTTGCCGAAGAAAGGAATGGACGGCGATTGGTTCGCCGGAGAAAAAGAAGGAAAGAAGCAAGATCACATCTTTCGCCGCCAAAGAAAAGCCGAATTAGCGAGTCTATTTTTGGTTCAGAATTATCACAATTTCCAAGATCAAGAAGCTTAATTATGATTTAGCGTTTGAGATATTTCACGATTCACCGAAAAAACATGTGGTATGGCAGAACTCCATTACGCCGGAGAAAAACTGCCGATGAAAAAAAGGGGCAGCAAGTAGTATCAACTTTGCCGTAGAAGACGAGCGAAATTTGACACTTCCGTATTAAATATATTTCCTTTCACAAAAATTATATGTAATAAAATAAAGGGAAAAGGCCCAAAAATGACCTTGTGGTATTCGAAATGGATCAATTATAACCCCCGTTTAAATTTGAATCCAAAAATGACTCTGTCGTTATAAAATGGGTCTAATAATGTCCTTGTGTTATTCAAAATGGATCAATAATGCCCTGAATTTTTTTTTAAAAAAAATACTTTTAAAAACTGAAAAATATATATTCTGTAAAAACTAGAAAAAGAAAGAAATTTGCAAAATATATATTTTTAAGTCATTTCAGTTTTTTTTAAGTATTTATTTTGTAAAAACGGGAAAAAAAAATTAAAAAACTGGAAAAAAAAAACTCTCCTAAAGCAGTGGACTACATATGCATTAGTTTTAAAAAAATAAAAATATTTTACAAAATCTTTTTTTTTCAATTTGACGGTTCAATATTTTTTCGGTTTATTTTTATAAAATAAAAAATCTACCATAATTATCGGTACAGTTATAGATTTATATAAAAATATACGGTTTTATTAAAAAAAACCTAAAAATCGGCTCGGCACGGTACGATTATGTCGGTTTAGTCGGTTTTTAAATATTCATTTACAGTTATATGTCGGGTTTTTTTATAATAAATTTCCAGTTTTTAAATTGTTTTTCAATAAATTTCCAGTTTTTTTTAATTTTTTTTTCTTCAGTTTTTACAAAACAAATACTTTAAAAAAACTGAAAAGATTTAAAAATATATATTTTGCAAATTCCTTTCTTTTTCTAGTTTTTACAGAATATATATTTTTCAGTTTTTAAAAGTATTTTTTTAAAAAAAAAATATTCAAGGCATTATTGATCAATTTTGAATAACACAAGGGCATTATTAGACCCATTTTATAATGGCAGGGTCATTTTTGGATTCAAATTTAAACGGAGGTTATAATTGATCCATTTCAAATACCACAATGTCATTTTTGGACCTTTTCCCTGAAATAAAATAGAAATAGTTTGGATTAGCCAAATATTTCTTATGAGCAAAGTAATACTCCCTCCGTTCCGGTTTATGTAAACCTATTTCCTTTTTAGTCTATTCCAAAAAGAATGACCTCTTTCTAAATTTGGAAACATTTTTGCTTAAACTTACAATTCTACCCTTAATGAGAAGCTTTTATAACCACACAAATACTCTGGACCGCTTTTTGAATTGTTTAGGACCACAAATTCCAAAAGTCTTCATTTTTTCTTAAACTTCGTGCCCAGTCAAACAGGTTCACATAAATACGGAGGGAGTACTTTAAAGAGTAATTTACTCACTTGCATGTTTATTACTGATAGAGCACAAGGTGAAATAAAGTCTTTGGTGACGGCATTCGTGGCGATAGCGACCAATATTTCAGTGACAACCTTCCATGGCGACTACCAAGGTCGCCACTACAAGAGGTACAGTGTTAGCAACCCACATTTCACTGACAACCTTTCGTGGCGACCTCCGCCGCTACGTTTCACTCACTTATGCTCTATGTCGCCATTTGTTATTTCAGTTACGACCTTCTGTGGCAACTTTGTACAGTCGCCACTAAAGGAGTTGTAGGCGCCAATTTTAGTGGCGAACTTCTGTACTAAAGAGGTCACTAATTGTAGTAGCGCCTTGCATTTCCTGAAAATCTTCTTGTGGTGACTTAATACGCTCGCCACTAAAAGCGGTGTTGTATGTCGCCAATTGACGGCACAAGACAAGATATTAGTGTGTACAGGTATTTAACTTGATCTTTATTAGTTGACTTAGCTGTTTTAGCATTTTCATTTACCATTTTTTGTTACACTATCAATTGAGAGCAGCTTTAAGGCATTTTTAAATTCTTGTTGACTTATTGAAGCTTTGAGCTAAACGTAAACCACTGTGCTATTTAAAGGTTGTAGATGTTTTATAATCTATCCATCTTATAGTTGAGAAGATTATTTTGTATAGATCTGTATCCTTCATCCTTAATGCTCTTAACTTAAGTTCTTGATTTTTGGAAATTGCAGGTCTCGAGTCCCTAATAAGTTGCTGGGGCTGCAAATACGAGCCTTTACTTTCCTAGTTTGTAATGTTTCTTAAGGTGTTTGTTACCCTATGAAAAAATACATGAGCTTTCTCCTTTGCGATTCAACAAGATTTTGTTTTCACTTATCAATACTATGTAGAAATGAATATATTCAACCTATTTATTAGTTAACTATCTCTGAGGGCATATCAGTTGATATACAGCTACTCTGTTTGTTAAAGATGATATTAGCAAAGAAAACAAGCATATAAAACCATAGAATTTCATCGTACAAATTGCATGGGGCTCCCTATTTGGTCGCCCCCTTTTAACTTATACCCTTTTTGTTTTTTCATTTGCATCCGTACACATTTTTTTGTTAATAGTGTTTTAAAAAGACGATTTTGCCCTTTAGGACTATTGACAAAACTGTAGACTGCAGGACAAAAGTTCAGCATATTTTGGCATGAAGTTTTAGCAAATAAACTAAATAACTTAAGCATGTTTAGTCAGAAATTTTAGCAAATGAACTAAATAACTTAAGCATGTTTAGTATGAAATTTTAGCAAATGAACTAAATAACTTAAGCATGTTTAGTATGAAAATTTAGCAAATGAACTAAATAACTTAAGGATGTTTAGTCTGAAGTTTTAGCAAATGAACTAAATAACTTCAGCATGCATTAGCAAAAACTCATTAGAAAATTACATACCGCAAGACAAAAACTTAAGCATGTTTAGTCTGAAGTTTTCGTAAATTAACTAAATAACTTCAGCATGTTTAGACTGAAGTTTCAGATAAAACTCATGACAAAACTGTAGACTGCAGGATAAATAACTTCAGCATGCATTAGCATGAGGTTTTGGATTCAATGTAAAATAAATTCATGCTATATTAGCATGAAGTTTTAGCTTCAACATGAAACAACTGCATGCTACATTAGCATGAAGTTTTTAGCTTCAAGGTGAAACAACTTCATGCAAGTGTGATTCTGAAAATGAATCTGGACAAGTTTCTGGTTATTTGATAAAGCTGATGAGAGAAGAGGAGGAAGATTGCAAATCACGCGATCATCAGGGGTGTAATTGTCATATTATTACGAATTTTTTGTCAACTGGCTACTAAATTAATAATTTTTAAAAATAGGGTACATGTTAAAAGGTGACACAAATATAGGATACGGCTGCAAATCCTCCAATTTCATCGAATGCAAAAAAGTTTCTAACTTGAAGCAAGAATCAAATCTTTCTAATTAAAGTTCAAACGAACTTTTTCCCACAAAAATTTGCAAGAAAATAAAAGAGGCTAGTATTGAGTATCAAGATTCAGCCCTTTCACTTTCAAATTAAAGAATTTTAAAAAAACAACTCATTATACAAGTCAAAGAAAGACATACAGTTGGCTCATTTGTGACTAGATACACTTTCAAAAAAGAAGTTACCTTTAAGTTGCAGATGGTTGAATTTTAGCCAAATGGGGTTTCTCTACTATGCTTTTGGAACTAAAAAAAGTAAAGTAAACTTCATACTTCGAATTATTAATTTTCTCTGGAACGAGGCAGAATGAATAGAGCTGGCCTAAGATCATGCTGAGTTTGTAGTTAATGGACAAGTGACTATTGCTGTACTACCCAACCATCGCCCCGGAGTGTACGTCTTTTGAAATTTTCGCCCCTCACCATCGTTCCGGAGCGTTTTTGGTACGCCTTCCCGGGGCAAGCCCCGAAAACGCCTTTTAAATCACTGGTCCCAACCACGGAAAATCCTCTTTGAATTTTCCAAAGATCTTTGGAATTCATTTATTATTTTCTCAAGGGTAGCTTGATTTGGTTTTGTTACATTTCATGTACAGGCTTGTGCGATCTCAAATGTATCATAAATGATACAGTAGAAACAATTCTTTTTCATGTTCAGCTTAATAAAGTCATGAAAATTTTCATTTTTATCTTCTTTTTTCTAAAGCATTTCACTTTTTTCTGCAATTCCTTCCTAGCTTTAATTGATATCCCTTCCTAGCTCAGTGCTACTGAATATATGAAGAAGATGACATTTGTTGTGTTCATTGCTGCTTAGAGTTATACCATTTTAGCTTGTGGACTAACACCAAAGATGGCAGTAAAAATTCGTCACTCCAGATAATATCAAAATCTGCCATAATATCAACAACATATCCTAAGTTATTGAAAATGTTAAAGACTCACGACTCTATAACACTAAATCACCGAACTCAACTTCTGCAGGACATTCTAAGTTATTAAAAAAAAATTAGAATATGTAAATTCATTACAACTATTAGAAAGTAACCCAAATAACTACATCTTTTATTATAATCAACATCAATTATTATGAATATAATTTTTAACCTTTAAGTCAAGGTCTATACACCAAGTAACACTCTTATCCTAACCAATCAAAAATAAAATGGAATATTGACTTGAAATGTTTTTGTCAAGGTCTACACACCAAGTAATACGTTATTCTAACTAATCAAACTCTTTTTGAATTTTCGACTTAAAATGTTTTTGCCAGGGTCTATACACCAATTAATACGCTTGTAGACTTTTCTTTTTCCTCTAAATTGAATGTATGTTGAATAAATAACTGCTTCTTACTTGACCACCGTTAGATAAAGTTAATATTCTCCATAGTAGATAGTTCTACAATATAGGATTTAATTCAATACATTTATAATAATGACTATGTTTCAGTCCCAAGGTAGTTCGAGCCAGCTGTATGAATCTTGACTGTTGACGAGGCCATTACATTTCAGTATTTGTTCTTGCAGTTAATATGGCATAATATGATGAACAATTAATTATGTTTTTTTTCATTAGAACAACTTCACCATGGAAAAATATATACACTATCACTGAATAAGTCTTAGCGCTCTAAAAAATTCTTCCCATTAAAGCTTCACCACAGAATGTAATTGACAACTCTAAATTTGAATGAAAATGACTAGGTGAGCTTCCTGGAATTAAATTGGCCCCCCAACCTTTTCATAATGTGATGTGTGTCCCTTCATATCTAGAAGTAATTTTATGTTAAGATTTAAAATCGTATTTTGAGACACTTAAACAATAAATTGTGATTTATTGCATTTTCGTATAATCTTTTTAGATTTGTAAGTTTTATTTTAAGAGCAAAAGAACTTGATATCGAATTCACTCGAAAATTTAAAAAATAATCTTCATACCCTTGAATTATTAATTTTCTTTGGAATTAACAGAATGAACGAATACCACTTAAGATCATGTTGAAAAGCGTAGTCAATTAAGGGAAAGTGAATCGTCTAGTATTTGTTGGGCTCGAGGGACAAAAAATCCTATTTGAATTTGCCAAAGATATTTGAAATTCATTTATTTCTCTCATGATTGGCTTGCTTCGGTTTGATGCATTTCATGTAACAAGGTTGTATGATCCCGCAAGTACTCATAAGGAAATAGAAAAAAATCATTTTTTGAGGGTCAACTCCTAAAATTCATGGTTTTTATTTTATTCATTTAAAATGCATTTATCTAGAATAATACATTAAAAATAATAGGGTCATCTTCAAAAATGGCCATTGAATTTTATCATTTTTAACGGCAAAGTCACAAAACTACTTTATATCTCATTAAAGTAACTGAACTTTATTCACTATAATAACGCAACTATAAAACTATTTCTTTTCACATTAAAGTAACAGATCTTGTATCAGAATTGTAAAAACTTGAACCGGAAGAACAAATTTTGATCAGATTTATCATCTTTATAGTTTTCCGAATTTTCAGAATAAGATATATAATTGCCGCAATACACTGAAATTTCAAGAAATATTATATCAAAACCCATATTCAGACTCTTGTCGAACCTGGATAAGCATGAAAGCTAGCTAGTTCCCTCATTATAGTAGTCTCATCATCAGTGGTGAAGTCAGGAATTACACTAAGGATGTTCAAGAATTAATATATATGTATAAAAAATAATTTTTTATTTATATACCCAGTATAATATCACAGAATACTTTTTCGATTCGGAGTTTTCAATTGACCACCCTTCATTGTATGTGGTTACGCCACTGCTCATCATCAGCTTGTGGACTCTTAACACCAAGGATGTAATAAATATTTGCTTTCCACATTTACTTCGTTCATATCTGCATGTTGCAATATCTGATTATTGGCCTTGAGTCCAGGATGCAAATTTGTGGCCATTAAAGCAAAACATTTCACTCCAAATTGTCTTGTGGTTAATATTGTATAATTTTAGTGATTAAACAGATACTTATTGTGTGGTGGTTACTGTGAATGTTTCATTACAACAGCTTCAAAATGTGAAATTATAACTTGTACACAATCACTGAATAAGTGGTATGTAGTGCTTTACAAATGGTATTGACCAACTTGATGTGTTATCCTTTATTAGCAACTTGATGTGTTATCCTTTATTAGCAACTTGACACAAACCTCTTGAATGCAAGTAGTTGTCCTCTTGAGAGTATGAATTTTTTAATATGAGCAAAGCATCTTTATGAATTTTTATCTTCCAAATTAATAAAACTTAGGCAAGAATTCCTCTCTGATTAACGAAAACAAGCATAAGAACAATCTCATTCTCAACGCGTTATATATATATATAAAAAAAAATTACTGAGTTTAAGAGTGTACCATAGAGTGGTTTGACCTTTTCCTTTCTCTTTTCTTTTTTGAATTACTCAAACCTCCAATTCATTACATTTGATGCAAGATATAAACTACGGAAAAAGGGTCAAAACTACCCTCGAACTATAGGCTTAGGGTCAAATATAACCTCCGTCCACCTATTGTGCTAAATTTGCCCCTGACGTTTTCTTTTTAGCTCAAGTATAACCTTATGACTAACGACAATTTCCAAAAAAAAAAAAATTATAATGATGTGGCAGCTTCTCATTTGTCGAATTTAAAACACTTGTCCCCATTGAAATGACCTACCAATATCTACGATTTTCAAAATAACCCGCCCCGAACCAAAACTCTAACAGATAAAAGGGAATAACCACCCCCACAGGACTCTTCTTCTTTCTTTTCTAAGTGTCTTTTCTTCAAATTAGGGCTCTTCAAAGAAAGAAGAGTCGTGTCAATGGCTGCAATAAAACTTTTAGCTTATTTGACAAGAAAATCAGTTCAAATCTGTAGAGAACAACAAATTTTGGACATAAACAAACATCCACAAATCACTAAATACCCTCTAAAATTTCAGATCTGAAAATTTTGACTAGCTTCAATGGCGAACAACTTTGTTCCTTGCATTTTCGAGCAACTAAGACAGCAGATAAACTTGATTTTAGCTTCAAATAATAACAATCAGCAGGTTCCAAGCAACAATCTCGACTTTCAAAACTAAACTCTCTCAACAACTTTTGACAATTTCAAGGCACGAATTTGGCCATCATAATCAGTAGAGTGATCAAGGAAATTTTTAAGCACTAAAACTCTTCACTTCAGTAAAGAATCATCCTTTCTCAATTCCACCAAAGAACTCAGTTGTTTTTTCAAATGCTCATGCCAATGAAATTCGTAAACTCAGAAACAAAGCATGAACTCAAGTGTATTTGATCAAATAGTGATACTATATTTTAATTTTCTGATTTTTTGTTTTGTTTTGGATTTGATAATAAAATATTAGACATTTCATGTTGGGTAACTGCAGTTTGGGGCGGGTTAGTCCGAAAATAGATACATATGGATGGGTCTTGTTAATGGGAACATGTGTTTTAAATTCAGCCAATGAGAAGCTGCCACGTCATTATTAAATAAATATTTTTTTTTGGTGGAAATGGTTGTTAGTCTGAAGGGTAGGCTTGAGCCGAAATGAAAACGTCGAGGAAAATTTTAGCGCAATAGGTGGATGGAGGGTATATTTAGACCTAAGCCTATTGTTCAGAGGCTGTTTTGACCCTTTTCCGTATAAACTAGTGTAGAGAGCGGGGCATTTTCAACTGCCTTTTTTGTGTTATGGCATCTTTATTGAATTAACAAGTCGACTCTTATTGCAATAACTTCTGCTGAATATTTGTATAACCAGTACTAATTTTTGGCTCTAAAGGTCTTTATTTTCCCGTCTTAAACATATCAATGACTAGTTTGAATAGGTGAGACTTGGAATTGCCTTCAATTTCCATAGTAATGGCTTGGAATGTTATGCTAGTACAAGTCTTAGAACGTTACATCCAACAAAAGTGATCGTTATTAAAGGGAAAAGACTTACAAAGAAAATAGAGAAGAAAAATAAAAGTTAATACCTACATATTCTGACCAATGGTTCATCTCAATCTCATTTGTGGCAGCCTTAGTAGTCGTCACCAAAAGTGGTACTATATATGCCTAAAATTCATTTTGTGGCGGATTTGTTTACTATTTATGATGATCACGATCGCTGTAAAATATAATAATTTTTTTAACAGTGATGCAACAGGAGCGGACGCACATTCACATCCAAGCTTTAGCGGAAAATATTCACAAAATTTATATGTAAAAATAAATATAAATAAAATAGTATGGATTAGGCAAATATTTTCTTACGAGAAAAGTAATACTTTAAAGAATAATCTAGTCACTTTCATGTTTATAACTGTTAGAGCACAAGATGAAATAAAGTTTTTGGTGATCGTATTAGTGGTGACTTCCACCGTTGCCACCAAATATATGAAGAAGATGACATGTCTTGAGTTCATTGTTGGGAGACTTCATCCTCCAACTTTTAGTGGAACTGAGTCAGAGGATGCTCAAGATTTCTTGAACAGATGTCAGTGGATGCTTCGTACATTGGGTATTCTGGAGATCAGTGGGGTCTCATTTACTACTTTTCAGCTCACCGGAGCAACCTTCAGATGGTGGGAGTCTTATGAGAGGAGCATACCAGTTGGTGAAACACCACTTTCATGGCATGAGTTCTCCATATTATTTCTGGAGAAGTTTGTTCCACAGACCCACAGAGAGGAACTGCGCAGGAAGTTGGAGTATTTACGTCAGGAGGACCTGTCTGTGACCCAGTATGAGATGCAGTTTTCAGAATTAGCTCGTCATGTAGTTTGGTTGGTTTCCACTAAGAGGGAGAAGATCAGGAGGTTCATTAATAACCTTTACCAGGAGTTCCGTTTTGTTATGACTGTGGGAAATGTAGTAGGTGCTAAATTCGACGAGGTGGTTGAAAGTGCTCGACGGCTAGAAATAGTCCATACTCAGGAGCGTGAGGAGAGGGAGGCTAAGAGGTCTCGTGGTCTGGGTAATTCCGGCGATGTTCCTTCTGGGGGACAGTCCTATCACAACAGGGGTCGATCTTATAGGCCCGCTCAGATGGTCCGTCCATCTCATCGTGGCACATCAGCCAGCCATGGTTCATACAGTGCTTGACCGAGCCAGTCTTCTCTTAGTGCACTTTCAGCTCAGAGTTCATCTCGTGCACCATCAGTTCAGGGTTCATCTGTACCATGTTCTTCTGGTAGTTATTCTAGTTCTCGAGGTCTACCTCTGAACTTGCCACCATTTTTCGATAGGGATTGCTATGAGTGTGGAGAGCTGGGTCATGTGAGGAAATATTGTCCCCGCAGGCGAGGACAATAGACATACATTATATTGTGATATCGTTTCATTGTGTATACATTCATGCCTTTATTTTGAGCTGTTATTGTGAACTTATATTTTCTATGTGACTTGTAGTCGTTGTTCTTTCTGCGTCCTTTACCCCAAGTGTTGTTGTGTTATCCATGCCTTCTATCTGTTTAACTTGCAAATATTATAATTTTCTTCTTGTTTGTTATATTTGCATCTAAGCCTTCTACCATGCTAATTAGTGAAATTTATATTTTTCCTTCCTAATTGCTGTCATAATTTCTATGCCCCTTTTTCCTAGCCTGTTTCCGTGGTCTATATGTATAGCTTTGTTCGTTGTTGCTTCCTGTGTGCCTCCCACTTTATTTTTTTATTATTATTGGCATTTCTCCCACCTAGTCGGTATTGTTATATGTATGCTCCGATGAGAAAGAGATAAATGCACAAAGGGTGTTGTCGTGCTAATTTATTTCATATATATATATATATATATATATATATATATATATATAGGGTGAGAATGAGACAAGTGCACGAAGGTATCACCGTGCCATTCAATGTTATATCATGAATATATTTCTCACACCAGAAAAATTACGAATTTGCTATAGTGATTTCTCCTAGTAATCATTTTCTGCCTCACATAGTTGTTTCATTGTACCCTTATCTGTTATGTTCTATAATTGTTTCTATTGTTAGTATACTGCATAGGTTATAACAGTGAGTATCATTTTACTAAAAATCCACGTTAGTACTTTGACGAGGTTAGACAAAATACTTACTGAGTACATGGGGTCGGTTGTACTACTCAATTGCTTTTCCTAACTTTAGAATTATTAATCTATTCATGTATATTTCAAACAGATGATATATTTTATCTCATATCAGCTTTGCAAATTCTAAAATTTAGAAGCTCATGATTTGTACTACTAATCCTTGGGGAGTGTATTAGAGTCAGTTAAATATTAATTGAATCGGATTGTTGTTATTTGGCTTATCTAGCAGGTGAGGTTAAGTGTCATCATGACTATTTGGATTTTGGGTCGTGACACATATGTCGTTGCTTAAGATGCAGTAATCACAGGTATTGCTTCCGTATGCCACAGGGAAGCTTCTATATTATTTGGCTCTGATTCTACATATTCGTATGTATCATCATATTTTTTTTGTTATTTGGATATGTCCTGTGAGTCCTTAGTTTCACATGTTTGTGTATCTACGTCGGTGGGTGATACTATTATTGTGGACCGTGTGTATCGGTTGTGTGTGGTAACTATTGGGGAATTACAGACTAGAATTGATCTCTTATTGCTTAGTATGGTTGATTTCGATGTAATCTTGGGTATGGATTGGTTGTCTCCATGTCATGTTATTCTGGTTTGTCATGCAAAAACCATGACGTTGGCTATACCGGAATTGCCGAAGGTCGAGTGGAGAGGTTCTCTAGATTATGTTCCCAATAGGGTAATTTCTTACTTGAAGGCCCAACGGATGGTTGGAAAGGGGTATTTGTCATATTTGGCCTTTGTGAGAGATGTTGGTGCAGACACTCCTACTATTGATTCTGTACCAGTAGTGCGAGACTTTCCGGATGTATTTTCTGCAGACCTGTCGGGTATGCCACCCGACAGGGATATTGACTTTGGTACTGACTTGGTGTCGGGTACTTAGCCCATTTCTATTTCTTTGTATCGTATGGCACCATCTGAGTTGAAGGAATTGAAAGAACAACTTCAGGAACTTTCACGGGAAGGCCAAAGTGGTGGCCAGTGCCTTGAGTAGAAAGGCGGTGAGTATGGGTAGCCTTGCATTCATTCCTGTTGGTGAGAGGCTTCTTGGAGTTGATGTTCAGGCCTTCGTCAATCAGTTTGTGAGATTAGATATTTCAAAGCCAGACGGGTTCTAGCTTGTGTGGTTTCTCGGTCTTTCTTATATGACCGCATCAGAGATCGATGGGATATTAGGAATGCACGATCGGATTTGTGTGCGAAATGTAGATGGACTACGGGAGTTGATTCTTGAGGAGGCCCACCGTTCGCGGTACTCTATTCATCCGAGTGCCGCAAAGATGTATCACTACTTGAGATGACACTATTGGTGGAGAATAATGAAGAACGATATAGTGGGATTTGTAGCTCAATGTTTAATTTGTCAACAGGTGAAGTACGAGCAACAGAGATTGGGCAGATTGCTTCAGAGACTTGAAATGCCAGAATAGAAATGGGAGCGTATTACCATGGACTTCGTAGTTGGACTCCCACGGACTTTGAGGAAGTTTGATGCTAATTGGGTGATTGTTGATCGGTTGACCAAGTCCGCCCATTTTATTCTAGTATGTACTACTTATTCTTCGGAGCGATTAGCTGAGATTTATATCCACGAGATTGTCTTCCTACAGGGTGTGCCAATGTCCATCATTTCAGATCGGGGGACGTAGTTTACATCACAGTTTTGGAGAGGAGTGCAATGAGAATTAGGCACACAGGTTCAGTTGAGTACAACATTTCACCCTCAGACAGAAAGACAGTCCAAGAGCACTATTAAGAAATTTGAAGATATGCTACACACTTGTGTTATAGATTTTAGGGGTTCTTGTGATCAGGTTCTGCCGCTTGTAGAGTTTGCCTATAACAACAGCTACCAATTCGAGTATTCGGATGGCTCCATATGAGGCTTTATATGGGAGACGGTGTCGGTCTTCGGTGGGTTGGTTTGAGCCGGGTGAGGCTAGGCTATTGGGTACTAATTTAGTTCAAGATGCATTAGAAAGGGTTAAATTGATCCAAGATCGACTTTGCACGGCACAATCTAGATAGAAGAGTTATGCCAGCTGGAAGGTTCGCGATGTTGCTTACATGGTAGGATAGAAGGTACTACTCCGAGTTTCGCCTTTGAAGGGTGTTATGAGATTCGAGAATAAAGGCAAGTTGAATCCTCGGTATACCGGGCCTTTCGAAATATTTAAAAAAATTGGAGAGGTGGCTTATGAACTTGCATTGTCGCCTAGTCTATCAGGTGTTCATCCCGTGTTTCATGTATCTATGCTCCGAAAGTATGTGGGAGATTCGATAGGTTCAAAGGTTAAGGTCAAAGAACATAACTTTAGTGAAAGTGCAGTGGAGAGGCTAGTCAGTCGAAGAAGCTACCTGGGAGATTGAGCGGGGAGATGCGGAGCAAATATCCACACCTATTTGAGACTCCAGGTATGACTCTAAACCCGTTCGAGTACGAACGATTATTTAACAGGGGGAGAATGTAACGATCCGGTCTATTATTTTGAGTAGTACATCCCCGTTCCCCCATTATACCAGCCGGAAGGTTCGCGATGTTGCTTACATGGTAGGAGAGAAGGTACTACTCCGATTTTTGCCTTTGAAGGGTGTTATGAGATTCGAGAATAAGGGCAAGTTGAATCCTCGGTATACCGGGCCTTTAAAAATATTTAAAATGATTGGAGAAGTGGCTTATGAACTTGCATTGTCGCCTAGTCTATCGGGTGTTCATCCCTTGTTTCATGTATCTATGCTCCGAAAGTATGTGGGAGATCCGTCTCATATTTTAGATTTTAGTACAGTGTAGTTGGATGGTAAATTGACTTATGATGTGGAGCTGGTGGCCATTTTGGATTGGTATGTTCAAAAGTTGAAGTCAAAGAACATAACTTTAGTGAAAGTGCAGTGGAGAGGCTAGTCAGTCGGAGAAGCTACCTGGGAGATTGAGCGGGGAGATGCGGAGCAAATATCCACACCTATTTGAGACTCCAGGTATGACTCTAAACCCGTTCGAAGACGGACGATTGTTTAAGAGGGGGAGAATGTAACGAGCCGACCTGTCATTTTGAGTAGTACCTCCCAGTTCCCCTATTTACTACTCAATTTGTGCTTTACAGTTGTTACGTGATTTGCTGGGATAATTGGTTTGGGTCCGGTGAGGTTTCGGAATGAATTGAGACACTTAGTCTCAAGGATGAAAGCTTAAGTTCAAATAGTTGACCGAATGTTGACATATATGTAAAGGACCCCGGAATAGAGATTTGATGATTCCAATAGCTCTGTATGGTGATTTTGGACTTAGGAGTGTATCCAGATAATTATTTGGAAGTCTGTAGTTAAACTAGGCTTTGAAATGGAAAAAATAGAAAATTGAAAGTTTGGAAGTTTGACAGGGGGGTTGACTTTTTGATATCGGGGTCGGAATCCACTTCTGAAAATTTTTATAGGTCTGCTATATCATTTATGACTTGTGTGCAAAATTTGAGGTTAATCGGACTTGATTTGATAGGTTGCGACATCGAATATAGAAGTTAGAATTTTTTTAGTTTCATTAAGCTTGAATTGGGGTATGATTCGTGTTTTCAGTGTTGTTTGATGTAATTTGAGGCCTCGATAAAGTTCGTATGATGTTTTAGGACTTGTTGGTATATTTGGTTGAGGTCCGGAAGGACTCGGGTGAGTTTCAGATGGATAACGGATCAAATTTGGACTTAGGAAAATCTGAAAATTTGGCCTTCTGGTGCAATCGCACCTACAGACGTTTTCTCACAAGTGCAAACTCGCAGAAACAAGCTTGGAATTGCAGAAGCATGTGGTCCGCAGAAGTGGACGAGACCTCACAGAAGCAAGTCCGCAGAAGCGACACATCCATCGCGTAAGCGGAAAAGGGGAAGGTGCAGCCTCGTTGTAGAAGCGAGTCCGCAGAAGTGCCCTAAGTCGTGAAGCGTTGAAGCCCTCGCATCTGCGTGACCGCATATGCTGCTTAGTGAGTCGCAGATGCGAAAAGCCTTGGACAAAATAAAATCAGAGGGGTTGTAGGATTTTGGCATTTTTGAACATTTCCAACACGGGTTGAGGCGATCTTTCAGAGGCATTTCACGGAAAACCTTGAGGTAAGTCACTTGTGATCATTGTTAGTTAATAATATTGAATTATCATTGATTATTTCTACTAGATTACGTATTTTTCAGGTGTAATTTGAGGATTTGGGCCTAGGGATTTCAAAATAAGAATTTAAGATTCTGAGGTCGAGTTGATGTTAGAATCTGGTAAATTTGGTATGGTTGGACTCGTGGTTGAATGAGCGTTCATATTTTATAATTTTTGTCGGGTTCCAATACATGGGCCCCGTTGACGATTTTTGAGTTGAATTTTAGATTTTGTTGGAAATTTAGTATTTTTATATGGAATTAATTCCTATAATTTGTGTTGATTGTATCAAATTAATTGTGACTAGATTCGAGCCATTCAGAGGCCAATTTGCGAGGCAAAGACATATTGGAATAAAAAACTTTTACGGTTTGAGGTAAGTAATACTTCTAAACTTGGTTCTAAGGGTATGAATCACTGAATTTCGTGTTATATGAATTATTTGGAGGTGACGCACATGCTAGGTGACGGGCGTGTGGGCGTGCACCATAGAAATTGTGACTTAAATAAATTCCGTAGAGTTGCATAATCAAAGAATCATGTCATTATTCACATGTTCCCCACGTGTTAGAGAAATTGAGCCAGGGCTCGTATTAAAGATCATGTTTAGGCTACGTACCGATATTTTGGGACCCACAGGGTCGTGTTGTTGTTGAATTAATTATTTTAAATTATAATTTCATACTCAATCATGTTCATTCATTTCATATCATATCTCAGTCTCTGTTTCTATTATATATATATATATATATATATATATATATATATATATATATATATATATATTATCATATTATCATTTTGGGCTGATTTTTATACATTTTGAGCCTAAGAGACTGGAGAGATTGATGGCTGAGTTAGACCGAGGGCCTAATTGTGAGAATATTTATGGGATCGGACTGCATGTCACAACATGACATATTGGCTTTATATATGTTATTATATGGATCGGGGCTGCACGTCGCAGCAGGCCTCATAGGCTTTATTATTATGGGATCGGACTGCACGCCGCATTAGACCATATTGGTTTTATATAGTGCTTGGGTTGAAGGAGCCCCTCTGGAGTCTGCAACCCCCATAGTGAGCGCAGTTGATGTTTATATTTGGAATGGACTTCCCATGGCACGTAGTTGCCTTATTTATTTACTTATATGAGGGATGGATCTTCCCTGGACTGGATTTGTCATACGGTACTGAGTGGTTGAGTACTCTGAGAGTGTGAGTACGTGAGATTTTCATTATGTTGTATCACCTATGGCATGTACATTGGCATGTAGACATAGAGATGTTATATTCCTCATATCATTCAGATTTGATCTATTTTTCTTGTATTGAGTTTAACTGTTGAACTTGAAAGCATGCCTACATTTCTGTATTGTTATTTTCTTATTGGACTTTACCTTTGGAGCTCCTCACTACTTTTATCCCAAAGGTTAGTCTTTGTTACTTATTGAGTATATGCGGTTGGTTGTACTCATACTACACTCTGCAATTTTTGTGCAGATCCAGGTACTTCTGGATACGACGACTGCTAGATTTCAGAGTTTTATCTGTTGGAGACTATCGAGGTAGTTGGTTGGCGTCCTCAGACCTTGACTCTCTTTCCTTTCAGTTATTTGTACTGTTCTACATTTCCAGACAGTGTTTGTATCAGTCAGACTTTGTTATTATTTTTATGCTCATGTACTCAGTGATGCCAGGTTTTGGGAGGGTATTTATATATATATTTGTGAGATTTTTATATTGAATTTAAATATTATGTTTTTAAATTTAAAAGAAATTGTGGTTTATTGAGGTTGTCGGCTTGCCTAGTTTTGAGATAAGCGCTATCACGATATGCGGATTTTGGATCGTGACATATAGTCGCCCCCAATTGTTATACCATATGTTGCCAACCAATATTTCAGTGACTTTCGTAGCGACTTCTACAATCGACCCAAAAAGAGTGCCGTGTTTCGACAATTGTAGTAGGGACCTAAATTTCACTGACAACTGTTTGTGCCTACTACAATCGCGACTAAAGGTCCTATTGTCGCCAATTGTATTAGCAGCCTACATTTTACTGAAAACCTTTTGCGCGACTTCTGTAGTCACCACTAAAGGTTATGTATGTCGCCAATTGTAGTAACGCTACATTTCACTGATAACCTTTTGTCGCCACTAAAGCTTCCGTAATGTCGTCCATTATAGTATTTACTGTTAGATAGAGCACTACATGAAATAATGTTTTTGTCGACAACATTAATGGCGACCTTTCCCACAATGCCTAAAATTTATTTTGTGGTGCATTTTAATGCTATTTGTGATGATCATGGTCACCACAAAAGATAATAAAAAAATTAATGATAGTGCAATAGGAGCGAGAGCACATTCACATCCAAGCCTTAGCGGAAAACATTTACAAATATTATATGTAAAAAAATTTAAAATTAAAATAATTTGGATTAGCCAAATATTTTATTATGAGAAAAGTAATACTTTAAAGAAATCTACTCACTTTCATGATTATTACTGTTAGAGAACAAGATGAAATAAAGTTTTTGGTGACTGAATTAGTGGCGACTTCAAACGTCGCCACCAAATGTTGTGCTATATGTCGTCATTGTAATAGCGACCAATATTTCAGTGATAACCTTCTGTGGCGAGACATTTTAGGACTTCAATATCAGTTGACTAAGTAGAAACACCTAATCTTGAGATATTTTGGTACCACAAAGGCCTCTTGGTATTCGATTATTTTCCGCATTTCTTCTTTGAGCTTTATATAAAGTTTGGTTAAATTAAGAAACTATGTTTTTTTATTACATAAATTATAAAAAATTATTATGTAAGATTACGATTTCACTTAAACAAGTAAAACATTTTGAACTTGCATTTTTGTCCCTTCAAATTTTGTGTAATACCTCACACAAGTATTTTAATATACTAGTTTCTAAGCACAGTTTCCCAATATAATTAGAACAAACTTCTTTAAATGGCACATACGTTATTGAAATACATGTGTGATCAACATGAAATTTGAAGGAAAAAATACGAGCTCATGAATAGTGAGTGTATTCGACCAATTTGACAATTGACTCTAAAATAATTAGATATCGTCTGAATGTGTAAATTTGAACAATTACATTTAGTTATAGTGGATACAAATATACAATGTGTCATGAGAGTAATTGTTATCTTATCAGATACAAAATATTGTATATGATATGATAAAATTTTTGACTTGTGGGACTGCACTGGGTATGTTGTTATTGTTGTTGTTGATATGATAAAATCTAATTGTTTTTTTTCTTTAACAAAAATAAAATCTAAACCAGTCAATTATTAATTAAAAGATTGTATATCTTTAGAGCAAATTGTTGGTATATAAAATCCTATTCTTTCCCTCATTAAAAAGTGACAATAAGTACCAATCTTGTGAAATAAAACTTTTAAGGAATAAAAAACACCTTCCCACTTAAAAAATAAAATAAGATTTACCAATATAATGTTCTCTTAATATAAAGTAGAAATTATTTTTTTAAAGTAGAAATAATCGATTAAAGCACAAAAAAATATTTGAATGAAAAAACAAAAATACTATTATGTGCTATAATAATGTAATATGTACGTTTAAACAATATAAAGATTTTTGGCCTTAAAACTAATGTTGTGCTAGACTTCTTAAGTTCTAGTTAGAAGAAAAAAAATTATATCATGAATATTTTCTTCCCCTAAACAGTTAACATTCTCCTGCACTTAGCGGATAAATCCTTAAAGGAACCAAACAAACTTCTAACATGATGTTGACGAAGATAACAAAAGATAGCTAAATAGAAACAATTAAAACGCCAAGATATAATTTAATAGGTTCTCCAAATACACAGAAAATACTAAACAAATAATATGAAATAAAACAACAACGATTATTGGCCTTAAAAATCTAACGTTGTGCTAGACTTCTTAAGTTCAAGTTAATTATATCATGAACATATTCTTTCCCTAAACAACTAACGCTTCCCTGCACTTAGCGGATAAATTCTTTGAAGAACCAAATAAACTTTTACGACAGTGAGGAAGATAACAAAAGAAAGCTAAATAGAGACAATTGAAGCGGCCAAGATGTAATTTTATAGGTTCCAAATACACAAAAATTACCAAAAAGAAGACGAATAATATGAAATAAAAAAACAATAATTGCCCTTAACTTACTCAGATGAAACTCCTAATTGCATTTACCTGTCTACACCGCGAATGTTTCTTTCTATGACTTGTCAGCTATTTATATTCCAGATCCCAAAGTGGTTAATTTGACGTTGACGCACATCAAACAGTCAAATGCATGCAACAAAATCGAGACCGACAAAAAGAAAAAATTAAAAATGTCATTGCAAAACTAATTATGGGAATGAATGAACTCACATGAACGAAAGACTTTATAGCCATGAGTTGATCAAAACAATCCTTGGCCTTTTCTTTTCCTTTCTTCCTCAACGTAACCTCTGTCCCTTTGCTCCCCTTGTATTTTCTTATGCTGAAAATGGAACTATTAATTGCCACATTAATATTTTATTATCTCACGTTATAAATTCCAATAGAGAAAGATAGTAACGTTCCCAAAGAACACTTTATACAATGAATATACTTTTAATGTTGAAGTAACCATAATAAATTTTCTTATCATGTCAAGTCAAGACTTTAAAATCCAATAGCTAACATCTCAAATTACATATTTGTAGTTTAATGCAGAAGAGTTATCTGATTTTTGAAAGGGTAAATGGGTCCATCAATTTTACATGGTTATTTTGGTAATTCAATCTTGACATTTGTGGCTTCCCACTTTTAGTATAACTAGTCTCTGGACACGTGCGTTGTACGTGTGTCCCATATAAATTTGTATAACTTTTATACTATATAGATATTATCAAAACATATGTAAGTAAAAAGTAACTGAAATTTGAAAGAAAAGTACAATAGTATGTAGTCACACACAATCAATTGAATTGGTATAACCTTTTTCTTATGTAGTTCAAATATATCAAAAATTCAGTGTGACATTTTCTTTTTTGATATTTTAACAACACATAGTATAGATGTGAATATGAATAACGTCATCTATGTTTATAAATGCTTCATGTCTTAAAGCTTCCATCTTGTCTTTAAGAAACTGTAGCATCCTCCTTTTCACGGTCACATACCTATCAGAAGATGCTGCGAAATAAAAGTCGTAGTATTTTGTAAAGGTTGTACAAAACTTTGACCTACATACGTCTCCTTTGAGATGTCTAGTATATCATTATTAGTTCCATGGTGTTCACTTTGAAAAAAATAGTAGTTATTCGTGATAAAGATAGTTAATAATTATACTATTGATATTAGAAAATTTAATCGATCTATAAAAATAAAATTTTCATGTACAAGTATACATTGTTTGATTCGATTATGAATACTTTCGTCTGATTTTGATAGAAGAATATGAGTTGAATTGTTTAAATATAATTATATTACGAAATATGACAAAATCGATCCCTATACACGCATACAAGAACTTGATATAAACTGTTCAAATATGTAAAAGTTGTTTAAAAATAATGGATGTAAATATCTAAAAAAAGCATCCAAACGATTGCTCAAAAAACTAATAATTATGTATTGCATCTTAAGTCTATATCTTTTATATTTCTCAAAAGTTTCATACATCATATATTTCTATGAAATTTTTTAAAAGAAAAGGAATACTGTAAACATCATATTATTATGTACCTGATGATGTGATTGAGAAGTGAAAACTGCACCACTGCAAAGTAAAATCTGAAATAAAATGAAACAAATAAGAATTAGTTAGTAAACAAAAGTCAAGAAAATTCCATACTATATTAGAGCAAAGCAAGTGCAAGAAAGAGAACTACAAAAGGTCAGGAGGTAAAGAAATGATTACCAATCCACAATATATGTATATAAAGGAATTAGCTGTCAAAATTCGTAACAGATGAAAGCTAAAGGATCAATGAGTTTTTTTTGGGTTTTATTGCATCATTTAATTTAATTAAATGATTAGAAAACTGAAATAATAACTGATCTCTAATACGGTTTTGAATACTTGAAATTGTAAGTTTGTGTGCTCAGATTCAATTTACGTTAAACCAAGGAGGTGAAATGGGCTAAATTAAATATTTAATTAGGAATTAGTTGCACATGTTTAGAGAGAAGTGAATGTGGAACATTAAAATAGGCCTTATGAGCTTCTTATTCACTCATCCTTTTTAATTAGGATTAAATGCCCTGAACGTGATTAACCTTCATGTAATTTATTTATTATATAAAAATGTTTAATATTTTATTACATTATATTTAAAATTAATTTACAACAAGGGCAAAATTGTAATCCAACTTCGAAAGTAGGAGCTTCCTACTTTTAATATAATATGATATGATATATAAATATGCGTGTGTGTGTGTGTTGTAACAGATGGGCTGCTCTTCCGTCAATCAGAGGTCTCGAGTTCGAGGACTGTATATTAAAAAATCCTTAGTAGGGAGCCCTTCTCCCCGAATAATACCATGCACGGCGCGAATCCAAATAGCTCCAAGAAGGGTATAGGACACCGAACAAGAAACCACCAATAAATGTGGACTAAGAAAGTGGTTAAAAGTGAATGCAAGGGGACAAGAATGTCACTTTGAAGGCGTCATTCTTAACGTCATTTAGAAGTTAGAACTTAAGAACTCTCCTTTATTAATGGAGTGGGGAAATATATCATTGATGGCAATTGCCGAAGTTTAGTCATATTCGACGTCTTGACTATTCAACGAGGATAATGATCACGCCCAACTATGATTTATAAAAAGGATTAAGTGGTCGTTACAAATATATTCCAGCTAATAAGCTCGGAGTCGAATTTCACAGGGAATTAACATATCAAACACAGCTATTAGACTCGCACGAACTCACGCCATCAATCTTCAGAAATATTTAAATAATAATTTGAATGTTTACGAACTAAATATTACGTAATGAAAGTGCAACAATTAATAACTAACTACTATGGTTTATAGACACGAATTGGAATGATCTAAGGTTATGATTTCCCCTATTGTCGGAATCCTTTCCGCTGCGTCTTCTATAAATTTGCCTAAGTCTTCTCTATCGATCATGAGCACTCTGACTGTCGTAACTCTCTCTCGAATAATTACCATAATTTACTAGACATATTCTCCCGAATTATGCTAGCTGACATTAATTACGGCTCACTCGGATCGCACCAAGGTTTCGTTATGTCTAATCCCACTTTTAAACCCTTCGTATTGATCCCTCATATACGTTAGGAGTGATGTTGTTCAACCACTACCTAAATATGTACTCTCTCCCGAGTAATAGATACTAAATAGGCACAGTCGATTGAGGGCCCTTCAATCAACAACAATAATAATATAGTTGAACAAATAAAGAAAATACTATGGTAAATCTATATTAACATAACATGAAAATCATCCTCCAATAGGTTCCATCAAAACCCTAGATTATAAGTTTAGCTACTCATACTCATAGTCACAATATCCAAAGTATTTTACATAATTAAATAACAAAGTAAGGATAAAGGGATGTAGAAATCGATGAGTCTAACTTCCAACGGTTGTTCCACGAGCTATCCTTGCCTCCGGTTGCAAAAATCCTCCAAAGCGGCATTTTTAGGTCTATTTATATGTGTAGGAAAATAGCTAAACGTGTAGGCCAAGTCCTAGTCAAACCAGGAGACGAAATAAGTCTTTAAAACTCGGAATGTGCACGCCCAGACCTGGCCTCGCGAGGTCTACTTCCAGCTTGAGCTCACCCCATGCCTGGCGTCGCCAACTCCAAAATCTGGTGGACCTCGCGTTACCCTTCGCCTGGCCTGCTCCAACACGTGCTAAAGGCCTTGCATTGCCTGCTCTAACGCCCACTTTAGGCCTGGTTTCGCCAGCTTCCCCATTCATAGGCTGCTCACTTCTTTCTTTCTTTTTTTCAGCTGTTTTCGAGCACACTTTATACTTTAAGTATTCCTTTTTCTCTATTTTCATCTCCAATTCACCTACATAAAAAATAAACCCCGTTACACACAATTACAGTATAGTTTATCGTTAAAGCATATAAAATGCAAGGCAAATATTGTACGAAACTATTGAAGTATAGCCACACATCAATACCCCACACTTAAACATTGGGCGTCCTCGCGCAATCAAACTACACTTTCAAACACAACCTCACTAAGCAATTCCCTTAACTCATTATACCAAGAATATTTAAAATAGTCTAAGCACCAACAAAGAGCTCAGTTTCACACATAATGAATTTTAAGAACGTAGGAACTCAAGATAGGAAATATTCACTCGCTCTCAGAAATAACATTCATATGCCACAAATGATGCACCATAGGCGTGCTCGTAGTGTAATACTCTACTAATCGAGCTCATCCAGTCTAAGATCAAGTAGAACTTTGATTGGTTGTAATGTAGGATGCGCGTCGGGTAGGATACATTTGGATATAAGTGACTACACCTACCTTAAGCACTTTAATACATACACTTTAACATTCAAGCCCATACTTATGCCAAAGCAAAACTCCACCTTAACTTCACTTTATATTATCCCCTACTTCTTTAAGCACCGGTATATCACTAGCCACCACCATCAAGCATTAAGTTTCTTACAATACAGCTATTTATATTTTTTTTCTTTTCTCTTAATCCAAGTGGCTTTTATTGATATTTTTTTTTTCTTTCAAACGGTGCACATTTCTCCTTATTTCAATTGTTCCACTCAAAAACCAAGTCCCCACCCCACACTTTAACTTTTTCATAATTCATCACAATTCAAGTGCTCATGAGAGGTGACAAGGTTTAAATATATGGTTGATTCAAACAAAAGGGTACGGCTTGTAATGTAGTTACCAAAGAAACATGATTATGGGCTCAAAGGGGTTAACTACGATATATAACATTTAGGTGGATAAACAATATATATCTGGCTTAACAAAGAAACGCCTATATCACTTTCTAGACTGAACAAGACTACTTTTTCGCTTTGCACACATACGGGGCATGTTATAGATATAAAATGCAATGCACAGAATACATACAATAACTCACACAGACATGGCACATAACTCACTCAGGATTGGTTTCATCGTGACACTCCAGTCCAAGCAGTTAAGAAAAATTAAAAATCTATGATTTAATGTACTTATACTTAAGTAAAAAACCGAGCCTAAGTGTCACAACCATAGTAATAACTATTCTCAAGGCATAACAAACCTTAGAGATATTACTGCAATTAAATGCATAGCCCTGTGGTTCCTACTCCTAAAATTTAAAACTAATTACACCCAGTTCAACTAAAAGCCCTTGGAAAAGAACCGCGGCCCAAAGAAAAACCAAGGGGGAATTACTACACTACCTACAAAATACCAAAAATATTTCTCTAGACTTACTTCCCTCAAGAAAGCTGTCTAGGAGATCCACCATCGGGAAGAGTCAAGTTTCTATATATATATAGCCTAACTAAAACAAATAACAAAAATAAATCACTAAAACCAAATCACTAAAATAAATTCTTAAAACAAATAACTAAAACAATTATCTAACGAAAACAACGCTTACTAAAACAACAAAAACAAGCAACTACAAGTAATTTTTACAAGTCCCCACCCCACACTTAGATCATGCATTGTCCTCAGTGCATGCGCAAATTGACAAAACAAGAAAAATGAGTAAGGTGCAAGGAAACTCCCTGATCAACATGTGTCCTCATCCTATGAGACTCTCCACTCTTCATTCTGAGCTTCCTCCGCCTCATCATTCTCGTCCTCGTCATCTGACCTCTCTCGATCGGCCTCAGACTGCTCAGGTGTGTTGATATCCTCATTATCGGGGAGTCTGTAGCCATCACCTATCCCAACCCACTGCTGGGCATGAGCATTGAGTGGGTACCGCTGCTCCAGTAAAGTCCTCTCCTCAGATGTGGCCGACCGATTCCCTATCCTCAGCTGCAAATCCATCATCCCATAGAGATGGGCCATAAAACTATCATCACGAGCATTGCGCTCGGCACCTGTCAAAGATGTCATGACAGTCTCTTCTTTCAGTCGGAGAATAGTAATGTCTGTTTGTCGTAGGGGATGATCGATGGTGTGGTCAAACTCTGGCTCCTCCGCAACCTCCTTGTGTTTTAAGAATTGAGTTATTAAATTGACAAATGGCATTCGATCGACCTTCTTACTCGTTCTGACTAAAGACATCTGGTAGCGGATCAGATGACCCACATTTACCCTTTGACCCGTCATGAGGATGTAGAGCGCACAGGTCCTCTCACGGCTAATGAGTGTGTCATGATTGCACGGCAGGAGCCGTGCATTTATTAGTTTAAGCCACACTTGAGCCTCCACCCTCATCTACTTCTTGGGGAACCTCTTGTGCCGATTTGTTTTCTTATCCCGGACCCATGCTACCGTAGAATCGACACCACAAAGTGTGTGTGTCTTAGCTCTCTATATGTAGGCTGGCGAATGAAATGGTCCAATGGATCCACAGGAACATCCGAAGCACCTAAAAAGTTACATATGGTCGTGGCTGAAAAATGTATCAGTCGTCCACGAATCGGCACCAGTTGAGACACGAATTCATGAGGCAAAGGTTTATTGAAATCTTGAAATTAGTTGCGAAACGAGGTAAGTATCTTGCCTAACCTTGAGTGGGGGAATTACCCCTTAGGAATTGAGTCTTATGTGGAAATTGTGTAATTGAAAACTATGTACGCGAGGTGACGAGTACGTACTTGGTTTATATGTGAAAATTATATCGGTTGAAATTCGCAGATGCCCTTATGTATTAAATTGGAAAATTGTTGGGACTTAATAAATCCTTGATTTGTCATGCCTCATTCCTTATTTGTCGAATTTGTATTTTATATGATAATTTGGTGTTATTGTCACTTGGATTTTTATGTGAATTCCGTGTGTTGTTGATTTGATATTTCTTCGAAATAATCACATTATAAATTTTCCATCTGCAAAAAATTAATTAAATAAGTTTAAATTGAGGCGTTTATATATTTATCAAAAAGTTGGATTAAAGAAGGTGTTGTCCTGTGATGAGTTATTTTGCCATCCTTGTGGGTGTTTTTGAGATTTTATATATATTGTGTTGAGTCGTGGACTATCTTTTGTGAAATTAATTGACTTTATTGTACCTTTGGAGTGGTTGTGGCCTACGAGCAATTTGTAAATACGAGTTGATGATATTGTGCTATTGTGATAATATTCAGTGTGAATTGTTGTATAATTTGGGTTACTGTTATGCGTCTATAAGGGTGGCATTCCATTGTTGACATTATGTGGGCATAAGGGTTGCATTTCACTGTTGTTATGTGTGTTGGGATATTATATGGGCGAAATAATAAGGGAGGCTATTAAACTGAGTGATAAGGGAGGCTATTATATGAGCAATAACGGTGGCTATAGGAGCAATAACGGTGGCTATTGATATTGTCAGGGTGGAGGGATAATGGAGGCTATTATAGGAGTGATAAGGGTGGCTATAGGAGAGATAAGGGTGGCTATGTGATGATGTGGGGTTATTGTGTTGGTAATTTTTATTTGATAATGTGGGGTTATTGTGTTGGACATTTTCATGTGATGTTTTGATTTTTCTTGTGTTTATTTTATATCATGTGCAACTTGTCTTATTGTTTTGGTAAACTGGATAATACTCTAATCTATGTTGAAATTGTGAGCATGTGGCTATTGTCGGGCGTATTATGTTATTGGCACGTGAACTGTACGTGCAGATGTGATATGAAATATGGGCACGAGGTGCCAGGAAAATATAATGATTATGTTATTGGTACGTGAACTGTCAGTGCAAATGTGAAATGAAATGCAGGCACGAGTGTAATGACCTGACTTGTCATTTTGAGAATTAGCGTTTTATTCGGTGGCTTAAGGTCTTGAGCAGCTTTAAAATATTTATTATGATTTGTGAGGGTGGTCAAGTTTGGTTTTCGGATGATTGGGGATTTAATTTGAATGAACAATTCTTGTTTTGGAAGCTTAAGTTGAAATAATTGAGCGGATGGTGTATTATGTGTAAACGACCCCAAAATAGAATTCTGATGGTTCCAATAGCTCCGTATGGAGATTTCGGACTTAGAAGTGTATTCGGATATTTATTTTGAGGTCCGTAGCTAAATTAGGCTTGAAATGAAAAACTAGCAAAAATTTAAGTTTGGAAGTTTGACCGGGGAATTGATTTTTTGATATCAGGATCGAAATTCAATTCTGGAAATTGGAATAACTCCGTTATGTTATTTATGACTTGTGTGCAAAATTTGAGGTCAATCGGAGTTGATTTGATAGGTTTCGGCATCAAATGTACAAATTGGAATTTGTTTTGTTTCGTTAGGCTTGAATTGGGTTGTGATTCGTGTTTTTAGTGTTGTTTGAGGCCTCGACTAAGTCTGTAATATATTTTGAGACATGTTGGTATGTTCAGACAGGGTCCCGAGGGGCTCGGGTGAGTTTCAGAGTAGTTTCGGACCATTTCTAGGCCATTTTTAACTGCTTGTTTTTTTGCTACAACAGTGTGCATCACAGAAATTTCTGTTACACTTGACTAACTTTGGAAGCTTATATCTTGTAATCTATAAGTAATTTGGCGATGATCCAAAAATAAAAGTTGTATCCCTTTGTATCTAGTTTTTCAAAATTTAAACCGTTTGGAAGTTGGAGTTGGTACAAGAAGTAATGGTTGATACACTACAGGCTGTCGGGGAAGAGTTTGATGTTTTCAGCATAAGCATGTAATGATCCAAAGGTCCATTTTTAGTTCTAGATATCGAAATTCGATTTAAAGACTTCCGGAATTTTGATAATGAATTATAGGAGTGATCTGGAAAGTTTTTTCAAATTTCATAAAGTCGCGATTGGGTTTTTAGCGTGAAACATGAGTTAATTGTTTAACGAGTGAAATTGGAATCTCGTTGAGCAAATGAGCTCCGAATTGAGTTTCGAGTGAACGACTAGGTTCGTATTATTATTTGTGACTCATAGGAATAAGAATCGCCGAATCCCGAGTTCGTATGATGGAGTTAGAGACTGTTTAGTGAAAATAAAAAATTTGGTGCAAGCAAGTTCTGGTGTGGGCTTTTAGTGACGGAAAATGGACTTTTAGTGACGGAAAATAGACTTTTAGTGACGGATGGGCAGAAACTTAAGGAGCAAAAATGGTCATTTCCTTCATTTTGTTTTGAATTTTTGGAGCACGGTTCTTGGGCGATTTTCAGGATTTCTTCATGACTTCGACTTGGGTAAGTGTCCTATATCCAAAAGTGATTATATTTCATAAATCTATGATTATATTCATCATTTATTTCTGATTTAAATGGAAGAGATCATTTTTTTTGTAAAACATTTCAAGAACAAAAAATTTAGATTTGGAGGTCGAGTTATTATCGGAATTTGATACAATTGGTATGGGTGGAGTCGTAATTCAATGGGTTGTCGGATTTTGTGAGTTTCGTTGGATTTTGAGACGTGGGTCCCTTGGGCGATTTTTGAGTTATATTCCGGATTTTGTTGGAAAATTAGTATTTTCATATGGAATTAATTCTTATAATTAGTATTGACTGAATTGAATTAACTTTGGCTAGATTTGAAGCGTTTGGAGGCCGATTCGCAAGGCAACGGCATAGTAGAATAAAGAATTACACAGTTCGAGGTAAGTAATAGTTCAAAATTTGGTGTTTAGGGTATGAAACCCTAGATTATATGTTATGTGATCGGTTTTGAGGTGACGCACATGCTAGGTGACCGGAGTGTGGGCGTGCACCGTAGGAATCGTGATTTGGTCAAATTCCATGGAACTGTGTAGTTGAATAATCTGTTGTTATCTGTACATTCTTCATGTAGTCGAGAAATTGAATCACAAATCATATTTAGATTATGTGTTGGCACTGTAGGAACCCACAGAGGTCGTGTATATGTTAAATGAGCTGCTAAATTATTGTTTTGTACTCAGTCATCGTTTACTTATTTATTTTATCTCAGTCTCTTTTGTTCATTATTGATGCATCATATTATTGTTATTTGGGCTGATCTTTCACAATTATTGAGAGCCCAAGAGAATGGAGAGATTTATGACTGAGTGAGCTCGAGGGCTGGATTGTGAGATATTATATTATTGCACGTGAGTTGTCCGTACAGCATGTGAGTTGTCCGTGCGGATCCAGATACTATATTATAGCACGTGAGTTGTCTGTGCGTATCCAGATATTATATTATAGCACATGAGTTGTCCGTGCATCCTGTAAGTTGTTCGTGCATCACGTGAGTTATCCGTGCAGATCCATATATTGATGCTATAGCACATGAGTTGTCCGTGCAGTACGTGAGTTGTCTGTGCGGATTGTAGCGCTTGGGGTGAAGGAGCCCTTCCGGAGTCTGTACACACCCTCAGTGAGTGCGGGTACCTATTGAGTGCGAGTGATGAATGCTGAGTGAATGAAATTATTGAGTGACTGTGGTTCTGAGAGGATGCATATGATTTCATTCTTATTGCAGTACAATTGTCATATATTACTGTGTTGGAAATTTCTGAAAGATTTTATCTTCTTTTTCAGTCGAACTTGATATGAAATTGTGATGACCCAAAATATCATCTTTAAATTTAATAAGTAATTCTTTGTTCTAAGACCTTGAAAAGTATAATTTATCATTCCTCGACTTGCGTGCACAGTCCGTAAAAGTTTCCAGAAAGTTTTCATGTGAAAAATAATTAAAATGTGAAATAGAGCTTTAAAACTCAACTAAGTTGACTTTGGTCAATATTTTGAACAAACGGACTTGGATCAGTATTTTGACAATTACGGTAGGTCTGTATCATTATTTGGGACTTGAACGTATGCCCGGAATCGAATTTCGAGGTCCCTAGCTCGAGATATGGAATTTTGATGAAAAATCAAAAGCTTGAAAGCTTAAGGATTTTTAAGAAATTACTGATATTGGATTTATTGACCTCGAGTCCATATTTTGGTTCCGGAGCCCGGTATAGGTCCACTATAATATTTATGACATGTCTGCCGAATTTGGTGAGAATCGGAGTTGATTTGACATGAATCAGACGTCCGGTTGTAAAAATATAAGTTTTAAAGTTTTCTTAAAAACTTCCTTTGATTTGGTATCTGATTCGTAGTTTTAGGTGTTATTTTGGCGATTTGATTGCGCGAGCAAGTTCATATGATCTTTTAGGACTTGTATGCATGTTTGGTTTGGAGCCCCGAGGGCTCGGGTGAGTTTCGGATAGGCTACGGGATGTTTTGGACTTTGAAAATCTGGTATTTTGCTGCAGCAGGTGTTCTGGCATGTCCTTCTTCGCGTTCGCGAAGGTACTCTCGCGAACGCGAAGAGTAAACTGGGCAGCTGAATTTTTCTTCTTCGTGAACGCGAAGGCTTGGTCGCGAACGCGAAGAGATGGGGGCATTACCCTTCGCGAACGCGACCAGCTTCTCGTGAACGCGTAGTGTTAGGCACACCTGGGGGAGGGTCGATCATTCCTTCAGCGCGAATGCGAGCTATGCCTCACGAACGCGAAGGCCAGGGGGGAACCTTCGCGAACGCGAAAGCCACGGGCTGCTACTCATCGCGAACCCGGCAGGCCCTTCGCGAGCGCGAAGAAGGCCTGACTCTTGTGACTTAAAACAGAACCAAAAACGGGATTTTTTCCCATTTTTATAACTCGGCTCAGGGGCGATTTCAAAGGAGTTTTTCATGATTTTGAACTGGGTAAGTGTTCTTTATCATATAGTGATTGTATTTCAAAAATATAAGCCTATATTCATCATTTATTTCGGATTTAGTTGGAAGAAATTGAAAATTTTGTAAAACTTTCCAAAAAACGAAAAATTAAGATTTTAAGGTCCATTTGATATCAGAATTGGACAAATTTGGTATGGTTGAACTCGTATCGGAACGGGTGTTCAGATTTCGTGAGTTTTTCCTGGATTTGAGACGTGGGTCCCACTACCGAATATTTTAATGAATTTCTGATTTTTATCCGAAAAATTTGTAAATTCATATGAAACTAATTCCTATGATTCTTATTAAATATATCGAATTGTTTGTGAATAGATTTGAAGCTTTCAGAGGCAAATTTAAAAGGAAAAGTTGTGGTTGAATAATTGATTGGAATTTGCAAAACGAGGTAAGTGTCGTGGTTAACCTTGACTTGAGGGAATAGAACCTTTAAATTATTTGTTATGTGAATTGCATGTGAACGACGTATAGGCGAGGTGACGAGTGTCTATACGTCGTCAAATTAATTGTTTGCCTGTTTACTTGAAAAATCATAAATTATTTTTAATCATAAATTAATTATTATAATAATTATTTCTCTCTTATTTTTTATCAAATATTAATTCTTGAATTCCTGCATTAATTGTTACATGCTATTTGAATTATGTGCCTTAATTTTATTTGACATTTAGCATATTAAATATTAAACTGCCTATTTGCTCCCTGATTTCCATAATAATTTGCTATGTGTCATTATTTGCTTCATAATTAAATCATAAATATTTTATGCTTGTTGTCTTATAATTTTACATTAATTGTTACATTTATTGAAAAATTATCTTCTATAAGAATTGGTAAATGAATATGTTGGAGGAGCGAGTTGCACGCCGCAACAGGATTGATTATAATGGATATATTGGAGGATCGGGTTGCACGCCGCAACAAACTTATTAAAAAGTCAATATTGGAGGATCGGGTTGCACGCCGCAACAGACTTATTAAAAGTCAATATTGTGGATCGGGTTGCACGCCGCAACAGACTTATTAAAAGTCAATATTGTGGATCGGGTTGCACGCCGCAACAGACTTATTAAAAGTCAATATTGTGGATCGGGTTGCACGCCGCAACAGACTTATTAAAAGTCAATATTGTGGATCGGGTTGCACGCCGCAACAGACTTATTAAAAAGTCAATATTGGAGGATCGGGTTGCACGCCGCAACAGACTTATTAAAAGTCCATATTGGAGGATCGGGTTGCACGCCGCAATATACTTGATTAAAATGAATATATTGGAGGAGCGGGTTGAACGCCGCAACAGAACCGAATGTGAATATATTGTGAGAGCGGGTTGCACACTGCAACAGAATTGATGGAAATGATAATTGATTATGACTGCTGCGTTGGCTTCCATTATAATAAATGATTTACCTGATTTAATTCTATTATTTGTTGTTGTTATTAATACTGCGTACAAGTTAATGTAAGTGAACCGCCTTAGCCTCGTCACTACTTCGTCAAGGTTAGGCTCATCACTTACCAGTACATGAGGTCGGTTGTACTGATACTACATTCTGCACTTCTTGTGCAGATTTTGGAGTTGATCCCAGCGGCGTACCGTAGACTTGCTCGGATTTCAGCTATTCAGAGGAGACTTGAGGTATAATTGCATGGCGTTCGTAGTTCTGAAGTCCCCGTCTACTTTATTTTAGCTGTGTATTTATTTTCAGACAGCTTTATTTTATTCAGATATTTATTTGTATTTATTCTAGAAGCTCGTGCACTTGTGACACCAATTCTGGGATGGTATTTAGACACCGTTATTTTTATGGATTATTCACTATATTTCAAACTTTCTTCCGTATTTGTTCTTGGAGTATTAATAATTTAAAAATTGTTTAAAAATTAGTTAATATTATTCTAACGTTGGCTTGCCTAGCAAGCGAAATGTTAGGCGTCATCACGGTCCGAAGGTGAGAATTTCGAGTCGTGACAGAAATTACTGTTGGGTGTTAAATATTGAACATGAAAGCATGCCCTAAATCTTATGTTGGAAATTACTGTAATTGGACTCAGTTGTGAAGCTCGTCACTATCTTTAGCTCTTTATTTAGTATTGTTACTTGCTGAGTTGGTTGTACTCATACTACACCTTGCACCTCGTGTGCAGATCTAGATACCTCGGGACACGGCGGTTGCTAGTTTTTCAGAGCTTTATTTGCGGAGACTATCGAGGTAATTGCTTGGCGTGTGTAGACCTTGACTCTTTTCTTTTCTGTTGTTGTAATTTTCTACATTTTTCAGACAATGTTTTTATCAGTCCGACTTTGTTATCATTTAGATGCTCATATACTTAGTGAAATCGGATTTTGGGAATGTATTTTATGTCAGTGATTTGTGTGATATTCTATAAAATTCAAATATTATGTTTTCAAACTTAAGATAAAATGTGGCTTATTGAGGTTGTTGTCTTGCCTAGCATTGAGATAGGCGCCATCACGATGGGTAAGGATTTTGGATCGTGAAAACGAGGTGCCAGAGAAATATAATGATTATATTATTGTCACGTAAGTTGTCCGTGCAATTATGAAAGAAATATGGGCACAAGGTGCTGGGAAACTATGATGATTTTTATTATTGGCATGTGAGTTGTCGGTGCGATTTTGACAGGAATATAGGCACATGGTGCCATGAAAATATGAAAGTGGTCTGAGACTCGTGTTACGACAATATGAAAGTGGGCTGAGACCCGTGTCTTATGATTATGAAATGAGGTGTCACAGAGTGACTTTTATTTGAAAGATATTTACTTGAAAGAATTTTATATTCGAAAGATATTTATTTGAAAGAATTTTATATTTGAAAGATATTTATTTGAAAGAAATATATTTGGATGGTATTTATTCAAAAGAATTATATGTGAAAGATTTATATATGAAGGACTTGTTTAATTGGTTGTACTTGTGTTCCTTATTCGTTTGAGAAATAATTATGGTGTTCTTATTGCCTTGCTGTTTATATCACTGGTTGATTTTTGTTGCTATCACTGCTAGTTGTTTTCCATTATTTTTGTATACTATATTGCACAAGTTATTAGACTAGTGAGAGTCTTGACTGTACCTCGTCACTACTCCACCTAGGTTAGTCTTGATACTTACTGGGTACCGACTGTGGTGTACTCATACTACACTTCTGTACATTTTTGTGCAGAGACAGGTATTAGAGATATCGAACTCGGACAGAGTTAGTGTGTTGATCTCAAGAATTCAAGGTAGAGCTACTTGGTCGTTGCAGTTCCTTGGAGTCTTTCCATTTTTTTTGTACTGTCAACTCTTATTCGTACAGTATTGTATATTTGATCCTTGAAATCATTGCATGTATTCAGTTAGAGTTTGTGACTCAGTATTACCAGTCTTGGGAGGTTGTTATATTTGTTTCCGGTTCTGATTTCGACACTCATATTACATTATATGTAAAAACGAAATGGTCTCGAAATATAATTGTAATCATCTTACCTAGTCTTAGAGACTAAGTGCCATCACAACTCTTATGGTGGGATTTTTGGTCGTGATAAGTTTGTATTAAAGCCCTAGGTTCATAGGTTCTACGAGTCACGAACGAGTCTTGCGGATCGGTACGGAGACGTCTGTACTTATGTTCGAGAGGCTACAAAACTATTAGGAAATTTCCACTTCTTCCATTCCCGTCATGCGAAATTTGTTGATCTTGGAATTTGAGCCTTTGAATCTCTATTCCCTCACAGATGGTGAGGACACGTGCTACTGGTTCAGTTGAGCATACACTTGCACTTACTGCAAGGGCCGCAAGAGGTAGAGGCCGAGGAAAGGAACGTTTCGCGACTAGAGCACCTGTCAAAGTAGCAGTTGAGGAGCCGTCAGTAGCTCCAGTTGGGGGACAAGTACCAAAAGCACCTATTGTTGCCCCCGGACTACAGGATACTTTAGCACAGTTCTTGAATATGCTTGGTACATTAACTCAGGCGGGATTGATCTCATTTGCACCAAATATTTCACAGATTGGGGGAGTAACTCAGACTCCTACTGCCCGTACTCCAGAACAGTGAGTTACATTGGTCAGGTTCTGGGTGTATTACCAGTACAACCTATTATTTTGATTCAGCCTGAGGTTAGGCAAAAGGCATCAGAAGAAGAACAAAAAAGACTTGAGAGGTTTAAGAGGTATAGTCCACCTACTTTCAGTGGCACAACTACAGAGGATGCCCAGGGATTTCTAAAAACGTGTCATCGTATTATCCGCATCATGTGTATTGTGGAAGTGAACAGAGTTGCCTTTACTATATTTCAGCTGTCAGGCATAGCGTATCAGTGGCGGCAAATCTATGAAGAAGGTAGACTATACTATGCAACACCACCAAGTTGGGCTCAATTTGTGGAATTGTTTTTGAAAGAATTTGTTCCCTAGACTCTCCGGGATGCATGGCGCACAGAGTTTGAACGGTTGCATCAGGGCACCGTGACGGTGTCAAAATATGCTATCAGGTTCAGTGAGTTAGCCCGACACTCACCTATCTTGGTTCCTACAGTCAGAGAACGGGTTCGCAGATTCATTGAGGGGCTCGATTATGATCTTCAAATATGCATGGATCTAGAGTTGCAAATGGATACACCATTTCAAGAGATTGTGAGGAGGATTAAGGATGTTCTTGGTAAGGAAAGAGAGTCTAAGGAGGCCAAAAGGTATCGAAGCTCTGGAGGGTTCAATGGATTTTACTCTTAAGCTATGAACCATTATGGTGGAGGCTCGAGCAGTCGGCCACCTCAGTCTGCACATCATATTACTCGGGGTGCTCCAGTAAGATCTTATAGTACACCACCGACACGAAATTCTTGCAGTGGTTATTCTAATTATCCGGCACAGACTCAGTACGAGAAGTTGCGACCTTAAAGGGGTTATTATGAGTGTGGTGATACTAGGCACATCATGAGAGATTGTCTTAGACTTGGAAGGGGTGGATTTCATCAGAACACTCAGGCTATGAGCCCCAATGCAGCTGCTACCCCACGTGCACAACCAGTTAGGGGTGGAGGATAGGCGGGTAGAGGGCACCTTAGAGGGGGAGGCCGAGCCCATTGATATGTTTACTATGGTGTGGACGAGGCCACCACACCAGATGGTGTCGTTATAGGTATGATCCCGAATTGTTATAAAGGGATATTTCTCCTTAATTTGATTCGGTTCTGAATATTGAGGCGAGTCCTCCTATTATGCTCTGCTTATGGGTGAGCTTCGTAATTTTGTGACCCGCTTATATGTTTATCCCTGTCGGGAGATTCGATGATAATTGCCCCTGTCTATCATTTTTATTTTGTACACTATTATGGACTATAAGTCCAAAAGTGACTTTTTATTACTCTCTACAGTGGGTTTTGATGTGATTTCGAAATAATTGATTTCAATTTTATGAATTATATGCCATATTGGTATGGGGGTTCATTATGTGTTGTGAAAATTGTTTACGGAATTTATTGAAAAGAAGAAAGAAAGCAAATGGAAAATATTTGTAGGGACAATGTTCAAAATACTTGTGATTCAGAACAGAGGACGAGATCCTCGCATTTTAATATAATTTGATATGTTTAAACTGGGTTACGAGCCTAAGTGGAAGTTATATAAGGACGAGATCCTTGTGATGAAAATTTATGTATTTAAATTCTCCCTTGTGAAATTAAATTTGTACTATAGTACTTATAGGGAGTCATTCCTGTTAGGCTTATTTGAAAATTCTTGTATAAATTTCTCTGTGCATAATTTTCCATATTCGTGTTGTAATTATTGAGTTTTAGCCTACGAGGTGAGTGCCCAGGTGGCGTTAAATATGACTCGTTAATTTGGGTAAATAATTATGAGGTATTCATGCCTCGTGTCTCGTTGTTAGTAAAGTGGAGGTTTGGAATGAGATTTTGTTAACATGAAGTTAATTGGCAATGTTGTAATCTATTATGAACAACTATTAAGACCAGAGATGTGGTTATGGACATACATATGATGTGCTTCATGTCCAGATATCATTATGATAATGCAGTGCTCATAATGCTGAGATTAGTGTTATTGATATATACATTGTGATGCTTTGTTGGGTTCTAAATGTGTTGTTAGGAGTTGTTTTGGTGTTACTTCGGTAGGTGGATAGGCCCAATTATAGGGGGGACTCTGCCGAAATTTCTGAAAAATTTAGGAGTTAGTAAAATTTGGGGGATTGAGACGTGCGAAATAAGAGATAAGTTATGTTATGTGTTTGAGGGCGGACTCTACTTCTCATTCAAGGGCGAATGATCCTAAGTGGGGGAGAATGTAACACCCCGAAAAATTTCGAAGTACTTCAGCACTATCAAGAAAGTTGATGTGTGCGTAGGCACGAGTTGCTATAGCCAGTTGAGACTAATACCGTGTGTTAATGTGAGAATCAGGCCTTTTGAAAATGTTTGGAGTGTAAGAAATTGGTTTTAAAGTTTATAAGTATGGGTAAAAGAAGTTATCTTCAACTGAGATGGAATTGTTCGATCCATGTTAAATTTGCGGTGACATAGAATCACCTGCAAGTTATGTGTGTAAGAATGCACTCAGTAATTTAATGTCCTCAGAATAATTCTTGGGATATTCGAGGACGAACGTATTTTTAAGAGGAGAAGAATGTAATGATCCGACTTGTCATTTTAAGAACTTACGCCTCGTACAACGACATAAGGTCCCGAACGACTTCGGAATATGTATTATGACTTGTGTGTGTATGGTTGAGTTCGGTTTTCGGACGATTTGGAATCATATTAGGAGAACAATTCTTATTCAAGAAGCTTAAAAGAAAAGAGTTGACCAGAGAGTCGACTTTTGAGCAAACGACTCCGAAATGGAATTTTTATGATTTCAATAGCTCCGTATGTTAATTTTGGACTTAGGAGTGTGTGTAGATATTTATTTGGAAGTCCATAGTTGATTTTGGTTGGAATCCAGTTTTGAAAATTTTAATAGGTATGTTATGTCATTTATGACTTGTGTGCAAAATTTGAGGTCAATCGAACTTGATTTGCTATATTTCTGCCTCGAACCAAGAATGTTTCGACATTGATATTTCAAGAATACGTGGTATAACATTAAGCAAATGAGTTCCAAATTCTATTTTTATTGAAGCATTAGATCCGTATTGAAATTTCGGATCCATAACAAAAAGAATCGTCGCGGACATCGTATGAGAGAGTTATGCCTATTTCCGTGTCGGGAATGATTTTCCGTCGTTGTCAGCGCCTAGGCTAGTGTGGGGCGCTAGCCCTGGTACTGGGATGTTTAAAGGTTATGGAAACAGCACCACAAGTAGCGCCCCATGCCACATGTGGTGCCCGAACAATAAAAACCCCATAAAACGGGAAGTTTTGCCATTTTTACTCATTTTTGAGTTAGGGGAGCTTGGTTTAGGCGATATTTGGACGCGTTTCACGGGAAAACATTGGGGTAAGTATTACTTATCATATATTGATTATATTTCATGATTCCATTCTCATTCACATTATGAATCCGTGAATTTATGGAAGAAAAGTCAGTTTTTTATAAAATCTTCCAAAAATATAAAATGAAGATTTGAAGATCAATCCAATGTTGGAATTTGATAATATTTGTATGGTTGGACTCGTGGTTGAATGGGCATTCATATTTTGTAGCTTTTGTCGTGCATCGATACATGGGCCCCACTGTTGAGTTTTGAGTTAATTTCGGATTTATATTGTGAAATTGAGCAAATTCATATGGAATTAATTCCTACGATTCGTGTTGAGTATATTTAATTGTTTGTGACTAGATATGAATCTTTCAGACATGAATTCGCGAGGCAAAGGTTTATTGGAGTCTTGAAATTGGTTGCGAAACGAGGTAAGTATCTTGTCTAACCTTGAGTGGGAGAATTACCCCTTAAGTATTGAGTCTTATGTGGAAATTGTGTAATTGAAAACTATGTACGCGAGGTGACGAGTACGTACCTAGTTTATATGTGCAAATTATATCGGTTGAAATTCGTAGACGCCCTTATGTATTAAATTGAAAAATTGTTGAAACTTAGTAAATACTTGATTTGTCATGCCTTATTCATTGTTTGTCGAATTTGTATTTTATATGATAATTTGGTGTTACTATCACTTGGATTTTTATATGATTTCCGTGTGTTGTTGATTTGATATTTCTTGGAAATAATGACATTATGGATTTTTCATCTGCAAATAATTAATTAAATAAGTTTAAATTGAGGCATTTATATATTTATCAAAAAGTTGGATTAAAGAAGGTGTTGTCCTGTGATGAGTTATTTTCCCATCCATGTGGTTGTTTTTGAGATTTTATATACATTGTGTTGAGCCGTGGACTATCTGTTGTGAAATTAATTGACTTTATTATACCTTTGGAATGGTTGTGTCCTACGGGTAATTTGTAAATACGAATTGATGATGTTGTGCTGTTGGGATAATATTTTATGTGAATTGTTGTGTGATTTGGATTACTGTTATGCGGCTATAAGGGTGGCATTCCATTGTTGACACTATGCGGGCATAAGGGTGGCATTTCATTATTGTTATATGTGTTGGGATATTGTCTGGGTGGAGTGCCAAGGGAGGCTATTAAACGGAGCGATAAGGGAGGCTATTATTGGAGCGATAAGGGTGGCTATTGATATTGTCAGGGCAGAGGGATAAGGGAGGCTATCATAGGAGTGATAAGGGTGGCTATAGGAGAGATAAGGGTGGTTATTGTAAGGGATGATATGTGATGATGTGGGGTTACTGTGTTGGTAACTTTTATGTGATGATGTAGGGTTATTGCGTTGGAAATTTTCATGTGATGTTGTGATATTCCTTGTGTTTATTTTATATCTTGTGCAACTTGTCTTGTTGTTTCGGTAAACTGGATAATAGTGTGATCTATGTTGAAATTGTGAGCATGTGGCTATTCCCGGGTGGATTATGTTATTAGCACGTGAACTGTCCGTGTAGATGTGATATGAAATATGGGCACGGGGTGCTAGAAAAATATAATGATTATGATATTGGAACGTGAACTGTTCATGCAAATGTGAAATGAAATGCACAGGGAAATATAATGATTATATTATTGGCACGAGAGTTGTCCGTACGGTTATGAAAGAAATATAGGCACGAGGTGTTGGGAAAATATGATATTTTTTATTATTGGCATGTGAGTTGTCCGTGCGGTTTTGACAAAAATATGGGCACAGGGTGCCATGAAAATATGAAAGTGGCCTGAGACCCGTGTTATGACAATATGAAAGTGGGCTGAGACCTGTGTCTTATGATTATGAAATGAGGTGTCACAGAGTGACTTTTATTTGAAAGATATTTACTTCAAAGAATTTTATGTTCGAAAGATATTTATTTGAAAGAAATATATTCGGATGGTATTTATTCAAAAAAATTATATGTGAAAGATTTATATATGAAGGACTTGTATAATTGGTTGTACTTGTGTTCCTTTTTCATTTGGGCAATAATTATGGTGTTCTTGTTGCCTTGTTGTTTATATCACTGGTTGATTTTTATTGCTATCACTGCTAGTTGTTTTCTAGTACTATTATATACTGTTATTTTGCACAGGTTATTTGTCTAGTGATTGTCTTGACTGTACCTCGTCACTACTCCACAGAGGTTAGTCTTGATAGTTACTGGGTACCGACTGTGGTGTACTCATACTACACTTCTGTACATTTTTGTACAGAGCCAGGTATTGGAGATACCGGACTCGGGCAGAATTAATGTGTTGATCACAAGGATTCAATGTAGAGATGCTTGGTCGTCGCAGTCCCTTGGAGTCTTTAAATTTTTTTGTATTGTCAACCCTTATTCGAACAGTATTGTACATTCGATCCTTGAGATCATTGCATTATTCAGTTAGAGTTCGTGAATCAGTATTACCAGTCTTGGGAGGTTGCTATATTTGTTTCCGCTTCTGATTTCGACACTTGTATTACATTATATGTAAAAACAAAATGGACTCGAAATGTAATTGTAATCGGCTTACCTAGTCTTAGAGACTAAGTGCCACTATGATGCCTATGGTGAAAGTTTGGGTCGTGACAATTATGCATCATTGAAGCAACTTCCTAGATATGCAATTCAAAAATTTAAGATCACAAATTATTCAAAGAACACTCAAACCAATTGCTGGGCTCCAAGTAACCTAATGATCTGGAAGCAGATAGCAAAAACAAAGACTTTGTACTTTAATGTTCTTTACTCAAATAAAACCAAAACAAATAAGTTAAAGGAAAAGTAAAAAATAAACAGAACATGATACCATGAAGTTAATGCAACAATTATTTAAACTACTAATGTTTTGGATCAATAAGTGGTTACAAAGAAAACTTGCATGTCCAAACAGTATTTTGAAAGGCGTTTTTGGGGTGAGCCTTAAGGCGAGGCGCACCAAAAACGCCCCAGGACGATGGTGTGGGGCGAAAGTCTCAAGAGGTGTACGCCCAATAATTCGGGGCGTACGCCCGCGTTTGAGGTGAGTTGTTTTAGTGAAGCGTAAGCCCTAGAGATTTTTTCAAACTAAAACAAAATTTGTTGAATAAGTCCTTCATATAATACCCATATTTTCAAAAATCAGTTTGGTAATTACTGAAAAGTTTTAAAAAGGAACTGAAATGTATTTAATTTAAAAGTCAATATCTCTTTCATTGATTGAAGCACCAATTCATGGTCTTTCCCAATTCTTTATCTTGTCCGCTAGTCTGCTAATATCTCCCAAAAGTAACGAATATTTAATTTTTTTTTACAACTGCAAAGAGAACTCCATTCTCTTTCATAGCAGCAAGTTCAAAGTTCAAATTGAAGGTTAGTCATCCTTTTTGTTCCTCCATGTAGAAAATTTTATTCTTTTCGAACTTGAGCTTCTAAGTAGCGTATAATAGATTGTTTTGACTAGTTTTCTGTGGGGATGAATCACATCTATATATGCTTTTTCACATATTTATAGTATTCTTCATTTTTATGCAATTTTACCTGTTTATAAATATTTATTATAATTATATTATTTTATAAAATATTAAAAATTAAATATCTATTGGCTTACGCCTCGTGCCTCGGGGCTTACGCCTCGCTGAGACTTATGTAAAATGCCTCGTCTTACGCCCACGCCTTTTAAAACACTGTGTCCAAATTGCAAGTTTTAAATATGTAGATAGCATGATAAGTGCAAACTTTTGGAAATAGAATAACACTTATTAGTAATATTCCCTAATTATTGACAAGTTCATGAACTTACTCAACAAATATTAAGGTTTACACTTGCTGATTTTGCAGAAAAAAGATCTACTTTGTTTTTTCAGTTTTTGTCTGTACTTTTAATATTTCCATGTTTTGAATCTCCTAGACAGTAACAATTGGCTTTGCAAATAATGCAATTCCTCATCCAACATATGCCCATTATATTGTCTTACATCTGTTAGATTAGGTTCCACTTCTTTTCATGTCAACTTTTAACAATAAATGTTCTTTCTGAGCTCAAAAACTACATGGTCAACATGGTGTCGGGGCAGCTTGCGCATCTAAATTATTTCATTGGATACTTGTTATATCATCAGCACAGGTATCGGATAACTCTTTCCAATCAATGCTTAGGCAGATGGTAAGAAATCATCTAAGATATTTTGTTTCTTTTGGAATTTGAACCCTGATTCCCAAAATTTTTACTCGTCTCATTGACCACTAAGTTGCAATATAATCTACAACTTTAAGGACTAAAATTAATAAAATTTTCAGTTTGGGGCATCTTGATCTAGGTCAACATGTGCTTACATATTTCTTAATTGTTTGGGATTTCATTAATTACTTCCAAGAAGTTGGAAGCACATCATAATGATTGAGTATTAAAGAAATTAACTAGTTCTAACAAGTACTTATGCTATGACCTGTGAGTCAGTCAGTTTTATCAAAACTGCCTATATTATTTGCTTTGACAAGAGATTGTCAGAAAGAAATAATGTCTTTTTAAAATAAGGTTTTAGCCCATATTAAACTTTGTTGAAGAGTCATGTTTTGCATCAGTTTCCTGAATCCTTACAGTAGTTCCTTCTATCCAAGAAAAACAATGAAACAAACGAGGATCCTTTGACAATCAAATACACTCTCTCCTAGCAGTGGTTTAAATGCTAACACACAAAGCTCTATGTATATCCTAACTAAAAATAGAACAACAAGGTAACTTGGGTAAACAAGAGACTTTTCTTTCATTCAATACTATAGGCTTTGGTCACAATAAAAGGGCAGCCCGGTGTACTAAAACTCCCACTATTAGTGGGATTCAGGGAAGGACCGAACCACAAAGGTCTATTTGTTCGCGGCCTTGCACGGCATTTCTGCAGCAGGCTATTTCCACGGCTCGAACTCGTGACCTCAATATAAAGTGAGAATACACCTAGAGTGCTGAATTCAGATTTGTTTCTGGTTCTCAAAATGCTGAGTATGATAAACTACACAACATCTAAGAATTATGACGAATTGTGTCACATCTAATCCATGGGTAAATTTTCAAACACAAAAGTTTATCTAAGAATTGACACCATAGATAAAGAATGATTTCCCTTTTTTTCTCATTTCTTTCTTCTCCAATTACAACGTATTGGAACTCAAAAAAACAATTACAGCTTGTATCTTCCAATCTACTACTAGGATGTTCAAAATTGTTTACAGTTCAATAGAAAAAACTATGGAAGAATTCCTGTGAAAAGAATGGAAAAGAATCCCTATATCATTTTGTCTATTCACAGTGAAAGAACAGACTAATGAAAAGAAAAAAACTAATCCTAGTTCAAGATTATGAGGTTCAGCAACTGAAGTTAGGGTCCGTTATATGGCGGAGTGGAATATCTGCTACTGAGACAAGATAAATTAAAATCTTGTTTCCCAAATGAGAAAGGGAACAGGAAACCAGCACTACACTGCTCAAGCTCGTTGGCGTTGATGCCCTCGAAGGGAAGCTCATCTTGAGACGGCAAGCACTTCTCGGGGACAAGCTCACTTGTTCTAAAGCATGGGATTGCAGCTGTGAAGGGTAATCCCTCAAACATCCGATTCGAGGTCCAGCTCCTGTGCTCCATTTGCAAGACAGTTGCTTTCCCAACTGATATGATTTAAGATCCTTTCAACTATTTGAAGTGTTCGAATAATGTACTACGAGGTATTATGACTTATGTGTATTGTCGGTTTTGGTTTTAAGGTATTTTGGAGTTTGTTTGGAAGAACGAATTTTATGTTGGAGGCTTAAGTTGAAATAGTTGACCGAATATTGACTTATGCGTAAACGACCCCGGAATAGAGTTTTAATGATTCCAATAGCTTTGTATGGTGATTATGGATTTAGGAGCGTGTCCGAAAAATTATTTAGAAGCCCATAATTAAATTAGGTTTGAAATGGTTGAAATAGTAATTTAAGCTTGGAAGTTTGACCGGGGAGTTGACTTTTTGATATTGAGATCGGATTCTGATTCTGAAAATTTGAATAGGTCTGTTATATCGTTTACGACTTGTGTGCAAAATTTGAGGTCAATCGGACTTGATTTGATAGGTTTCGGCATTGAATGTAGAATTTGGAATTTGTTAGTTTTGAATAGGCTTGAATTGGGGCGCGATTCGTGTTTTAGTGTTGTTCAATATAATTTGAGGCATCGACTAAGTTTGTGTCATATTATGGGACTTGTTAGTATACTTGGTTGGGGTCCCATGGGCTTGGATGAGTTTCGGAAGAGTTTGGTGTTTTGAGCATAAGCATGTAATGATCCAAAGGTCCATTTTTAGTTCTAAAGATCGAAATTTAATTTCGAGACGTCTAAGATTTTGATAATGAATTATAGGAGTGATCTGGAAAGTTTGGTCTAATTTCATCAAGTCGCGATTGATTTTTTAGCGCGAAACATGAGTTAATTGTTTAACGAGCGAAATTGGTATCGCATTGAGAAAATGATCTCTAAATTGAGTTTCGATTGAACGACTAGGTTCGTATTATTATCTAAGACTCATAGGAACAAGAATTGTCGAATTCCGAGTTCGTATGATAGAGTTAGAGCCTTTTTAGTGAATAATATAACTAATGGTGCAAGCAAGTTTTGATGTGGACTTTTAGTGACGGAACAATGGACTTTTAGTGATGGAAAATGGACTTTTAGTGACAGAAGGGCAGAAACTTAAGGACCATATATGGTCATTTTATTTTAGATTTTTGGAGCACGGTTTTTATGCGATTTTGAGGATTTCTTCCCGACTTCTACTTGGGTAAGTGTTTTATATCCAAAAGTGATTATATTTCATAAATCTATGGTAATATTCATCATTTATTTCGGATTTAAATGGAAGAAATCAAGATTTTTGCAATACTTTTCAAGAACGAAAATTTTAGATTTGGAGGTCAAGTTGTTATCGGAATTTGATAAAATTGGTATGATTAGACTCGTAATTGAATGGGTTGTCGGATTTTATGACTTTCGTCAGATTCCGGGACGTGGTCCCCACGAACGAGTTTTGATTAAATTTCGGAATTTGTTGAAAAATTAGTATTTTCATATGGAATTAATTCCTATAATTAGTATTGACTGAATTGAATTAATTATGGCAAGATTTGAGGCGTTCGGAGACCGATTCGCGAGGCAAAGGAATAGTAGAATAAAGAATTACACAGTTCGAGGTAAGTAACAGTTCTAAATTTAGCCCTGAGGGTATGAAACCCTGGATTATGTATTATATGATCGGTTTTGGAGGTGACGCACATGCTAGGTGACGGCCGTGTGGGCGTGCACCATAAGAATTGTGACTTCGTCAAATTCCATGAAATTGTGTAATTGGATAATTTGAGGTTATTTGTACATTCTCCATATAGTAGAGAAATTGAACCACAAATCATGTTTAGATTATGTGTTGGCACTGTAGGGACCCACAAAGGTCGTGTCCATGTTGAATTATTTGCTAAATTATTATTTTATACTCAGTCACACTTTACTTGTTTATTTTATCTCAGTCTCTATTGTTCATTATTGATACATCATATTATTTTTGTTTGGGCTGATTATCATGACTATTGAGAGCCCGAGAGACTGGAGAGATTTATGACTGAGTGAGGCCGAGGGCCTGATTGTGAGATATTATACTTTAGCACGTGAGTTGTCCGTGCTGATCCAAATATTATACTATTGCACGTGAGTTGTCCTTGCAGCATGTGAGTTGTCTGTGCTTAACCAGATATTGATACTATAGCACGTGAGTTGTCCGCGCAGCACGTGAGTTGTCCGTGCAGATCCATTTATGATACTATAGCACGTGCGTTGTCCGTGCAGCATGTGAGTTGTCCGTGTAGATTATAGCGCTTGGGCTGAAGGAGCCCCTCCGGAGTCTGTACACCCCCAGTGAGCGCAGGTACCTACTGAGTGTGAGTGATAAGAGCTGAGTAAATGAAATGGTTGAGTGATTGTAGTCTTGAGAGGATGCATATGATTTCATTCTTATTGCACTACAATTGTCATATATTACTGTGTTGGAAATTTTTGAAAGATATTATCTTCCTTTTTCAGTCAAACTTGATATGAAATTACTGTTGAGTGTTAAATATTGAACATGAAAGCATGCCCTAAATCTTATGTTGGAAATTACTGTAATTGGACTCAGCTGTGAAGCTCGTCACTATCTTCACCTCTTTATTTAGTATTGTTACTTGCTGAGGTGGTTGTACGCATACTATACCCGGCACCTCGCGTGCAGATTCAGGTACCTCCGGACACGGCTATTGTTAGTTTTTTGGAGCTTTATCTGCAGAAACTATCGAGGAAGATTTTTAGCGTCCGCAAACCTTGACTCTATTTCATTTCAGTTATTTATACTATTTTATATTTCCAGACAGTGTTCTATTTATTAGACTATGTTATCATTTAGATGCTCATGTACTCAGTGATATCGGGTTTTGGGAGTGTTTTATGTCGGTATTAATGAGATTTTGTATTGACCTTAAATATTATAATTTTATACTTAAAAGAAATTGTGGTTTATTGAGGTTGTCGGCTTGCCTAGTATCGAGATATGCGCCATCACGATAGGTAAAATTTTGGGTCGTGACAAGTTGGTATCAGAGCCTAGGTTACATAGGTCTCACGAGTCATGAGCAAGTCTAGTAGAGTCTTGCGGATCGGAACAAAGACGTCTATACTTATCTTTGAGAGGCTACAATTCTGTTAGAAGCACTTCCCTTCTTGATTTCCTCATCGTGAGATTTAATTCTATTAAGGCTTATGCCTTTATTTTGTTCCTACTCAATCTTATGCGATGTGAAGTGCTTGTTATTAATTGGGCGTCGAGGAGTTGTAGTGGTATTGCAAACGTGGTGCAAGATGTTTTTCCCTGCGTGTTCGGGCAGGCTATTATCGTCGCCTTGCAGAAGAATGTTCTTTTTTTCTAGCTCAGTATCTATATTTTTTATGATTTCGAGACTGTGCACAGATTGCTACGATGGCTATGGTTATTATCGCATAATATTAGTGTAATGGTAAGGTGCTCATTATGTGTTGAGGCGGTGAATGGCTTGAAGATAGGATTTCTCAGTGCATGATTAAGGGGTTCAACAATTAATTTCAGCGGAGGAAAGGCAATCAAACTATAGATGTCCAAGTTTGGTTGTTAAAGTAACAAGACTTGGTATTTGCGAGCATGGTAGAATTTTCATTATGATGCGGTGTTGCCATCCTTGTTTGAACGTATTATGGCCCGCCGGTGTTACAGTCTTCTTGGATTTCGCCTTCGAGGTAGGGTGTTATGAAATGGTGCATGAGGGGCGGTTGCCAGAGATAGCTGTGTGCAACGGTTCAGAATCGAATGGGTATTTCTAATGTTGATGGCTCGTGAAAGATGATCTTTGAAAGGCTTAGAGTCGGTAATATTTTATTGGTTCAGGTGCTACAGAGATGCATTTTGATTTGATGCAACAGTTGGGCAGCAAAGTACGAGGGAAGACATGACGGAAAATGTTTCGCGGTGGTTGAAGTACTAGCAGGTCAAGTAGGAGAAGTAGAGGTTGAGAAGTTTCTTAAGAAGATGGTTTAACCGAAGTAAGAGTGGCATATTAGCATATGGATTATGTGGTAGGGTAGTCGCGCGCCTTGAGAAAGTGTAGAATGGTTTGGACACTACCAAAAACAACTGGAATTAGCTACGAACGTCGTCGCTAATCTGTCGCTAAAATGCTCGTAGCTAGCAGAATTTCTTGATAATTTATTGCTAATCCATCGCTAAATGAGATTAGCGACGGATTTTTCTGTTTAGCTACATAATTTGTCCATCATTAAAACTTGATATTTTAGTAGTGGGAATCATGATAGAATGTCATTTGGCCTAGAAACGTTATTTTGAGTGATGGTTACTGTACGAAGAAAGATTGAATATGGCAGAAAAAAGTTTGTTTGAAATGAAAAGGGATGTGAAGATCTGATTATCGTTTCAGGCGCATTATGACTTGAGTTCGGAAGGTATTGTTGAACTTTCAGTTGATGTCAATAGGGAAAGTGCGGACTTATACAAATGGTTGGCGAGCATGAGCTCAGGAAAATTTACTGATTATGTGGTCGTTGCACCCAGTGCAACGACGTTGGAAGATATCGGTAAGGAATTCCACACGTAGGTTATCTCCTGTGAGCAGTTAGCGGTGGCATAATGTTGATGAAGTTTCTGCGAGGAATATTACTTGCTACCTGGTAAGAGGTCGAGTGTGTGACTGTGGCTGGTGATTCAGAATGTTCATGAAAAGCTTAACAAAAGACTTCGAGAAGTCTGGCGAGTTAACGATGCGAGATCATGGTAATTGAGAAGGAGAAATCCTTGCGGGTTCTATGTTTATATAATTACAGGTTAAAGCTAAGTGGGAGAGCCTGCTATTGACAATTTGATTTCATGGTTATGTGTTAAATTTTAGTTTTGGTAAGAGACATACTTGTGGATCAGGTATGACTTGTAGATATGGAGATCGAGGATGACTCGAGTAAGGAAATTCCTGAATACGGGTTATATGGAAATTTATAGAAATACGGAAATCATGGAATGATTAAATTGTTATTTTGAAGAACATAGTGCGCAAGAAGTATGAATTTGATTGGTGGTGTTAAGGCAGGGTTACTTCTTTGGGGGTTGTTGTGCTAATGGGGCTTGTGCCTTTCGGCCCGTTTGGGCGGTGTAATTTAGATTTGAGCAAAGTGGATGACTCCTGAGAAAATTCTAATGGGTTTGAGAATTATATATAGTAATTGAGAATATTTTCGGACTTGTGTATGGATAAAATATGAGATTTGCATTTGAAGGTGTCGAGACTTGCGGTAATTTTGTATGACAGTGGATTCTATATTTCAGTATAAGAAAGGAAAGAGGAACTATTTTAAATTCACATAAGGTATTTTCAGAGTGAGTGTTACGGTTGTGGTATTAATGGAGTAATTATGATGTTGTGAGACTTTATACAAATTTTGGTGGTAATATTCTTGGGTTTGGTGACCTGCGTGGCTTGGTCGAGTTAGAGGGATTTAGTTTTGATAGCTTGGTTATGTGCAAATGGATTTTAAAGTATTTTTAATATTTTCTACCATGGGTTGAACCGTATATATTTTACTAGTGTAGGGAATGTGTTGTGTATTATGAATTCCTCCTAAAAGGAAGCAAGATGAAGGTTACTGAATGACCGAGTATGTAATTTGCTGGTTACCCAAAGTTGATAATGAGATTCTCGTGCTTGTTACATGATGGCATGACAGATGTGGTGCATGGCGCGAGATTAAGATTTACATGTAGAAGGTGGCAGTTCATTCTTGAAAGGAAGATCACGAATTTTGGACAAAATGGTCAATTTCAGATAATTAGATGAATATTATAACTGCTCAGTAATTCTTGAGAAAGGTGCGCATTTTAAAAGGCGCATTGTGTTTTGACTTACATATGATCATTTGTATTGTAGTACTCACATGGTTGATAGACTGTTGATATTCAAATTATTGCTATATGGCACGGAAGAATTATGAAAGTATTCCTCATGGGTAGATCGTGAATGGAAGATGTGTTCGTCATTCTAGTGCTGGAGTTGGGATCATTTACAGTGATTCATGTGTTTGATAAATTTGGAGACTTGGAGTTCTCAGAAGTATATTGTTTCGGGTTGCGGCCTATTTGAGGTTAGTATTTTATTTTAACTCAGTGGAGGCACTAGTTGCGTTAATTATTTATGATAGCTACGCGCTATAAGTGTGCATATTTGAGCCAATGTGCGGGCATCGGGGAAAGTATTCATACTCGAAAGAATGCTTAGGCTATGATATGCGTAGAGTTGACTGTTAAGCGTAAAGTTATAAAGTTTCTCGTATTCGTACCTTTTTTGAGAACTATCTGGGCTATATTTGAGGTTACAAAGAGGCTAATTCCCCTGAATAAACGGGGTAGTTACTATTTTTGCGTTAACTTGCCGATTTGAAGTGTGATAGCAGACTTTGCACATGCTTATGCTATGGCGTGTTATTTATACCAGTCCAGGAGCATCAGAATCTTATTTCATTATCATATATATGTGTACTTGTTTAATTGCTCCTGCATGATATGCTAGGACTGGAGGCATGTGACCATGCTAGGCGATTTATATTATTGGCACGTGAGTTGTTCGTGCCGTGTGTGGGAATTATATTTCTATGATAATTTATATGATTTATTAATTTCCTTCCTCTACAATTGTGCGCATGCGCCTACGGTTATCCTCTTCACGAAATCTGAGGAGTTAGTTGTAACATTGCGGTTGTGATGGTGCTTGTTGAACTTATAATACGGTTCTCTTCCTTGAGACATCTCCCATATTTGGGTTCACGGATTGCGCAGTTGTGGCTTGAGTTATATTGATGTGGTATGTCAGTGGGATAGTTGTGTTTAATAATATAAGGTTATTTGACCTAGAATAGGTACTATCAGGTTTGAGTACAGTATATTCTGGAGGATAATATTGAAAGTCGACTTAGAAAGTGATTATGATTCTGGTTGGGGTGAGAGAGCTCCATGACTTGTTGCTATGATAAGGGGTCATGAGATTTTTGCATGTTTCTTTTATTATCAGCAGTGTACGAAGGTTTTGGAACGCGGTTTGGCTTGATATGGGGTTTAAGACTTGTACTTGGTTGGTTTGGAGTAATTACTATGAACGGGAATGGTGCTCCGAACATGTGAGTTGTGTAGTATGTAATGTGATTATATTTGGGGTTATGGCTATGACTTGATACACCTTGTTCAGACTTATACAGTGTATATGTGAGATTTAGATCTTGAAAAGAATTCTGGCGTTAGAAATTGGGCTCTAAGTTTTGGGCTAAGGTTAAATTAATGATTTTCAGTTGTGTTATGTTGTCAGGCCTATATAGAATAGGGTGATGTGGGATCATCACCATGTATGTGCATGGTAAGGAGGAACAGTGATTTAAAGGATTAGGAACAACTCTTGGCACGTTCGAGGACAAACATATGTTTAAGTGGGGAAGATTGTAACGACCCGACCGGTCGTTTTGAGCATTTACGCTCCTTTCAACTATTTAAAGTCTTGAATAACTTCCTACGATGTATTATGATTTGTGTAAATTGTCGGTTTTAGTTTTAAGGTATTTCGGAGTTAGCTTGAAAGAATGAATTTCATGTTGGAAGATTCAGTTGAAATAGTTAACCGGATGTTGACTTATGTATATATGACCCCAGAATATAGTTTTGATAATTCCAATAGCTCTGTATGGTGATTTTGGACTTTGGAGCATGTTCAGAAAATTATTTGGAAGCCCGTAGTTAAATTAGGCTTGAAATGGCTAAAATAGAAATTTAAACTTGGAAGTTTGACCGGGGAGTTGACTTTTTGATATCGAGGACGGAATATGATTCTGGAAATTTGAATAGGTCTGTTATGTCGTTTATGACTTGTGTGCAATATTTGAGGTCAATCGGACTTGATTTGATAGGTTTCGACATCGAATGTAGAATTTGGAATTTGTTAGTTTTGATTAGGCTTGAATTAGGGTACGATTCGCGTTTTAGTATTGTTAAATATAATTTGAGGTATCGACTAAGTTAGTGTCATATTATGGGACTTGTTAGTATACTTGGTTGGGGTCCCATGGGCTCGGATGAGTTTTGGAAGAGTTTTTGGAAGAGTTTTTGGAAGAATTTGGTGTTTTGAGCATAAGCATGTAATGATCCAAAGATCTATTTTTAGTTCTAGAAATCGAAATTTGATTTCGAGACTTCCTGGATTTTGATAATTAATTATAGGAGTGATCTGAAAAGTTTGGTCTAATTTCATCAAGTCGCGATTGGGTTTTTAGCGCGAAACATGAGTTAATTGTTTAACGAGCAAAATTGGTATCACATTGAGCAAATGAACTCTGAATTGAGTTTCGATTGAACGACTAGGTTCGTATTATTATTTGTGACTCATAGAAATAAGAATCGTCGAATTTCGATTTCGTATGATGGAGTTAGAGCCTTTTTAGTGAAAACTATAACTGCTAGTGCAAGCAAGTTTTGGTGTGAACTTTTAGTGACGGAAAATGGATGTTTCGTGACGGAAAATGGACTTTTAGTGACAGATGGGCAGAAACTTAAGGACCAAAAATGGTCATTTCCTTCATTTTGTTTTGGATTTTTTTAGCACGGTTCTTGGGCGATTTTGAGGATTTCTTCACGACTTCGACTTGGGTAAGTGTCCTATATCCAAAAGTGATTATATTTCATAAATCCATGGTTATATTCATCATTTATTTCAGATTTAAATGGAAGAAATCAAGATTTTTGCAAAATTTTTCAGGAACAAAAATTTTAGATTTGGAGACCGAGATGTTATCGGAATTTGATAAAATTGGTATGGTTAAACTCGTAGCTGAATGGGTTGTCAGATTTTTGAGTTTCAACAGATTCTGAGATGTGGGCCCCACAGATGATTTTTGAGTTAAATTTCGGATTTTGTTGAAAGATTAGTATTTTCATATGGAATTAATTCCTATAATTAGTATTGACTGAATTGAATTAACTATGGCTATATTTGACGCGTTCGGAGGCCGATTCGCGAGGCAAAGACATAGCAGCATAAAGAATTACACAGTTCGAGGTAAGTAACGGTTCTAAATTTGGTTTTGTGGGTATGAAACCCCGGATTATGTGTTATATGATCGGTTTTGGATGACGCACATGCTAGGTGACGGGCGTGCACCGTAGAAAATGTGACTTGGTCAAATTCCATAGAACTGTGTAGTTGGATAATCTGTGGTTATCTAAACATTCTCCCTATAGTAGAGAAATTAAACCGCAAATCATGTTTAGATTATGTGTTGGCACTATAGGGACCCACAAAGGTCGTGTCCATGTTGAATTATCTGTTAAATTGTTGTTTTGTACTCGGTCACAGTTTACTTGTTTATTTTATCTTAGTCTCTATTGTTCATTATTGATGCATCATATTATTGTTGTTTGGGCTGATTATCATGACTATTGAGAAGCCCGAGAGACTGGAGATATTTATAATTGAGTGAGGTCGATGGCCTGATTGTGATACTATAGCACGTAAGTTGTCCGTGCGGATCCAAATATTATACTATAGTACGTGAGTTGTCCGTGCAGCACGTGAGTTGTCCGTGCGGATTCAGATATTATACTATAGCACGTGAGTTGTCCGTGCGGATCCAGATATTGATACTATAGCAGGTGAGTTGTCCATGCAACACGTGAGTTGTCTATGCTGATCCATATATTATACTATAGCACGTGAGTTGTCCGTGCAACACGTTAGGTTGTCTGTGCGGATTATAGCGCTTGGGCTGAAGGAGCCCTTCTGGAGTCTGTACACCCCTAGTGAGAGCAGGTACCTACTGAGTGCGAGTGATGAGTGCTGAGTAAATGAAATGGCTGAGTGACTATGGTCCTGAGAGGATGCATATGATTTCATTCTTATTGCACTACAATTGTCATATATTTTTGTGTTGGAAATTTCTGAAAGATATTATCTTCTTTTTCAGTCAAACTTGATATGAAATTACAGTTGAGTGTTAAATATTGAAAGTGAAAGCATGCCCTAAATCTTATGTTGGAAATTACTGTAATTGGACTAAGCTGTGCAGCTCGTCACTATCTTCAGCTCTTTATTTAGTATTGTTACTTGCTGAGTTGGTTGTACTCATACTACACCCTGCACCTCGCGTGCCGATCCGGGTACCTCCGGACACGGCGGTTGCTAGTTTTTCGGAGCTTTATCTGTGGAGACTATCGAGGTAGTTGCTTGGCGTCCGCAGACCTTGACTCTCTTTCCTTTCAGTTATTTGTACTGTTCTATTTTTCCAGACAGTGTTCTATCCGTCAGACTATGTTATCATTTAGATGTTCATGTATTCAGTGGCACCGTGTTTTGGGAGTGTTTTATGTCGGTATTAATGAGATTTTGTATTGACCTTAAATATTATATTTTTAAACTTAAAAGAAATTGTGGTTTATTGAGGTTGTCGATTTGTCTAGTATCGAGATAGGCGCAATCACAACATGTGAGATTTTGGGTAGTGACAATTCTTTTCCTTCTCCAATATCCAACCTGATTCAGAGAAACACAGTAAGCAAATGAGAAACTTTTTACGATGTATTATCGTCACAATTCAATCATTCGTTATCTAGACAATTACCAGTAGAAGAAGGGCTCTTTGCTTTGGGAATGCAACCATTGGACATAATAGAAATGCAAGTTGTGTCCATAACGATGCCGTGGGCCAATCTGTTCCAAAGGAAACCTTTTCCACATTAGCAAAATAGAAATTCGGCAAAAAACATAAACTCAGTAAACCATAAAATGATCTACTTACAGCTTCAAGCCAGTGCTGTAAAGCTAGTTTTTGAGCTTTGCCATTTTTAGATAAGCCTTTCCCTACCTGCATGAAGAAGATAAAAGCCAGTAAACATCTCAGAGTAAATTCAAATTTTTGCATTAACTTTCAGAAGCAAAAATGATATGATCCAAATTTTACCTTGGCTGCTCTAGTTCTTGCCCTCGACCAACGTGAAACTGCTGTCTCGTGTTTATCAAGATCAAAAAATGAAATCGAACTATGTTTGAGTTCTGCAAAATCTAATTGCTTCCACCTGAAAATTATTCAAAACTACATGTCAGGAAAAATCAAATCAACAGAATTTTAAGCTAGGACATAATCTTTCTTTGTATAGAAAAGCATACCAGCTTTGCTCTATAAGTACTGCACAGTCTGCTAATTTTCTTCTAGTCAGAAAGCTCTTGTACACTTTCTGCAACTTTAAAGCTGCCTCGTGTTTGGGGCTGTTAGTATATACTAGAGGAGATTTCGGGGACTCTCCGTTCATGCTTTCTAACCTACGAAACTCATTAAACTCGTGCTTCTCTTCTGATGAAGTTTTACTGAACTCCATTGCATTTTCCATTGTCCTAAAGCTTACAGTTTTTTCTATCGACATCTTTCCAAAGCCATCCGATTGCAGTACTGTTGGTTCTGTATCCAAAATGAATAGATTTCACAATGACAGATTCAAGGGAAGTTTCCAAATCAATATGAGAGGCAAGTGGGTATGAAAAGGATAACCCCATACGATTTCAAAATATATGGATCTTGAATAGCTTATTGAAACCTTAAAATCCTGCCAATAGTAATAGTATATACTTAGCATTTGAATGATTCAAATTATAATAATCAAGTGCCAAATGTAAACACATCAACAAGTATAACTTTTGTACATCACATTATGAGCTGTATTAATACACTAACACTACCATTTAAGTCTCCAAGAAAAGAGAATCAAAAGTATCATTTGCCGGAACCAACTTTTTTGCAACTTTTAGACTACAAGTTCCAAAAAATCTTTCTTTCTTAAATTTTGTATCCGACCAAAGAACCTCACATAAATTGAGACGAAAGGAGTAATATTTTATTTTTATATTTGAGCAAGTCAAGCAAGACATATTTTCTCAACAACAGCAGAACATATAAAGTGTCAAAGTGTCAAAAACTGAATCTTTTCAAATAGCTATTTCTCAATGGCATTTCCTAAAACCCAAATACCTCAGAAAACCGAAATGCATAGAATTTTCTAATTTACTCAAAATTTCAAAGAAACACATTCAAAACAGAGGGAAAAAACAGAAAAGAATCCACTTTTAACAGATCATAAGAAAAAGAAGAAACCCCAAAAACAAAAAACAGAACATTTTCACAATCTTCTTGAAAACCCAAGTTTCAGGATTACTTTCTACATATCTAGCTGGACTTTATGAATCAATGGTATTGAATATATGAAGAGGATGACATGTCTTGGGTCCTAAACTGTCTTCCGGCTGTTGTTACATTCTGATTCTTGTTTGTCCCCTGGTACAATAAATGTCTTATGGTTAATATGGTATAATTTTAGTGATTAAACAGATACTTACTTATTGTGTGATTGTTACTGTGATTGTTTCATAACAACAGCTTCACAATGTGAAATTATAACTTGTACACAATCTCTGAATAAGTGGTATGTAGTGCTCTACAAATCTTGTGAAGAGACAGTATGAAGTTCTTAATATGGGCAAAGCATCTTTATGAACTTACATCTTACCAATTAACAAAACTTAGGCAAGTATTCCTCTCTGATCAGTAGGAAAAAAAACTTTATTTTTAACGCGATTTGTTGATCAATGTTGATAACATTCAACAGGTACGCTTTTTCACAAATGTTGATAACAATTACTTGATAAGTGCACACAACACATGTTTACTATAAATCCTAATGCTTCAATTCATTATAGCTTTTGTGCATTAACATCTCATCCAAAAACACTATCACAGAATATGAGCATAGATTGCTGCTCGTGGGATGGAGTTTATTGTGATGAAACGACAGGCGAAGTGATTGAGCTTAACCTCTGTTGCAGCCGACTTCAAGGCAAGTTTCAGTCCAACAGTAGCCTCTTTCATCTCTGATCTCAAAAGGCTTGTTTTATCTTTTAAGTAATAATTTCTTTGGATCGCATATTTCACCTAAATTTGGTGAATTTTCTAGCTTGACGCATCTTGATCTATCACGTTCAAAATTACACGACATATTTTTAGACTGTGATCAACGAAAACAAGCGTAAGAACAATCTCATTCTCAATGCTTTATATATATCTAATTTACTGAGTTTAAGAGTGCCCGTAGAGCGGTTTGACCTTTTCCTTTTTCTTTTCTTTTTTGAATTACTCAACTACCATTCATTACATTTGACGCGAGATATATAAACTAATGTAGAGAACATGGTATTTTTATATATGGAGAAATGTAGTTTTTGTATCCTTTTCAATTGCCTTTTTTGTGTTGTGGTATCTTCATTGAATTAACAAGTCGACTCACATTGCAATAACTTCTACTGAAGATCTGTATAACTAGTACTAATTTTTGGCTCTAGAGATCTTTATTTTCCCTTCTTAAACATATCAATGACTAATATGACTAGGTGAGACTTGGAATTCCCTTCAATTTCCATAGTAATGGCTTGGAATGTTATGCTAGAACAAGTCTTAGAACGTTTCATCCAACAAAACTGATCGTTATTAAAGGGAAAAAAATTACAAAGAAAATAGAAAGTTGATGCCTACATATTCTGACCATTGGTTCATGTCAATCTCATCTGTGGTAGCCTCAGTAGTCGTCACCAAAAGTGGTGCTATATATACCTAAAGTTCATTTTGTGGCGCATTTGTTTACAATTTGTGATGATCGTAATGGACACAAAAGCTCTAATAATAAAACATTAAGAATAATGCAACAGGAGCGGACACACGTTCACATTGGTAAGTCTTGGTGGAAAACTTTCACAAAAATTATATGTAAAAAAATAAAATAAAAATAGTTTGGATTAGTCAAATATTTTCTTATGAGAAAATTGGCACCTTAAAGAGTAATCTACTCAATTTCATGTTTATTACTGTTAGAGAACAAGGTGAAATAAAAATATTTGTGACGGCATTTCAGTGACCACCTTCTGTGGCGACTACGCCACTAAAAGAGGTACAATGTCGCTAATTGTAATAGCGACCCACATTTCACTGACAACTAGTTGTGGCGACTTCAAAAACCGCCGCCAAATGTTATGATATATGTCGCCATTTGTTATTTCAGTTACGATCTTCTGTGGCAACTTTGTCGTCGCCACTACAGAGGTCGCTAATTGTAATAGTGCCTTACATTCCTGACAACCTTCTTTGGCGACTTAATACGGTCGCCACTAAAATATAGGTGTTGCATGTCGCCAATTGAAGTAGCTGTTTTAGCATTTTCATTTACCATTTTTTGTTACACTATCAATTCAGAGCTGCCCTGTGGTATTTCTACAATCTTTTTTTTGACTTATTGAAGCTTTGAGCTAAAGGTAAACCCTATTTAAAGGCTGTAGATGTACTTTTATGGTCTATCCATTTTATAATTTAGAAGGTTATTTTTTATTAATCTGTGTATTTTTTACCTCCTTCATCCTTAAAGCTCTTAACTTTAATTTTTGATTTTTGGAAATTGCAAGTTTCGAGTCTATCCTAAGTTGCTGGGGATGCCTTTACTTTCCTAGTTTGTAGATGTTTAATCTTAAGGTGTTTGTTACCCTATGAAAAAGACATGAGCTTTCTCCTTTCACTTTCAAATTACAGAATTTTAAAAAAAAACATCTCATTATACTAGTCAAAGAAAGACATACAGTTGGCTCATTTGTGACTAGATACACTTTCAAAACAAAAGTTACCTTTAAAAGTTGCAGATGGTTGATTTTTAGCCAAATGAGGTTTCTCTACTACGCTTTTGGAACTTTAAAAAAAAGGTAAACTTCATACTTAGAATTATTAATTTTCTCTGGAACGAGGCAGAAAGAACAAAGATGGCCTAAGATCATACCGAGTTTGTAGTTAATGAACAAGTGACTATTGTTGTACTATCCTTACTGGTCCCAACCACGAAAAATCCTCTTTGAATTTGCCAAAGATCTTTGGAATTCATTTATTTTTCTCACAGGTAGATTGATTTGGTTTTGTTATATTTCATGTACAGGCTTGTGCGATCTCAAAGGAATCATAGATGATACAGCTGATCGAACCAATTCTTTTTCATGTTCAGCCTAATATAAAGTCATGAAAATTTTAATTTTTATCTTTTTTTTAAAGCAAACTTTTTCAATCCAATAGTACAACCAGAAAATATTTTTTTGTCACATAAAAGTAACTGAACAAGAAGAAAAAAATTATCAAGTTCATCACTTTATAATTCAGGAGCCGTAGATGCGTTCACAATATAGCTCAGTTGCATTCTAATTAGTTATTGAAAAAATTTCAAATATGTAAATTCATTACTACTCTTAGAAAGTAACCCAAATAACTACATCCTTGTATTATAATCAGCATCAAATTTTATGAAACTTTTAACCTTTAAGTCAAGGTCTATACACCAAGTAACATCCTTATCCTAGTTATAGGTGAGCTTCCTTGAATTGATTACTGTAAAGCAACAGTAGCCTTTTCCAACTATCTAATAGCCGCCACCACTAACATTCCAAACTGATAACTCCCCTTCTTCTTCTGCAAAGCAACAGTAGTAAATTTCTTTGCTATGTGCTATATATACCTCAGAATTATTCAATAGAGTAACAAAGCAAAGATTTCTTGATTGTTTTGATTCTGTATAGTGTGTTGCGGAAGCCAAATGTATATAGTGTGAATGAGTCACAATTACTATATCAAAAATTATGACAACCACTAAATAATAAACAAGACAATAAGACAACAATAAAAGAACACTAGAATTTACGAGGTTCGGCCAATTTTGCCTACTTCCTCGGACAAAATCAATATTTTATTCCACTCCAAAATTACAAGTGAAATAATAGTAAAGAGAGAAGATACAAATGTCTTAAGAAGATAAAAAGGCAAATGAGAGGTGTGTATAAATCCTAAACATTAGGCCTCTTTTTATAGGGTGAAATTCCCATTCAAAATTGTCATCCACCGATGTGGGACTTTTGACAATTTCAACAAATCTCCACCTTGGCAAAATTCCACATCTTCAATTTTCTCTCAATAACAAATTTTGGTTGTGTCTTCATCTTCAATCTTTAGTGTTCAACAATGTTGATCAAATCCAAACAATGTTGAAACTTGACCGCAGTCACCACTTTTGTCAGCATATCAGCAGGGTTCTCCGTAGTATGAATTTTCTTCACCGTGACTCCACCTTCTTCTATGATTTCTCGTACGAAATGATACCGAACATCAATGTGCTTCGTCCTTGCATGATAAACTTGGTTCTTCGCTAATTGAATAGCACTTTGACTATCACAAAAAATTGTAATATTTTTTTGTTCAATACCAAGCTCCTTTAGCAACCCCTGAAGCCAAATTGCCTCCTTCACAGCCTCTGTAATAGCCATGTACTCTGCCTCTGTTGTAGACAAAGCAACTGTTGACTGCAAAGTAGACTTCCAACTAACTAGTGCCTTTGCAAAAGTAAATACATAACCAGTAGTTGACCTTCGTTTGTCCAGATCACCCGCAAAATCTGAGTCACAATATCCAACTACAGACCGATTGCCTTCCTGCTCAATAACCCAACATCTACAGTACTATGAATATACCGTAAAATCCATTTCACAGCTTGCCAATGCTCCTTTCCTGGATTATGCATATATCTGCTAATAACTCCAACGGCTTGTGAAATGTCAGGTCTCGTACAAACCATTGCATACATCAAGCTACCAACAGCATTTGCATATGGTACCCTTGACATATACTCCTGTTCAGTTTCATCCTTTGGCGACATAGTAGTACTTAGCTTAAAATGGGGAGCAAGTGGCGTACTAATTGGTTTAGTCTTCTTATCTATGCCAAAACGTTGTAGTACTCTCTTCAAATATTCTTTCTGAGATAAACCGAGTTTCTTTGAACGTCTATCTCTTATTATCTCCATGCCAAGAATTTTTTTTGCCTCACCCAGATCCTTCATCTCGAACTCCTCCTTCAGTTGAATCTTCAACTTATCAATTTCTTCCGAATTCTTGGAAGTTATCAACATATCATCAACATATAGGAGAAGATATACAAAGGAACCATCATTAAGTTTGCGCAAATACACACAATGATCGTATTTGCTTCTCTTGTACCCTTGCCGCAACATAAACTTATCAAATCGCTTGTACCATTGTCTAGAAGATTGTTTCAATCCGTACAACGATTTTTCAAGTTTGCATACCATATTTTCTTTTCCAGCAACTTTAAATCCTTCTGGCTGAGTCATGTAGATTTCCTCCTCCAAGTTTCCATGTAAAAACGCAGTTTTTACATCCATTTAAACTAGTTCCAAATCCAACTGTGCTACCAAAGCCAACATAATTCTAATGGAGGAATGTTTTACAACTGGAGAAAATACTTCATTGTAATCAATTCCCTCCTTCTGAGCATATCCTTTGGCCACCAATCTTGCTTTGTAGCGAACATCTTCTTGGTTAGAAAATCCTTCTTTCTTTGCAAATACCCATTTGCACCCAATTATTTTCTTTCCCTTCGGGAGATTGGCCAATTTCCATGTATGATTCTGATGAAGGAACTGCATTTTTTCATTCATGGCAATCCTCCACTTATCTTCTTCTGAACTTTATATTACGTCTTTATAAGTGGTAGGAACACCATCAGCTACAATTGAGGTTGCACAAGCTACCGTCTCTATGAGATGAACAGGTTTCGTTATTGTCCTTTTTGGCCTGCTGGTTGCTATTGATTCAAGTTGTTGTCGAGGTTCCTGAGTTGGAATCTCCCTCTCTACTGGCTCTTCTTACAGAGGGTAATCTTCATGAGTTTCCTCCTCTGCTTCTTGTGTAGGAAAAATAAATTTTCCCTCAAACTCCACCTACTTTGATGCACCACCAGTTTGTTTGACATCTTCAACTGTTACCTTATCTGTTATGGCAGATTCATCAAAAGTAACATCTCTGCTGAATATAATATTCCTTGTCTCTGGACACCATAAGCGGTATTCTTTGACTCCAGAAGTAATCCCCATAAATATAGCCGTCTTTGCTCTCGGATCCAATTTTGACTCTTTCACATGATAGTATGCAATTGAGCCAAACACGTGCAAAGAGTCATAATCTACAACAGATTTTCCATACCATTTTTCAAATGGTGTCTTGCCATCAATAGCAGCAGATGGTAGACGATTAATGAGGTGGCATGCATATGTAATTGCCTCAGCTCAAAATTCTTTGCCCAAGCCAGCATTGGACAACATACACCGTACCTTCTCCAATAAAGTCCGGTTCATACGTTCTGCCACTCCATTCTGTTGTGGTGTATGTCTGACAGTGAAGTGTCGGACGATGCCATCATTTTTACAGACCTTATTGAAATGATCATTTTTGTATTCACCTCCATTGTCTGTGCGAATACACTTGATCCTCCTGCCTGTTTGATTCTCCACCATCGTCTTCCATTTGAGAAAAATTCCCAACACTTCATCTTTCCTCTTCATTGTATACACCCACACTCTTCGGAAAAAATCATCAACAAAGGTTACAAAATAATCCTTCCCACCCAATGAAAGTGTTTTGGAAGAACCCCAAACATCAGAGTGTACATAATCCAAAATGCCTTTAGTATTATGGATCGTTGTACCAAATTTAACCCTTGTATGTTTCCCTTTGACACAATGCTCGCAAAACTCCAAGTTTCAAGTCTTTACGCCTTTTAACAATCCTTGATTAGATAGAGTTTTCAAGGATTTCCCTCCAGCATGTCCCAAGCGCATGTGACATAGCCTGGTTGCTTCTGCCTCTTTGTCATCACTGGATGTCACTGTTGCTGTCCCAATAACTGTACTACCACGATAGCGGTACATGTTATTGTTCTTCCGATTGGCCTTCATTACCACTAGTGCACCGGAGCATATTCTCATCACTCCATTTTCTGCAATGATTTTGAACCCTTTTGATTCTAGGGCTCCCACAGAGATGAGATTCTTCTTCAAACCCGGTACATATCGAACATCTGTTAATATTCTGATCATTCCATCATGGCTCCTTAATATTATTGAACCAATGCCATATGAGGTAAGAGGGCTGTTATCCGCTGTGTGGATGACTCCATATTCTCCTTCTTGAAAATTCACGAACCAGTCCTTGTTGGGACACATATGATAGCTACAAGCCGAGTCCATCAACCATATGTTTGATGATGTTGATAACTCTGTTGTAACTAATGAGAAGTTTGAATCATCACAATCAGCTACATTTGAATCCATAATGGCTTTTCCATTGTTATGTCTGGCCTTATTCTTCAACTTCGGACAGTCTTTCTTCCAGTGCCCCTTTTCTCGACAAAAGGCACATTCATCTTTGCTGGGTCTAGATATCGACTTGGATCTTCCCTTCTTAGTCCTCGTTTGATTTTGAGGACGACCCCTCACAATTAGTGCTTCTCCTTCTCCGCCCTTCGATTTTTCTCCCTTTCTTTGTTCATAGCTGTACAAAGCCGAACAAACTTCTCTGAGAGAAATTTCGTCATTTTCATGGAGTAGAGTAGTTTCAAGGTGCTCGTACTCATTAGGAAGTGACCCCAACAACATCAAGGCCAAGTCACCATCATCAAAAGTTGCATCCATATTTTGCAAATCTGTGACCAACTTATTGAAACTGATGATATGTTCATTCATTGTGGTACCAGGAACATAGGTGAAGCAAAACAGTCTCTTCTTCATGTACAATTTATTTTGACTGTTTTTCTTCAAAAATTTATCCTCCAGTGTTTTCCATAATTTACTTGCAGAAGTTTCCTTTGTGTATGGATATTTCTGCTCTCTAGCAAGGTAGGATCGAATGGTACCGCAAGCAACACGATTGATAATTTTCCAATCTTCTTCTCCAATAACATCTGGTTTCTTTTCTTCAATGGCAAGATCTAGCCCTTGTTGAAAAAGAACATCTAGAACCTCGCCTTGCCATATCCCAAAATGTCCTGACCCGTCAAAAATTTCTACCGTAAATTTTGCATTTGACACAATTCTTGTCATAAGCGAAGATGCCAACGATGACGTATTATTGACACTTGATGTAGATTCTTCTTGTTTATTGTCTACCATTTTGACACAAATATTATTTAGTAGCTGACGACACAAATCAAGATTATTTCCTTTCTGGTGTGGAAGATCAGACTAAGCTGCAACCACAGAGCATACTCAGACAGAACCTTGACTTAGTTACCAAGATAGATCTTTTCTGATGTGGAAGATCAGACTATGCTGCAACCACAGAGCATACTTAGACAGTACCTTGGCTCTGATACCAATTGTTGCGGAAGTCAAATGTATATAGTGTGAATAAGTAACAACTACTATACCAAAAATTATGACAACCACTAAATAATAAACAAGACAATAAGACAACAATAAAAGAACACCAGAATTTACGAGGTTCGGCCAATTTTGCCTACTTTCTCGGACACAATCAATATTTTATTCCACTCCAAAATTAGAAGTGAAATAATACTAAAGAGAGAAGATACAAATGCCTTAAGAAGATAAAAAAGGCAAATGAGAGGTGTATTTAAATCCTAAACATTAGGCCTCTTTTTATAGGGTGAAATTCCCATTCAAAATTGTAATCCACCGATGTGGGACTTTTGACAATTTTAACATAGTGCAGAAATGGATTATGGAAAACTTGCATTGTTTCTGATATTTGCCATTCTCTGTAGACTTGCTTTCTCCTCATCCGTACCTCATTTGTGCCCTAAAGATCAAGCTCTTGCTCTTCTACAATTCCTTCAGAAATCTCTTATCTTTCTAAATTAAACGTTGTTCGTATCAAGGATGAGCCTAGACTTAGACTTGGATCTCACAATTTTGAACTGCTCGTTAAGAACTTGACCCAATTAAGAGTGCTCGAGCTTGACTACGTCAACATCTCCTCCACCTTTCCTCTAAATTTCTCTTCTTATTTAACAACTCTACGACTTCCATACACGCAATTATATGGGACATTGCCTGAAAGAGTTTTTCACCTTCCCAACTTGAAATCTCTTGAGTTATCTTATAATTCCCAGCTCACAGTTGGATTTCCAATGTCCAAATGGAATAGCAGCACATCGCTCACGGATTTAATTCTCTCTAGTGTGAATTTTACTGGGAATATACCCGAATCATTTATCTATTTAACTTCATTGTATGCACTGTACATGGAATCTTGTAATCTCTCAGCGCCTATTCCTAAACCTCTATGGAATCTAACTTGCATAGAGCTTTTGTACCTTGGAAATAACCAACTTGAAGGACCAATTTCCCAGTTCTTCAGATTCAGTAATCTCAAGAGGTTATCACTTGGAAATAACAACTTTGATGGTCGACTTGAGTGCTTGAATGGGAAGCAACTTAGGTACTTAGAAATTTCGTCCAATTCCCTAACTGGTCCAATTCCTTCTAATGTAAGTGGTTTGCAAAACCTAAACGAACTCTGGTTGTCATTTAATTACTTGAATGGGACTATACCATCCTGGATATTCTCCGTCCCATCACTAGATTGGTTAGACTTGAGCAATAACCATTTCAGTGGCAAAATTGAAGAGTTCAAGTCCAAAACATTGAGCATAGTTGATCTAACACAAAATCAGCTGCAAGGTCCTATTCCCAAGTCACTCCTAAACCAGCAGAGCCTAATGGGACTTCACCTTTCTCAAAATAATCTCAGTGGACAGATTGCTTCAACCATCTGCAATCTTAGAACAGTGCAGTTGCTAGATCTGGGAAGTAATAATTTACAGGGAACAATCCCAGAATGTTTGGGTCATATGGATAGTACTTTTGTTTTGGATTTAAGTAATAATAATCTTAGTGGGACAATTCAATTAAATTTTAGTACTGGAAACATATTCAGAGTCATTAAATTGTATGGAAATAAGCTAGAGGGGAAAGTCCCAGGATCTTTGATCAATTGCAAGTATTTGGAACTACTTCATTTAGGTAACAATGAGTTGAACGACACTTTTCCAAAATGGTTGGGAATCCTACCAAAATTGAGGATTTTAAATTTGAGATCAAATAAGTTGCATGGGTCCATCAGAGCTTCAAGGAATAGAAACTTGTTTGCAAAACTTCAAATTCTGGATCTTTCATCCAATGCATTTAGTGGGAATTTACCAGCAGGCCTTTTTGAGAAATTCCAATCCATGAAACTAATTGATAAGAGCATGAGTGCACTTTGGTATTGGAGTGCAAATGTAGAAATTGCATCTAATTTGATACTTACAACAAAGGGATTGGAACTTGAATTTCCTCGAGTTTTGAATAGTAGTAACATGGTTATCGATCTCTCGAGGAATAGATTTGAAGGTTGTATTCCAAGTACTATTGGAGGTCTCATTGGACTTCGTACGTTGAACTTATCTCACAATGGCTTGGAGTGTAACATACCACCATCACTGCAACATCTATATGTCCTTGAATCATTGGATCTCTCATTTAACAAAATTGGTGGAAGAATTCCGCAACAACTTGCATCTCTCACATCACTTGAAGTCTTAAATCTCTCACACAATCATCTCGTTGGATGCATCCCTAAAGGAAAACAATTTGATACTTTTGAGAACAATTCATACCAAGGGAATGATGGGTTACATGGATTACCACTCTCAAGAGGCTGTGGTGATGACGGAGTAACACAAGCTACAACTCCAGTTGTGCTAGATCAAGAAGAAGAAGAAGAAGATTCATCAATGATCAGTTGGCATGCAGTTCTCATGGGTTACGGTTGTGGACTAGTTATTGGACTATCCATAATATACATAATGCTGTCAACTCAAAATCCATTATGGTTTTCCAGGATGGTTGTAGAATTGGAACAAAGAATTGTTACGAGAATGAAAAAACACAAGAAAAAATATTAGTGTGTCCAGGTATTCAACTTGATCTCTATGCAAATTCTTTTGATTATCGATGTTTTATAATCTAACCATTTTAACTCTAATTCTTAATTCATTTTTGAACATTGCAGGTTTCAAGTCAAATAAGTTGCTGGAGATGCAAATATAAGCCTTTGTCTTTCATAGTTTATTATGATGTTTCTTTAAGTGTTCATTACCCTATGAATAAAAACATGAGTTTTCTTCCTTTAAGACTCAAACTATAGATTTGTCTTCATTTATCCATAGTTTGTTGCATAGAGATTATTGGTTGAGTTCATGGCCTTAAATTATATCATTGCTTCCTATAATCAGCCTTATTATTAGTTGATTAATTGGATTCGACTGCAAAGCCAGTTCAAAAATTTATGAAATTATTCTTATCTTTTTCTTAATTACATAAAGTAATTTCAATGGAAAACTAAACGTTAACCTGTTAAAATTGTTTTTGATATGCTAGTTCACTGATTTCTCTTCCTTGCTGAGTGTTGGTATTAACTCAATCGATAAATATTCCTCTAAAGTTCAAGCATATATAGCTCTAACATTCAAGCATATAACCTAAAATCTTAAGGCAATTGAGAAAGTAATTCGGGATTATCTTAAATCTCTTAGGAAACCTTTGCACACCTGTTGAAATTTTTAGAAGTTTTCAATTTTTTATCTAAATAAATGATTGGTTGAATGGGCTCACGAAGTGTTTAATGGGCCAAGAATTAGTACCAAAGGTCCGAATAACCGTAGCTGTCCAAAGGCCCAAATGGATTACAAATTGTAATCAACAAATTGTAGAAATATGACACATTTTGGAGTAATCTTTAACCCTTGTTTGCCTCATGGGCAAAACCTCAACGCCAAAAGTTAAATGCATTACTCATAGGGCAAGCGAGGGACAACACTTGTTAAATTTGAAGTTCTATCCATGGGATAAGTGGAGACAAAAATTCAAGATTATCACTTTGAGGCCTATTTGTGTACTTCACCCAATTTTACTTCTATTACTTGAGAATACTTCACGAATATATGTTATATCAATAAAGTCACAAAATTATCTTTTATCGTATTAAAATAACTATATGCGATTTATTCATAAGAATTTATGTTTTCATGTGAAGATGACTTAATGATGCAAATTATTTATGTCTATAACTAGTTTCTGGACACGTGCGTTGCACGTGTAGTCCATATCTATTGATACAAACTTTTCAAAACGACAGAATTATTACTAAAATACGTGCTTGACGTATAACACATATTTTAAAGAAAAAAAAAATATATGCTCAAACTAATGAATGATGAGTCCCATTGACCTATTTTAGAAGATGAAATAAAACAACTAAAGTTATTTTTAATTGTCAGAAAATATCACAACCCGAAATTTCTCACCGACGGGACCGTGATGGCGCCTAACATTTCACTTGCTAGGCAAGCCAACGTTAGAGAATCATTAAACCAATTCCTTATTTTCATTCAGTAATTAATAATAATTAACTAAAATAAAATATAATAAGTGTGGAATATCATAAAACTGCATTAATTACTACCACCCGGATCTGGAGTCACAATTCACGAGCATTCTAGAATTTACTACAATTAATAGTTTGAAAGAAATAAAACTATTTGAATGAAAGAAACAGTAGAACAGAAAGGATAGAAGGGGACTTCAAGGTCTGTGAACGACGACAGATCTACCTTGAGTCTCCGGACAACATGCCAATAGCAAAATCTCGATCAACTCGAGCCGATATCAAAATCTGCACAGAAAGTACAGAGTGCAGTATCAGTATAACCGACCCCATATACTGGTAAGTGTCGAGCCTAACCTCGATGAAGTAGTGACGAGGCTAAGGCAAGGCACGTACAAATCAACCTGTACAATTTAACAGTGTATACACAAATAACAGGAATCAAGAACTAAACAGAAAATGTGGGGAGGGAAACATACTAAGGGGAATACAAGATAAAGAACTACAACAGAACGATCACCGGAGCAGTCAATATACCATGAATCAACAGGAATAATGAATACAGTAAGAAAAAATGTACGGCATCATCCTTCGTGCTTTTACTCTCAATCTCACCATAAAATTAATAGAAACGACACGGTATCACCCTTCGTGCATTAACTCTCATATCATGGCACGGCATCACCCTTCGTGCATTAACACTTACAATATGGCACGGCATCACCCTTCGTGCATTAAGACTCACAATATGGCACGGCATCACCCTTTGTGCATTAATACTCACAATATGGCACGGCATCACCCTTCATGTATTAACACTCTCCCTTACCATAATGCAATGCATAAATAACAACAGGGAGATAGAATAACAAGTACAAACCTTACTTCAATATTTGGTTCCATAATATCAATCTCAACTTTGAAATAAAAATTTAATTATCATCAGAAATTCCGTAAACATGATAAGAACGATAAATTGAACAACACTAGTATAACACGTAGCAATTTGGCATAGGAAAGAGACAATATAAGAAAAAAATAGAGAAACATGGAAAACAGGTAAATTGGCGGCGCATAAGTACTCGTCACCTCACATATATGCTGCTCACAAGAATTTCACTTAGCAAGTAATCTAAGGTTCCTAATTCCCTCAAGTCAGGGTTAGACACAACACTTACCTCGTTCCGAAGGCCACTTAATTCTCAATCACAGCTTTTTCTTTGGAATTCATCTCCAAACCACTCGTATCTATTCAAAAATGACTCAATAACATCAAATATTGCTAAAGGAATCAATTATATTGCATAAATTAAATTTCCCAAATTTTTCTCCAAAAAGTCAAAAAAATCAACCCCGGGCCCGCTTGGTCAAAACCCGAGGTTCAGACCAAACTCCATTTACCCATTCACCCCCAAGCCCGAATATATAATTGGTTTTGGAATCCGACCTCAAATTGAGGTCTAAATCCCCAAATTTCCAAAATCCCTAGTTTCTACCCTAACCCCTAATTCTACCATGAAAACTCTAGTTTTTAGGTTGATAATTCAAGAAATATAATGGGTAATTGAAAGAAAATGGTTTAGAATCACTTACCAACAATTTGGGGAAGAAATGACTCTTGAAAAATCGCCTCTCACCGTTTGGTTTTTGAGAAAATTGAGTTTTTGGCTAAAATCTCGTTTTTGGATTCTTTTAAGTGCTGGGCGACAGTGTTCATCGCGTTCGCGAAGGGTACTGGCTGCCAAGCCTTCGCGTTCGCGAGACCCAGCTCGCATTCGCGATGATTACTCCCCCCGGCCTTCGCGTTCGCGAGGCATGGCTCGCGTTCGCGATGAAGGAACGACCAACCCCCCTCCCCCCCCCAGGTTCCCACATGCTTCGCGTTCGCATTGAGCCGATCGCGTTCGTGAAGGGTAAGTCCCCCATCACTTCACATTCGCGACTAGGCCTTCGCGTTCACGAAGAAGAAGTCTCAGCCTCATCAGGTTACTTTTCGCATTCGCGAGAGGACCTTCGCGAACGCGAAGAAGGATATGCTAGACACCAGAATCTGCAGAAAACCAGATTTTTCCCAAGTCCAAAACATCTCGTGGCCTATCCGAAACTCACCCGAGCCCTCTGGGCTCCAAACCAAACATGCACATAAGTCTAAAAACATCATACGAACTTACTCGCGTGATCAAATCGCTAAAATAACATCTAAAACTACGAATTTAGCACCAAATTAAATGAAATTCTCAAGAACACTTTGAAATTCCTATCTTCTCAACTGGACATCTGAATCACGTCAAATCAACTCTGTTTCTCACCAAATTTCATAGACAAGTCTTAAATATCATAATGAACATGTACCGGGCTCCGGAATCAAAATACGGACCCGATACTAATAATGCCAAATATCAATCAATTCTTAAAATAAATAATTTTCAAACTTTTAATTTTTATTAAATATTCATAACTTAAGCTAGGGACCTCCGAATTCGATTCTGGACATACGCCCAGGTCCTATAATTCGACCTACTGGGACCGTCAAAGCACGGATCCGGGCCCATTTACCAAAAATGTTGACCGAAGTCAACTAAAATTAACTTTTAAGGCAAAAATTCTTATTTTTATTAGTTTTCAACATAAAAGCTTTCTTGAAACCTGCACGGACTGCGCACGTAAATCGAGGAAGGTAAAAATGAGATTTTTAAGGCTTCAGAGCACAGATTCGAGTTCTAAAACATAAGATGGCCCTTTTGGGTCATCACATTCTCCACCTCTAAAACAACCGTTCGTCCTCGAACGGACATAGAAAATTACCTGGGCTGGTGAAAAGGTGGGAATATCTACTCCGCATATCGTACTCAGACTCCCAAGTAGCTGCCTCAATAGGCTGACCGCTCCACTACACTCAAACTGAAGGGTAACTCTTTGATCTCAACTGGCAAACTTGCCGGGCTAGAATTGCCACCGGCTCCTCCTCGTAAGTCAAATCCTTGTCCAACTGGACAGTGTTGAAATCTAACACATGAGACGGATCGCCGTGATACTTTCGAAGCATGGACACATGGAATACCGGATGAAAAACTGCTAAACTAGGTGGCAACGCAAGCTTGTAAGACACCTCTCCCACTCTCTCCAGAATATCAAAAGGTCCGATATACCTAGGGCTCAACTTGCCCTTCTTTCTGAACCTCATTATACCCTTCATGGGTGATACCCGAAGTAACACTCTCTCTCCGACCATGAATGCAACATCACGAACTCTACAGTTGGCATAACTCTTCTGCCTGGACTGAGCTGTGCGGAGTCGATCCTGAATAATCTTGACTTTATCCAAGGCATCCTGTACTAAGTTTATGCCCAACAACCGAGCCTCTCCCGGATCGAACCACCCAACTGGCGACCGACACCGCCTACCATATAATGCCTCATAGGGAACCATCTGAATGCTCGACTGGTAGCTATTATTGTATTCGAACTCTGCAAGGGGCAAGAATTGATCCCACGATCCTCCGAAGTCTATAACACAAGCACGGAGCATATCCTCTAAGATCTGAATAGTACGCTCGAACTGCCCGTTCGTTTGAGGATGAAATGTTGTGCTAAACTTAACCCGCGTACTCAACTCACGCTGAACTGCCCTCCAAAAGTGAGAGGTAAACTGCGTACCTCGATCAGAAATTATAGACACTGGCACACCATGAAGACGGACGATCTCACGAATATAAATCTCTACCAACCGCTATGAGGAATAGGTAACTGCCACAGGAATAAAATGTGCTGACTTAGTCAGCCTGTCCACAATAACCCAAATTGCATCGAACTTCCTCTGAGTCCGTGGGAGTCCAACAACAAAATCCATAGTGATACGCTCCCACTTCCACTCAGGAATATCTAACCTCTGAAGTAAACCACCAGGTCTCTGATGCTCACACTTTACCTGCTGGTAATTTAGGCATCGAGCTACATAGGCAACTATGTCCTTCTTCATTCGCCTCCACCAATAATGCTACCTCAAGTTCTGATACATCTTGGCGGCACTCGGATGAATAGAATACCGGGAACTGTGGGACTCCTGAAGGATCAACTCACGAAGTCCATCCACATTATGCACACAAATACGACCATGCATCCTCAAAACTCTGTCATCTCCAACAGTAACCTGCTTGGCACCACCGTGCCGCACTGTGTCTCTAAGGACAAGTAAATGAGGATCGTCATCCTGCCGATCTCTGATGCGCTCAAACAAAGAAGATCGAGCAACTGGACAAGCTAGAACACGGCTGGGCTCAGAAACATCTAACCTCACGAACTGGTTGGCCAAGGCCTGAACATCCAATGCAAGCAGTCTCTCACCAGCTGGAATATATGCAAGGCTACCCATACTGACTGACTTTCTACTCAAAGCATCGGCCATCACATTGGCCTTCCTGGATGATACAATATAGTGATATCATAGTCTTTCAATAGCTCCAGCCACCTCCTCTGCCTCAAATTGAGTTCCTTCTGCTTGAACAAATACTGCAAGCTCTGATGATCAGTGAATACCTCACATGACACACCGTAAAGGTAGTGCCTCCAAATCTTCAGCGCGTGAACAATGGCTGCCAGCTCTAGATCATGAACAGGGTAATTCTTCTCGTGAACCCTTCAACTTCCATGAAGCATATGCAATAACCTTACCACCCTGCATCAATACCGCACCCAGACCAATACGAGATGCGTCGCAATATACTGTATAAGATCCTGAACCTGTGGGTAACACCAATACCGGTGCCGTAGTCAAAGCTGTCTTGAGCTTCTAAAAGCTCATTTCACACTCGTCTGACCACCTGAACGGGGCACCCTTCTGGGTCAATCTGGTCAACGGGTCTGCTATGGATGAAAATCCCTCCACAAATCGACGGTAATAGTCCGCCAAACCCAGGAAACTACGGATCCTTGTAGCTGATGTGGGTATAGGCCAGTTCTGGGCTGCCTCAATCTTCTTAGGACCCACCTGAATACCCTATGTTGATACAACATGACCCAAGAAAGCAACTGAACTCAACCAAAACTCGCATTTTGAGAACTTAGCATATAACTGGTTGTCTTTCAGAGTCCGAAGAACGATCCGAATGTGCTGCTCATGCTCCTCTCGACTATGGGAGTAGATCACGATATCATCAATAAACACAACCACAAAGGAATCCAAGTAGGGTTTGAACACTTGGTTCATCAAATCCATGGATGCTGCTAGGGCATTTGTCAGCCCAAGTGACATCACTAGAAACTCATAATGCCCATACCTAGTCCGAAAAGTTGTCTTAGAAATATCAGGTGCCCTAATCCTCAACTGATGGTAGCCACATCTCAAATCATTCTTTGAAAACACCTTGGCACCCTGAAGCTGATCAAAAAAATCATCAATCCTCGGCAATGGATATTTGTTCTTGGTGGTGACTTTGTTCAACTGCCGATAATCAATACACATCCTCATCGATCCATCTTTCTTCTTCAAAAACAACATTGGTGCACCCCAGGGCGAAACACTAGGTCTAATGAAGCCCTTATCAAGCAAATCTTGTAACTGCTCCTTCAATTCTTTCAACTCTGGCGGGGCCATGCGATATGGCAGAATGGAAATGGGCTGAGTGCCCGGAGCCAAATCAATGCAGAAGTCAATATCCCTGTCGGGTGGCATCCCTGGCAGGTCTACAGGGAACACCTCTGGAAACTCACGAACAACCGACACCGAATCTATGGAAGGAACTTCTGCACTAGGATTGCGGACATAAGCCAAATAAGCTAAACACCCTTTCTCGACCATTTGTCGAGCCTTCACATAAGAGATAATCATGCTGGCAGAATGGCCAAGATTCCATCTCCACTCTAATCGAGGCAACCCCTGCAAGGCTAAGGTCACCGTCTTGGCGTGACAATCTAATATAGCATGATAAGGTGGCAACCAATCCATACCCAGTATGACATCAAAATCAACCATGTCGAGAAGTAAAAGATCTACGTGAGTCTCAAGACTCCCAATAGTGACCACACACAAACGATAAACACGATCTACAACAATAGCATCTCCTACTGGTGTGGAAACATACACAGGAGCACTAAAATAATCACGGTGCACAACCAAATAGGAAGCAAAATAGGATGACACATAGGAGTAAGTAGATCCCGGATCAAATAGAACTGAAGCATCTCAACTGCAAACTGAAATAGTACATGTGATAAAAGCGTCAGATGACTCAGCCTCAGGCCAGGCTGGGAAAGCATAACACCGGGGCTGGGCCCCACCACCCTGAACTACATCCCTAGGACGACCTCTAGCAGGCTGGTCTCCACCTCTAACAGCCTGACCTCCACCTCTAACTGTCTGGCCCCTACCTCTGGCTGCCTGACCCCTGCCTCTAGCTGGCTGAGCAGGTGGTGCAGCAATTGGTGCCGGAACCATGGCACGAGAACTCTGATGCTGTGAGCTGCCAGTTGCCCGAGGGCAAAATCTAGCAATGTGCCTCGGATCACCACAAGTATAACATAACCTCGGCTGTTGTGACTGCTGACCCTGAAACTGACCCTGTCGACCTGAATAACCCCCCTGATAACTCTGGAGTGGAGGTACACTAATAGGAGCTGGTGGTGCACTGTAGGCTAGCTGGTCGGAATAACGCATCTAAGGGCCACGACCACCTGAGGCACCATGGGATACCTGGAGCGCTGAATGAAACGACCTGGGAGGATGGCATCTACCAAAAGTAGTTCTGCCTCTAGGTGAGGCACCGCTGAACTCACCGGAATGACGAGGTCTCTTGTCAGACCCTTGACCTCCCTGAGTAAGAATCATTCCGTCTCGTCTGGCGACATTAGCAGCCGCCTGAAAAGAAATCTCACTCCCAGTCTCCTTAGCCATCTGCAATCTGATAGGCTGAGCAAATCCATCAATAAACCTCCTCACCCTCTCTCTCTCTCAGTGGGAAGCAAAAGAATGGCATGACGGGCCAAATCCACAAAATGAGTCTCATACTGAGTAACAGTCATACTACCCTGATGGAGATGCTCAAACTGACGGCGACGCTCCTCTCTCAATGTGATAGGCAGAAACTTCTCTCTAAAGAGCTGAGAGAACTGGTCCCAAGTAAGATCAGGCGACCTAGCTGGTCTGGTCAATAAGTAATCTCTCCACCATTTCTTGGCAGAACCAGTCATCTGTAATGAAGCAAAATCGACCCCATTGGTCACCACTATACCCATGTTCTGTAGAACCTCGTGACAGCTATCAAAATACTCCCGGGGATCCTCTGAAGGAGCACCACTGAAGTGAACAGGAAAGAGCTTGGTAAACCTGTCCAATCTCCATAAAGCCTCAGAATACATAGCTGGCCCATCTCCGACCTGTGCCGCAATAATCGACTGAACTAATCCGACTGGTTGAACTGCTGGAGCCTGATACTGGGGAGCTATCCGCTCCGGAGCAGGAGTGGTGGGAGTCTGGGCTCCTCCTCCAGCCTGAGAGACTGCTGGTGCCATGGGAAATACGTCAGTCTAGGCCACACTCTCCATAAGGCCCACCAAATGGAACAAAGCGTCCTGAAGTACTGGGGTAGTAATGAACCCCTCCGGAACCTGAGCTGGTTTGGCAGGAACAGTCTAGGCTGGAACCTCCTCATCAAGTTCTATCTGAGGCTCCATTGTTGGGGCTACTGCTCGGGCCCTAGGCTGAGCCCTGCCCCTGCCTCGACCTCTGCCCTACGTATGAGCTGTCACTGGAAGCTCTAGCTGCTGCTTAGCTGAGGAAGCGGTACGTGTTCTCGACATCTGCGAGAGAACAAGAGTAGAAGAGTTCAATCAGTATTGAGAAAGCAAAATCGCACGACAGAGAAAAATAGAAGCGAAACTTGTTCCTAAACTTCATAGCCTCTGGAAGATAAGCACAGACGTCTCCGTGCCGATCCTCCAGACTCTACTAAGATTTCTCGTGAATCGTGAGACCTAGGCAACCTAGTGCTCTGATACCAACTGTCACGACCCGAAATTTTCCACCGACGGGACCGTGATGGCGCCTAACATTTCACTTACTAGGCAAGCCAACGTTAGAGAATCATTAAACCAATTCCTTATTTCCATTCAGTAATTAACAATAATTAACTAAGATAAAATATAATAAGTGCGGAATATCACAAAACTGCATTAATTACTACCACCCGGATCTGGAGTCACAATTCACGAGCATTCTAGAATTTACTACAATTAATAGTCTGAATGAAAGAAACAGTAGAACAAAAAGGATAGACGGGGACTTCAAGGTCTGTGAACGCCGACAAATCTACCTTGAGTCTCCGAACAACGGGCCAATAGCAAAATCTTGATCAACCCGAGCCGGTATCAAAATCTGCACAGAAAGTGCAGAGTACAGTATCAGTACAACCGACCCCATATACTAGTAAGTGTCGAGCCTAACCTCGACGAAGTAGTGACGAGGCTAAGGCAAGGCACCTACAAATCAACCTGTACAATTTAACAGTGTATACAAAAATAACAAGAATGAAGAACTAAACAGGAAATGTCAGGAGGGGAACATACTGAGGGGAATACAAGATAAAAAAAACTATAACAGAACGATCACCGGAGCAGTCAATATACCATAAATCAATAGGAGTAGTGAATACAGTAAGGAAAAACGCACGGCATCACCCTTCGTGCTTTTACTCTCAATCTCACCATAAAATTAATAGAAACGGCATGGCATCACGCTTCGTGCATTAACTCTCATATCATGGAACGACATCACCCTTCGTGTATTAATACTCACAATATGGCACGGCATCACCCTTCGTGTATTAACATTCACAATATGGCACGGCATCACCCTTCGTGCAATAACATTCACAATATGGCACGACATCACCCTTCATGCATTAACACTCACAATATGGCACGGCATCACCTTTCGTGCATTAACACTCTCCCTTACTATAATGCAATGCATAAATAATAACAGGGAGATAGAATAACAAGTACAAACCTTACTTCAATATTTGGTTCCATAATATCAATCTCAACTTTGAAATAAAAGCTCAATTATCACCAGAAATTCCATAAATATGATAAGAACGATAAATTGAATAACGCTAGTATAACACGTAGCAATTTGGCATAGGAAAGAGACAATATAAGAAAAAACAGAGAAACATGAAAAACAGGTAAATTGGTGGCGTATACGTATTCGTCACCTCATATATATGACGCTCACATGAATTTCACTTAGCAAGTAATCTAAGGTTCCTAATTCCCTCAAGTCAGGGTTAGACACAACACTTACCTCGCTCTGAAGGCCACTTAATTCTCAATCACAGCTTTTCCTTTGGAATTCACCTCCAAACCACTCGTATCTATTCAAAAATGACTAAATAATATCAAATATTGCTAAAGGAATCAATTATATTGCATAAATTAAATTTTCTAAATTTTTCTCCAAAAAATCAAAAAAATTGACTCCGGACCCGCTTGGTCAAAACTCGAGGTTCGGACCAAAATCCATTTACCTATTCACCCCCGAGCCCGAATATATAATTGGTTTTAGAATCCGACCTCAAATTGAGGTTTAAATCCCCAAATTTCCGAAATCCCTAGTTTCTACCCTAACCCCTAATTCTACCATGAAAACTCTAGATTTTAGGTTGATAATTCAAAAAATGTAATGGGTAATTGAAAGAAAATGATTTAGAATCACTTGTCAATAATTTAGGGAAGAAATGACTCTTGAAAAATTGCCTCTCACCGTTTGGTTTTTGAGAAAAATGAGTTTTTGGCTAAAATCCCACTTTTGAATTCTGTGAAGTGCTGAGCGACAGTGTTCATCGCGTTCGCGAGAGCAGTGTCGCGTTCGTGAAGGGTACTAGCTGCCAAGCCATCGCGTTCGAGATGATTACTCCCCCCTGGCTTTCGCGTTCGCGAGGCATGGCTCGCGTTCGTGATGAAGGAACGATCACCCCCCCCCCCCCCCAGGTCCCCACATGCTTCGCGTTCGCGTTGAGCCGGTCGCGTTCACGAAGGGAAAGTCCTCCATCACTTCGCGTTCGCGACTAGGCCTTCACGTTCGCGAAGAAGAAGTCTCAGCCTCATCAGGTTACTCTTCGCGTTCGCGAGAGGACCTTGACGAACGCGAATAAGGATATGCCAGACACCAAAATCTGCAAAAAATCATGTTTTTCCCAAGTCCAAAATATCTCGTGGCCTATCCAGAACTCACCCGAGCCCTCGTGGCTCCAAACCAAACATGCACACAAGTTTAAAAACATCATACGAACTTGCTCGCGCGATCAAATCGCTAAAATAATACCTAGAACTACGAATTTAGTACCAAATCAAATAAAATTCTCAAGAACACTTTAAAATTCCTATCTTCTCAACTGGACGTCCGAATCACGTCAAATCAACTCCGTTTCTCACCAAATTTCACAAACAGGTCTTAAATATCATAATGAACCTATACCGGGCTCCAAAACCAAAATACGGACCCGATACTAACAATGCAAAATATCAATCAATTCTTAAAAATAAATAATTTTCAAACTTTTAATTTTCATCAAAAATTCATAACTCAAGCTAGGGACCTCCGAATTCGATTTCGGGCATACGACCAGGTCCCATAATTCGATATGGACCTACCGGGACCGTCAAAGCACGGATCCGGGCCTGTTTACCAAAAATATTGACCGAAGTCAACTAAAATCAACTTTTAAGGCAAAAATTCTTATTTTCATTAGTTTTCAACATAAAAGCTTTCCGAAAATCTGTCCGGATTGCGCACGTAAATTGAGAAAGGTAAAAATGAGATTTTTAGGGCTTAAGAGCGCAGATTCGAGTTCTAAAACATAAGATGACCCTTTTGGGTCATTACAGAAAAACAGGAAAGAAAAAACTGTTTAACCAAAATATTATGAATAGTTTGCTTATTGGTTATTGACATGAAAATTAATTTCTTTTAACTTATAAAGATAAGTTAAAAATAAAAAATTATGAGTGAAGTTGTGTTACACTTAATGATTTCTACGGCAGTCGGCAAATGCATTAAAACTAAAAAGGAGATTCAATTTGTTGAATGGGTAGGAATTTTTACACATAATCTTAGCAAGTAACGGTAATCCTCATTGCCCTCTATTAGTAAAAACTATAACAAAAAAGGAAAAAATAGATGAGAGAAAATCTGAAAAGAGCTGCTCCTTTAAGTTAGGCATTTAACTTGGTTTCATATTTAAACCTAGAAGTGAAATCTTAAAAATATAAAACAGAGTAGATGTAGCACAGATCCATGAAATATGATTGACCTAATTATGAAATTTATAGTTATAGTTACAGCAAAGAAAATACTTAACAAAGAGGACACTATTTCCTACAGAAAATTGTTTTCCTATCAAACACATTACATAAACAAGAGAGTTTTTGTTTGATGATAGATCTATCGACATATATTTAAGAAAAGGAGCAGCTATAAAACCAGCAAAACACTTGCAAAAAGTACTCCTAAAAAGGAATATGAGTTTTCACTTCAAGCCTCGGGAATAAAGAAATTTCTTGTAGGAATCAATCCCCACTTAATAGTCCCTACGTGGCACAAATATGAATTAATTGGATAGAAATTAAAATGATATTACATTATTTAGCACTTGATATGTTGCAAAAAGGGAGCAGATATGTGCCGAAAAAACTGGATTATAAGGGAAGAAGAATTATTTGAAAGAGAAATTTTCAAATTGACAATGATTTTTCCGAAAGAAAAATTACTCAAAGGATGTCTTTTGAGCATAATTTAACAAATAAAGGATGAAAAAGTTGCTTAAGCTGACTCATCATTTTCCGCATTAATAGTAGTAGGGGTGTCCATGGATATTCGAAAACCGACTAAATCGATCGAACCGTACCGCACCGAATCAATTTTTAGGTTTCTATTAAAGAAACCATAGGTTTTTATATAAATCTATAACCGCACCGATAATTAGGGTAGGTTTTTTATTTTATGAAAATAAATCGAAAAAATACCGAACCGTACCGAATAAATTTTACATGTGAAAAATATATTTATATAGTAAGTTTAAAAATAATAATGCATTAAATTTTTCTTTGAGTCTTGAAATTATAAAAACTGTACAAGCTAACAAGTAATTAAACTCAAAATACTAATTCCTAAAACCTATTATGGTACTTCTACTTAAACTAAATTATTTCAAGTATCTTCATGAGCAAGACACAAAGTATTCTAGCGATTATGAGTAGCAAACTACAATGTATTGAATATGTTTCCTTTCATATAATTTAAATTTATCTTTTTGAATATTTAATTTTCTATAAACTTTATTCTTGAGTCCCAACTTGGTTAATATCTTTCCACTCGTGTGATTTATATTTTTTTTTGCCTTTGCTTGTTAGCTTTTACGTTGTTGTAGAATAGTTGATGGATCTATACTTTAGCCATCTTTCATTTTTTTAAAATTCATCACCGTTTAAACAGTAAAAATGTCTAGAGAGTTTTGTTAAATCCTATAAAAGAACATATGTTATTGCATTCTACTTCTACTGGTGAATTTTACATGATATTTAAAAAAATATCGAAAATTAACCGAACCGTACCGATACCGATACCGAAGAGAAACCGACATGATTGGGACAATTTCAAAAAGTCTAATTTTGGTTATACATAATAGAATAACCGAAAAATTAATATGGTACAAATTTTATAAAATAACCGGCCGAACTGAACTAGTGAGACCCCTAAATAGTAGCGAGGAAAGAAAAAGCATTGCAAAAGAGTTAATGCAGTACAACTACAAATTCCTTCAACTTTCCACTAACACTATCAAGTCAAAAGTCTGCAATTAGTGTTGGAAGTTGTAAAGCTCAAAGTCTTCTAAGACATTGAATAGACAATAACAGTTGTAGATACACGAAGCTTGTAGCCACTATCTTCTCATCTAACTGATTCATTGTTATGTATTTATATAGTCTAATAGATATTGAGTTGTAAGTTTACTTTTAAGTATAAAAATATTATAGGAATAGTGTTAGATTGAAGGGTAAAAAGGTCAGATCAAATTTACAGAGACATTTCGATTTTTTAACTTTTAATTTTGTGACTTCACACTTCTTTGATGATGAAATCAAGTCATTAATGTTTAATGAAATTCAATAAATAAGGTAAAATAAGATCAATCCTCCAATTAAAAAAATACATAAAATAAGGCTAAAGGATTTACAAAGAAGGGAGAAAAGATAATAATACAATACTTGGCATGTCACCTCTCCATAGATTAAGGTTCAATTCCAATATACTGACAATTATCTTTGAAGTACATTTTTTCTATGAAAACTTTCTTCTCACGCTAAAGGATATTGTCAACATAATCGAGCATGTAAGTTGATTAAGGAAATAATGGTTCTGGCTCTCGCAGTAGGCCTTGTATATTCTATTCCTTTGTAGCCTTAGAATAAATAGCATGCATCAAAGACATACTACTCTCAGTAAATATATCTTTTGGTAATACTCCTAATAAATATTAATAACAGGAATGTTGCTTTTAATGAAAGTGAAAAAACTGTTGCAAAGAACCACTAGTCAAAACTATACCTCAATTTGTCAGAATACTTGATAGGTAAAATGCTCTCTTTTTTGTCACAAAAGAATATGTTAAATGCTTTCAAATTTGTAGAGTGTTATGAACAACAACAAACTCAGTAATTTCTCACAAGTGGTGTAGAGTGCTATGTCTCATTATCAAATTGTTTACCCGAAAAATAAATAGAGTTGAATTTATACGTAGTCCTAAGAATACGTGGTAAATATTGACTGTAGAAAGGAATTAAAACAACCCGAAATTGAGTGGGGAATGATATTTATATGAACAAGATGAACCAATGTTCAAAACCCAAAAAAAGGATAATCTTTACTATATGTGTGTAAATTTCAATAACTTCTGAATATGAGAGTGTATCAATGTTTTCTTCTCTGGATGTTCAATCCCCCTTACAGAAATGATACCCAATCTTAATATAGTGGAAAAATCCTACTTTGGATATAATAAAAAATACATAGTGGGGATCCCATGATAGATTAGTTAATTAGTTTTTCCTTAATTCCCGCCGAGATTCTCTCCCTAAGTGCAGCTACAACGGCTCTTTGTCTCTTAGCTCGATCTTGGTCGGTCTTGTTATTGGTCGTTCTCCGGATCTCGAGCTCGATATTGACTCGAGCTCGGTATTGATCGGTCTCTGGCTCTTGAGCTCGATAACACTACTTCATATCATAGCTCGATATTGATTGGTCCCTGAATCTTGAGCTCGATAACCTTGCTTTACTTCTTATCTTCGAAGGGCAAACTCGGATTTGACCGTATACAGATAGTCCCCTCGCTTCTTGGAAAGAATGTTGCGAGAAACGATATGATTTTTCAACGATATGACTAGATATACACTGACGTCTGCATCGAGCCCGACCATGACGTACGTGATAAATGTCCCGTCGATTCAGTTACCAAGGCATTAAATATGCGTCAGACGATGGTCGGCCACTGCTGATATTGAACCGTCATCGCCAAATCTATAAATAACTCCTCTTTACCATTTTTTACTTTTAAATTTCCAATCTCCAAATCTACTAAGTTCTTTTTTGGATCTTCTTAGTTCTTCATCTGCAAATTTGCGATTTTCACTGCTAACCTCTTCTTAGAACACCAAATCTTATCATCTCCCTCTATTTTTAACTTCAAATCCAAATGGCGAAAACATCAAAAATTATTCCTCAAAAAGAAAACGCTTCTTCATCACGTCCGGTAGGCGACAAAACACCGATGGAGCCATGACTTGAGGAGTGTGTTCCCACGGGGGGTGTCCTCACTTCTGATTTTAAGACCGATAAACCCTCGTCGGTTCTCGGTCGATAAGAGCCAGTATCGAGGTATATATGCTCGATAACTGAGGGATACCTTAAGCAGGTAAGGAAAGATTGCAAGTGGGAGAGCAAAGAAGTGGTGATCCCGACTCCCGAAGAACCACCCATGTGGAAAGGTTTTTAAGTGTTTACACTTACCCTTTCACGTTGGGCCCCCTCGACCCCGTTGTTGTTGATTTTTGCCGTCACTATCAAATAACCCTAGGCCAAATCCATCCTTCCTTTTGGCGAATTGTTATTCTGCTTCAATTCTTCGTGAGCAATATCGAGGGGATGCCTTTTACCCTCGACCACCTCATCAGGTTGTACAGCCCCCGCCGAGGCTAGATGGGCCGGTTCGTTCGAGTGAAAACTTTCGATCTAATCCCGGCCGAGAAGATGTCATTTCCCGAGAAATGGAATATGAAGCGTAAGTATAATCCCACTGTTAGATCTTATTTATTGTTTTTCTCCTTTGTTTCTCTCTCATCGATATCCTTTTCCATGATGTAGTGATTTCTTGGATGTACGGTGCAATTCCTAACCTCAAGAGCTGGATTCGGGACCTGGCCACGACCTCTACGTATGTCGAGCGCTCGTGGCGCGATTTATCAAAAGGTCGATAGGATGCCAAAACTCATGGTAAGCCCCTTTCCCACGTCTTTGATGATTTTGTTAAAGCATTTCTTACTTATTTTATTTTCACACAGGCCTTGGCAAAGATACTATTGTGAGGCCCCTATCTGGTGAGGAGGAGACTTCGATCCTGGCACCGAAACCGGTGAAGGACAAAAAGAGGAAAAAGATCTCAACCTCCGAGGATCCAGAACCTAAGAAGAAGAAGGCTCGTAAGACGAGGAAGAACATCATCCTTTTGACCGAAGACTTTGTTCGGCATCTAAGGGATGAAGACGAAGAAGAGGGAAAAGATGACTCAAGGCTGGTGGCCCGAGTGAAAATAAGCAGAGAGGCCCCAAAGGCTACTGAATCGGTGAAGGTTGTAGAGACTCCAACTCGAGATGAGGGATTCTCGGGAAGACTTGGGCGAAGTCCCCGAGTCATCAAGGATTGAGGATGCCCCCCACCATAATGAGCCAACGGTGCGTACGGTTGCAGGGGCTAATCTCGAGGCCCCCTAGATGGAGAGAACGCCCCAAGTGATCCACTTGGGGAAATAGAAATTTGAGGCTCCCCACTGCTTCTTCATTTTCTGAGGAGATGATTCAAGAGGCTCGGGCCTTGAAGACCCTCTCCATCGAAGGAGTCCACGGAAAGGAAGATCACTTTCGTGATTATTTTACTAGGGTCGAAGATGCTACCGGCCTGAGCAACTTGGAGGTCTCGAGGAAGGACTCGGGGGAGGCATCGAGCCTTTTCAAAGAAGCGCAGCAAGCTCTGAATTGGGTAAGCCTTAACTCCTCATGTTGGTATTACACTTGTGTTCATTTTTCTCTTCCTCTCTAACTTCTTTTCTTCTTTCTGCGTAGGCCTCGGCGCTTCATCGGGAAGCATTTTCTCGATCTCGAGCTGAACTGATTCGGTATGAAGCCGACCTTCGAGGGCTCACAGAGGAGCGAAATGCCCTTAAACTTCTCTGTGGGCAAAAAGAAGAGGAGATCAAGGACCTCCGAGCTGAGTTGGCCAAGGCTCACCAAGATCAGTCCGACCTGATCGAGCAGGTAATGAACATCTTAAAAGCTCATGGGCTCAATTCGGGAATGGTGGCTAACATTTCAATCTCACAGTTGCAGCAGAAGATCGAGATGATCGGGCAGCTCCGCGGGGAGGTCGACATGATGAAGGTATGGACTGCTTTGCTGCAAAAAAAGAGTCTACTTTATCACAATTGTCATCGGCCGAAATTCAGCTTCGAGCCATGAAGGAGAAAATCTCAATTCAGGCGAATAAAATATAGGAGCTCGAGGCCCGGTTGGATTCCGAACTTGCAAAGGCCAAGTCTGAAGCCAAAAGGGCAAAGACTGCGGCAGAGGCAATCGTGGCCGTCTACCGGGATGATGCTGAAGCCGCTCAAGTCCAAGTGAGAGAGGCAGCTGAGACCGCTCAAACTCGAGCATATTGGATTGCTGAACTCGCCAAATGCCAATCTCGGAGGGAAACCCTCAAGGAGATCCACGCTCGAGGTTTCGATCTTACCGACGAGATAACAAAGGCTAGAGAGCATGAAGTCGATGTTGAAGTGCTGGCCTGCTACGATGATGATGATGATGATGATGATGACGAGAGCAAGAAAGGGTCCGAGAGTGGGGATGACCTCGATGGAGAAGAAGCTGCCCCCGGAACAAATCTGGATCCTTAGGATTTTTCATTTTTGATCTTTTGTGTAGGGTCCTGATCGGACCTTGTAAATATTCTCATATATATAAAGATCTCTTTCCTTTTCGACTTGTCTTTATTTCATTTCCTGCCTTGTGAAAATTTTGTTTCATTCATGCCTTATGAAAATTTTGTTCATAAGTTCGAGGCTTTAGGTAATTTGATCGAAGTCGGGCTAATGTAATTTTTATAATCGAGTGAGTACTTGCTCGAAGTCGGAGTAGGGTAAACCTTAGGTTTTAATTGTTTGAGGATGATTTCTGAACTCAAAAATAAGATGGCCCTTTAGGCTCTTGAATCAGGATGATTTCTCCCCTTTTTCGGCTTGAAAAGTTTATTGTTTGAACATATAAAATCTGTTGTGCCTAAGCAATAAATAAGATGGCCCAATCTGCTTGATCGAGTGAGTGTTATCTCAAACTCGTGTTAATGTATCCCTTAAGATTTATGGTCGAGTGAGTGTTTGCTCGAACTCGAATTAAGATTAGCCCTTAGGCTTTATGGTCGAGTGAGTGTTTGCTTGAACTCGATTTAAGAGTAGCCCTTAGGCTTTATGGTCGAGTGAGTGTTTGCTCGAACTCGAAATGAAAACAACCCTTAGGCTTTATGGTCGAGTGAGTGTTTGATCGAACTCGAAATGAAAATAGCCCTTAGGCTTTATGGTCGGCCCTTAAGCCTGTTTGATCATGAAGTAGAAATATCTTTCTTAGATATGTGATATCGGTAAAGAAGAAATTTCAGTTTATAAGTCATTATACATGTGTTCATTGAGTGTTTGCTCGAACTCGAACTAATGTAGCCCTTAGGCTTAATGGTCGAGTGAGTGTTTGCTCGAACTGGAAGTAATGTAGCCCTTAGGATTTATGGTCGAGTGAGTGTTTACTCGAACTCGAATTAAGAGTAGCCCTTAGGCTTTATGGACGAGTAAGTGTTTGGTCAAACTCAAAATGAAAATAGCCCTCAGGCTTAATAGTCGAGTGAGTGTTTGCTCGAACTCAAAGTGAAAATAGCCTTTGGGATTTATAGTCGAGTGAGTGTTTGCTCGAACTCGAACAAATGTAGCCCTTAGGCTTTTTGGTCGAGTGAGTGTTTTCTCAAACTCGAGTTAATGTATCCCTTAGGCTTAATGGTCGAGTGAGTATTTGCTCGAACTCGAAGTAATGTAGCCCTTAGGCTTTATGGAGCTTAATCTCATTGATGTTTCGGTTGGCAGTCCCCGATTTATGGGGTAATGGTCAGCCCTTAAGCATGTTTGCATAATAGATCACGAAATAGAATAATCTTTCTGGGATATAAGATATCGGTAAAGAAGAAATTTCTCTTTATAAGTCATTATACATGTGTTCATGTTTTGTGCCAGGGCTCGAGCAAACTACACGGGCATGGTTCGTTTGACCATTTGGCCCTTACAATGTTTCCTATCGAGACTATATTGCCATGAAGTAACTTTCTTGCATCGAACTTGATAATCAAGCTTGATATATTCGAGGGTAATGCCCCCCCAGTATTCGAGGTTGATTGTAAAGAGGCCTCGGATACTATTGAAATATTCTAAGTTAGCACAGTCAATGGTTGACTCATTAAAAACCTTGCCGAAAAACCCATTTGGGACAAAATCGGTCTAAGGGAAAAAGAGTGCAACGCGTGCTTTCAGTCCTAAAGGCTTCGAGTTGAATAATCCATCCCTCTTTCTGGTCGAACACCTATAAGGGTTAGTTTCAAAATGTAAATGAACATGGGAGGGTCATACCTTAGCAGTAATATTGTTTTAGGTGCGAAACATTCCAATTGCTCGGTAGTTCTTTGCCGTTTATCACGCTGAGCTTGTAGGACCCCTTTCCGAAGATTTTGAGAACCTGATATGGTCCTTCCCAGTTCAGACCCAGTTTCCCTACATTTGGATTTCAGGTGTTGAGGGTGACTTTCCTTAGTACCAAGTCCCCGATTTTGAAATGTCGAAGATTGGTTCTTCGATTGAAGTATCTTTCGATCCGTTATTTTTCGGCGGCCAATCGGACGAGAGCGGCTTCTCGTCTTTCGTCTAATAATTCCAGGCTCGTGTTCATGGTCTCGTTATTCGACTCCTTTGTTGCATATTGAAACCTGATGCTAGGTTCTCCGACCTCAACCGGGATCAGAGTTTTGGCGCCATAGACCAACGAGAATGGCGTTGCTCCGGTACTGGATTTTGATGTTGTGCGATATGCCCATAGGACCTCAGGTAGTATTTCTCTCCAGTTTACTTTGGTGTCGGTCAATCTCTTTTTAAGGTTTTGGATGACGATTTTGTTGGTCGATTCGACTTGTCCGTTTTCGCTGGGATGGTACGGTGTTGATAGGATCCTTTTGATCTTGTGATCCTCGAGAAATTTAGTTACTTTGCTGTCGATGAATTGTTTTCCATTATCACATACAATCTCAGATGGCATCCCGAATTGACATATGATATGGTCCCAAATGAAGTCTGTCACTTCCTTTTCTCTGACTTTCTCGAAAGCTTGAGCTTCAACCCATTTAGAGAAATAACCAGTCATAAACAAAATAAATTGAGCTTTACCTGGGGCTGATGGGAGGGGGTCGACGATGTCCATTCCCCATTTCATGAAAGTTCATGGAGATAGGACCGAGTGGAGTAGCTCCCTGGGTTGATGAATCATGAGTGCGTGTCTTTGGCATTGTCGCATTTTCGAATGACCTCCCTAGCATCCTTGCCCATATCGGTCCAATAATACCGAGCTCTGATTTCTTTGTGGACTAGCGAATCGGCACCGGAATGGTTTCCACAAGTGCCCTCGAGAATTTCCCATAGGATGTAATCGGTATCTCCTGGTCCCAAACATATTGCCAATGGTCCATCGAACGTCCTTCTGAACAGTGTTCCGTCTTCGGACAGGGTGAACCGTGTTGCCTTTATGCGCAAAGCTCTCGATTCCTTTGGATCCGAAGGAAGCTTCCCGTTCTTGAAGTAATCTATATATTTGTTTCTCCAATCCCAGGTTAGACTCGTGGAGTTTATCTCGCCGTGACCTTCTTCGATCACCGATCTTATGAGTTGTACGACAGTGCCCGAGTTGAGTTCATCATCTCCGACCGATGAGCCTAAGTTTGCAAGGGTGTCGGCCTCGCTGTTCTGTTCTTGGGGTACATGCTGCAAAGTCCATTCCTTAAATCGATGTAGAGTCACCTGTAATTTATCTAAGTACCTCTGCAACTGATCTTCTCGGACTTTGAAAGTCCCGTTAACTTGGTTGCCCATGAGGAGGGAATCACACTTAGCCTCTACGACCTCAGCTCCCAAGGTTCTGGCTAGTTCGAGACATGCAATCCTGGCCTCATACTCGGCCTCATTGTTAGTCAATTTTGCAGTTCTGATAGACTGTCTAACTGTTGCACCCTGTGCTTCCCAAGGTGACGTAATGAATATGAGACTTGTTAATCATGAATTAAATGATTTTAAAGTCATAATATGGTTATATATGATGTTTGGATAGAAAATATGAAGTTTGGGAAAAATCACATTAAAGTTACGGAAAAACTGACTAAGGATTTGCCTTGTAACAGAGCTTTTTGAGAAATACACTTCGTGCGCTATATGAGGTATTTTTGGGACATATTATATATCAAATTGAAGGTCTTGGAATTTAGTTTCCAATTCTCTTAACTTTTTGTTCATATGACATCTATATTTACAATTCAGGTAGAGAAATATAAGCATTATGAGTTACTTTCAACAATAACAAAGATATATTCACTTGACAACACCCATTTCAGTTATGCCCTGTGGGAGCTAACAGATATAATTTAAGAGAATGATGGGATATCAGCATCCAGCTGGGGTTAGAGTAACCCAAAATTATGGATGGATTTTTATCATTAGCTCACATTTCTGAGGGATATTGCAAATGTGGTAATGGTTCTCCTTGTGAGACACCCAGATGGTGCACTCTAGAATAGTACAATCAGATATGAATACTAGAATGTTCAGAAATTTCAAAAGATTGACATTGGAATCCGAGATGGGATAAATATTTACCTTTGTATGGCTCTCGTCCCTAGTAAAGAGAGAGTGTTAGGCAACCCGAAGAGCCAGTGAGTTGAATCATGGGGGGCTAAAAGTGAAAGAATGTTTTGAAGAAGTTTTCATAATAAGGTGGTAGACAGAAATATTAGCAGGAGAATAAGAAGAAAGTAAATGAAGCATTATGAGTAAGATGTGATAAATGGATGATAACGATAAATCAAAATATGACAGGACTACAGATTCTATAGTCAAGTGAAGGAAATGACAAGAAGTTACATGCCTTGAGACAATAAAAGAGTATAAGCTATAAAGTCATGTCCCCATTTCGAGAAATGAGTTGGTGACTCATAAGTGATTACCAGAAGAAAATGTTAGACCCCCAGAGTAATAGAAATTAGTATGGGCTAGTGAATAAGATAAATTGAACATGAATTCGGGACCGAAGGATTTGATAATAGTTGACATCGTGAGAATTTCAGAGATCGAGTTTCGGGTGATAATTGAATGGACAACAGAAGAATAACTTTTAAAGGTCATTCAGGAAGATGTTTCAACAAGTACTGTGAGTAGAGTTAAGCTTAAGGGACTAAGTGTGCCAGTTACACTAGGTGTCACCTTTGTGTGTAAGAAATTAAATTATCCCTGGTACAGAAGAGTTATCGCAAGGCAAGTAAGAGTCTGGGAAGATGTGAAAAGATGCCAAATATGAAGAGGTGAAACATTTATAGGTAAATATTCATAGCAACAAATGTTAGTACTCCCCTAAAGGGGGGAAAATGGTATGATATGGTATTAAGTCGGAGTTATGTGGTTAAGGTAACTATGGAATAGTAAAGGAAGAATGTGGTAAAAAGGCTAAAGGAATGAGATTGCATTTATTCAGATCCTACGGATATGATACAACTCCAGAACATTATGTAAGCATGACGACGGGGAGAGGCAGTAAGGGTTCCATCACTAGATATTATTAATAAATAAGTGCAAATGAACACTGATACATAAGGAGCCAGTGTGCGAGGTAAGTTAAGACAAAGGATATAACCCAAGAGAGATTACGCAGAAAATATATATATATATATATATATATATTATACAGAATATAGATATGAGAATGGACTAACTTGTAGTTAGTAGTTGATTCAGGAAGAGCCTAGCCATGGCTAAACAAGAGGGTACCGACAAATTAGCAGGTTGTGCAAGATAAACATAGTGAAACCCAACATAGAGAATTCAGTCTCGCAAATATGATGACATCGTAATCCTTGATAAATATTCAGATAGGAGTTGGAGTAATTAAAGGTAACGTATAAGTGTTACGGAAATAAGAGAGAGTTCCAGTAAGGAGACGATCAAAATTTGATTTCAGAATTAACCCTACGAGCACAAGGGCACAGAGGTATATAACTTAGGATATTTGTAGGCGAGTAAGAACACCGAAAATCCCTTCGGGTATACAATATAACAAACTCGTAACTTTACAAGAGCCATAAGGTCTCCTTAAGTACTACAAAGAAAGACTAGTTGAGAAAATAAGGAAAAAGGCTTCAACTTAATCATAGTGACATAAGGAAGAAATGGTCTTGTAACAACAGTCTCACAACAACATTATATGCACTCCATAAGAAAGTGGCACCTATCGCGGCTAATGAAGGGGAAGAAAAAAAAATCAAAAGATGATATTTGAGATCATATGAGTTACAGGAAATTCCAGTATTTGTGAGCAATGAGATAAGCCATGTATTCATACAACAAGTGGCAGAACGACCATGAAAAGTAATCGCTTATGTTTAAAGACAACTAAGAAAGCACAAGAAGAATTATCTGACCCACGATTTAGAGTTAGCCGCGGTGATTCATGCACTAAAGATGTGGAGGCATTATTTGTATGGCATTTATGTTGATATATATACGGATCATAAGAGCCTTCAATATATCTTCAATCAAAAGGAATTGAATTTATGACAAAGGCGATGGTTGGAGCTACTAAAAGACTGTGATGTTGATATTTTATACCATCCAGGAAAGGCGAACGTAGTAGTCGACACCCTCAACCGTAGATCTATGGGTAGCCTGTCATATTTACAGCCATAGAAGTGTGGGATAGCCCATGAGATTCATCAGCTAGCTAGTCTTGGAGTTCGATTACTGGACTCAGGTGATACCAGAGTTACTATTCAGGACACGGCAACATCCTCTTTAGTAACTGAAGTGAAGGAACGCCAGTATGAGGATCTTGTGCTAGCTCATTACAGAGATACATCCCCTCAAAAGGAGAATACACCATTTGAGATTATCGGAGATGGAGTCCTCAGATATCAAGGCCGATTATGTGTTCCTAATGTGGCAGGGTTGCGCCAGCAGGTTATGGGAGAAGCTCACTATTCTCGTTATTCTATTCATCAAGAAGCGACTAAGATGTATCATGATATCAAGGGAATATACTAGTGGGACAGAATGAAGAAGGATACAACAGAGTTTGTTTCTCAGTGCCCTAATTGTCAGCAGGTTATTATTGAGCATCAGAAACTCGGTGGATTATTATAGGCTATAGAGATTCCGACTTGGAAATGGGAAGTGATTAATATGGATTTCATCATAGGCTTACCTCGTACCCAACGTAAGTTCGATTCTATATGGGTTATTGTCGATAGACTTATAAAATCAGCCCATTTTCTGTCTATCATGACTACTTATTCAGTAGAGGATTATGCAAGGCTTTACATTAGGGAGATAGTACGACTTCATGGTGTCCCTATATCTATTATCTCAGATAGAGGTGCTCAGTTTACAGCTAATTTTTGGAGGTCCTTCAAAAAAGGATTGGGGACTCAGATAAGTTTTAGTATAACATTTCATCCCCAGACACACGGTCAGGCTGAACGTACTATTCAAACACTGGAGGATATGCTACGAGCTTGTGTGATGGACTTCAGGGGTAGCTGGGATGATCATCTTCCACTTATTGAGTTCGCATAAAATAATAGCTATCATTCAAGCATCCAGATAGCTACATATGAAGCACTTTATGGACGTAAGTGTAGGTCACCTATCAGATGGTTTGAGGTTGGGAAAATTAAGCTTATACGGGAAAGGCTATTAGCAGCTCAGAGTCATCAGAAGTCCTATGCATATAATCGACGACGAGACTTGGAGTTTCAGGTAGATGACTGGGTATTCCTAAATGTATCATCGATGATAGGCGTTATGAGATTCGGTAAGAACGGAAATCTTAGCTCTCGGTACATTGGACCTTATAAGATTATACGCAAAGTAGGCCAAGTAGCATATGAATTAGACTTGCCTTCCAAATTGGAGTTTGTACATCCAGTATTTCATATGTCTATGCTCTGTAGGTGTATTGGAGATCCCTCTAAAGTCTTTCCACTTGACGATGTTCAGGTTACAGAGCAGCTATCATATGAGTAATCTCCCATTTCTATACTAGATAAACAAGTTCAGAGATTAAGAACTAAGGATGTAGCTTCGGTTAAAGTACTTTGGATTAACAATAATGTGGAGGAGATGACTCGGGCAGTTGAAGAAGAAATGAAGACTACGTATCCTCACTTGTTTCCACTTCCGTAGGAGGATCATACTGAGACATCACAACCTTTAGGTTGGTAGTAGTACCGTTACATAGGAGACTCTGCCAAAATTTCTATAGATTTCTGGGAGTTTAACATTTGATGACGAATGTTTCTAAGAGGGGAAGATTGTTATACCATGTGCTTCCCACGGTGACATAATGAATATGAGATTTTTTTAATTATGATTTAAATAATTTTAAAGTCATAATATAGTTATATATGATGTTTGGATGGAAAATATGAAGTTTGGGAAAAATCGGATTAAAGTTACGGAAAAACCGACTAAGGATTTGCCTTGTAACAGAGCTTTTTGAGAAATACATTTCGTATGCTATATGAGGTCTTTTTAGGAACATATTATATATCAAATTGAAGGTCTTGGAATTTAGTTTCCAGCTATCTTAACCGTTAGTTCATATGACACCCGGATAAAAAGTTATAAGCGTTGGAAGAAGGGCCAATCATAGGGTGCCAAGTAGCACCTTTTTGGCTTTTAAAAATATAGGATATTTACATCCCATCTCGTCTCTTTCTCCATGTTTCCAGAGAACACACCCAAATAACACCCTTAACTTTACTCTTAAGCTCTCTTCAAGATCTTCAAACAAGATTATCATCCCGGGCACGGAATCAAGAAGCGATAACACTAAAACGATCCCTACGACGTAAGTATCGCTATATCGCCTCTCTTTTTCTTTGTAGTTTGAATTTTTGAAAGGTACTTAATAGTTAAGAAAATGTGTAATTTCTGTATTTAAGTGTTTAAATATCAAGGAATGTTGATAAATTCGTTTCCTAATAGTTAGAACTCACGGGACGGTGATCGAAAGTTGTGAGTTCGAGTTATTTGACTTATAGTGGACTGTTTTGTGGGTTGTTTCGTGTTGCCTTTGGACTATATATTTTTCTACTGTTTAATGGAGTTTTGGAGGATAAATGGTATGGATAAACACCACATAATGAAGGAATGGTGGGTTGGTCATTCGTCGTTACATTATTTTAAGTTGTTTGATACTACTTTGGTTGTCGTTTTATGTATGAAGTGATTAGGGTGTGTGGGTTGTTTTGTGGTATATTGTGATGGAGATAAGGTTGGAAAATGATGATTACATATTTTTATTTTTATTTTCTTGTTGTTGTTGGTATATGGTATTGGAGAAGGGCCTAGTTACAGGAGAGATCCTGCCCAAATTTACGTAAACGAGCTACTAGTTTAAGTTGCGGACTAAGCGTTTACTCAGCACTGATTTTGAATCAACTTATGATGTGGTAGATTGAATTGAGTTGTTTGAATAATTTCTTGGAAGGTATTAAGGACTCAACGAAGTTAAGGTATTTTAAGGCTATCCCTTCTTTCTTTTTGGCATGATCCAAATGATACAAATGAAATGAGCAAAATACGCAACTTTCATAAATGACTCTATTCATAGAAATACTAGGGGTGTCTATATTCTTGATTCCCCATGTAAATTATTATTATATCCTTTGTTCATGGGTCTCATAAAAATACGTATTTGATAAAGTTTGTCCGAAAGGCATATTGATTTTATGATATTCGAGAAATCTTATTAACGTATTTCTTATGCATTTCATGCATTTATACATGTACATTGACCCGTGATCAGAAGGCGTTATATACGCATATATTATATGTATATGGGATATGGGAAAAGGTTATGGCGTTATATACGCACCACCACCTGATCAGCTGGTATACGTTGATGATTTTGCCCACAGTGTCTGAGATGATATGAGGGGATGCCCTAAGAGGCTTGATGATGTTATGTACGTATATACCTATGCATGGTATGACATTTATAAGCACATGCATGACATTATAAATTTTCATGATTCAAATAGTTATTCAGAATTACAGGTTGAGTTCTTTACTCCATGTTTCTTTCATGTCTTTTAGATACTACTACCATGCCTTACATACTCGGTACTTTATTTGTACTGGTGTCCCTTTTGCCTGGGGACACTACATTTCATGCCCGCAAGTCCTGATAGACAGGTTGAGAGTTCTCCTAGTAGACTATCAGCTCAGCAGGAGGTGTTTGTGCACTCCACTTGCACCGGAGTTGCCTATTTGGTCAGTATGATTTGAATATGTATTGTTTGGCATGGCGGGGCTCTGTCCCGACCTTTATTATATTTATGTACTCTTAGAGGATTGTAGACAGATGTCATGTATACTTATACTGGTATGGCCTTATAGGCCAGTACGTCATATGTATAAGTCAGTATATCAAGTTGGGTAACCCTATATTGAGTGTTTCCTCATATTTTATTCTACTTATCTCACGACAGCCTCTCCGACTCATTTACCTATGATAGTATGATACGAAAGATATGTTATGTTGGTACTCGGTTGAGTAAGGTACCGGGCGCCCGTCACGGCCCATCGGTTTGGGTCGTGACGCTAACTATATTACCTCTGGGCGATTTTAGTACGATGCCTAGTCTGGACCCCTTTGCGTTCGAGGAACCATCCATAAAGAGGGTCCAAATTCCCAAGGAGGTACCCGATTTTATCAGTAATTCTTTTTCAATCTCGAGTATGAAGGCCGGCGTAAAGTCAGCCACGAAGTCCGCCAAGATTTGGGATTTGATAGTGGTTCGGGGTCGATATTCGATGTTGCACCCACTGATTTCTATGGCCCATTTGGCCAATTGACCCGAAAGCTCAGGTTTGCACAAAATGTTTCAAAGAGGATAAGTTGTTACAACATGTATTGGATGAGATTATAAATATGGTTTTAATTTCCTAGAGGTGCTTACTAAAGCAAGCGCTAATTTTTCTAAGTGTGGATATCTAGTTTCGGTCTCGCCTAAGGTCCGACTAACATAATAAATAGGGAATTGTGTACCTCTTTCTTCTCAAACCAGGACTCCACTTACCGCTATCTCTGAGACAGCTAAGTACAAGTAAAGTTGTTTATCCACTTTCGTGGTATGAAGCAGAGGCGAACTCGATAAATATCGCTTTAGTTCTTCAAAAGCCTGTTGGCATTTCGGAGTCCATGCAAAGTTGCTTTTCTTCTTAAGCAGTAAGAAAAATCGGTATCTCCTATCTGAGGATCTCGTAATGAATCGTCCCATGGTGGCTATCCTCCCTGTTAACCTTTGCACGGACTTCATATTATCTACTACCGTGATGTCCTCGATAGCTTTGATTTTATCTGGGTTGATCTCAATTTCTCGATTGGACACCATGAAACCAAGAAACTTGCTCGAGCCAACCCCGAATGCACATTTTTTGGGGTTGAGCTTCATATTGTACTTCTTTAGTATGTCGAAAGTTTCTTGCAAATGCTTTAAATAGTCCTCTGTTTGCAGGGACTTAACTAACATGTCATCAATATAAACTTCCATTGATTTTCCTATTTGTTTTTAGAACATTCGATTTACTAGGCGTTGATAAGTTGCACCAGTATTTTTTAGAACGAATGGCAATACGTTATAACAGTAGGTACCGTACTTAGTGATAAACGAGGTCTTTTCCTGATCCTTCGGATTCATCTGTATCTGGTTGTACCTAGAGTAGGCATCGAGAAAATTGAGAGTCTCGTGGCCGGCCATGGCATCGATAATATGATTGATACTAGGCAACAGAAAGGAATCCTTAGGGCATGCTTTGTTTAGGTCTTTATAATCTATACGCATTCTAAGTTTGTTTCCTTTCTTAGGGACTACCACCACATTTGCTAGCCATTCGGGGTATTTTACTTCTCGAATAGATCCTATTTTAAGATGTTTGGTTACCTCGTCCTTGATGTTGGCATGTTTGACCTTGGACTGGGGTCTTCTTCTTTGCTTTACCGGATGGAATCTTGGATCCAAGCTCAGTCTATGAGTGGCTATTTCCGATGGGATCCTTGTTATGTCAAGATGGGACCAAGCGAAACAGTTTATGTTAGCGATAAGAAATTGAACAAGCTTTTTCCTGAGCTCGGGATCTGACCCTGTGCCCAGTTATACCTTTCGCTCGGGCAAATATTTGATTAGCGTGATTTGCTCTAGTTTTTCGACAGTTGACTGGGTGGCATCCGAATCATCACGGACCACAAAAGATCAAGGGACCCCATAGTCATCGTTTTCGTCAGTCTTTCGATTCTCTATATGGGTCGAGGCTGACGTTTGTGATTGCTATTTGGTATCATGTTCCTCCTTCGAATCGGATCCCTTTATCGATGATAGTGAGGATATAAGAATCACTTCATCGACGACAAACATTTCTTTTGCGGCTGGTTGCTCCCCATAGACCATTTTAATTCCCTCCGATATTGGGAATTTCAGAACCTAGTAAAGGGTCGAGGTCACTGCTCTCATGTTGTGGATCCATGGCCTCCCAAACGGGGCGTTATATCTCATATCGCCCTCGATTATGTGGAACTTCATTTCTTGGATGATCCCGGTTACGTTTACTGGAAAGATTATCTCACCCTTAGTAGTTTCACATACCATATTAAACTCGTTTTGTACCAGGGTAGCGGGTACGACCTGGTCCTGTAGACCGAGTTGCTCTACAACCCTTGATCGAATGATGTTGGCCGAACTACCTAGATCAATTAACACACGCTTAACTTGAGTTTTATTCATAAGTATAGATATTACCAGTGCATCATTATGGGGTTGCATGATTCCTTCCACGTATTCGTCACTGAAGGACAAGGTTCCTTTAGGTGTGTAATCCTAAGTCCGAGGTCATTTTCTCTTACAATAAACATCTTAGTGCGTTTAAGCACTGGTCCCTGGGGCACATAGATCCCTCTGATAATCATGTGGATGATGTGTTGTGGCTCTTCTTGTTCATTTTATCTATTGTAATCTCTGTTTTTGAAACGGTTTTTGGCCCGGTCACTTAAAAATTCTCGAAGGTGTCCCTCATTGAATAAACGGGCTACCTCCTCTCTCAACTGCCTGCAGTCTTCGGTTCTGTGGACATGGGTGCCATGATATTTGCACATTTTATTGGGATTTCTTTGGGTTGGATCGGACTGCAGAGGTCGAGGCCACTTAGTATCTTGGATGCGTCCGATAGCCAACATGATGGCGGATGCATCGATGTTGAAATTATATTCTGATAACAGTGGTGCTTCCTTAGGTCTGATATATCTGTCGAACCCATTCTTGTTCATCATCCCCCGAGACCTTTGGCCTTGATCACTTCTCCTTTAGCCTCGTACGGAGTTGCGTATAGGTTCGTTTCCCCTACGATCTCTATTATACGGCCGATATCGGTCCTTGTTCGACCTTGGTTCTCGGCCGATAACGGACCCAGAACCCAACTGGTCGTCTTCAACTCTGATCTTTGATTGATACCAATTGTGTACATCGGCCCAGGTAACAGCTGGGTACTCGATCAGGTTCTTCTTCAACCTTCGTAAAGCCATTGAGCTTCGTTCATTTAGACCTTCAGTGAAAGCTTGAACAGCCCAATCATATGTGACTGTTAGTAGATCTATTCGTTCCATTTGGAAACGAGATACGAATTCTCTTAGCATCTCGTTATCTTTTTGTCTTACCTTAAAAAGGTCTGACTTCCTGGTCTCAACCTTTATGGCTCCAGCATGTGCTTTTACGAAAGAATCTGTAAGCATAGGAAAAGAATCGATAGAGTTAGGCGGTAAATTATGATACCATATCATTGCTCCCTTTGACAGGGTTTCACCGAATTTTTTCAATAATACAGATTTGATCTCGTCGTCTTCTAGATCGTTCCCTTTAATGGCACATGTGTAAGAGGTGACGTGTTTGTTGGGGTCGGTCGTTCCATTATATTTAGGAATTTTGGGCATGCGGAACTTCTCGGGGATCGGTTTCGGAGCTGCGCTCGGGGGGAAGGGCTTTGGTACGAATGTTTTGGAATCTAAGCCTTTTAATATTAGTGGTCCCCCCGGGATCTGATCAACCCTGGAGTTATACGTTTCTATTTTTTTTGTCATTTGCTTAAATCATCCTTTCTCCTGACTCTATTCGTTTTGTCAGCTCCTTGAGCATCTTAATAATTACGGGATTAGTCCCCGATTCTTCCTCATTTGACCTTACTACAGTTGGCCCCATTCTGTAGGTGACTTCTCGGGGTGGACTGGGCTCGGGCTTGCTCGGCGCCTGGGTTTGGCTCTACAACTGAGCTATCGCTACCTGTTGAGCTTGCAACATTTCGAAAATCATACGCAAGCTGATTCCGTTTTCCTCAACATTTTGGGTATTTCGAGCTGCAAATCGAGTTCCACCATGAATGCTATTTTCAGGGTCGGAACGTTGGTTAGCCTCAATGGCCACATGTGAATTAACATTTATTGGCTCTTCGACCCGAGCTCCAACGAGATCGACGAGTGGCCTTTCATCCTCGGGTCAAGTTGTTGTTCTCATCTTGAAGGCCAGTTTCGTTGTCGATAGGTAGGGCCATTAATTGAGAATTCGTCGTTTTTAGCCTGAAATCAAAGACACTTCCAATAGCAAGTGTAAAATAGTGTGTTTCACAGAGATTCGTACCAAATAACCACTATTATCCTTAGCCCCATGGTGGGCGCCAATCTGTTTACCCGAAAAACGGACATAGTTAAATTTATGCGTAGTCCTAAATAGGGGTGTTAAAACCGAACCGAAACCGAAAACCAAACCGCAAAAATGGTTTAATGGCTTATTGGTATCGGGTTAACGGTTTAACGGATGGGGAACGGATTGAAATATTTTTATTAACGGCTTATCGGTTTGGGGACGGATTATTCAATTTTCTTAACGGATAATCCGTTAACCCGTTAAGAATATATATGTAATATATATATGAAATAAGTACTTTCTTATCGTGGGCCGTGGCATTATACAAGCAAAAGTGTTAAAACTTAAAAGTGTTTCTTTACAGGTGTTCACTTGTCCAGTACCCTTCTTTATCAATACTGCAAAAGTTTTAAAACTTAAAAGTGTTTCTTTACAGTTGTCCACTTGTCCAATACCCTTCTTTATCAATACTCTATTAGGCATTCAGATTTGAGACATTAGAAAAAGAAACCCTAACATCTAAAAGTGCTAATTTCAGCATTACACCCAGGCCCCAGCAGCCAGAGCAGCATACTCACTGTCTCCCTCTCGCTAACTCGACTCTCTATCTCGTCTCTCCCTCTCGCCAACTCGCCAACTCGTCGTCTCGCCTCTCCCTGTCGCCATAGCTAGAGCCCAGAGCAGCAGATGGTAAGTTTTTTTTCTTGTTGAAATTCCAACTGTTGCCTTCTCTGCCTTGTGCTGTTTTGAGATCGATTTTGACAGTTTCTGTTTAAATATCTGTTAAGGAAATAGTTATTTTCATTCCTTTTCTTTTCTTGTTGTAGTGACTCATAGCATGGCTGAAAATATACAAAGTGATAAGATGATGGGTGAAAGTGGGGCTTCTAATTCAAATGCAATAAGCCAATCTGAAACAACGGAGTCAAATATAACCAAAAAAAAGGAAAAAAAGGTCTATTGTGTGGGATCATTTTACAGAAATTATTACTTCTGAAGGGAGTACAAAAGCAAAATGTGACTATTGCTTTATTGAGTATTGTTTTAAGACCAAAGACGGTATGTCGACACTTCTTTCTCATATGTTTAAATGTCCTAAATGCCCTGCTATTGTTGATAAAAAATAATCAAATTTAGGTTTTCAATCTGTTCCGGGAGGTAGTCAGGGTGACATAGCTGTTGTTACTTGGAAATTTGATCAAGAAGAGTGTAGGAAGGCGTTATGTCGTATGGTAATAGTTGATGAGCTTCCTTTCAGCTTTGTTGAGAAAGAAGGTTTTAGAGACTTTATGAAAGTTGCGCAACCTTCTTTTCGGATCCCTTCCCGTAGTACTGTAACTAGGGATTGTTTTGATCTTTTTAATGAAGAAAAGCAAAAGTTGAAGAGGTCTTTTATAGAAACGAAACAAAGAGTATGTATTACCACTGATACCTGGACTTCTATACAAAGAATTAATTATATGTGTATCACTGCCCATTGGATTGATAGTGAATGGAATATGCATAAAAGAATAATTAATTTTTGTCCTATTGTTAGTCATAAAGGAGAAGATATGGCAAATGGTATTGCTAGGTGCTTACGTGAGTGGGGGATAAATAAGATCTTCACTGTCACAGTTGATAATGCAAGCTCCAATGATGTGACAGTAAAAGAATTGTCTAAGCAATTAACAAAAATGGAAACTAATTTGATGAACGGTAATCACCTTCACGTGAGATGTATGGCTCACATCATGAATCTTGTGGTCCAGGATGGTTTAAAAGAATCTTCAGTGTCTATTGAATGTGTTAAGCATGCAGTGAGATATGTTAGGCAGTCTCCTACGAGGTTGAAGAGGTTTCAAGAATATTTTGATGATGAACAACTCAATTGTAAAAAAACTTTGTGCTTGGATGTTCCAACTAGGTGGAATTCCACCTACTTGATGTTGCATAGCGCTGTTGAATTTGAAAGTGCATTTTCACACTATGCATCTAGTGAAATTGGCCTAAGACATTATCTTGAGCATTCTTATATTGAAGTTGGAATTCCTACAAGTGAACTTTTGAGTAGTGATTGGGAGAATGTAAAAAGAATTACAAAGTTTCTTGAAATCTTCTATCTTCTTACTTTGAAAATATCTGGATCACGTTATGTTACATCGAATATTCATTTTCTTGAAATTTTGTGCGGTTGCTGTTTATTTGAAGCAATTGATAGCAAATGAAGATACAGTTTTAAGTGAAATGGCAAAGAAGATGAAGGAAAAGTTTAATAAGTATTGGGGTGATCCAGGGAAAATGAACAAGATAATTTTCATCTCATGTATTTTGGATCCACGTTACAAGCTCGAATCAGTTGGTTATGCACTTGTAAAGATGTTTGGTGAAGATCCGGGGACAACTATACAAGCAGAAGGTAAGAAGTACATGACTTCATTATTTTGTGAGTATATAAAGTCTAGCTCAAAAGGTGTCGTGCTTGCTTCATCTTCAGATTGTTCTTCATTGGACACTTCTACTTTCGGGCTTTCTGACAATCAAGTAAGCACCCAAAATACAGGACTTTTAGAATCACTAATGCAAGATATAAAAAAATATAAAAGTGGGAGTGGAGGTGTGGATACTAAAACAGAGTTAGATAAATATTTTGGTGAAGAAACTGAGGATGACTCTAAAGAATTTGATGTGCTTCTCTGGTGGAAATTGAACTCAGCTAGATTTTCTGTTCTTGCGGAGATGGCTCGTGATGTATTAGCGGTTCCGGTTTCAAGCGTGGCATCCGAATGTGCGTTTAGTACGGGAGGGCGTCTTCTTGATTCATTTAGGAGTTCATTAACTCCTAAATTGGTGCAAGCTCTAGTGTGTCTTCAAGATTGGCTTCGAAATAAAAAATTAAAACAACATGTTAGTGTTGAGGAAGATATTGATAAAATCGAGCAACTTGAACAAGGTAATAATATTGTTACTATATTTGTTGTATATAAGTATTGTGGATATGCTTATATTTATCACATGACTCATTATTTTAATTTGTTTTCTTCAGATTTAGCTAACGATGGAAAAGACCCTTCCGTAATTGACGTGTAGTATTAATATATCTGGTAAGAATTCAAATTGTAATGCAATGTTAATTAATATGTTAATATATTAACAACAAACATGAATTTTTAGATCAACAATTTATATAATTCTACTAATTAGCTCAAATTTTAAGGTGTATCTGCAAACTCATTGATCTCATTTTGTAAAGTCTTATACCCTCAAGCTGTCATATTTCAAGCCTGCTACTATTTGAGTTATATAGTGCTAGGTTGTTGGATGTTAGCAGTTTGTTATTTTTTGAATGCTATTAATAATGTAAATGGTTCTACCATTGCAGAGTGATTCCAAAGACTCTTAGGTTGTTGTTTGAACTTTGAAGCTGTAGAAATTGAAGCACTGTAAGGCGTTAGTTGCAGCAGTTGTATTTTGTGGATGTCTCCAATTGTTATAGATTTTATGTCTAAATTTCCATTTTATCTCTAGTTGTATTCTGGACTCATTTTGACAGGTGGCTAATTGCCATGTTAGGAAGTGTTAAGTGTTAATAGAATCTTCATTCATCATTATTATAAAATAGTTAAGATTTCAAGTGGTTACTATATATGGATAGTAAATTAGTGATTAATAAGCATGTGTAAATATGTGTATAAAGTTTTGTAGTCTTTGTTATTTCTGTATATGGATTAATCACGTACTAGCAAATAGTGATTTAAGCATGTGTAAATTAAATATTTTTACAACTTTGCCTTTAAATATTTTTTTATCTAGATCTTTACATATTAAATTAGTATTGATGTGATCTTTATGAAAATGGTATGTGCGTCATGTGCAATTGCATCAATTGCTCCAAATCCAATATTTGTAGTGAACTGAAAGCAGCATCAGTGGGCACTAGCAGATTTCTCTAGTGTTTAGAGGTGTCAATTTTGGTGTAACAACTAATAGGTTGTAACATGAAGGACCAAAATAGTCTTCTGTAATACAGATTGAATTAATCTGATAAACCGCCCGATAATAGCTAAACTGATACCAATCCGCCTGATATCTTATCGGGTGGCTAGCGGATTAATACATTTAAAACCGATAACCGATAAGCCGAACCGTTAAAAGTAAATAATTGCCCGATCCGCCCGATAAGCAGCCCTAGTCCTAAGGATACGTGGTATAACTTGGTACAAACTGGAAAAATAAGTAGAGATATATCGAATATTGACTGTAAAAAGGAATTAAAACAAATCAAAATTGAGTGGGGAATGATATTTATATGAACAAGATGAACCAATGTTCAAAACCCAAAAAAAGAATAATCTTTATTATATGTGTGTAAACTTCAATAATTTCTGAATATGAGAGTGTATCAATGTTTTCTTCTCTGGATGTTCCATCCCCCTTATAGAAATGATACTCACTCTTAATATAGTGAGAAAATTCTACTTTGGATATAATAAAAAATACATAGTGGGGATCCCATGATAGATTAGTTAATTAGTTTTTCTTTAATTCCCGCCGAGATTCTCTCCCTAAGTGCGGCTACAACGACTCTTTGTCTCTTAGCTCGATTTTGGTCGTCAGTCTTAGTATTGGTCGATCTCAGGATCTCGAGCTCGATATTGACTCGAGCTCGATATTGACTCGGGCTCAGTATTGATCGGGCTCTGGCTCTTGAGCTCGATAACACTACTTCATATCATAGCTCGATATTGACTCGAGGTCGATATTGATCGGTCCCTGAATCTTGAGCTCGATAACCTGATTTTACTTCTTATTTTCGAAGGGCAAATTCGGATTTGACCGTATACACAAATTTAATTTTTCCTGGTTTGAGATAAAAGTTAAAGAGATAATTCAAAATAGTGAGAAAAGAAACAAGAGATAAAACTACTAAATTAAATCCAACGTTAATTAATCTAAAAGGGAAAAGATATGCTGAGGGAGGCAAGTTTACGTCCGTAGACAAATGACAATGGGTACATAGGATTTCTGCAAAGCATTTGAGATGCAGGAGCGAAAATGGTACTGGCACCCTTTCTGGCCGAATAAATTAGCACGTAAATACCAAGATAACGAAATAAAGACAAAATAATTGCTGCAACTTCCAACATTTAAATAGTCAAACAAAGGTACTATATATAATAAAATGATGTTTTAGATTTTTGTTCCTTAAGCAACATATTTCTTGAAAACTCTTTTGAGTATTATAATTGTCTTTTATTTTCTTCGATGTTGTATGACTTTAATGCTACTATACATGATAGAAACCAAACTAATAAAAAAGTAAAATGAAAAGAGGAAGGCTAATGGGTAAGAGAATTAATATGGCCACAAAAGAAGCATGTGTTTACATTCAAGTTCATTTCGCTTTGTATCTTTATTTGTGGCCCTTGCTCTATATTTCTTTGACAATAGTGGGTTGGTAAACACCTTCCACTCACAACCAAGAAGTTGTGAGTTCGAGTCACCCAAGAGCAAGGTGGGAAGTTCTTGGAGGAAGGGAACCGAAAATGTATCGGAAATAGCCTCTTTACCCCAGGGTAGGGATAAAGTCTGCGTACACTTACCCTCCCTAGACCCACCATCGCCATTTTACTAAAAGGAGAAAACAAAGATAGAAGAGCACACTGAGTACGAAAATTGGAGGGAGAGAGCTGGGAAATTAGGATTTTATTTGACAGAATTCTCCAGTGTGCTATAATTGCGATAATTGCTGGAGACTCTTGAGATTCTTCTTCTTCCATAGGGAATACTAAGGTTGGAAAAGTAACAGTCATTCTGGTAAGGCAGTAAGCATTAGATTCATTGAAATCTGCCTCTCTTCAACTATGTTATACACCTAACGTATATGCATTAAATTCATGTAATAATATTTATTTTATTAGAAAGTGTATTTACATTTTTGTACAACATATTTTTAATGTAATGTTTAATTGAAGGGCAAACTAGTCACTTAATATATAATATATGATTGGTGTGAATCAACTTTTTTTCCCCACTTTTGAAAAAAGAATACCATTTAGTCAATTGGTGTATTTCGAGACGATTCAACAATTTTGGGAAATTAAATACAAGAAGATATATAACTTCATCTAAATTATAAACAAATGTATTGGATAATTATAACATGCAAAGTACAAATTATTTTTAAACGTAAAGATTAGTCCACACACTATACAAATTAGGCAATAATAATGCCATCAACAAAATGCATGGAACTAAGACCATTATTACAACTAAATAGTATTTCCGTACGACTTCAAAGTGCAAGTATAAGCTGGGTTTAATGCTATTGTTTAAAGTAAATGTGCCAGATCTACTTAACAAGGCTAATCAAATATTATATAATTAGGCAATCTTTTTGTTCAATGAAAGTGTTCACATTATGATTTGGTATTATGGTTGTTGTGTCTGCTGCCAGATGTAAGAATTTAAACTTCACCCTCTCCTCCAAACAAGGAAACCAATCAATAAAGAGAAAACTAAATAAGAAAAATTGAATGAAATTTTAACAAAACTAACATAGTAAGAGTAATGAAAACCAGCTGTTTATGAGGCCCAAAATAGCGGAAATTTCACTAAAAAAAATAAAATTAGCTACAAACTTCATCGTTAAATCGCTCGTAGCTAACATAATTTTTTAATAATTTGTCGCTAATCCGTCGCTAAATAGGATTAGCGACAGTTTATCAAATAATAATAATAATAATAATAATAATAATAATGAGCCGAAAAATATTTTGATAAAGTTTTTAATATTAAACTCATAATTGGATGTACATACAAATGCAATCTTCCATATATCTTTTGAACAATAATTTAAGAAGAATTATCCATCATTGAAGCAACTTCCTAGATATGCAATCCACAAATTTAAGATCACAAATCTTTCAAAGAACACTCAAACCAATTGTTGGGCTCCAAGTAACCTAATGAGCTGGAAGTAGATAGCAAAAACCAAGACTTTGTACTTTAATGTTCTTTACTCAATTAAAACCCAAAAAAAATTAGTTAAAGGAAAAGTAAAAAATAAACAGAACATGATACCATGAAGTTAATGCAACAATTATTTAAACTACTAATGTTTTGGATCAATAAGTGGTTACAAAGAAAACTTGCATGTCCAAATTGCAAGTTTTAAATACGTAAATAGCATGATAAGTGCAGCCTTTTGGAAATAGAATAATATTTATTAGTAATATTCCCTAATTATTGACAAGTTCATGAACTTACTCAACAAATATTAAGGTTTATACTAGCAGATTTTGCAGAAAAGAGATCTACTTTGTTTGTTTTCAGTTTTTGTCTGTACTTTTAACAATTCCATGTTTTGAATCTCTTAGACAGTAACAATTGGCTTTGCAAATAATGCAATTCCTCATCCAACACATCTGCCCATTATGTTGTCTTACATCTGTTAGATTAGGTTCCACTTCTTTTCATGTCAACTTTTAACCAATAAATGTTCTTTCTGAGCTCAAAATCTACATAGTCAACATGGTGTCGGGCAGCTTGCGCATCTAAATTATTTCATAGGATACTTGTTATATCACCAGCACAAGTATCAGATAACTCTGTCCAACCAATGCTTAGGCAAATGGTAAGAAATCATCTAAGATATTGTTTCTCCTGGAATTTGAACCCTGATTTTCAAAGCTTTTACTCGCCTCATTGACCACTAGGTTATAATATAGTCCACAACTTTGAGGCCAAAAATTAATAAAATTTTCAGTTTTGTGCATCTTGATCTAGATCAACATGTGCTTGGATGTTTCTTAAATGGTTGGGATTTCATTAATTACTTCCAAGAAGTTGGAAGCAATCATAATGAGATTATTTGCTTTGACCTGTGAGTCAGTCAGTCTTAACAAAACTGTCTATATTATTTGCTTTGACAAGAGATTGTCAGAAAGAAATAATGTATTTTTTAAATAAGGTTTTAGCCCATATTAAACTTTGTTAAAGAGTCATGCTTTGCATCAGTTTCCTGTACCCTTTCAACAGTTCTTTTATCTAAGAAAAACTAGGAAACAAACAAAGATCCATTGACAATCAAAATCAAATATACTCTCCCCTAGCAGTGGCTTAACACAGAGCTCTATATGTTTATAAAAGCAAATACTAAGTAAACATAGAACAAAGTCACTGTGGAAAACATGAGACTCTAATCCTATGTTGCTCGGACTTTCAAAAATATTGCGGCACTTTGGAGGATCTGATACGCATACGATGACATTTTTGAAGAGTCCGAGCAATATAGCTCTAATCAAAACTAATTTTTCCCTCATTCAAAACTTTATAGTCTCCAAATGGCCAGCTTTACAAGAACCAGAAATATCAATCTGTCACATCTAATTCATTGGTCAATTTCTATGAGCCAGAAGTATCAATCTGTCAACCAACATATGATCTTTAACCTTTTAATTCTCATACAAATCACCTACTAGCAAACATCATAGAAGCTAAAGAGGAGAGGGCAATGGGAACAATGGCAGTAAATGTATGAAATGGAAGCCCTTTGTTTCTTTTCTTTTATCAACACTGCAAGAGTAAGAATGTATGAATGATTTCCTTTTTTTTGTTCTCAATTCTTTCTTTTCCAATTACAAAGTATTGGAACTCAAAAAAAATTTACAACTTGCATCTTGCAATCTAATACTAGGATCAACAAAATTGTTTACAGTTGAATAGAAAAAACTATGGAAGAATTCTTTTAAAAAGAATCAGAAAGAATCCCTATGTCATCTTGTCTATTCACAGTGAAAGAACAGACTAATGAAAAGAAAAAAAAGCTAATTCTAGTTCATGAGTGTGAGGTTCAGCAACTGAAGTTAGGGTCCGTTATATGGAGGAGAGGAATATCTGCTACTGAGGCAAGATAAAGTCTTGTTCCCCAGAGGAGAAAGGGAACAGGAAACCTGCATTACCCTGCTCAAGGTCGTTGGCGTTGATGCCCTCGAAGGGAAGCTCATCTTGAGACGGCAAGCACTTCTCGGGGACAAGCTCACTTGTTCTAAAGCATGGGATTGCAGCTGTGAAGGGTAATCCCTCAAGCATCCGATTCGAGGTCCAGCTCCGGTGCTCCATTTGCAGGACAGTTGCTTTCCCAACTGATATGATTTAAGATCCTTGTGTGAATTTATCCTTTGGATAATAGATTCTTCTGGAATTATCTCTTCTTTACTTTCCTCGAGCTCTTCGATAGAAGAGCTGTGTTCTAAATCTGTTTGATCTTTTTCAAGAGCAAACAGTTCTTCTGCTGTTTCATATCCGTCTGACGGTGATTCTAATGAGAAGGAGTTGGAACTAGATTTAGTAGCTTCGCTTTCATTTTTTAATTTCTGTAAGAAATCATCATTGCTTGGAATTTGAAGATTAGTCAATTTGCTACTGAAGCTATGAGATGGTTTTGAATCGGATAGTTGTATATCAGCAGCATTCTGTTGTACTTTCAAGTCACTTTTCTCTGAAGTTGACTCTTCTAAAACATTCGCTTCCGTCTCCAAAACATCTTTTTGAAAGTCATCCTCAGAAGAGTTGCCTCTGAGGAAAACACCACTCTTCTTGCCAACGGATTCTTGCTCATCTTCGTCGGAATCAAGCTGCGTAATGTGAAACTAATCAGCATGTGACTCTATTTTAGAAAACTATGAACTAAAACCTAAAAAGATCAAATTTGTACCTTAACATCATTGAGGTCGACATTGTTCTCCCTCATGAATGAAACAAAGTCCTGGAAGTTTTCTGGGGTAGGTCGGTAATGTCCACTATGAGGCCAGACAGCCTGTAGAATTCAGTTAATGAAGACAAAAAGAATTAGACCGGAATCAGAATAAGGTGTCAATATAAGTCGAATTGGAAGTGTGCAAGTGATATATCAACATACCTTCAACACTCCTTGTTCGGCAACTATTCTCCCAGCCGCTAATGTGGCTCCTCCAGCCAAGAAGCTGGAGTGCTGAAATGTGCCTTTCGATTTCTTGCCAACATATAAAGTTTTAGAGGTGCTAAGGACAAAAATCCACTTAGCACCTTTTGGTTCATCGGTAGTGTTAAGGAGCTTCCCTGTTTCCTTGTAGAAGAGCTTCCCATCTTGCACTTCAACTTCATAAGCCTTTCTTTCCATCTATTGTGAATGAAGAAAAAAATCGATGGTAAGTAAATTTTCAAATCCCCATAAGAGCAATTAGCGAGATACTCATTACTACAAACTAATAAATGGAGCTAAGACCTACCGGACCAAGGTACTTAATGCACTGCTGCTGAAGTTTCCATCGAGGGCATTTGTCAACAATATTCACTTCTTTTCCTTCTCCAATATCCAACCTGATTCAGAGAAACACAGTTAGCAAATGAGAAACTTTTACGATGCATTATCTTTACAATTCAATCATTCGGTCATCTAGACAATTACCAGTAGAAGAAGGGCTCCTTGCTTTGAGAATGCAACCATTGGACATAATAGAAATGCAAGTTGTGTCCATAACGATGTCGTGGGTCAATCTGTTCCACAGGAAACCTTTTCCACATTAGAAAAAATAGAAATTTGGCATAAAACACAAATTTAGTGTAACGTAGAAATTCTACGTACAGCTTCCAGCCAGTGCTGTAACGCTAATTTCTGGGCTTTGCCATTTTTAGATAAGCCTTTGCCAACCTGCATGAAGAAGATAAAAGTCAGCAAACATCTTAGAGTAAATTCAAATTTTTGCATTAACTTTCAGAAGCATAAATGATATGATCCAAATTTTACCTTGGCTGCTCTAGTTCTTGCCCTCGACCAACGTGAAACTGCTGTCTCGTGTTTATCAAGATCAAAAAATGAAATAGAACTATGTTTGAGTTCTGCAAAATCTAATAGCTTCCACCTGAAAATTATTCAAAAGTACATGTCAGGAAAAATCAAATCAACAGAATTTTAAGCTAGGACATATTCTTTTTTGGATAGAAAAGCATACCAGCTTTGCTCTATAAGTACAGCACAGTCTGCTAATTTTCTTCTAGTCCTAAAGCTCTTGTACACTTTCTGCAATTTTAAAGCTGCTTCATGTTTGGGGCTGTTAGTATATACTAGAGGAGATTTTGGAGACTCTCCGTTCATGTTGTCTAACCTACGAAACTCATTAAACTCGTGCTTCTCTTCTGATGAAGTTTTACTGAACTCCATTGCATTTTCCATTGTCCTAAAGCTTACAGTTTTTTCTATCGACATCTTTCCAAAGCCATCCGATTGCAGTATTGTTGGTTCTGTATCTTTACTCTTGAAGCTAACTGATTGTAGTAGCGTCTTTCCCTCATCGTATCCAAAATCAATAGATTTCACAATGACAGATTCAAGGGAAGTTTCCAAATCACTATGAGAGGCAAGTGGGTATGAAAAGGATAACCCCATACGATTTCAAAATGGATCTTGAATAGCTTATTGAAACCTTAAAATCCTGCCAATAGTAATAGTATATACTTAGCATTTGAATGATTCAAATTATAATAATTAATCAACTGCCAAATGTAAAAACATCAACAAGTATAACTTTTGTACATCACATTATGAGCTGTATTAATACACTAACACTACCATTTAAGTCTCCAGGAAAAGAGAATCATAAGTATCATTTGCCGGAACCAACTATTTTTGCAACTTTTGAAACATCATATCAGACTACAAATTTCAAAAATTCTTTTTTTCAAACTAGTTGAGTAATTTTTCATTTTTATATTTGAACAATTCAAGCAAGACATATTTTCTCAACAACAGCAGAACATTTACAACTAGTTGAGTAATTTTTCATTTTTATATTTGAACAATTCAAGCAAGACATATTTTCTCAACAACAGCAGAACATTTACAAGGCAGATTCAATTGTCTCAGAAAAGTGCAAACTAAACATAAACTTTACAATAAGTGTCAAAAACTGAATCTTTTCAAATTAGGCACTTCTCAATGGCATTTTCAATATCCCAAATACCTCAGACAACAAAAATGCACAGAATATTCTAATTTAGTCAGCTCAATCTCTCAAAATGTCCAAGAAACACGTTCAAACCAGAGAAGAAAAAAACAGAAAAGAACCCACATTTAACAGATCATAAGAAAAAGAAGCAACCCCAAAAACAAAAACAAAAACAAAATATTTCACAAGCTTCTTTAAAACCCAAGTTGCAAAAATACATGAAAATCCACAAGAAATCATGAAAAGAACAATAAAGATTCAAACTTTACCTCAATGATATGTAAGAGTCTTGAGAACCCAAGACTGAAAATGCGATAAAATTTGAATAAAATGGAATAAATGGATAAATATAATGGGAATTTGGTTTGGTTCTGGCTTTGATTTTCACAAAAAAGAACGGTTCTTTTTCCCTTTTGTGCTTTGTGTGCTATAACAGAATGAATATATGTTGGTATTTTCTGCTCCTTTTTACACTGATGGCTATAAGCTGATTTATATATATAGGAATTAGGAGGAGAAGAGGATACATAGGAGGGTGTGGGGTAGTTGGATAGGGGGGGCTGGGGTAGGCACGTGGGATGGACTTTTTAGTGAGGCTGTAAATTAAAATGGTATTTTTAAAACCCTTTTACTCTTTCAAAGAGGGAAAAAAACAGATTTTTTAACCTTTTATTTATAATATCCTTTATTTTCATTTTCAAAAATTTCAACCTTTGTTGGTAATTTTGTTTAATTATGTTTATTTAGTAAGTACTCTCTCCGTACACTTTAATTGATTTTTTTGCTGTTTTTACAAATATTAAAAAATTCACCTTTTAACATTAATTAATAATAAAAATGATCATATTAACTTTAATTTGTTCATTAAAAATATCACAAATACTCTTAAGCTCTTTACTTCAAGGGAAATTTTGACAAAAAGAAGTTAATTCTTTCTTGATCTGAAAAAATTAAATATTGTGGATCACAAAAAAAATGTCAAAAAATCAATTAAAGTGAACCAGATGGTGTATTTATTACTCCTTATTATTTTCTTTTTTATTCCTTATTAAATATGAACAAATTCTAGTTGAAACTTTATAAGTATGCAAGATCGTAATCTCATTTAACTTGTTAAGCACGAATGGCTTTCATATAGCTTTTTGAAAAATTCCGCCCTACTTATTGGAAGATAAAGAAAAAAAAATTAAAGAGAAATTATTTTTTTGTAAAACTTGAGTGTAAGTTCAGATTTTATCTTGTAATGGGAATTCCACTTGAGTCAATAACATTTCCTTTCTCCTTTATATATTTTCAATTTTAATATCATTATTTCACTTTAGTCGCATCTATTTTCAATAATTATACCCTGCGTGGGAAAATGAAAAATAGAAAAATTCTCTTTGAATATTTTCAGTTTCTTGTTGAAGTCCAATTCTATAGTACGTTTAATAAGAAAATTTTACTAGTGACGTTGTATTGACCTAGTAGATATGAGTAATCGCAATTGATGAGGTTAAGCAAACATTTTCTTTTTTCGTTTTCTACTCGGTGTACGATATTCGCACAGCGGGCTTCGACTGATCCAGATTGGATAGCGATAGCGTATGGCTCAATAAAAGAAAAAACGTATCATATTACAAAAAATTATTTTCATAATTCGAACCCGAAACTTTTAATTAAAGGTGAATAAATCATATTCATCCCACCGTAACATTGGCGGTCAAACCAAACATTTAGCTTAGCCTCCAAGCTTTGTCAAAATCAAGGGAAAGAAACAATAAAGTATTAATATAATTTCATGATCCACAAGTGATATAAAATAGTTTCATGGTCGTTATTTCATAATGTATCGTATTGTATTGTATTTTATTGTATTGTATTTTATTATTTTGATATATACAATATTTGAATATATTGTATTATTTTCGTCGTTTTATGATGTTATGCACCAATAAGTAAAGAATAAACTTATAATATTATAAAGAAAAAATAAGGTACAAGATAACATTATTATATAAAAAAAGTAGGCTAAAATATAAAATAGGATTATTTAATAATATGGAAGGGCAAGAGAAGGAAAAAAAAATAAAGGAACGATGCGACTACACCAAATCGGTCGTTCCATAAAGGATAATTTTCATTAAATTATTTTCTGATAGGTCGCATCTTGAAGCAGCGACCTACTTTAGAATATTTTCCTCTACATTGCTATTTTAAACAGCTACTTCAATATGTTGTTTGTGTCTTTTAAGTTTCTTATTATATCCTAAAATATTTAATACATCGTGTATGGATCGCGTTTGCTTGCATAACTACGTATAAAAAAGAATTAGAAGGTAAAGACAATTAATTATACTAATTACTCTCTCCGGTCCATAATAAGTTACCAATTTACTTTGGACACATCCATTAAGAAAATACAAAATTCTAAACAAAAATAGTTGGTATGACTAAACTACCCTTAATTAAATGTTACAATATAGTTAATGTGAGTTGTAAAAGACATTTTAGGGATACGTACATAAGAGTAACTTTGAAAAAACAAATTGAATTTTTTCTTGATTATATAAATGGATATTTATTTTGAATCAAAATAAAAAATTAAATTGATTACTTATTGTGGATACGAGGGATAAGTGTTTATTAGCCATAATGATGCATTTGCTTAGGTTGGGATGCAGTGGATATTGATTTTTGGGTTGGTGAACATCTGAAATTGACAAGCATGCTTTGCCTTTTTGAATAATAATAATATTAGAGAAAAGTGAAAGCTCAAAGCTATTTGAAACTTCCATGCATACTTCTTGAAGGACCCACAATTTGACTAGAAAAATCCATAATAATAAATAAAAGAGAGGGTCTGATGAGTTAATACAAACAAAAAGAGTTCAGATAAGTCTAAAAGGACAGATATTTTTAAAATTTATATTCAATGCAAAGAAACATTCAAGCCTTTACATCTGGTGTCATTTTGATAGAACTCATACAACCTGTTAAATATAATAATATACATTATATAATACTTTATTGGTTGTGTGCGTAAATAATTGGAGGTTTTGCATTAAATGTGTGGTTGCCAAGCATAGTCGTTACCACTTTATTTATTTTCTCTTTTTATTTTTTAAACATCTTAGACCAAACTACAGAGATTCGAGCTTTGGGTACAGGATCGCATTTGTTAATTAGGGAACACTTTATTCTCAATGTGAAATTTTTTTGTGCTAATTCGAATTTAATAGCGTCACATATTGAACACCAGATGAAAAATAAAAGAAATACTAGAAAAGTCATGAACTAAATCTTACCCAAGAAGACTTATTAAAACAATAAGAAATGCAAGGATCCTATGAAAAAGTGAAAATAACAAAATGAAGAACAAGAGGAAGAAACACATAGTAAGATTGGAAGTAACAATTATTTTGTGAATTAATTAAGGTGTACACAAATTGATCCGACATCACAATTATAAAAGAAAAGGAGGAGAAGAAGAGGAGGAAAAAACGTCGTATTTAAGGTGTGAACAACATGTCACTTGTAGAGCTTTACACTTCAAAGCACATGCACGCTCACAAAATATTATGTAAGTTTTTGTTAAACAAACGATTAATCAGACAAAAAGTGCAATTCATAAGAAATCCAAATACTTTGTAACGCGTAGCCCAAAAAGAAAACAACGAAACTTGATTTATTATATATATTTTTTTCCTTTTTTGCGGAAAGTATTAAGTCAAATTCTTACTTATAGGAGAAAAATTAAACAATTAAGATAATATTTTCTCTAGGTTATATATATATAAATATATATCTGACCAAACCAAAGGTTCCAAACTCGATTACAATGGATTTGATAGTTCCAAAATAATAATAAAAATAAAAGACCGACTTGGTTCTTGACGCAATATGGTGTTTCCCACTGTGTTTATTTATTTCTTTTAAAATCCAAAAATAAAAGGTGAAAGGAAAAAGAGGAAGAAGTTATTCTGCAAACTAAGAGGAAAATCAGCCGCATTTACATGAGCCAAAAGACGTTCATTTTTTTATAAAACTTTTGAAAGTTTGGAAAACTAGATAAAAAATTCTTAAACAAATACTAATGATGTAGATAGTGAAAGTTAATTTAAATGAGTTTAAGTTATATACCTTGTCATTTTAAATATTTATGTATCATCAAATCACTTTTATTTGTTGTTGCAATTAGCCTATCTTATTTTTAAGACTACAAATCTCACATTTTAAGGAGACTAGACATTCTTTGGGCTACTAGTAAGTAACGAATTTTTACACTAACAATATATTGTACCAAACAACCGAAAGAATATGATTGTTGCGTGGGATGGCCAAATAGATAAATTTCATTACAAATGACTAGAGAAGTTTTCTGCCTAATTCATTAATTAAGAAAATGGTCTACAACAACAACAACAACCCAATATAATTTCACTAGTGAGGTCTGAGGAGGGTAGTGTGTACGCAAAGGAGACAACTCTTAACATTGCAGTAACGAAACGAAAAAGGAAATCATAAAACAAATAAAAAAAACATTGTTGTATATGATAATTTTGGGTTTCAAGATTCACTTCGGCAAACAAATAATAAATAAATTTAAAAGTATCGGAAAGCTCACATAAATCTATCTAAGGCACGAAGTCAAATCCTAAAATCCTCAATTCTGAGGTATGCAGCATAGACTTCTTTTGTATAATCTCTTGGCATAATTTTCTTACAACAAAACTACAAAAACAAAGAAACAAGAATAAATTCTTACACCATAATATAAAATATGGAGTAGTTATTTTACCAAAAAATAAATCAGACATAATATGATTAACTCGACATATCCAACTGTCAAATTTCAGATCTCCATGCAAAACCTAACTATTACTCCTATTATTATTAGCACTTTGCTTTAAATACAAAATTTAAAGTACTTTTAAGTACAACTACGTAGACAATTCTCTTCCTATTTTGATGGGTACTTTGCACCGTACAATGAGCCGGTCTTGGCTCACAGATCCACGTCTCAACAAGCCATTCAACCACGTGGTCTTGTCTTTAAAATTTGAGTTTAAGATATATAAATCAGTGTTAAAAAAAGGTTAAATTATCAAGTCATCAAAAAATATTTATAATTTTTAAAATGTGAGATTTATAATCTTGACAATACGATAATTACGATAAGTTACCTATTACAATATGTAAATATGACTAATAATGTAAACAACTTATACAAATAACTGTGTATATAACTAAATTAAACTCTTAAAATTTATACATACTCAATCTAAGAAAGATGTTTATTAGTTTTAATAATAATTATATCGTTTCATAATGTATCATATCGTATTATATTGTATTGTATTGTACTGTATCGTTTGATGAATACAATGTTTGGATAGATTGTGTCGTTTTTCATCGTTTCATAATATCACGCACCAGTAATATAAAGAATAAACTTGCAATATTATAAAGAAAAATTATGATACAATATATAAAAAGGTAGGGTAAATGATAAAATAAAATTATTTAATAATAATGAAGGGTGAGATTGAGAGAAAAAGACAAGATAACGACGCGACCACACCAAATCGGTAGTTACATAAAATGACACATTTCGCCGTTACGTAACGACGAATTTAACGATACGATACAATAAAATTTAAATAACAATCAAGACAGACATTGTATTTAAAGTAACAATACGATACAATATAATATGTAACTATTATCCAAACAAGTTGTTAGTTTTATACTTTTATTCACAAAAATGATTATCTAAATTACTCTTTATCTCTCATTTAATTAGTGTCACTAATTGAAACAATATGAATAAATACGAAAAAAGTAATAAATTACTATTTTTTAACATTAAATATTTTTTAAGGTCTCATGGAGTAGAATGACGTAGGATGTGACAATTTATATCCCATCATTGAGATACATTCACGTTGTTGGTTCCTATCATATTAATGTCATATCACATACTCTCTCTACTAATGATAACACCAATCTGGCGTAATTAAATGACCTAATTATTAGTATTCATAAAGGGTCCGTACAAGTTCGCATGTAATTTATCTAAATTATAATTTTTTGTTAAAAGAAAAAAGACGGTCCTAATTAAAATCCTCAGCCATAGAAAAAAAAAACTCTTTTACTTACAAAAAAATGATTTAAAGCTGGAAATGGAGATTATAGAAAATCTTCCTGTGGAAATAGTTTGTCGCAAATCTTTTACTTACATGTTTTTCTTTTCATTTTATAATAATTTTTGCAGATCTCTCTTTACTTGCTGCGGTGGTTGTAACTGTGCCACATCAATTTCTAGGCATTTTAATTGACAGAAATCTTCATTTTGGAATCAAATTTGGAACATATATTGAATCAGATTTACTGCTTATACTAATGTTTGCCAATGGTGCTACAAAGGGTTAGGTGAGTAAATTAAAATGCCTCTAAATTCAAGAATTTATTAACAAGATAATAGTCATAGATTGATGAGAGAGATATGAAGGAGAAGTATTAGCTGCACACAGTCACTTTGTCAAGCTATGCAAGACTGGATATTCTTTTGAGGCACTAGTACTTTAGACAAAGAGTGAGGAAGTAATAACTAACACAATCTATTGAAAATTTTTGTTTAGATTTGTATGCCAAAATGTATCGACATAATCCGATACAACTAATATTCTTTACAAGTAATGGCAGGAGAGTGTTGCTCTAGTAATATACATGGTTACTATAGAGTGTTATGGGATGACTGTAATATTTTTATATTTTATCAGAAGTCTCGAGTTTAAGTCCATATACGAGGGTAGAGAATTTTAATTGAACATTTGCACCTTTTAGTAAGTGTACACAACACGAATCCGAATGCTCTTTCCTTTTTTTTGACCTTTTTATCATTAATAATATGAACAAAATTGAAGATAATCCTAGCCTTTGAATAATATATAGTATGCGCATATAGCCTTAGTCGAAGAGGTATTAAGATGTCATGGAGCGAAATCAGGATTTGAAGTTTATCGATTCGAAATTTTAGTTCTATTTAAAATCACTGGGTTTTATATTAATAATTATTACATATTTAATGAGTTTCTTAAGATAAATATCGAATTTGGACCAAAGCTACTGGATTCGACCTAAACGGACAACTCAAGGGCTAAATCAATTTTCTTTTTTATTTCTTAATCTTCGTGTACAGAAATGTAAGAAGTACTACTTGATAATTCAGAGTCTTATAACCTGTTTGGCCAACCTACAAAAATCAGCTTATTTTGAGAATTATTTTTTCTCAAAAGTGCTCAAAAGTATTTTTGGTGATGAACAATTTGTGTTTGACTAATTAATTTGAAAAGCACTTCTGAGCAGTTTCTAAATGTATTTTTCTCAAAAGTGCTTTTCAAAAAAGTATTTTTGGAGATAAACTGTTTTTTTCTGTTTCTTCAAAACCGCTTCTTCTTTTATTCAAAAATAGTTTTTTACTTCTAAAAGTTTGGTCAAATACTTTAATTTTGAAAAGAAATACTTTAAAAAAAAATTAGCTTTGGCGAAGCTTGGCAAACATGCTAGTATTAATTTTTTAATATTGTATTATGATATTAGATCATTTAATTTGAAAAGAATTATGGCGGCAGGTTGTGAAAACTCAAAACACAAGGGTGAGTGAAAGAGAGAGAAGTGTTAAAAGTAATCGGCAGAGGTGTAGCTGGAAACCACAAGCCTCTATTAAAAGTTGACAGCTATCTCTGTTCTCCCTACTTCTACAACTGGTGGTATACATCTTATTTTTATTTTTCTTTAATTAAATATGTAGTATTCAAAGTCTATTGTTCGATTAATGTGATTTTGTATTAAGGATTTGAGGGACATGAAATGGTATGCTAATGAAAAAGTATCGATTAATGTAGGGTTAACTTTTTTCGTTATTTATTACATATATAGTAGTTCGAAGAAATTTTCTTAATCTTTAATTCAAAGTTGTAACCTTTGTACATTAAAGCTTATGTTCAATGAGATAAATATTACCTTGGGGTTGGATGAACTTTTAGGGGGCTACAACAATTACAAGTTTGATATCTTACCACAAGAATTTCAAATTTAGACTTCCGATTAAAAATAGAAGAATTTTATGCAATATTTATTTAGAGCTCGTTTGGTCATAAAATAAAATTCACTTTTTTTCAAAAAGAAATTTACTTTTTTTGAAATTAGTGTTTGACCATAAAAATTTTAATTTTCACTTGAAGATGAATTTTGGATTTTTTTCAAAATTTGAAAAACTCCAAATAAATTATTTTTCAAAATTTTTACTTTGATCACTCACAAAAATTCAAAAAAAAAACCAAAATTGCATTCGTGTCCAAACATAACTCTAATTTTCAAATATCATTTTCACTTGAAAAAAAAATTCATTTTTTTTTTCGAAATTTTACAATTTTTATGTTAAAGGGCCCACTTAATAACACCCTTGTGATCAACCTCAATGTTATCGAAAGAGTTCAATCGAATCCTTTTCAATAGAAATTATACTATATATATAGAGATAAAAAGTTCTTATGCTCAATTTCCTAAATATAAGAAAGCATTTTTATTATTTTTCTTGATGAAATTTCTGATTCCGTCACTGCTCAACAGGGGTGGATCTAAAGGTATAAGTATGTGTTCCCCGGAACCCAGTACCTTTTGTTTATATTCCGTATTTCTATTTAAAAATCATTCAATTTATAAGAATATTTAGGTGAAAACTTATTTCTTTAGTATGATTATTATAATATATTAACTTGAAGTCAGTAATTCATAAATTTAAATTCACTGTTGTTCAATCCAGTAAAACGATATTATCACTTCACCCTAAACGCGCTTCAATGACAATGGAACTATAACCGACAGTCAAATGAAACAAAACGTCGACGAATTCAAATTAAATGGACGCGGGGTTGGTGTTGTAAAGTGTAGCAAAACCAACACGTACAAAGTGAAGTACAAAAAGTCAGCGTGTTTATGTGTTGTTTGTGTAAGTAATATATAGACTATTGTTTTTAGTTTTGACCTTTGTTTTTCATTTGATTTTTTGTCCTTCAACTTGGTCTTTGTCAAGTCAAATAATAATTCCCAAGTTCCAACAAGTACTAACTACCCAAAACAGCGTCACACAACTCACAAACTTTGGTGTATTAAGTCAAATATTATTTGGCTTATAGATTACTTTTCATTTTCCATACATTTAAAGCTTTTTTCTTCAATTGAATTGAGTATATCTTGATTTAGTGTTGCCCGGCCGGTGACAAAAAATTTGCAAACACGAGTGGTTTTTATTTTCAGTTTAATTTACCAAAAAAGAATAAGATAATTATTCTCCATTTATGAAATTTTACTGGATCGTTGTTATTGTTGAATAAGATAATTATAAATATCACTCTATTATACCGGATATCTTAACTTTACCTCTCATTATAATTTGAGTTCATTCTAACCGTTACCATATTATCAAATCATCTTATAATTATCTTTTACCTTGATCAATTCCCAACCTGCTGTATTGCAGAGAGTACCTATAAAGCTAGTTAAAAGTAAAGAAGCTAAGTTTTTGACACGTAGAATTTATTAGATTGTTAACGATAAAAGTAAGTATGAATATTTATTAACAGCAAGGGTATGAATATTTTAGGTTACTTATTCACACTAATGGTAAACGGTGAGTTACAGCTAATATTTAATAATTTGTTTAAAAATAATATTTCGCTGGGGATTAAAAAATACTCCTAACTTTTACATGAGTAATGTCTTCACTCAATTTTCATGTGCTTAGATTAAGTTTCCTCCTTTTTCAAAAAAGAAAGAAAAAGAAAACAAATCTCATGTCCAATCTAAGGCAAATTATTCAAGTATTGCAACGTGACCATAGTAGGAATTGAATCCTTGATCCAAACCGTCCAATAGTCAATGTTTGTTTACTAATGATTCTGCCCTTTATGGATAAGCACGAGTGATTAATGTCTAATTAATGAGGATTACATATTGGAGTACTAATCAATAACTAATCAATCAAGAAATAGTGATAAATTGATCTAAAGAAACTCAAATCAAACAAGTCTAGTGATCACTGACCATACAATAAGAATTCTTATTATTTAAAACCAAATTTGACTAAATGCAACACATCGTGAAACACATAAAAGGTTCACTTTTTGAGATGCGGACCTCATGTGTCATGTAAAAAATAATTCCATAACAAATTCTCACAAATCCTCTTTTAAAAAAAAATTACTTTTGAGTAAGGGAAATGAGAATATCTGCAGGGCCGCAAATCTGCGGCTAAATTTTTAAGTTTATGAATTCTGAATTATAATTAATTTTACTTATTAGGTTTCGGATATTATCTATATATATTAAATAAATTTTTTAATATAAACATAAATTTGAACCAAAATTATTAATTTTGTCGAGCCCATAACTTGGTGTGTGCCAAATATGAACACCCAAGTGATGATTTCAAGTCCACAAAAGGAATTGTTCACAATGTTTCACAAGCTTTTCAACGTGATATTGAAAAGATGTTACATGTATTGTGTGAATGGCCGGTCGTAATTAATTCTATAGGAATGTGTATTACAAACTCCATTTTTAAAGACAAAATCCATCTTATGATTTTTTTTTTCTTTCATGTTTCTTTGTGCTAAACATGGTAAGATAAGATTACCTCATTCAATTTAATCTATAATATTTCTTTAGTACACAAGGGTCTATTCTCACCGTGACATTGAAAAGATGTCAAAGTATGTATTGTGTGAATAATGGTAATTTCTATAGGAATAAGGAATGACGTCGATAAACCTCTTTTTAAGTCACTTCCATTTTATGAACTTTTTTCATTATGTTTCTATGTGTGAAGCATGGAAAGACAAAAAAAAAAATTATGTATCCTAGACTCTAAGAGTATGTATTAAAAAGTGACTAACGTTAAAGGTCGTTGGACATTCGGAAGGTTCTATTAAATGAGTATAAATAATAGATTCTGAAAGGGTTAATTAAACGAAATGTGGTAAAATTTTGAATTTAAATTCATAAAATTTAAATTCTAAATCCACATATGGTTATAAGTTATGCATGTTAGTTCGCAAACTCTCTCTCACTCGCTCTCTCTCTCTATGAAAATAATACTTTTGTAATCTTATCTCGCCGTCCAAATTATTAAAAATCACAATAAATTCAAGATTCTGGTACATGCAATCAATTTTTTATGAAAGTTACAAATGAATTTCACAATGTCAAAAGACTTTCAAATACATATATAATCCTCACTATAAGAATTACTACAGTATGTCAATATCTGCGATTAACAAAACTTGTTCCTTTTCTGGAAACAAAAGGAAATAAAGACAAAGAAAAATGATAAAAAACAAAGGCTTTGAAAAACACTTTTCATTCTTAGGTGGGCCATGGTGGACACCGTCTGTAGTAGAAAAGCCCAAAATTTGACCATCTACTCGGGGAAAAATTCAAAAATTAGTCGTGGTAATTGAAAAATAGCCATAGTGTCAAAAGTAATCGAAATTTAGTCTCTTTTCATGTAAAGATAAATTTGAACGAAAATACTGTTCAAAATCCGGAAAATACTCCAGCATAATATACTGGAGTTCTAGTATAATATACCGGTCCAGCATAATATGTTGGAAGTTCATACATAGGTGCTTCAATCTCCAGTATATTATGCTGAAACTTTTCGCGTGTTAGAGTTCCAACATAATATGTTGGATGTTCATACACAGGTGCATCAATCTCCAGTATATTATGTTGGACCGGTCCGTGTTGAACAAAATAGTGACTAATTTTCAATGACTTTGCAAACACTGACTATTTTTCAATTACCAGTTCGAAAATTGACTAGCCCGTACTATTTTTACATCTACTCAAGTTTGGTAGCAAATGTGGGCCCATGAAGGGATATTCCAACTAGGCATGGCCCACTAAAACCATCAGCATCACTGACGGGATGTTCATGGCGTCCGCTAAAGTTTAATTTTTATGTATTGATAACGTAAAAAATATTTACACAATCAAGTTATTATTATGTAATTACAAATAAATCTTTGGAGTTATAATTATTAGGAGTATAAACAATTATTGTAATCGCTTTTTAAAGAATACATATGTTGTAAAGCGTTTAACGTAAGAACCCTTATTAAATGTAAGAAATTACATAGGGGGAGTTGGTAAATAACCTTATAGGATTATGGTTTGAAAATTAAAAGGCCCTTTGACCTTTTGATTCACATTAAATATTTTAAAATGAAAGAGAATGAAGAGATAAAAAAAATTGTCAAGCAAGTGTGTTTTGTCATTGGTCAAACGAAAAAGAGCTTGTCAAGCAAGTTCTTGAAAATGTCTATCAATAGAAAATACAAAGAAAAATTGGGAGAACTTACAAGAAAGAAAGTGGCAACCCATAACATATTACTAATCTCTTATTGAGTTAGTAGCAAGAATTATTTGTATCAACAATGGCAATTACTAAATTCTCACCAACTCTATTAGGTTAGTCAAAATTCTTACTCGATGTTTACTTTAATTTAAATTATATTAATTTATCTACCTTGGATAAATAATAAATTGAAGCGAGAATGTATATTAAATAACTATGATAAGAACAATATATCCAGTATAATTTCACAAGCGAAGTTTGAGAAGGGTAGATAGTAGGTAACCTTACCTTATGCAGGTAGGGAGGCTGTTTCGATAAAATCTCTAAAAAAAATTAAGATAATAGTATATGCAAATACACTTGTCACTACTAAAAAAAGGAAAAGTCGACTGCCACAACCGATCGATGTTGATCGGTAATTGACAAATATTGATCGAAAACCGACCGATTCGTGACGGTCGGTAATCATGTGGTCGGTAGAGCTAACCGACCGACTTCTGTCGGTATTTTTCGGCCGATTTCGGTCAGGCAATTAAATTTCACAAATGTCCAAAAAAGAAAAAATCTGCACAAAACATCGTTGGTATTTTTCGACCGAAGTTGGTTGGTATTTTTAGTTATGTAATTAAAAAATGCACCATCTAGGAATCGAACCGAGATATATATTGTGGCAGGATACTAATCTACCACTAAACCATTGATGCATTTTGGTTAAGACTTTATTTTATTTTATTTATACTCTTTAATTACATTTTCGCGCGAAAATAGTTTTATTAAAACAATAAAACTACCGACCGAAATCGGTTGGTTCTTTAAAATGACCGACATAAATAAGCGGCCGGTTTCGGTCGATTTTTTGAATTTTAATTTTAATTTATTTTAAATAAAAAAAATAACCAAAGTTGGTCGGTTTCTTGAAAAATAAATTTTGCGGGACGCAAAAATAATTTTTCGCAAAGCAAAAACTGACCGAAGTTGGTCGGTTTTGTAAAAAAAATTGAAAAATAAAGTATTTTGAAAGACCGACTGTCCGACTTCGGTTGATTTTTCGGCCGGTTTATTGACTGACCGAAGTCGGTCAGTCGGTCACAGTAGATTTTAGCCGAATTTCTAATTGTGTGTTATATATTCATGAGTTCGTATAAATATCGAGTACAAATAAATTTTTCGGTAGCTTTAAGTGAACTCGTCTAAGGAACTTGTTATGAAGCATGCCTGCAAGTTGGATACATGCATGACCCATGCCCTAAATCCTTATAACACAAACTTATGAAATTCTGCTAAAAACAGATTATGAAAACTTAGTCGCTACTAACAACTCTGAACTCCCAGCCTATAACACGATGGACATATATTCAAAATGATTAACATTAGCTAATATAATAGATTAGTAACAGATAAGGATTAGGAGTTGTTGGTTAATTAGCAACTTGCTGATGTTAATAATTTGGTTCAAATTTTGCAAAGTCAAAGAGTGTGTCACGTGAACTCATGAAAATTTTCCAATCTTTAGTTTCTCATGGGAACAGACTTTCTTACACGTTGCAAAGAACATACAGTAGACTTCTGTGCTGGTTTATTCCCCTTTTGGTAAGTGGTTGACTTAGGGTTATATTATTTTTTTATTTTTTTATTTTACTATTTTGAATAATTGAAAGTCAAATCCTTGATGCTAAAGAAGTTAAGTCAGTGCGGTATTTTTGGTCTAATAACTTGTACATTTTGGTGGTAACAATATTGGTAATCAAAGCACCAAGTGTTTCGTTTTTTTTTTTGTAATTATATTAATCCATGCATTTAGATATTGTATTAAAAATGTAAGCAAATTAATCGAGCATGTCACACTAGAAATTAAATATCTTGACAAGCCATGAAACTCTATACCACAACATAAAAAATATTTTATTTACGTAGTTTAGAGTTCGATAATCAAATATTTAAATTTTAGTCCAATCATGACGTGAAGTTCAGTTAATATTTGAGATAAGGTGAAAAGTCATGTTAGCGACCCATCATTCTTCCTTCGTCTGCTATTATTTTTGGAATAATTGGAGTACTAATAAAGGTGCATTGACAAAAATTAAAAGATTGAAAGTATTATTGTATACGGTCAAAATCGAGTTTTGCTCTTCGTATGATTAATCGAGATTGGAACATGATGGTCCAAGATTCATCATTGTAATATTGAACCATAGTGCGAAGTATATGTTGTCGAGCTCGAGACCCAAAGACCCATCGAGGTCGGCCAAGATCGAGCTCGAAGACCCAGAGACCGATCATGATCGAGATCGACCAGGATCAAGATCGAGCCAAGAAACAAAAAAAATCGTTATAGCTGCAATTAGGGGGAGAATCTCGGCTGAAATCACAGCACGTATCAAGAAGAGGCCGATTAATTAGCCTATCATGAGAGTCCTTACTGTATTTAGAATTGTATCAAGAGTATGACTCCCCTACTATATAAAGGGGGTCTGATCATTTGTAAATTGGGACTCACGTAATAAAAAGCAATATACTATTCTTTTCTTTAGGTTCTCAATACTCTGTTACTCTGCTCATATTTCATTTGCTATTTCATTTGATTCAAGGGCCAAAGTTGCACATCTCATTTGGTTTGCTTTTATTTTTCTTTACAGTTAATTTCAATATCAATTTGTATATTTTCTCAGTTTGTGCCAAGTAAAATCACATGTTCTTAAAATCACATATAAATTAAATTGTTAATCGTTTTTGAGATAAACAATTATACCTAACTCGCACGAGAAATTTCAACAATTATTTCCCCATATGAGCCATGCACAAATAAACAAATGCCTTGTACATATGCCACTTTTGTGTGGTAGCTAATGATTGTTAATTGTTTACCCCCACTAAAAACATTTATGTTTAGAACCCAAGATCTTTCATTGTATGCACATCTTACTTGACTAATGTTAAACTCCAGTAGAAACTTAAACAAGATTAATTTATTTTCACAAGGGAATTTTTTTTTTAAAGGCAAAGAAAAGCAAAGGACGTTTGTTACAGAGAAAAAGTTTGTGTGTTCAAACTCGTAATCCAAAACACGTTTTAACCGCATGGTTTCAACTTTCAAGCAAAAATATTATATAATGCCACATATTAGGGTGGATCTAATTGTATAAATGTGTGTTTATTTGAACGCATAACTTTTAACATAGACTTAGATTTAATTTTGTAAAAATTTACGGGAATCGTTGAAAATATTGAACTATGAATCCATAACTCACATGTATTTAGTGGTTGGAAACCGAGTCCTAGACATATATAACTAAAATCTCTAAATAATTGTGTATTCATAGCTTTTAAATCTAAAAAATATAGAGATTTAAATCACGATTAGATGCTGGTTGTAGTCTCATTAGCTAACAAAGGCGTGTTTTGAAGCGCACTAATCAAGATTATACCTAGGCAACAAAGCTGGCATTTTACATTAAAATTCAAAATAACCTGTAATGCCCCATATAAATGCATAGACTTTTGATATCGTGTGCATGAACTCTATATATAAGTTGAAAAAAGATATTTCAATACAAATATATCTATTAAGATATTTTTATTGTAATTGTACACACGTAATCTTTGACCCGCACAACTTTTACAAAATAAGTATTTTAAAATATTTACTTAATTTTTTTTATAGGATTTCAATCTACTTTTAATTTTAATTTTAATTTTAGTAAATTCAAAAATACAAAAATAGTTTCACTTTTATCTTATTTTCTCATTTACTTAAGGTCATTAGAATTTATTAGTGACATTACTTTATTTCACTATGATTTTAACTTATTTTTCTTTACTTTTATTCTAGTAATAATCTTTTAAAAAATATCAAAAATAGTTTCATTTTAAATATTTAGTTTATTTACTTAACAAAGATTTAATTAAGATTTTTGTAGGATTTTTGAGTTTGTCTTTGTCCAACAAGAAAAGTTTGATTTTTGTGGTGATAGAATTTCAGATTTAGTAGGCCCAATTTTGGATGCCCAAGGTTTGAGCCCAATTTCGGACCCCAATCCAGCTCCTACAATCTAAGCCCAACATCCTCCATCTGCCAGGTAAAAATTGCATAGGGCACCCTATTTGGTCGCCCCTTTTTAACTTATACCCGTTTTATTTTTCTGTTTGCATCCATACCCATTTTTTTGTTAAATGTATTTTAAAAAGATGATTTTTCCCTTCTTTAATAAAAGACTATTGACAAAACTATAGACTGATGGGTTAAACTTCAGCATATTTTGGTATGAAATTTTAGCAAATTGACTAACTAACTTCAGCATGCATTAGAAAAAACTAATTAGAAAATTACATAGTGCAAGACAAAAACTTAAGAATGTTGAGTCTGAAGTTTTAGCAAATGAACTAATAACTTCAGCTTGTTTAGACTGAAATTTCGGATAAAACTCATGACAAAACTGTAGACTGCATGACAAAACTTCAGCATATTTTGGTATGAAATTTTAGCAAATGAACTAAATAACTTCGGCATGCATTAGCAAAAACTCACTAGAAAATTACATACTGCAAGACAAAGACTTAAGCATATTTAGCTCTAAGTTTTAGCAAATGAACTAAAAAACTTAAGCATATTTAGTCTGAAATTTAAGCAAATGAACTAAAAAACTTAAGCATGTTTAGTCTGAAATTTTAGCAAATGAACTAAATAACTTCAACATGCATTAGCAAAAACTCATTAGAAAATTACATATGGCAAGACAAACACTTAAGCATGTTTAGTATGAAGTTTTAGTAAATGAACTAAAAAACTTAAGTATGTTTAGTCTGAAATTTTAGCAAATGAACTAAAAAATTTAAGCATGTTTAGTCTGAAATTTTAGCAAATGAACTAAATAACTTCAGCATGCATTAGCAAAAACTCATTAGAAAATTACATACTGCAAGACAAAAACTTAAGCATGTTTAGTCTGAAATTTTAGCAAATGAACTAAATAACTTCAGTATGTTTAGACTGAAATTTCGGATAAAACTCTTGACAAAATTGTAGACTGCAGGATAAATAACTTCAGCATGTATTAGCATGAAGTTTTAACTTCAATGTGAAACAACTTCATGCTATATTAGCATGAAGTTTTAGCTTCAACATGAAACAACTTCAACATGCAAGTGTGATTCTCAAGATGAATCTGGACAAGTTTATAGTTTTTTGATAAATTTGCTGAGAGGAGAGGATGGGATCCTTTTTCGCGAATGAGGTTGCAGATCACGCGATTAATGCGTGATGCAGGTTTTATATCTTTTGTCAGGGGTGTAATTATCATATTATTACGGATTTCTTTGTCAGCTGGCTACCAAATCAATAATTTTTAAAAATATGGTACATATTAAAAGGTGACACAAATATAGGGTACGGTGCAAATCGACCATCAGCTAGCCCTGGACCCGCCAACCCATCTGACCTGCCCTGTTTGTAACTTCAAATCTCCACCCTCAATTTATTTCATCCAATGGCCAAGATCTTTTTTCCCAAATTATATTTAAACATAATTAGGGGTGTTCATGGTTCGGTTCGGGTTGTTTTTTCCCTAAAAAGCAACCAAACCAAGTAAGTCAGTTTTTTAAATATTGGAGCCAAACCAAACCAATTAAGTCGGGTTTTTATCGATTCGGTTTGATTCAGTTTTTGTCGGTTTTTCGGTTTTTTCGGTTATTCATCAGTTTTTTCTTAAATGTTAGACATACACTACCAAACGCATATTCCGACAACTATATTTTCAACGTAACACTATCAAATCAATTGCTCTCTGTGAGAAATCTATCAATTACCAAGATATTTTGATGATAATTGAATCAAATAGTGATGAATAATTTAGTTACTCAATTAAAAATCGATTATTTTTAACATGAAATAAATTCTTGTACTTAGCAAAAGAAAAATACCAATCAAACTAGAATGTAAAAGCAAAGAATTAGATTATTATAATAGCAAAGAACTAGACTAAAAATATAAATGACTAATATGTACCATAAAATTTTAGAAACTTTATATATATATATATATATATATATATATATATATGTGTGTGTGTGTGTGTGTGTGTGTGTGTGTGTGTGTGTGTGTGTGTGTGTGTGTGTGTGTGTGTGTGTGTGTGTGTGTGTGTGTTCGGTTTGATTTGGGGTTTTTCGGTTATTTTTTTATTAAAACCAAAACCAAACCAAATTTGATCAGTTTTTAAAATTCAAAACCAAAACCTAACAACAAAAACTAACCCTAATAATCCTACAAACCAGCCGCTCATCTCTGCCTCTCTCAACCCTATTGCCGCGCCTCACGCCACAACTCGCCAGAATCAGGCGAGTCCACCCATACGAGTCACCACATGGTCCCCTCCTCTCTCCCTCTGACAACAGAAAATATTCCCCATTCTCTCATCCTCATCTCTCATGTGATTGAAGCCTCTAGAAGGCATGTGTTGGATGAATGGAGATCGTGGGATCGATTTCAATTGATCTTAGCCCTTCATTCATCAGGTGTTTGCCTGACACAAGGGGTTTTCATATTTTAGTGGGAGCGAGAGACGAAGGAGAGAGAAGAGGTTTTACGAATTTCTTGGGATAAAGTTTTTGGGAGACAGATTCTCGGAGAAGATTTTTGAGGAAAAATTAAGGGTTTGGTTTTGGCTTCTCATTTTTTTTCCTTCTAACTTTCATTTCAGATTCATATAAAAACAACAACAAAAAATTTCAGTTATTTCTTGTTTCATCTCTGCCTCAAATTCGAAAAAAAAAACATCATTTTTCTGTCTCCCTTTCAATTTCGAGGATGGAGTTTATTGAAGGGGGTCGAGTTCGTGTTTGAGTGATCCAACGCGATTCTTTTTCGGTTCCAGTTGGAGTTTTGATCCCAATAGCTTTGTTCCGTTAGAGTTCCTCTTTGATTGTATTTTCTTCTTCCGGCCAGAATTATATTGAAAAATCTCACTTCAGGTTCAATTCTTCCCTCTTTCCTTTTATTTTGTTGAGTTTGAAATATAATACGAGCTATTAAAACTTGTTTAAATTTCATGGGTTAAGGGGTATGAATTTTCTTAGTTAAATCAGGTTTATGAAGTTTGATTTGTGTTAAGTTCAATAGGTTTCTCATTCTGTATTTATTTGGAGTTATCTGGAGATGTTTGAGTATCTATATTTTCATAATTGACTGATTCATGAAGTATGTTTCTGTGAGTATTTAATTATCATGGACCCATATTAAAATGACAGAGTATTTAGTGTTAGGGTCACATATATGATCTTGTTTACCCGAAAAACGGATAACAATTAAATTTATACGCGGTTCTAAAGATACGTAGTATAACTTGGTACAAATTGAGAAAATATATAAATGAACATCAAAATTAACTGTAAAAGAAACGAATGCAAACCGAATGAATCAATTAGCATGAGCCCTCGAGTTTGATCATCCTCAAACTGAATGGAGAGTAGACTGATACAAGAACAAAATGACTGAATATCGAAACCAGAAAAAGGTAGTATATCGCTTTATATTCTATGAATCTGAATCCCCCCTACAAATAATCAGACCCCTTTTATATAGTAGTGAAGTCCTACTCTTAATATAATTTCTAAATACAGTAAGGAATCCCATGATAGATTAATTAATTGGCCTCTCATTGATATGAGCGGGGATTTTCGCCGAGATTCTCGCCCAATTGCGGATATTCCGATTTTCTATTTTTTGGCTTGATAAGCTCTCCTCAATTTTGGCCAATATCGATCTTGATCGGTCTCTAAATTGCTTGATCTCGATCTTGGTTGATCTCGATCGTGACCGGTCTCGATCTTGCTTGATCTCAATCTTGGTCGATCTCGATCTTGATCGGTCTCTGGATCACGAGCTCGGCGACCCAACTTCGCATTATGGCTCGATTCTACACGAGGCCGAATCTTGGTCTATCATTTTCCAATCTCGATTAGTCATATGAAGAGCAAACTCGGTTTTGACCGTATACAAATAGTCCCCTCGTTTCTCGGAAACAAGATGACAAGAAATGATATGCATTTTCAAACTCCGACTCGGTGGGTGACGGCGTCAGCGACGAGCCCGATTATGACGTTTGTGAAAAATATCCCGTTGGTCCAGTTGCCAAGGCAATAAATGCCTGTCAGTCGTTGGTCGGCCACTACCAATTATAAAGCGTCACTACCAAGCTATAAGTATTCAAACTTTCATACTCATTCAAACTTTTCACTCAAAGCTTCTTCTCTACTCTTGCATCTTCTTCGGAAAATCCCTTTGATTCATAATTTTCACATTGCATACAACCCTAATTCTCTTTTCCCTTGTCCATCAATGGTGAAAACCTCTAAAATAGTGCCGCAAAAAGAGGCCGCTTCTTCATCACGACCCGCCGGTGGTGAGGATGCGGCAGAGCCTCACCCCGAGGAATTCGTTCCGGCAGGGTGCTCAACCGTCATTGACTTTAAGGTCAAAAAAGCCTCTTCGGTACTAGGCCGATATAAATCGATCTCGAGGTGCCAATGTACAAGCACCGAGAAAATCCTCGACAAAGTAAAAAAGGAATGCAACTGGGGTGAAAAGCACGTGGTAGTCCCATCGCCTGAAGAATCGATTATTACCCATGTAGAGAGTTCTTAAGTGTTTATACTTATCCTTTCACGTTGGGTCCCTTAGACCCTGTCATCGTCGCCTTTTGCAATTTATACGACGTGACCCTCGGCTAAATCCATCCTTCTTTTTTGGAGAATAGTGATTCTCCTTCGATTCTTCTCGAGCAAAATCAAGGGGTGTCTTTTCACCCTCGATTACCTTATGCACCTTTACAGTCCCCGACTCTATCGAGGAGGGATAATCAAGCTTGTTCGCCGAGACACCAAAGCCCTATTCTCTAGCATAGACGAGACCCGTGGCCGAGGTTGGATGGGATGATTTGTTCGAATCAGAACTTCAGACCTGATCCCCGCTGATGACATGCCGTTTCCTAAGAAATGGAATATGAATTGTGAGTAGTATTCCCATTAGAACGTTTAATTTTGTAGCTCTGCTTTTCATTTTCTTTATCTAGTTTTTCTATGTTTGTTACAGCTGTGGCCCAGATGCCAGAACCAATTCCGAAACTTAAATAATGGATTGAAGTTCTGGTGTTGCAGAGACCGTACTCCGAGCGTTCTTGGATGGAATTATCAAAGGGTCGACGGGAGGCCCGCAATCATGGTAAGTTTCTTTCTTAGAACGATTATTGTTTGATTTTCTTCTCTTGCTTACTCCCATATTTTCCTTTATAGGACTTGGGAAGGACGTTGCCTTGAGGCCCCCATTTGGTGATGAAGAAGTCCCTGCTCCGAAGTAGGTCAAAGAGAAGAATAGAAAAGGGGCTCCGAGTTTCCCGGTCTCGGAAAAGAAAAAACTGACGAAGAAATCTCGCTAGCCCAAGAGGGGCTCCGGTATTATGCCTTAGGACTTGATTCGCCGATTAAGGAATGAGCCCGAAGAAGGAGAAGAGCAAGTAGCATGTGTGCGGGCTAATGTTGTGATACAAAAATCCTCCAAATCAACGGAGGTTGATAAAGGAGCTTTAGCCATAATTCCTGAATAAGGAAAAGTTGAGGCCATTCCATCCCGAGTTGAGATGGTTGAAGGAGAGACCGGGGGCAAGGCTTCTCGGGCAGCAGAAGCTATCTCAAGGGACGAGCTCGGGATAGTCAACATTACTGGATCCCCTCAGATTTTGGATGCTATGATCCGTGAGGCCAACATCTTGGAAAGTCGTTCTTACGAGGGTATTCAGGGGTCGACTGATATCCATGGCTTTTTGGATGGGCTCGAGTCCGCTGCCTTGGAGGATATTATCTGGTTCGGTGGATTGCTGGTATCGAAGAAAGCATCATGGTCGGGCGCTATCGGGTCTTCATCGAGCACAAAACTGTCACGACCCAAAATCTCACATGTCGTGATGATGCCTATCTTAATACTAGGCAAGCTCACAATCTCAATAAATTACCATATCTTTTAAGTTTGAAAATATACTATTTAAATTTAACAGAAGAAATCTCATAAATACAGTTATAATCACTCCCGAAACCTGGTGTCACTGAGTACATGGGCATCTAATATGAATACACAGTCTGACTGATAAAATACTGTCTGAAAGTATAGAACAATACAGTAACTGAAGGAAATAAAGTCAAGGTCAGCGGACTCCATGCATCTACCTTGATAGTCTCTAACTGATAGCACGCTGATATCTCACAGTCACCATGTCCGAAAGCACCTGGATCTGCACCTGAGTACAACCAACTCAATAAGTAACAAGACTAACCTCAGGGCTGAAAGTAAGGGCGAGCTCCGCAGGTACAGTCCATTATAAATAATAGTACAGAAATGTAGGCATGCTTTCAAGTTCGACAGTTAAACTCAGTACAAGTGAAATAGATCAGTACTGCATGATATGAGAAATATGTCATCTTAGTGGAAAGACCTCATGTAACTGGTCACAAATCATTCAGTCACTCGGTGTTGTTTATGGCCAATCCAGCCCAGGGATATGCCATCCCGTATATTTATACACATCGACTGACAGTCAGTCACTCAGTACCGTATAAGGACAATTCAGCCCTGGGTAATTTATTCCCCAAATGTAAATGATACGGACAAGATCCACGTCCAGGGAAAAAAATTATCATAATACAAATAAGTAAGGCAAGTCCATGCCCTGGGAAGCCCATCCCGAATATATAATCATCTATGCTCACTTGGGGTATGGACAGACTCCGGAGGAGCTCCTTCAGACCAAGCGCTATATAAAGCCAATATGGCCTACTGCGGCGTGCAGTCCAATCCCATAATAATAATAAAGTCCACAAGGCCTGCTGCATGAGGGCACCCCCGATCCATATAATAGTAAAGCCTATAAGGTTTCGGCAGGCGGGCAGCCCCGATCCATATAATAATAATATATATAGCCAATATGGCCCGCTGCACCGCGCAACTCAATCCCATAAATATCCTCAGAATGGATGAATATGACTGAGTATGAAATGTATATTTTTAAAATAATTAATTCAACATCAACACGACCCCATGGGTCCCAAAATATCAGCACGTAGCCTAAACATGATCTTTAATAAGAGCCTCAGCTCAATTTTTCTAACACGTGGGAAATGTTCAGATAATAACATGATTCTTTAATTTTTTACAACTTCACAGAATTTATTCAAGTCACAATTTCAATGGTGCACGTTCACACGCTCGTCAACTATCGTGTGCGGCACCTCCAAACAATTTATATAACAACAATTCGGGGATTCATACCCTCAGAACCAAGTTTTAAATACCTCAAAGCCGCATAATTTCATACTCCTCTATGCCATTGCCTCGTGAAATGGTCCCCAAACGTCCCGAATCTAGCCACAAGCAGTATAATACAATCAATATAGGCTAAAGAAATTAATTCCACAAGAAAATATGAAATTATAGCCAAAAATCAGAAATGGGCTCAAACCCGACAAAAGTCACAAAACCCGAAAACCCATTCACTCACGAGTCTAACCATACCAATTTTACTCAAATCCGATAACAAAATCCCATTCAAAACCTCAAAATTCTAGTCCAAGAACTCTTCCTTATTTTCCACAAATTTCCATCTCAAAACACAAATTAAATGATGAAAACAATGATATATTCGTGTATATTGACCAAATCCGAGTTAGAATCACTTACCCCGATGTTTTCCTTGAGAATATCTCAAAATTTGCCTCTCCCCAAGCTCCAATTTGTCAAAAATAGAAAATGGGACGAAACCCCCATTTTATAACTTAAAGTTTCTGTCCAGGCGCTGCCCTCGATTTCCTGCCCTCGATTTCCTGACCTCGATTCCTGGCCTCGATTTCCAACCTTCGATTTCCAGCTTCGATTTTTCCAACCTCGATTGTTTCAGCCTCAATTCTTTTTCCAGCCTCGATTTTTCCATCAGAAAAATTCTAGTAGTTGTTTAAGTCCAAATTTTGATCCGTTAACCATCCGAAACTCACCCGAGGCCCTTGGGACCTCAACCAAATACACCAACAAGTACTAAAACATCATACGAACTTAGTTAAAATATCAAATCCCATAAAACAACGCTAAAACCACGAATCATACCCCAATTCAAGATTAAGGAACTTAAGAATTTCTAACTTCTACATTCGATGTCGAAACCTATCAAATCAATTCCGATTGACCTTAAATTTTGCACACAAGTCATAAATGACATAACAGATCTATGAAAATTTTCAGAACTAGATTCTGACCCCGATATTAAAAAGTCAACTCCTGATCAAACTTTTCAAAAATTCAACTTTCGCCATTTCAAGCCAAATTCCACTACGGACTTCAAAATAATTTTTCGGACATGCTCCTAAGTCCAAAATCACCATACGGAGCTATTGAAATTATCAAAACTTTATTTCAGGGTCGTTTACACATAAGTCGACATCCATTCACTATTTCAATTTAACTTTAAACATTAGAACTAAGTTTTCCAATTCATTCCTAAAACCTCACCGGACCCAAACTAATCACCCCGGCAAGTCACATAACAACTTTGAAGCATAAATTGAGCAGTAAATGGGGGAATGGGGCTATAACTCTCAAAACAACAGGTCGGGTCGTTACATCCTCCCCTTCTTAAACAAACGTTCATCCTTGAATGGGTTTAGAATTATACCTGGAGTTTTGAAAAGATGAGGATAACAGCTACGCATATCATGCTCGGTCTCCCAAGTTGCCTCCTCAACCGGATGATCCCTCCACTGTACTTTTACCGAAGCAATGGTCTTCGATTTTAGCTTTCTAACATGTCTGTCCAAAATGGCCACTGGCTCCTCAACATAAGATAGATCCTTATATAGCTGGACTGAGCTGAAGTCTAACGCATGAGACGGATCGCCGTGATACTTTTGGAGCATAGAAACATGGAACACTAGATGAACTGCAGAGAGATTAGGTGGTAGTGCAAGTCTATAAGGCACCTCTCCAATTCTTTCAAGAATCTCAAAAGGCCCAATATACCTAAGGCTCAACTTGCCCTTCTTCCTAAATCTCATAACACCCTTCATGGGCAAAACCTGGAGCAAGACCCGCTCACCAACTATGAATGCAACATCAGGAACTTTCCGATCCACATAACTCTTTTGTCTAGATTGGGATGTACGAAGCCGATCCTGAATCAATTTAACCTTTTCCAAGGCATCTTGAACCAACTCTGTACCCAATAGTCTAGCTTCGCCCGACTCGAACCAACCCACTGGAGACCGGCACCGCCTACCATATAAGGCTTCATATGGCGCCATCTGAATGCTCGACTGATAACTGTTGTTGTAAGCAAACTCCGCAAGTGGCAAGAACTGATCCTAAGCACCCCCAAAATCTATCACACAAGCACGAAGAATATCTTCTAGTATCTGAATAGTGCGCTCGGACTGCCCGTCCGTCTGAGGGTGAAATATTATACTCAACTCCACACGAGTACCCAACTCTTGTTGTGCTACTCTCCAGAACCGTGATGTAAACTGCGTACCTCGATTAGAGATGATAGATACCAGTACGCCATGAAGCTTGACAATCTTGTGAATGTAAACCTGAGTCAGTTGCTCCGAAGAGTAAGTAGTAACCATAGGAATGGAATGAGTTGACTTGGTCAATCGATTTTACAATCACCCAAACAACATCAAACTTTCTCAAAGTCCGTGGGAGCCCAACTACGAAGTCCATAGTAATACGCTCCCACTTCCACTCCGTAATTTCAAGTCTCTGAAGCAATCAACCCGGTCTCTGATGCTCGTACTTCACATGTTGACAATTTAAACACCGAGCTACAAACCCAACTATATCTTTCTTCATTCGCCTCCACCAATAGTGCTACCTCAAATCCTGATACATCTTCGCGGCACCTGGATGAATGGAGTACTGCAAACTGTGAGCTTCCTGGAGAATCAACTCACGCAAACCATCTACATTAGGCATACATAGCCTGCCTTGCATCCATAATACACTGCCATCCCCAATAATGACTTCCTTGGCATCACCGTGATGAACCGTGTCCTTAAGGACAAGTAGATAAGGGTCATCATACTAACTTTCTCTGATACGATCATAAAGAGAAGACTGAGAAACCACACAAGCCAAAACTTGGTTCGGCTCGGAAATATCCAATCTGACAAACTGGTTGGCAAGGACTGAACATCGAAGGCTAAAGGCCTTTCTGCTACCGGTAAGTATGCTAAGCTACCCAAACTCTCCGCTTTACGACTCAGGGCATCGGCCACCACATTGGCCTTTCTGGGATGATAGAGAATGGTGATATCATAATCTTTAAGCAACTCCAACCACCTTCGCTGTCGCAAATTAAGATCCTTTTATTTAAAAAGATATTGTAGACTCATGTGATCAGTATAAACCTCACAATGGACATCGTACAAATAGTGCCGCCAAATCTTCAAGGCATGAACAATAGCTGCTAACTCAAGGTCGTGAACCGGATAATTCTTCTCATGTACCTTTAACTGTATGGACGTATAGGCAATCACCCTACCATCTAGCATCAGCACTGCGCCGAGAACAATACGCGACGCGTCACAATACACAATATAAGACCCTGAACTTGTAGGTAAAACTAGAACTGGAGCTATAGTCAAAGTTGTCTTGAGCTTTTGAAATCACTCTTCACACTCATCCGACCACCTGAACGGAGCACCTTTCTGGGTCAATTTAGTCATAGGAGATGCAATAGACGAGAAACCCTCCACGAAGTGATGATAATAACCTGCCAAGCCGAGAAAACTCCGAATCTCAGTAACTGAAGATGGTCTGGGCCAACTCTAAACTGCCTCTATCTTCTTTGGATCCACCTTGCACTGGACACTATGTGTCCCAAGAATGATACCTAACTAAGCCAAAACTCACACTTAGAGAATTTAGCATAAAGTCTCTCCTCTCTCAGCCTCTATAATACAATACCCACGTGTTGTGCATGTTCCTCCTGACTACGTGAGTACACCAGGATATCATCAATAAATACCACAAAAAATGAATCAAGATACGGCTGGAATACACTATTCATCAAATACATAAATGCTGTTGGGGCGTTGGTCAGCCCAAAAGATATCACAAAAAATTCATAGTGACAATAACGGGTCCTGAATGCCGTCTTTAGAATATCTAAATCCCGAATTTTTAACTGGTGATACCCGGATCTCAAATCAATTATGGAGAATACCTTCGCTCCCTGTAGCTGGTCAAATAAATCATCAATACGTGGCAAATGAGGCTTATTCTTGATTGTAACTTTGTTCAGTTGCATGTAATTGATGCACATCCGCATAGTACCATATTTCTTTTTCACAAACAGAACAGGTGCACCCCAAGGTGACACACTAGGCCTAATAAACCCCTTATCAAGAAGTTCCTGAAGTTTCTCCTTAAATTCTTTCAATTCAGTTGGTGCCATACGATACGGAGGAATAAAAATGGACTGAGTGCCTGACACCAAGTCAATACCGAAATCAATATCCCTGTCGGGCGGCATACCCGATAGGTCTATAGGAAATATATCCGAAAAGCCTCGTACAACTGGTACTTAATCAATAGTAGGAGTATCTGCATCCACATCTCTCACAAAAGTGAAATATGACAAACATCCCTTCCCAACCATACGTTGGGCTTTCAAATAAGAAATTACCCTATTATGAACCTGATCTAGAGAACCTCTCCATTCGACCTTCGGCAACCCTGGCATCGCCAACGTCATGGTTTTTGCGTGACAGTCTAGAATAGCTTGACATGGAGACAACCAATCCATACACAGGATTACATCAAAATCAACCATACTGAGCAGTAAGAGATAAACTCTAGCCTCTAGTCCCCCAATTTTTACCACACAAGACCGATATATACGGTCCACGATAATAGTATCGCCCACCAGCGTAGATACACGAACAAGTGAAACTAAGGACTCACAGGGCATATCCAGATAATGAGTAAAGTACAATGATACATACGAATAAGTGGAACCAGGGTCAAATAATATAGAAGCATCCCTGTGGTACACTGAGACAATACCAGTGATCACTGCATCTGAATCAACAATATCTGACCTGGCAGGAAAAGCATAGAATTCAGCCTGACCGCCACCTAATCGGCCTCCCCCTCTTGGGTGACCCCTAGCTGACTGAGCCCTACCCTGAGCTGGCTTGGCGGGTGGCGGAGCAATTGGTGCAGAAGTAGTTACGTGACTCCTCTACTGAACTGGACCTTGAGTAAGGCTGGGACAAAATTTCCTTACATGACCCATCTCTCCACACTCATAGCACTCCCTCTCGAAGAATGGTGGCGAGTTCTGAGGCGAACCTCGAGAACCAGAATAACTACCAGAAGAACCTGGTATAGATGATCCCTGAACTGAAGGAGCACGGGGCGTACTCTGGTCTGGAAAGGCACCGAGAGATGACTGACCCTGATAAGAACTGTATGAACCATGGCTGGATGATGCACCACGGTGAACTGGATGACCTGTCTGAGCGTGTCTGTAAGAACGACCCCTACCGTGGTAAAACAGACCCCCTGAAGGGACACCGCTGAAACCACCTGGTCCAAGAGGCCTCTTGGCCTCCCTCTCTCCACATTCCTGGCTACAGACCATATCTATCTGCCGAGCAATGCCAACAACCTCATCAAAAGTAGCAGTAGATACCCTCTCCCTAGTCATAAGTAAACACAGATGATACGTGAGGCAATAAATAAACCTCATAATCCTCTCCCTATCAGTGGGAACCAACCAAAAGCCAACTTAGAAAATCTCATCTTGTACTGCATCACAGACATGTCATCCTGAAGTAACTGCTCAAACTGCCTGTGCAGCTCCTCTATATGAGACTGTGGCACAAACTTCTCCAAAAAGAGAACGGAGAACTTTTGCCATGTAAGAGGTACTGCACCGACCGGCTTGTGTCTCTCATAAGCCTTCCACCAATTAAAGGCAGCTCTAGAAAATTGAAAAGTAGTAAACGAGACCCCACTGGTCTCCATAATACCCGATGTCCGAAGCATCCGCTGGCACTTATCCAGAAAATCCTGAGCATCCTCTGACTCAGCATCGCTAAATGATGGAGGTCGAAGCCTCCAAAATCTCTCAAGTTTCCTTTGCTAATCATCTGCCATAACGAGGACTACCGGGGCCTGAGCAGCTGCAACTGGCTGAACTGGTAGTGCCCCCCGATATCTAAAGTCCCTGCACTACCTGATCTGGAGTACGGGCAACAGGGATATGAGTACATCCCCCGGCCTGAGAAGTGGCAGGTGTGGCCTGAGCCGAAACCACCTGAGCAAGGCCAGTGCAAGCTGTCAATATCTGGGCCAGAGCCTCCTCAAGGCCTCGAATCACAATTGGCACAATTGGTGCCTGAGCTGGTTCTGTCGGCTCATCTATATCTGGAATCTTCTCCTGAGCTGGAGCAACCGGTGGTGCTACTGGTGCTGCTCCAACTGTTGTACGAGCTACACATCGACCTCTACTTCGGCCTCGGCCTCTACCACGGCCCCGGCCTCTCGCGGCCCTAACTGGTGGTACTGGTGGCTAATCATCTGATGCATTAGTACGTGTCCTCACCGTCTGTGAGAGAATAGAATAATAGAAATTTAGTTTCCAGAATTAACAAATTCGCATGACGGAATACAAGAAAGTGAAAGTTTCCTAAGGTTTCGGCAGCCTCTCGAAGATAAGTACAGACGTCTCCGTACCGATCCGCAAGACTCTACTCAACCTGCTCATGACTCGTGAGACCTATGTAACCTAGGCACTGATACCAACTTGTCACGACCCAAAATCTCACATATCGTGATGGCGCCTATCTTAATACTAGGCAACCCGACAATCTCAATAAACAACCATATCTTTTAAGTTTGAAAACATAATATTTAAATTTAACGGAAGAAATCTCATAAATATAGTTATAATCACTCCCAAAACCTGGTGTCACTGAGTACATGAGCATCTAATATGAATATAGAGTCTGATTAATAAAACACTGTCTAAAAGTATAGAATAGTACAATAACTGAAAGAAAGAGAGACAAGGTCAACGGACTCCAGGCAGCTACCTTGATAGTCTCCAACTGATAGCAATCTAAGATCTAACAGTCGTCGTATCCGAAAGCACCTGGATCTGCACACGAGGTGCAAAATGTAGTATGAGTACAACCAACTCAATAAGTAACAAGACAAACCTCTGGGCTGAAAGTAGTGACGAGATCTGCAGGTACAGACCAGTATAAATAATGGTACAAAAATGTAGGCATGCTTTCAAGTTCGACAGTTAAACTCAGTACAAGTGAAATAGATCAATACTGCATGATATGAGGAATATGTCATCTCAGTGGAAAGACCTCATGTAACTAGTCACAAATTATTCGATCACTCGGTGCTGTTTATGGCTAATCCAGCACAGGGATATTCCATCCCATATATATATACACATCGACTGACAGTCAGTCACTCAGTACCGTATAAGGCCAATTCAACCCTGGGTAATTTATTCCCCAAATGTAAATGATACGGTCAAGATCCATGTCTAGGGAAAAATTCATTATAATACAAATAATGGAAAATGGGACGAAACCCCCGTTTTATAACTTAAAAGTTTCTGTCCAGGCGTTGTCCTCGATTTCCTGACTTCGATTTCTTGACCTCGATTTCCAGACCTCTATTTTCTGACCTCGAATGCTAGCCTTCAATTTCCAGCCTCAATTTTTTCAGTCTCGATTCTTTTTCCAGCCTCGATTTTTCCAGCAGAAAAATTCCAACAGCTGTTTAAGTCCAAATTTTGATCTATTAACCATACGAAACTCACCCGAGACCCTCAGGACCTTAAACAAATACACCAACAAGTACTAAAACATCATACGAACTTAATTGAAATTTCAAATCCCATAAAATAACACTAAAACCACGAATCATACCCCAATTCAAGTTTAAGGAACTTAAGAATTTTCAACTTCTACATTCGATACCGAAACCTATCAAATCAATTCTGATTGACCTCAAATTTTGCACAAGTCATAAATGACATAACAAATCTATAAAAAATTTCAGAACTTGATTCCGACCCCGATATCAAAAAGTCAACTCCCCGGTCAAACTTCCCAAAAATTTAACTTTCGCCATTTCAAGTCAAATTCCACTACAGACTTCAAAAACAATTTTCGGACATGCTCTTAAGTCCAAAATCACCATATAGAGCTATTGAAATCATCAAAACTCTATTCTGGGGTCGTTTATACATAAGTCAACATCCGGTCACTATTTCAACTTAACTTTAAACCTTGGAACTAAGTGTTCCAATTCATTCTTAAAGCCTCATCGGAACCAAACTAATCACCCCGGCAACTCACATAATAACTGTGAAGCATAAATTGAGCAGTAAATTGGGGGGGGGGAGTAGATACATGTACAGATGAAACTAAGGACTGACGGGGCATATCCAGAAAATAGGCAAAATACGAGGAAACATATGAATACGTGGAACCAGGATCATATAATATCGAGGCATCTTTATGACAAACTGAGACAATACATGTAATCACAGCATCTGAAGCAATATCATCTGGTTTGGCCGGGAGAGCATAGAAATGGGACTGACCACCCCCTGATTTGTCTCCCCCTCTAGGACGACCCCTAGCTGACTGACCTCCACCCCGAGCTGACTGGGCGGGTGGTCAGGTAACTGGTGCTGTAATCAGAGGCTGACTCCTCTGCTGAGATAGACCTCCATGACGATGAGGACACTGCCTCCATATATGCCCAATCTCCCCATACTCAAAACAATTCCCTGGTGCTGGTGGCGGAAACTGAAGGGAACCCCTAGCACCAGGATGACTGGTAGAAGAACCTGGCATGGAAGAGCCCTGAACAGGTGGAGCACGAGACGAACTCTGAACTGGAAGGGCACTAAGTGATGAGTGGCCCTGATGAGAGCTGTGAGAACCATGGCCAGATGATGCACCCCGATGAAATGGCCGAGTTGACTGAGCCTGCCTGAAATGACGACCTCTACTGTGCTAGAACTGACCCTCAAAAGGAGCACCGCTGAATCCACCCTGACCACGAGGCCTCTTGGCCTCCCTCTCAACCCTCTCCTGACCGCGAACCATCTCAATCTACCGAGCAATGTCGACAACCTCATCAAAGGTAGCACCTGAAACCCTCTCTCTGGTCATGAGCAACTGTAGCTGATAAGTGAGACCATCAATAAACCTCATGATCCTTTCCCTGTCCGTGGGAACCAACCAGATCGCATGACGGGCCAACTCATAGAATCGCATCTCATACTATGTCACAGACATATCACCCTGGCGAAGCCGCTCAAACTGTCTGCATGGCTCCTCTCTGCGAGATCGAGGCACGAACTTCTCCAAAAAGACCACGGAGAACTGCTGCCAAGTAAAGGGTGTTGCGCCAACAAGCCTACGCCTCTCGTAAGTCCCCCACCATCTGAGTGCATCCCTAGAAAACTAAAAGGTAGAGACCCCACAAGTTTCCAAAATACCAACAATACGGAGTATCCTCTAACACCTGTCCAAAAAATCCTGAGCATCCTCTCTCTCTGTGCTACTGAAAGGTGGTGGTTGGAGTCTCCCAAACCTCTCCAACCTACGCTGATCATCCTCAGGCATAGCAGGAACTACATAATCTTGAGTAACTACAATCGGCTGGGCTGGTGGTGCCTCTGGTGTCTGAAGTCCCTGAATAACCTGCTCGGGTGTGTGAGCGACGGGAGTCTGAGTGCCTCTCCTGGCCTGAGAAGTGGTTGCGGCCGTCGAAATAGAGACCGCATGAGCAAGGCCAATACACGCTGTCAGAATCTGAGCTAGGGCCTCCTGAAGGCCTGGAATCACAATAGGCACAGGTGGTGCCTGAGTTGGTGCATCAACAACTGGAACCTAGTCCTGATCTGGGAAAACCGGTGGATCTGCAGGTACTGCCCCAGCTAATGTATGGACTGCACCTCTGCCCCTACAACGGCCTCTACCACGGCCTCGGCCTCTCACGGCCCTGGCTGATGGTACTGGTGGCTGGCCCTCCTGGCCGGTAGTATGAGTCCTCACCATCTGTGAGAGAATGAAACAACAGATATTTATTTACTAGAATCAACAGATTCGCGCGACAAGAATTCAAGAATGTGGAGTTTCCTAAAGGTTCTGCAGCCTCTCGAAGATAAGTACAGACGTCTCCGTACCGATCCACAAAACTCTACTAAACCCGCTCATGACTCGTGAGACCTATGTAACCTAGGCTCTGATACCAATCTATCACAACCCAAAAACCTAACTTGTCGTGATGGCGCCTATCGTGGAACTAGGCAAGCCGACTCATTTCCAAACAAAACTGATATTTTCATTTCCAAGATAATTTCGATTATTATTTAACATAAAACCTTCATTTAAGGAGTTCAAATCAAAGAAAAACAAAAATGCGGAAAAGAAAAGCCCGACATCGAGGTATCACTAGTCATGAGCATGAACATCTAATACAATCTGTCTAACAATATCAAGGCTAACTCAGCCTGGAAAATAGCTAAATACCACTATAGGAAGATAAGAGGGAGAAGAGGAGGGGTTGCGATCGCCAAACAACTACCTTACTATCTCCAAGAAAATCTACAACCAGAACACTCAATAACCGCTAACGTGTCCAGCTACACCTGAATCTGTACACAAGGTGCAGGGAGTAACGTGTGTACGCCAACTCAGTAAGTAACAATAATAAATAAATACTGAGTAGTAGTGACGAGCAATAAAACATATAACGTTCATATCATGAAATCTCAGTAAAGTACAACATGCTTTAAAAATCAGTATTTGAATCAAATCATCTCGTTTACACCCGGTTCCAGTAAAAATCATTTAAAGATATTCTTCCAACAGTTTTTCAACCAAAGGCTCAATGCAAAGGTGAGCAAAAATGATGAAATCATAAACATCCCCTTGGGCAAAACATCACTCATGTACAGCCCCTCGGGCAAACCTCACAGTCACTATTGCCACTCGGGCATACCTCACAATTACTCATGCCTTTCAGTCACTCAGCACTCGGCACTCGACACTCGCACTCAGTAGGTACCTGCGCTCACTGGAGGGGTGTACAGACTCCGGAGGGGCTCCTTTAGCCCAAGCGCTATAATCTGCACGGACAACTCACGTGCTATAATAAAGTATGCTGCAGGCGGGCAACCCCGATCCACACTCATCCTCACAAATCAGGCCCTCGGCCTCACTCAGTCATAAACCTCTCAAGCCGCTCGGGAATTTCAGTTGCTACAGGACGGACCAAATCACAAATTCCCAATAGTGTACGCCCACACGCCCGTCACCTAGCATGTGTGTCACTAAAACTAGTAGAATGATACAAAATCTGAGGTTTTATACCCTCAGGACAAGATTTACAATCGTTACTTACCTCCAACCAGTCTAATCTCTACCCCGCAATGCTCTTGGCTCTGGACTTGGCCTCCAAATGCTCCAAATCTATTCATAATCAGTATAATACCATCAATATACGATAATGGAATGAATTCCACAAGAAAAACTACAAAATTAGTCCAAAACCCGAAATTGGCTCAAACCCGGCCCCCGTGTCCACGTCTCGAAATCCGACAAAATTCACAAAACTAGAAAGCTCATTCACTCACGAGTCTAACCATACCAAATTCATCAAAATCCGACATCGTTTGGTCCTTCAAATCCTTAAATTACTTTTCAAAATTTCCAAACCCTAACCCCTCATTTTCACTAATTACCATGATTAAAATAACGGAAATTCACCATATATACAAGTATTAGGGCTCAAGTAACTTACCTCAACGAAATCCCCTTGATTCCCTCTTCAAACCCTTCCAAAAGCTCCAAAAACCAAGTTGAAATTGTGAAAAATGACCAAAGTTCGCGAAGGGTTCTATTTATGGTTTCTGCCTAGAAATTCCGCACATGCGGACCCTTTCTCGCACCTGCGCTTCCGCATCTACGGACAAAGGTGCGCACCTGCGCATTCTACTTAGCTGACCAGACTTGCACTTGCGGCAGTCTCCTCGCACCTGCGAGCCCCCAGACGCGACCCATTCTTCGCATCTGCCAACTTTTCCACATCTGCGAGCCTTCCATGCAACTATGCGATCATCGCACCTACGGTTCCCAATCCGCAGGTGCGGACACACCAGAACAGCAGCTCCAGCTGCATTTTTCTAACTTCATCAAATCCGTTAACCACCCGGAATCACCCCGAGGCCCTCGGGACCTCAGCCAAAAATACCAACAAGTCATATATTAACATACCAACTTAGTCGAAGCTTCGAATCACTCAAAACAACATCAAAGCATCAAATTACCCTCGAATTCAAGCCTAAGAACTTCTAAATTTCCAAATTCGGCAACCGATGCCAAAACCAACCAAACCACATCCGAATGACCTCAAATTTTGCACACACGTCACAAATGACACTACAAACCTACTCCAACTTCCGGAATTCTATTCCGACCCCGATATCAAATTTTCCACTGCCGATCGAAATTCGCCAAATTTCCAATTTCGTCAATTCAAGCCTAATTCTACCACGGGCCTCCAAATCACATTTCGGATGCACTTCTTAGTCCAAAATCATCTAACGGAGCTAACGAAATCATCAGAATTCAAATCCGAGATCGTTTACACATAGGTCAACATCCGGTTGACTTTTTCAACTTAAGTTTCTACTTAAGAGACTAAGTATCTCAATTCACTCTTAAACTACTCTGGTCCCAAACCAACTAACCTAATACAACATAATATAGCTGAATAACATAAAAATAAGTAGAAATGGGGAAAACGTAGTTATAACTCTTGAAACGACCGGCCGGGTCGTTACAGGTGGCTTACAGGCTTGCGTTGCCACCGGGGTTATCATTAGTTCATCCGGTGTTCCATGTGTCCATGCTTCAAAAGTATCATGATAATTCGTCCCATATGTTAGATTTTAGCTCTGTCCAGTTGGACAAGGATTTGACTTACGAGGAGGAGTCAATGGCTATTCTAGCCCAGCAGGTTCGCCAGTTGAGATCAAAGAGTTATCCTTCAGTTCGAGTGCAGTGGAGAGGTCAGCCCGTCGAGGCAGCCACTTGGGAGTCCTAGTCAGACATGTGGAGTAGATATCCACATCTTTTCACCAGCTCAGGTATTTTTCTTTGTCCGTTCGAGGACGAGCGGTTATTTTAGAGGTGGAGAATGTGATGACCCGATAGATCATCCTATATTTTTAACCTAATTATGCATTTTGAGGTCTTAAAAACCTCATCTTAGCCTTCCTTGATTTGTGTGCGATGTCCGAGTGTTCTTCCGGAAGGCTTATATGTTAAAAACTGATAAAAGAGAATTTTTACCTTAAAAAATCAATTTAAGTTGACTTCGGTCAGCATTTTTAGCAAACAGACCCAGATACATATTTTAACGGTCCCAGTAGGTCCGTATCATAATTTGGGACCTGGGCATATACCCGAAATCGAATTCCGAGATCCCTAGCTCGAGATATGGATTTTTGATGAAAAATTAAAAGTTTGGAAGTTTAAGGATTTTTAGAATTGACTGATGTTTGGTCTTGTTGATACCGGGTCCGTATTTTGGTTCTTGATCGCGGTACAGGTCCACTATAATATTTAAGACTTGTGTGTGAAATTTGGTGAGAAACGGAGTTGGTTTGACGTGATTCGGGCGTCCGGTTCTGAAAATAGAAGTTTTAAAGTTTTCTTGAAAATTTCATTTGATTTGGTGTTCAATTCGTAGCTCTAGGTGTTATTTTGGCGATTTGATCACACAAGCGAGTTCGTATGATGTTTTAGGACTTGCGTGCATGTTTGGTTTGGAGCCCCGAAGGCTCGGGTGAGTTTCGGATAGGCTTTAGGGTGTTTTGCACTTAGAAAAATTTAGTTTTTCTGCAGTTTCAGATGCCTTCTAGTTTCCTTCTTTGCGTTCACGAAGGCACTCTCGCGAACGCGAAGTAGAAACTGGAATGGCTGGGTTTTTCTTCTTTACGAACCTGAAGGTTGGGTCGCGAACGCGGAGCGATGAGGGCTTTATCCTTCGCGAATGCGACCAGCTCAACGCGAACGCGTAGTGTTTGGGACCTGGGGGAGGGAGTCAGTCACTCTTCATCGCGAACGCGAGCAAGGACTCGCGAACGCGATAAGAGTTTCGAGATCGCATAAGCTTGGCAACCTCTGCTCTTCGTGAACGCGACAGTGTACTTGCGAATGCGATGAACACTGTCGCCCAGCTATTAAACAGTCCCATTACGGGACTTAAGCCATTCTTTTAACTTTTCAAAAGCCAAACGGCCTAGAGACAATTCTCCCAAGCAAAATTTTTTCCCAAAGTGTTGGTAAGTGATTCTAAACTATTTTTTTTTCAATTACCCATTACATTTCATGAATTTCCAACCTAAAATCTAGGATTTCCATGGTAGAAATTGGGGGTTTAGGTAGAATTAGGGATTTTTGGAAAATTGGGATTTAGATCTCAAATTGAGGTCGGATTCCAAAACTAATTGCATATTCGGGCTTGGGGTGAATGGGTAAATGGATTATGGTCCGAGCCTCGGGTTTTGACCAAGCGGGCCTGGGTCGATTTTTGACTTTTTTGGGGAAAGTTTAGGAAATCTAAATCTATGGAATATAATTGATTCCTTTAGCAATATTTGATATTATTGAGCCATTTTTGAATAGATACGAGTGGTTTGGAGGTGGATTCTAGAAGAAAAGTTGTGATTGAGTATTGAGTGGCCTTCAGAGTGAGGTAAGTGTCGTGGTTAAGCTTGGCTTGAGGGATTAGGCATTATTCGCTTATTTGCTACGTGTTTGTATGTTGAGTACAATGTATAGGTGAGGTGACAAGTACCTATGAGTTGTTGTCAAGTCATAACATGCGAGTGAGTCTTATTATTGTAATCGTGGTATTCTTGATCATATTGTTCATGATTAGACTAGCTATTCGCTATATTGAACAACTCTTATTATGTGTCACGAAAATTGGTATTGATTGGGTATTGACTCAAAGTTGAAGTTAGTAACGTGGAATTGAATGTTGAAGTAAGACTTGTTCTTGATATTTCTATCTCCATGTTATTATTGTTCATTGTCTTGGTGAGGGAGAGTGTTAAAGTACGAAGGGTGATGTCGCACAATATTTTGTGAGTGAGTGATAATGCACGAAGGGTGATGTCATACCATGTTATGAGAAAGAGTTAATGCACGAAGGGTGATGCTGTGCCGTTTCTATTGTTTCTTATGGTGAGGTTGAGAGTAAAAGCACGAAGGGTGATGTCGTGCACTTTCCTTTACTGTGTTTACTTGTTTCTTTTTGTTAAAGATATATCGATTGATCATGTTCTCATTCCTGTTGTGATTCATTGCAATGTAATCCCCTCAGCAAGTCCCCTTCCCAATATTTCTTGCCTTGCTTCTTTAGTTGTTGTTATTGTTGTATATATTGATATATATATATATATATATATATATATATATATATATATATATATATATATATATATTGCACAGGTTTATTTGTAGATGTCTTGTCCTAGCCTCGTCACTACTTCGCCGAGGTTAGACTCGACACTTACCAGTACCTGGGGTCGGTTGTACTGATACTGCACTCTGCACTTTCTGTGTAGATTTTGGTACCAGACTGAGTTGACCCGAGTCTAGTTGCTGGCTTGATCTGTTTGGAGAACCAAGGTAGTCCTGTTGGCGTCCGCAGGCCCTGGCGTCCCCTTCTGTACATTTCCTTTACTGTTTCATTTGTATCGTAAACAGTTGTACTTCCTTCAGATACCTTACTTGTAGCTAAATCTTAGTAGTTTGTGGATTGTGACACTAGTTTCTCGGTAGTACTGTATAAGCATTAAAGTTGTTATGGATTTCCGCGCTTTTCTTTTTACCTTGTTATACCTTATTTACTGTTAATTATTGAAATGTACAAGAATTTGGCTTTAAAATCTCTATCGTTAGCTTGCCTAGTAAGTAAAATGTTAGGCGCCATCACGGTCCTGACGGTGGAAATTTTGGGTCGTGATAGTTACATAATTATATATTATAGTTTAAAAGTATTTAATGTGATGGTAACTTAAAGAACACTTCTTTGTGGACAATATTTTTGTGTGTATGTTTCTTACTAATGCTTTGGTTGTTCTACCTTAACCAGAACTCTTGTTGTCGATCTTGATATCTCTCTTGAAAGTACAACATACAATTGTTCATGCAAAAAAATATATTGCGGTAAATATAGTCCAATATTTAGAATGTTTGTTCTTATGCTTTATTTATTATATTTTGCAAAACATAAACATACTAAAAATTATTTTCACACAAATTTAAAAGGATATTCCTTAGTTTCGGAAGACGAAAGTCGAATTTAGGGATAAGAATATACTTAGAAGCATATTGACTAGTATCATAATTTTTGCATATATGACGTTATTGTTGAAACTTTTATATACCATCTATGTGCTATTACATAAGTTATTCGGCGTATCTATATTTTTCAGTAGCATGACAAACATACTTTTCTTCAAAATTAACCTATATACAATGGAAAATCAATTTTAACTTAGTCTATTATATATACGGTGATACTAACATACGTAAGAAATAATAAACTTGACAACAAACATATAAGGTAGAAGGCTATTTGGTATTAAAGTATTTAAGTATTCTTCTTTGTAGTAATTATTGTCTTATTGGTATTATTTTCTGCTGAGTCAAAAACTGAAAAATACTTTATTTTTACTATAAATTTTTGCAATCGATATTTACTTAGTTGATCAACATATTCATTTATGCTAGCTAAGATATCTTTTTAATTATATCATGTGATTTGTACAAATTACGTTTTAATCTAATGATAGAAATATTTCTCTTATTAAATGCACTACCATCACCATTGAGATTGATAACCAAGAGTTCAAAAGAACCAAATTATCTTTTATTGGATGCTCTTCTTTGTTTTCGACACGAAGCAAGAAGATACTAAATACTGGATACGTTCTTACTTTATATTTCTTGTTAGTTTAATCTTTTTCATTTAAGGCCAGAAGTATAACTTTGGCAAGCTAGCTTTTACAGTCTTTGCTTTTGTCAATTTTGGAACTATGGGTAGTACTTAACATAAATCACCTCCAAACCATTAAGTTTTCATCAAACGGTTCATTGATATCCAATATATCTCTAGAACTCCGGGCAATTATTTCGATCGTTTTATACTTAGCCATAAGTGCTTCATCCCATATTATCAATTTTGTTTTCCTTATAAATTTAGCACCATTGTTCTGTTTTGATATATTTGTGGTGGTTATTTAAGTTGTTTGAAAAGGTACATCAAATCAAAAGTGGGTGGGCTCACAATAAAATCGTTGTTGGTACACCACTTGCTATTATTGCTAACAGTGTCATGCCTCTTGATATGATATTTGCAAGTAATGCATGACATGGAAATATTATTTTGATTCCGCCGGAGGCATCTACAAAGAATAATCCCATTATACCAGAGTTGACTTTTTATAATATAGTCTTGTAAGTTTGTTCTTGATTAGGATTTAACTTTGATTGTGCTCCCTCACACACTTGTATAGCATTTTGATTCTTAGTAATGTACTAACCTTCTTACTTTGTGTTCTAACGCTCTTTTTATGTAATAAATTTATATACTCTACAATTATTTTTAACTTGAAGAAGAATTTTACTCCTATGATGAATTTTAAAAATAATTGAAATAGATTCTCTTGCTAAATAATTAAGTAAATATTTAATTATTTGGTTTTAACATAAAAAATAATTTATTCTATGTTGATTTAGTTCTTAATATTAGTTCATCTCTTGTTTTGAATATTTAATCTTGATTATAATTTTATCTACCTTAAATTTTATTTTCAAAGAGTAAAAGATTGATATGGCATTTCACTTTTAGATCGTTATGTTTGTAGAATTATTAGTGGTATTGACTCTTACCAACCATTTTTTTCTCTTTCTCACACATTAATATTCTTAAATATTTTCTTAGTTGTTGTTTGATAATTGAGTATTTTTCAATATTACAGGAAAAATTTGTTTAAAAAATATTATTTAAGTAAAAATAAATTCAAATATAATATAAAAATATATTATCATGGGGGTACTTTTTTCTCAATTTCAACACTTTATGCAGTTAATATAATATTTTTTAATTGTTTTATGGTATTAAACATTATGGAGTGGTAATGTATTGCCAATACGGATGATTCTTATAAAATTAATTTTATTAAACCTCCATACATATTTTTAATAAGAATTTAATAGACAAAATTTTATTAATTTTAAATTATTAAATATTAATAATTAGCATGGAAGATATTGTATTCCAAAAAATAAGTTATTACAGTTACGTCCTTTCCCTGTGAGTTCTTTTGCTTAATATTTTAGGGCTATTTTGGTATATTAATATTGTATTTATATTTTTATAATAATATAGGCTCTCATTTTTCTAAATGGATTTGGATAGTATAATACATTCTCAAATTTTAATTAGTAATAGGACATTATAATTAGTTTTCAAATTAAATTAGTAATATGAATTTTTAAGAAGTATATCCTAAAAGTTATAGGATTACATGACTAAAGATATTTACTTATTCAATTTTATATGAATTAGACAGCCCGAAAGTAATTATACTAATAGGATTCCTAAAGGTAATCATGTAGGATTCCTAACATGTAGTATTATGTCCTAAAACTAATAGGATTATAAGGCTAATATCTACCATTCAGGTTATGTCCTTTTATTATGAGTTATTATGCTTAATATTATAAGGTTATTTTTGTAAACCGACATTGTATTCATGCTTTTATAATAACTAGGCTCTATGTTCGTGCGATGCACGAAATATCTTGTGCCATAAATTATAAACTTCCGATCTTGCATCTAATCAAGCGGCTTCGCTCCATTACAACTTGCTCCAGTAGTTGTTAATGTAAGTCTAATTTATCGACATGTATTTTTGTAAATTCAAAAGGCTGAAACTTGATTTGGTTTATTATCTATTATTCGGCTTAAATCTCTTTTAATGATAAGATAAAAAAAAAAAGTTTAAAATATGTGCTACAAGATACCCATCAGCATCATGTCTTCTATTCCCACGAAATCAAAAAGCATTCCATCATGTCTTCTATTCCCATTGATCTCTTAGGTTGTGATACCAATTAATATAAAAAGTTCAAAATGATAATGTCCAAGAGAATTTGACAAATATCATATTTGTAGGGTCGGCGTATGTGTAGTTTAAACCGAAAAGAAATTTCAGACTTAGGTTATTTACATATTTATCCTTAACTAAAGGTCGACTAATGTTTGAGAAATATTTTTAGATAATAAAATTTTATCAAACATAAACTACTTGAGAAAAAGTCAGTAACAAAGAAGAAAAAAAGATCAATACTTCGTCTATTGTCATACCAATTAATATAGTCCAAACTCAAGGTTAAAAGGAATAGTTCAAACCGATAAAGTCTCAAATGAATTTTACCCAAAATCAACTTTGTAAGTCGACATATGTGTAGTTTAAATCGAAAAAAAATTCTAGTCTTGGGCGATTTACAATTATATCCTTGAATTGTACAAATACTAAGGTCATAAAAGTCGATTAATATTTTGAGGATATTTTAGTCGTTTAACATTTAGCATAAATTATTTGTACTTTTATAACAATATAGATAGATATAGATAGATAGATAGATATATAGATAGATATACATGGAGTGCACGAAATCAAGCACATTAGACCAATCAAGAAGGCCCATGTTGAAACTAGGCCCATATGCTTATTAGAGGTAATTAAGAAAGAGATCTTTATGCAAATAGTCTGCCTAATTCATAGTGTATACTTTGTAGCCGATACATATAAATTATATATTTATTATACACATATCATATCATACATTATTCTATCATGTTAAGTTTAAGCGGTTAAGTAAACGGTTATTTAGATTAATTATGCATTAAGAAAAGTCTTTCTTATCTACGTGTCAATAGTAAGGAAGGCCCATATGAAATATGGCCCAACATGTCTAGGAGAGCTCTCGACATATTTACCCAATCCAAAGGCAACAAAGCCCGATACTGATCCAAGACAAAGTTATCATGTTGGATTCATTTCTTTCACTTTAGAAAAAGGCAATTTATATGTATCGTTTTTGTGAGATGCTTTTCAAACTCTGGTTGTCATAGGGGTGTTCGTCGGTCGGTACAGTACGATATTTAAATATTTTGATTCGGTATTTTTGGTATTCGATTTTTTAAAATGTTATACCAATATCGTACCTAATTAAATTCGGTATGGTTCAGTTTTTCTCCTTTCCGTTTTGGTTTATTTGGTTTGGTAACTTTGATTTATTCGGTTTGAATACTAGATAGTGCATGGAGTCATAGACTGTAATATTCTTAATTAAAATAGTTAATATGCAAAACTAAAAATATTTTTTGACAAAAGTTTTATCCAAAACCAGCAAATATCAACCCATAGAGAGAAAACTGTACATAAAGGAATAAATTTGATCATTATAAATGTCTTGTTACTTGCTTAGAGCTAATTGATGAGCTTCGAGAATAAAGAAAAGTAAAATTTTAGATTTTTTATTTTTATGTTATAATTAATAATATGTGTATTGTGTAATATAATATATATTTTGGTATTCAGTATCGGTATTTCAGTATTTATTTTTAAAATACCATACCTAATACCAATTTTTTAAAAAACTTAAACCAAATTCTATACCGAATACCAAATACTAAATTTTTTGATTTCGGTATGATAATTCGGTATTTACCAAATTATGCACAGCCCTAATTCTCATTATATCATGCAATAAAAAAACTCGTTTGTAGAAGAAAAATAATGCAAGAAAACAAAATATTTTGCTTAAAAATATGAGTAGTTCAAGTGGCAAACATTGTTAGACTTATCACTTAGGTCACAAGCTCGAGCCATGCGAATTAAGCTTGGTATAAAAAAGGGATAGAGGAACAAACCTTTTTCCTTGAGTTTCGAAGATTGTAGTTGATCCTAAAAGTTAGGCTATCTCCAACCTTGCCTCCATTTTCTCCTTCAAAATGGACTAAAGTTACTCCAACCATTACTCCATTTTTTATTCAAAAAAAAATTCCATTTTATATTCTTCTCTCTCTTCAATATTATATTATTATTTTTTATTTAAATTTTATTTTCTTATTTCTATTAAAGAAATTCTATCTTTTATTCTTTTTTACATATTCATCACATATAATTTAATATAAAATTAGTTTATACCATAAATTTTTAAATAATATCATTTGTAAGTAAATATTATAGATTATATATATTAACGGATAATTCAAATAAAAGTGAAATAATTAAGATACAAGATAATTAAATACATATTATATTATGGTAAAATTCGTATTAAATATTACATAAATATTCAACTTCCACCTATAGTATGCTCTCATAAATGATTTATTAATGCATTACGAAGTGCAAAATGAGCGTCTTTGTCCTTAATTTTTTTGTGTCGAGCTAATTGCTCAAATTGGTGATTTTCATCTACTACCATTTTTACCGTTGGAGGTGGACATTCCCAATAAAATTAACTTATAATTTTACATAAAAATAATAAATGCACGAAAATTAATTTATCAAAATTATACGCCAAAGCAAAGATGTAAAATTAATATTCTAAAGATATTATATAAAGATAATTAAGTATATATAAAGAGATAAATTAAAATAATTAAATAATAAAAATAATAATAAAATAACGATAAATAGTAATGGAGGAGATGAATATTGTCACTCCAAATTTGGAGTAACACTATTCATCTCTTATTTTGGGGGCAAAAATGGAGGAGTATTGAAGCCATATTTTGGCAAAAAAAGGCTGCATTATGAAGAAATGGAGGAGGTTTGGAGATGCGCTTAGTCGAGAGAGGTTTTTCGATTATATTTTAAAAAAAGACCCCCCCCCCCCCCCAAAAAAAAAAACTAGTTCAAAAGAGGGGTTGTGTGTACACATAATAAAACCTATGGGGTACAAAACCTATTTTCACGAAAGTTGGAGACCAAGAAAGGAAATATAGACAACGTTATATACCCGGCTCTCTCCTCTCCGGCCAGTGCGAATCTGTTTGCCCTAATTAACCTTCAAAAGGGTGCAAACTTAAACTTCATCCGCCGTCTACAATTCAAATAATTTCTTCTTTCATTATAGGTATAAAAAAAATTCTCTCTTTCTATTATATATAAATTGTTTATTCTAGCTAGGGTTTGTGAAAAGTATAATTGGTTTTTATGAATCTTCGTGTTCTAGGGTTTTGAATTTTTTCATTTTGCTTCGGGTTTTTGGTATTAATTATTGTTTTATATTGTGGATCTGCGTTAGATTTTTGTTAGTGTTTGGATGATTGAAAGTTAGGCGTTTTATTGGAATATTTTGTCAACGGAAAAGGTAACGTTTGGATTTTGTTGGGTGAAAATTTGTATTTTGGGTGTGTTTAATGTTGGGAAATTATTGTTAGGTGTTTGAAACTATAGGATCTCTTTTCATGAAAAATTTAGGGTCTTAATATTGCTGCTTTTTTGAATTTTGCTTTTATTTAATTGCTTTGTGATGTGTGTCTGAGCTGAAATTGGTTTTGGGGGGTTTTAGTAGTTGAAAGAGTGGGATTTTTATGCTGAAATAATCTGAAGGGGAAGGGCTAAATCTACTATATGTTCTGTTCTGTTGATAGTATTAGCTTTACTTGGACCTGCATAGTGAGTCTTTTTGGTATTGAGATTTTAGAGATTGTACTTAGCTGAGCTAGTATTTGTTTTTATGCATTTCAGCTATTCCTATAAGTTTCGGAATCTGTTGCTGGGAATGATGGGGACGCTAACTGGCGCATTGAGCAACCTCTCAAGCAACCACCAGAGGTTGAGGTTGCTCAATGCGTCAGTCAACGTCCTCATCATTCACGAGCTTGTACTTAGCTGGGGATAGCTAAAGTTGCCTCTACTAGCTGGTGTCTCCTTAATATTTCTGTGGAAGCCACCATTTATGTCTTGTAATCATTGAGTATACTTAAACCACATGCATATTGCTTTTATTGAGAAACTTAATTCATGCTTGTTTGGATTTTTAAACTTTTGTTAAGTTCTATATCTTAAGTGCACTTTTTAGTGTTTTCACTAGTTTTTCTTATATGTGATGTTGGGCCTTTTTAAATTGTAATCTTTCTTGGTTTTTGGTTGATGAATACTTTATGGGTTTTGGAGAAGGATATGACGATCGTTATGACTTGGAATGCTGAGATGACAGCAACTTATATTGTATTCGTACTGGCTGATCATTTCTTCAACTACCCAAATTGTTTTTTTTTTTGTGGTTTTAAACTGGCTAGAAAATCATGAGTTCCAGGGAGCTTGCGGTGATTTTTTTTTTGTATGAATTCGACTATCAAATTGTGGTGAAACCAAATTGTTTTTCTTTTGGTTTTAAACTGGCTAGAAAATCATGAGTTCCAGGGAGCTTGTGGTGAAATCTTTTTTTGTATGAATTTGACTATCAACTTTTTTATTTGTTTTCATTTCACTTCTATGCTTTGCATTTATTCCCCAACTTATAATCTATTATAAGACTTTAGATCTTGAGCTTCATGTTTATTTTTGGTCCAAAGTCTTATATTTTATACTGAAGAGAACGAGATGATGAATAATGTATTTTCATGATTGCTGTATGATGCATTTCATCATGTATTCGTACTGGCTGATCGTTCTAGAATTATCTGGTTATAGGGTGCTTGTTTTAAAAAATAAATTGGTTTACATTGATCTCGGGTGTGAAATCTTGAAATATGGTTTTACATCTGAAACCATTTCACTTGGGTTTACTTCATACATTCTGGACCATACAGTATCATGGAGAATGAGATGATGAATGTTATACGGTTTGATAGCTGATATGATGGCAGATTATCATGTATTAGCTCTAGCTGATCATTCTCTGTGGTGCGCCTTCAACTGGTTCTACACTTGTGTGCTAAGTAGACTTGTTATTGAATTTATTTGACTGGATACATTGTGTGTGTAGCAATGTCTGTTCTCTATTTTTGTTTCAACTTTGACATTTTCTCATCCTGATAATGAAGTCCAGAAGGTAATTTTTATCATGTTGACGTACTATCTTAAAGGCTGTCTTTGCTTTCTTTTAAAGCCCGATGGCCCTTTCGATTCTCTTCTATACTGTAGGGAGTAAAGAGGGTCGCCTTTTTTCATCAGAAGGTGCTATCCCTGTCCCATTAATGCTCCCTTCTTTGCTTTTATTTATAAAATATTATCTAGGGTCAATTTTCAATCTTGTGCATCTATATATTCGGCAAGGTAGAACCAAATCAGGACATTAAGAGAAGTCTGACTTTTTTTTTGGGTTTTATTATTTGTGGTTGGAGAATGATATGATGAACTTCATACAAGTGATTGCTTATATGATAGCACTTTATCAAGTATTAGCTCTAGCTGATCATTCTCGTTTGATTCCACACGAATTTTGTTGCTCTATTCTGTTTTCTATCATGTTATTCAATTCAAAAATTTCTTAATTTTTTGCCTTCTTGTTTCTACCAATCTGAGAGAAACTATCGGGCCTGTCTTGTCCTCTTTTCTTTTGTGTTGACGTCAATAGGGATTTTCTAAAGTACAATAATATTAGTATTCACAGTTGGTGTATGTGAGAGTGAGGGTAGATAGGTAATGTTTACAGTACCTAAATTCTACCTTGATTTTATTTGTTAAATATTATCTAGGGTCAAAAGCTCCTGCCTCGTGCACCTAGCAGAACGATGGAGAGCTTATGTAGAAATTTGAATTTTTGTTGGTTTTATTATTTGTGGTTGGAGAATGAGATGAAGATGAATATCATACGAGTGATTGCTGATATGATAGCACTTTATCATGTATTAGCTCTAGCTGATCATTCTCTTTCCATTCCGCACCAATTCCATAAAGTTATCTAATTTTGTAATTTTGATACTCTTGGACTTAACGTTGTTTTGCCTCCTTTTTTTTTCTACCCATCTAAAAGGAATTGTTGGGCCTCTGTTGTCCTCTTTTCTTTTGTTCTGGTTTGCGTCAATAGTAGTTTTGTAAGGTGGAATGTTATCAAACTTAGTGTATGTGAGAATGATAGTAGATATGTAGTGTTTACAGTAACTCCTCTGTTGAATATGGATTGATAATCTGAGTAGACATTCTCTTTTCTCTGGTCTTTTCTTATCATCCCTTTCTTTTGGATCCTGGAGTGTGTGGTTTATGCATTGTTTGATACCATGACATTTATGTTTGTGTAAGAGTTTCCTCACTCTTTTTAAACTGTGGACAGTTCATATCAGATTTGCTGCAATGAGGAGACGGAGTTACAGCCCATCTCCACCGCGAGGTTATAGCAGGAGAGGCGGGAGGAGCCCGAGCCCCAGGGGTCGTTATGGTGGTCGTAGCAGAGATGCTCCGACTAGTCTCTTAGTTCGAAATCTTCGCCATGATTGTCGGTATGCACTAATGACTGTCTTTTTCAAACGTTTAATGAGCTAGACATGAAGCATGCTATACTTTGTTTTCTTTCTGCAAAACCAGAACTGAACCGTTTTGTCAGTTTCAAGTAATTTTGTACCTGTAGTGGATCACATAGACATTGCATTTTATTAGAAATTGCTCAGATGATTCCTATCTTGAGGAACAGCTGGTGGGGGAGAGGGTGAGATGGCAAATATTTCAATAGCAGAGATGGCATTGAAGACTTTAACATTATGAGCTTCAGTAATTATATTTTTAGAGCACTCTGAGCTACTTACGTTTACCTGTTCCGTGTGTGTGTGTGTATATGTGTATATGTGTATATATATATATATATATATATATATATATATATATATAACTTGCTATACCACTCACTTTACTGCTTGTATGCAGGCCAGAAGACCTAAGAAGGCCGTTCGGGCAATTTGGGCCTGTCAAGGACATTTATTTGCCCAGGGACTACTACACTGGGTGAGCTTGATTTGCATGCGATCTATTCATCTACTAAACTTTTCCCCTTATAAAAGAAGAAAGAGAAACTGAGCAGAAAGCATACCCCTCTCTCTCTGTCTCCAAAAAATAGAAAAAGACCTATCTTTATGGTCAAGCTCTTTCCTGTCATAAGTTGCAATTTTATATTTTAGTTTTGAGAAGCTGACACCGCTCCCTACCTTCCCCCAGCCCCCAAAGTTCTAGTCTAAATTTCATTTTTGGTGAATCCGTACTGTATTTCTAATTTGAGATTCTTTTGTTTACTCTTTTTGTTATGTCAAGTTGGGTTGTGCTTTATTATTAAAATTGATGAGATTTAGCAGCGAAACTTAGAGAGTTTTGAAGACTTCAATCAAGTAGTAAGAGGTTTGTTGACACATTGAAGTAGTAAAGAGCAATCAAGTAGTAAGAGTTGAAGGTGATGTTAATGGTAGTGAAGATTTGAAGGAATTTGGATTTGAATACAATGTGAAGATTTCAAGATTTCAAGTCTTGAAGAAATTCAAGTCAATCTTTAAACTGATACATTCAAGGTCAGCAGCCATGTGCTTGCTTTATGTGCTTATGAAGACATTATTTTAGTAGGATTATTTTTACTACTGTTGTTCTGTGGCTGTTTTGAAGTCTTGGTACTCCGTAGGCTAGTCCTTTACTTTCTTTATTGTATCTTTCTTAGAATCTTGGGTCCTGATAATTGTTCTTTTTGGGGTGAGACTGAAGCTCCCAATCTAAGTGTTTGGCAATTTGGACCGTAAAACCTGGTCAGATTTATATTCTGACTTGGTTTTACTTTTCGAGCAGCCCCAGAGAGCTGTAGCTATGGTTGATGTGCAGAACTCCATACGGCAGCTTATAGAATCTCAAGTTTTCTAACTTTCTTCATTTGTTCCCACATCCTTTGCACAGTCAACCACGTGGCTTTGGATTTGTCCAGTTTGTGGATCCTGCTGATGCTGCAGAAGCTAAATATCAGATGGATGGGCAGGGTTTTCAAGGTCGGCAACTGACTGTGGTTTTTGCTGAGGAAAACAGGAAAAAGCCAACTGAAATGAGAGCTAGGGAACGTAGTGGAAGGTAATACTTTTTATTTCATTTGCTTACATCATATTAGCCCATTTAATTTCTGTCTTGGGTATCCAGAATTTGGTTGCTACTCAGTGGACAACTACTTGAATCTTGGTTGTCCTCCATTTATGGCGTTGAGCATAGTGTCCGAAAGTAAATATCTGGTAGTTTAAAGATTAGTGATTTGGTGCTAGGCAATAATCTACCTCACATTTCCTGTTTCCTATATTTTGGTCATTCTAGTTAGCATTCCTCCATTTTAAATCAAATGATTAAATGATGATAGATGTGATTCTTGAATTGATTGGGTTGATTGTTTTGCATTTTAATGTTTATCCATTTAACTTGATTTTCTTGTAGTGGTAGGAGCCGCAGCTATGATCGGAGACGGTACTCACCTCAATATTCCAGATCTCCACCTCCACGTTACGCAAGGTCACGATCCCGCAGCCGTGGCTATATTCCTAAAAGGAGGCAGTACTCTAGGTATGCCAGAGTATTATTTTATGTTTATTGTACGTTTATGTTGTATTAAATCCTTGGTGTAACTAAAGGTGCTCTAGGTCTTTAATTACATGTGTGCATCCAACAACCAACCAAGGTGTTAGCCTATCTGCTGATGTTAACTTCAATTTTGTGCATCATTGCATGTTGCTTGGCTTATATTATCACTTGGGTTGCTTTTTGTGCGAAAAATTATATTTTAGATTTTTGTTCAAATCCAAATTTCCATCTTTTTGTTAATGATGATTTACTCCTCACTTTGCAGGTCTGTTTCACCTGAAGAGAAAAGATACAACCGTGAGAGATCATACTCGCATTCCCCTGCAGGGGACATTTCTCCACCGTATAATGGCTCAAGGAGTCGCAGTCAAACTCCAGTCAGAGAGCATTCACCATATGATGATGGTCGAAGGAGCCGCAGCAGAAGTCCAGTTAAGGAGCGTTCTCCGGTTAGGGGTCGCAGCAGGAGCCCCAGTCGCAGCAGGAGCCCAGATGACGCTCGTTACTCGAGGGATCCAGATCATGACGTGTCTCCACAACACTGAGCTATCTCTTGGAGATCAATGCTGTAGTAGTTTGAATCACTTTCTAGTTGTATGGCTCTTTGCTGTTTCTTTGTCTATGCCCGAGTAAAATATAGTTGGTATTGGCTTGTCGTGTGTAGTAGACAACATGAATTCTGATTGGCTATGACATTGAACGATTTCTAGAAGTGGTTGATTATGCTTGTTACTGTTGAGTTTAGGCATGTTTTTGAGAGCCAATGATTTCTAATTCAGTTGGTTTTATGAGTATTATAAATGTTCTTTTTACTACATATAAAGTAAGTTCAATATGCTATCTTTCAGGGTAAGACGTAGGATTGGTAAATATAAGATATATTCTCCTACTTTGCTCCTAAGTTTGAGAAAGACAATGATTTAATCCTCACTTCCCAACTGTCAGCCTTTGTATGCCTGGACAAAGTGCAAACATTTGACCAAATGAATGACTTCAATCCTATTATCTAATCCAATCTTGCAAATACATTAAAATAAATTTACATGTATATTTTTACGCTTAAACTCTTTTTGCTTTTCCTATGTTTTTTAAGTAGATACGTTATAGACTCTATTTCCTTGTTGGAAGAACACTTCGTATATTACCAATGTTTTAAATTGAGCTATCTATTTCACTAAGGGCTAGTTTGGTTTGAGGGATAATTAATATCGGGTTAAATTTGAGGTGAGTTTATCCTATATTTGTTTGGAATAAAATTATAATATAACTAAATCTGATTAGTCATTCTGAGACGGTAGTATTTTTTTATTCCTATGAAAAGGTAAAATAACTACTCTCGAAATAATTAATAATGAAATAACTTTTCTGTTAAACAACTAAAGTCATAAGCGCGTTGATAGATAAAGTTGTCCTGAAGTTCCACTCTTTACACTTGTGAGAAGGGTAAATTTCATTTAAAAAATAAATGAAAGCGAACTTTCTCGGAATGACATATTGACATTAATAAAAGTTGACTATATATCACTCTATTTTTAGCTCAGTAGGAAGGAAAGTAGGTAACTCCAGCAGTTTATAATCAAAGAAAAGAAGAAAAAACACAGTTTTTAGAGAGATGTCTATGGACACAACTACAGAAAATAGTGATTCCTTTATTTCTAATACTGATGGAATCATCTGCGGTTATTCTGATAATTCAGGATGGGGTGAAAGCATGATCTCAGATCCCAATATTACTTCGTCTCCTTCAAGGAGTGTAGACGACCGTCAGTAGCAGCAGTCGAAGCAACAGATTTCAATTGCTGTTGCTGGCGATGATTTGATTATATCATCAGGTGCATCTTCCGGGATGCAGTTTAATGCTTATTGCAATAACTGTAATAAAGATGGTTTTGAACTTTGTTTAGGTTTGAATATTGGTGGTGGGGAAGTGAACAAAGTAGCTAGCGTTAGCTCGTCTGTCCAAACCTTGATGGCAGTACAACGAAAAATCCGAAGTGTAAACAGAGGTTATTCACATAATAATAAGAATAGCAAAAGCAAGCCAAAGGTCCACGAGTGTTCAATTTGTGGGTTAGAGTTCTCATTAGGTCAAGGTTTGGGTGGTCACATGGGAAGACACAGACCACTTAAGATTAAAGCAACAAACAATAAGGTTTCCTTGAATACTGTTGATGAGATTAAGGAGGAGTCGAGAAGCATTCCATTGCTGCTTGATCTTAACTGGCCGGCGGCGCCACCGCCAAGAGATGTGGCGGGACGGATCAGATCTTCCATCTTTAACTAGATGTCTTCGGTTCAAGCTCGAAGAACGAAGAAATCCTCGATCCTTAACTTGATGTCTTCGGTTCAAGCTCTAAGAAATTCTCAATATGGAGGTTTCCCCTTAAATGATTTCTATACGAGCGAATTTGTATTAATCAAACCTAAATTTCAGGTGCTCTAGGTCTTTATAATGATTACGGATATAGAAACTATCATTAATTTATCCGACATTTTATTATCATTTTGAATTTCAGCATATTTAGTACTGGTATAGCTTATATGGTTATGTATATATAACTTTATACCAAACACTATGTGACATAATTGAAGGACTAAAATAAGCAATGAAAGCAATCTCAGTATCAAAATCACATGTAATCTAGACAACTAGCATAAACGGGATTTCACGGGTTACCTCTTGAAGCGTGAACAAAGCTCCTCTATCACGTGAGCCTCCAATTCTACAGCAACTCAATGAATTCTCCATCATCAGCATAATAAAGATTCGCGAGCATTGCACGGTCTTCTACTGTGTTACCCAAATAATATCCGAAAATAGTAATTTCGTTTGAGCGAAATTTTTTAGGAAAAAGGGTGAAAATTCCGGCCACCTTGTTCTACCTCCTCTAGGTGGAAAACTTTAAGTATTTATAGCACAAGTTTTAAGGTTTAAACCCCTTTTCCAAAACCTGTTGGTTTTTTTTTTCACCAGAAAAAAGATTCCTTTATTTTTTATTATTTAGGCACATCAGGGACCACAAAATTTAATTAACAAGGCTTCCAACTATGGAATTAATTTTTAATTTTCGAAATTAATACCCACCATAATTAATTACGAATTATTCCACTAAAAAATCGTAATTGCACTCGTTATTCAATTTCGAAATTTATCCATTAAATCTTATTTAACTCCCCATGTTAAGATTCAGATACTAATCAGTTAAATTAAATTACTTATTGATTATTTCCTTTAGTCTTTCGCTTAACTTATTTCATGTGTCGGATACAAAATCCATCAATCGGGTTTACACATGAAAACTTATAAGCTTTCATAAAGGTGTATCATCAATCTCTAAACCGAGACATGGATTCTATCAACTAACTGTTACTTCGCCAATGTACATTATTATTATTCAATTTATCAGGCATATTGACCCACGAAAGAATCTCGCCTTTTAAGAAATCAAAACAATAATAATATACAAAGTTAACAATAATTATATCAAGATTAAGAGTATAAGTATATTTAATGGCTAGAGAGTTTATTTTATTAAGTCAGTATAAAATACATATCTCTACTTGGTTCGTTCTATACATACAAAATGTACTAGCACAAGAAGTTTGAATTAAACCATTCTCATAATCAAGATAAATTATATTTAATCTTGTGCTACAATCATCCATGATGATTTGTCCAATTTCATCATTAGATTGTAAACTCAAACTTTATACTTATAAGAACCGAGAACTGATTATCTAATCTTCCGTGTATAAGCTAAACTCTATACACTAAATCATCTACTATATAAGCAAAGGACACAGATTAATATATGATCTATTTAAAATTTTATTAAAATTGAATAAATAATTATTTTATAATAAATACTATATCCAAACCAAACACATGGTTAATAGTATATATCCCAACAATCTCCTACTTAGACTTTTAACCATGACAATTATTAGAATATACTATATCTAAACGCATGGTTAATAGTATATGTCCCAATAATCTCTCACTTAGACTTGTGACCATGCATCTACAACTTTTTTTCAGGCATTCTTTTTACATGACTATTAAAAGTCTCTAAAAAATAAGATTTTGTTAAAGAATCTTGCCAAGTTATTTCTGATGCAATTTTTGTCTAGTAGTACTTTGTCGTAACTATCTAGTTTGGTATTAAACTCTTCAGGGATCCTGTTACCAAAACTATCCTAAGCGTGTATACCAAACTATGATTTTCCTTTGTATTCTCCCACTACGACGGAGTACTACTAATATTACCTTCATTACCTTACGATATTGAAATATTAGTGACTTCTTACTATAGTGTTCACTGTTCAAACATCACTCCCACTCGATAAAGGCATGTCTACTAACGTTCTCCCACTACTTAAATGCAATGGAACATCAATTCAGACATGTGAGTTTTGATGTTCTTGAACATCTAGTTATTTCTTTGCCAAGTTCCTATAAAAATAGTTTACTTCTAGGAACATGGTTTATTAAACAGCCCTTATCTAGAAAAATACATTTATTTTAACAATTGCCTTATTTTCTTTAGGACAATAAAATAAAACTCCATTCGTTTTCTTGGATATTCAATAAACATGTACCTGTCCATTCTTAGTTCCAACTTACATATCCGCTTTCCCTTTCAGCACATACGCGGGACAATTCCATATCTGAACATGCCATAGACTGAGCTTACATTCAATCCACAGTTCTATAGATGTCCCGGGTACTAACTTTGAAGGAACTAAATTCAGAATATAATTTGCAGTTTTCAGGAAATATTCCAAAAATAAATAAGGCAAATCTGAATAACACGTCATTAATCTATCCATGTACAAAAAAAACTTATTTCTTCTTTCTACTACACCACTCTATTATAGAGTTTGCGGTGTAGTCAATTGAGATGTAATCCCTTATTCTGAGAAGTAACAAAAGAACTCTTTAGAGAGGTGCTCGCCACTACAATCAAATTGCAGTAATTTAATATATTTCCTTGGTGCTTCTCCGTTTCAAGTCTTAAAAACCTTGAATTACTTAATTCATTAAGACTTACGATGCATCAAATAAATATATTAATATTTTGAGTAATCATTTATGAACGTCACAAAAATACTCAAAACTATCTCTTACCAGTATGTTCATTTAACCATACAAATAAGAAGAGATTCATTCTAGCTTATCATTAGTTTTATTTCCTTTTGAAGGGAAACAACCTTGAGTCAAATTTCCTTCCAAACAGGATCTACAAGTTGGTAGTGCCTCTACTTTCAATGAACCTTAAGGTCCATCCTTGACCAACTTGAAACCCTATCCAGATTAATATGACTTAGACAAAAGTGTACATATTATTTTTCTCAATTTTTGAAGAACATATTCTCTTATGAGGTAGACTAATATTGTTCTGTCCAGAAGAGACATTAATATACAATAACAAGGTCATGTATTCATGTACCACAAGTGATAAAATGTTTATCAAGCTCAATAACTCAAGAGTTATTTGAAAAAGAAAACAAATATCCATCTCTTATCTTGCCCAGAAATCAGAATTAAATTCCTTCTAACAAAAGGTACATATATCGCATCCTTCAAATTAATGTCTTATCACAAAAAAAAAAATTTAACAAGTAATACGCCAAATTGCATGAAGTCATTGTGGAGTTGAGATAAAAATATTAAATAGATCATAATAAGTCAAAATACTGAATAGTAAAATTCAAACTACATTCAATATTTATATACATACGTGCATCTCGAATAATAAATTTCGATGGGAAAAGAATTATTCTTGCAAAGTATATTATATAATGCAAGAATTATACAATCCAAAAATAAATAGGAGCAACTCAGATGGAGAGTATACTATTATTTTCAGTCAATTGCATATAACCTTTTAATACGAAAATTTTAAACACACTACGCATATATGTCATGCATCTTGAATAGCAAATTTCAATGGGAAAAGAACTACTCATACAACATATATATATATATATATATATATATATATATATATATATATATATATATATATATATATATATATATATATATATATATATATAATGCCAAGATTATTCACTCCAATAATTAAAACAGACCCAACTCAGATGGAGAGTATACTATTAATTTAAGTCAAGTGAACATCATAATTAATAGGTCTAGTTCCATTGATTCAACATGTATACTCAAATGGAGAGTAAGTACACAATATCAATTACTAGTATTTCACTTAGTGAGCTTACAATAAATCTATCTAATATGGAGGAAGACCTAAAGTCAACGCATAAATTTATTACTCACTTGAAATTAATAGCTGAAGACATAGAAATATATTTCTATCACCACTTAATCATGATTATATTTTAGTTACAAAATTGATTCAACCTTTTAAACTCAGATAGAGAGTTAATACAGGTTATCAATAACTAGTAACTGTATCTAGTGAGTTCATAATAAATTTATCCGATATGGAGGAAGACCTAATGTCAACGCGTAAATTTATTATTTCACTATAAATAAATAAAAATGGAGACCATAGGGGTTAATTCCTATCACCACTTTATCACAACAACGGACTTTTCTCTGAGGATTAAGTTCCATAATTAAATAAAATGCTCAATACCCCATTTAAACAGTCTTAAGACGCTAAATTTAATGTTTTTCACTGCATCACAGTGAGTATTGTTCACTAGGATGTTTCTAATAAACCTACCAAATTTCAGACCAATCGGAGATCGTTAAAATCACAATCTCCAAAAATTGCGACCAAATTTGAAAAATTATCATTTTAATCATTTTTTAAGAATTTAAAATATGACCTACATTCTTATCATATACCGATTCATGTCAAATCAACATGTGTTATCATGTTCCAGATTAGATATAAATAAAATGACAGAAAGAATGACTTTTCGTATGTAAATCATACTTTAATCCGCCAAACCTCCAAAAAACTCATCTAAACGATCCCGAATCATCAAATATGATGTGGTTCACTGCATAGCAGTGATTTCTCCTTAACTGATCGTTTCCGATGATCCTACCGAATTTCAGGTAATTCGGAGATCGTGAAATTCACGATCGCCAAAAAACTAGACCAAATTCAAATAAATTATTTTTTGGCGCATTTAGGATTAAATCCATGTGATTTGCATTCTTGTCATATATCATATCAAGTTAAATCATTATGTTTAAGATTTAACATAAATATAGCCTATATATAAAGAATAACTTTTTCATATTTATAACAAATTCAATTCAATGGACTGTTTGAAAACCCATCTAAACGATCTCAAAATGTCGAAAAATAACATGATTCACTGCATATCAGCGAGTTTTTCTCACTAGATCGTTTTCGATAAACCTACCAAATTTCAGGTCAATCGGAGTTTGTCAAATTTATGACCACCAGCCTGTAACCAAACTCGGAGAATAACCGTTTTAAGCAGTTTCATGAATTAAAATAAATATGATATTGATTTCTATTCTCTTTATAATTATAATACGAGCTCAAGGCATATATTATGTTCTCCCTATTTCTAGGATACATAATATCTCCTTTACAATAAATTATCCTTTTATTAAATACACAAGAACCTAAGATATTATATTTTCTCCCATTCGGCGAAAAACTTAATATCTCTTCTCATGGGTGGAGTTGGTCTCACTAGTACCCAAAGATACAACTCTTTTTCTAGTTAAGAACCTCCCCACTAATGTAGATTTATCAAGGATAATTTTCACATGGTACATTAAGCAGATTTTAATGACTCAAATAAATAGACCATTTTGTGGATCCTACTTATTAATCATAATGCTCAATCCATGAAATGATACAATTTCACATGTACAAATTTATTAAGATTTTTTCATGACTTCACACAAACAAACCACTTTAGTGGTAACTATTTATTACTCACAAAATTCTTAATTTACGAGTGAAGATACATGTAGCTCATAAAATTATTTTACGGCAGATTATGGACCACAACTTAAAAGCCATACCAATAATATAAAACTCATACAAAATACCATCATATTTCACTTAATTACAACCTCCAACCAGAGAACAAAATTTTTCATTGAAAATCCAAGATTAGTAATTACGTAGGGCATGAAAACATAAACTAAAATTTGAGAAATATTTTTATGCATAAATATACCAAACGCTCCAATCATTAGTCATCTTGGATATCAAACAGAGGATTTCACTTTCTTACAAAATAATTATATCATCACACAATATCAATTGTACCTTGTAAGACATATTCAATAAAATCCTACACTTCTATTAATAAATTTAATACAACAACACGTCTATTTACTAGTAGCCAATGTGTAAACCTATTATATCACCAGTATTTAATCATGGAGACCATGGGGAGTCACCCCCACCACCATTGAATTAAAATTGAATTAAAATTATTAAGAAATAATTTTTAGAAAATAGAAAAACGTCCAAAACACAGTCCAAACGACCTCTGAAAAATACCATGATTCACTGTTAAAGCAGTGAGTTTTTTTCACCACGTCGTTTTCGATGGGCCCACCACATTTCAGCTCAATCGGAATCTGTCAACTTTGTTGACCTCCAAAAATACTGGCAATTCGGTCAAAATCAGATTTTGCGTTTTTCTAGGGTTTACCAAAAAAAATCAGATCATCCCAATCAAATATCAATAAAAAACAGATACCTCATGATTACAAGAATAATCTAAATTTTTGCACAGTTAATTCACAAAACAGTAGTGCGGTTTTTCAGAAAATCACATATACATGTAATTCAAAAACGCACATAAACACGATATTCTTGTTTCATGAAAAATCTAGTTTTCTAATTAGATGTGAGTGGGCTCTGATGCCAATTGAAGGATTATAATAAGTAGCGGAAGCAATCCCAGTATCAAAATCACATGTAATATAGACAACTGGTATAAACGAGATTTCACGGGTTACCTCTTGAAGCGTGAACAAAGCTCATCTATCACGTGAGCCTCCAATTCCACAGCAACTCAATGAATTCTTCATCATCAGCATGATAAAGATTCGCGAACATTCCACAGTCTTCTACTGTGTTACTCAAATAATATCCGGAAATAGTAATTTCGTGTGGGCGAAATTTTCTAGGAAAAAGGTTGAAAATTTCGGCCACCTTGTTCTGCCTCCTCTAGGTGGAAAACCTTATGTATTTATAGCACAAGTTTTAAGGGTTAAAACCCTTTTCCAAAACCTGTTGGGTTTTCTTTTCCACGAGAAAAAAAATTCTTTTATTTTCTATTATTTAGGCACAGTAGGGACCACAAAAATTAATTAACAAGACTTTTAATTATGGAATTAATTTCTAATTTTTGAAATTAATATCCACCATAATTAATTAAGAATTATTCCACTAAAAATTCGTAATTGCACTCCTTATTCAATTTTAAAATTCATCCATTAAATCTTATTTAACTCCCCATGTTAAGATTCAGATACTAATCAATTAAATTAAATTACTTATTGATTATTTCTTTTAGACTTTCGCTTAACTTATTTCATGTGTCGGATACAAAATCCACCGATCGGGTTTACACATGGAATCATGAAATATAATCAATATAGGATAAGGAACACTTACCCCAATGATTTCCCATGAAAATCGCCCAAAAATCGCCTAAACCGAGCTCCCCAACTCTATTTTTGTCAAAAATGGTCAAAAAACCCGTTTTATAGACCCTCAGATGTTTCGGGCGTTACAGGTAGCGTGGGGCGCTGCCTGTGTCGCAGTTTCCAGTATCCCAAAATTCCCAGCGCCAGGGCTAGCGCCCCACGCTACCCTGGGCGCTCGCGGCGACGGAAAAATCGTTCCAGTTACGAAAATAGGCATAACTCTCTCATACGATGTCCGAATTCAATGATTCTTTTTGCTATGGCTCCGTAATTTCAATGCGGATCTAATACTTCAATCAAAACTGAATTTGGAGCTCACTTGATTAATGTGATACCATATATTCTTGAAGAATCGACATCAAACATTCCAGGTTCGATGCCGAAACATAGCAAATCAATCCGGAATGAACTCAAATTTTGTGTACAAGTCATAATACCTCGTAGGAAATTATTCAAGATTTCAAATAGTTGAAAGGAGAGTAATTACTCAAAAAAATGACAAGTCGGGTCGTTACAATGCACCTCGTGTGCAGATCCAGGTACGTCCGGACACGGCGGTTGCTAATCTTTTGAAGCTTTATCCATTGAAAACTATCGAGGTAGCTGCTTGACGTCCGCATACCTTGACTTTCTTTCCTTTTAGTTTTTGTACTGTTCTATATTTTCAGAGAGTGTTTCATCAGTCAGACATTGTTATTGTTTAGATGCCCATGTACTCCGTGACACCGGGTTTTGGGAGTGTTTATATATGTATTTGTGAGATTTCTTCCGCTGAATTTAAATATATTTTTTCAAACTAAAAAGATATAGTGGTTTACTAAGATTGTCGGCTCGCCTAATATTGAGATAGGCGCCATCACGACAGGTGATATTTTTGGGTCGTGACACCAATCCCAGATTAAGTTGGTTGAATTAACTTCACAGTAACTGTCCACATCCAACATCGAATGTAGCAATTGAACTACCGCACCAGAATCAGATCCTTTCATTTCTGTGGATGAACCCAAATTGGCTAATGCGACTGCCTCCACATTTTTCTCCCTTGGAATGTGGATGATTGACCACTCTGTGAACCGAGAAATTAATACTTGAACCTTGTTCAAGTATTATTGCATGCGCTCCTACTTGGTGTCAAAAATTCCGTATACTTGGTTCACCACCAGCTAGTAATCACACTTTATTTTGATGACCTCGGAACCTAGTCCCCGAGCTAGTTCAAGTCCCGCAACCAAAGTCATTTGTAACCAAGTATACTAAGAAGTTAATTAGTGAGATTTTTAATGTAGGAAGTTAATTTGATTTTTCATGTATAATTTAAATATATATTATTTCAAATATGCACGTGAAAAATTGTATTAAATAATGTAAAAGGATTTTGTTTTCTTTAGAAGAAATATAAATAAGGGTCCCACCAGAAGCATATGCTTCCTGAATTTGAAAAAAAGGTGGCATCAAATTGCAAATGATGTTGGCCATTGAAAAATTGTCACTTTCCAACTGGATGCCTTTGTCTGCATTTTCGAACATTCTGCAAACATTTGACCAAATTAATGACTTTTTCCCTATTAAAATAATTCACTCTTCCTATAATGAGAAAGTATCTAAAATCTTACATATGAATTTCTTCACTACTCTTATTAAACCAGATTTACTTTTGATCTATATGCACTTCAAGAATTAAGTAATAATATAACTATTTTATATTGGTTTAGTGGAATATTTCATCCAATACTTCGGATTATTCATGTGCTTACATATAATAAATAATCTCATATTTACTCTTGATCCTAACAGAGCTCCTTTCTTTAGGTATTATTGAACATAATTTTAAATCATAGTCAAAAGTAGAGGGATAAATATAACATTTTTATCTGAAGTATTTGACACATAAAATTCACTCGCTCCTCGTTAGAGCCAGGGGTGAAATTATATGTAGCCAAGGTGGTCAACTGAATATTCTTCGCAATTATATTATGTATAAAGTAAAATATTTTTTGTTATTAATTAAAAAATAAACTTTGAACATTTTTTCAAAATTGCATAGACTTTGAACATCATTATTGAATTTTTTGACTTTAATACCGCCTGAGCTTCAACGAGGTTATACTAAATACAAGACAAATAGCTCGAAGTATAACGGATGATTTTAATTGTTCACTATTTTGAGTTGTATTAAAGAGGAAAATAATCATTATAAGTTGCTACAGTACAAAATGATAGTGTGATACTACTATAACATAGTAATGGACTTTATATATCACTAATTCACTATCTGGTGTTGTATATTTTGTTCTTTTATTGTTGTTTTTGTGTTTGAATTCTAAGAGCCCATACCTCCAAGTCCTTAGTACACACATGCTTAGTTGGCTTCAACTATAGGAAAAAAGATACTAGGAATCTGTTCATAAATACTCAATCATTTTACCATATTTTTATAGACTTTTCACATTCTTCTGTTTTTTTTCTCAACCTGAAATAATTCTTCTTTTGTGAGGGAAACTCCCCAAAGGCCCTTTTTTTTTCCTTCTTTTTTCTTTACTAAAATTTTAAGATAAAAACAATTACTCTTTCTGTTCTAAGTTATGTGAACCTGTTTGATTGGATACGGAGTTTAAGAAAAAATAAAGACTTTAATAATTTATGGTCCTAAATAAATCAAAAAGGGACCCATAGTATTTGTGTGGTTATAAAAACTTCTCATTAATGATAGAATTGTAAGTTTAAGTTAAATTGTTATCAAATTTAGAAAGAGATCACTTTTTTAAACTGACAAATAGGTTCACCAAAACTGAAACAGTGAGAGTATCTCATTTGTTTTAAAATAATAAATAAAAAAGAAAAGAAAACAAAGAGGAATTTAAGGGAATGTACCACTAGATTGTGTTAAGCTAGACATAAGGCGAAAATTTCGATATGTCTCAAAATCTCTGTCCCCAGATTTCAAGAATCTTTAGATCTAGAAAATAAAAAAATAAATGCAAAAAGAAAAACTTTTTTTCTTTTACTTTTTGTATGCCTTTTCCATATTCCAAGAAATTTATTTTCATCCATCTAAAGACAAGTAAAAAAACAAAAAAATGGTACACAGTATCTGTAAAGTTCTAGAGTTAAGATTAGCACAAGCTCTACATTTAAGGTCTCTTTATACTTTTTTTGTCATATAGTATGAAAATAATAATCTTTTTATTGTGGATATGTACAATGACATGAATAAAATAATTTATTTGGTTCATAGTGTACGTGGGTGTTTTTGTTTTTTATATATTAGTATAGTTTAAGGGTAAAGATTAAATCTTTATGCAAGAAGGTTAGTGATATTTAACAATAATTACTTATGTAGTAATAAATGAACAGCTCATTTTGGGGTACTGAAGTTACTACAGTAGACTAGTGTCCTGTGTTGTTCCAGTTTCCTTTAGGTAATTTTATGACCACTCATTCCTTTGTTTTTGTACCCAAAGTGAAGAGAAGTTAAAGGGGTTTTGTCTCTAAACTGTCTGTGTTTACATTTGACTGTTTGAGTTTACTAACTTTTATAGGATCTTGGTTAGTAGATTTTCTTTGTTTGCTTCAGTGGAGCAGAAGTTCAATTAAGGTACTTTCTTTCTTTTTTTCTTCTCCTGCTCCTTCATTTTCTGCTTCTGTCTGAAATGTTGTGTGCTTCTAAAGCAGTTTTGAGATGTGGGATTTTGAAGTTGAGGCTAAATTTGTTAAGGGTTTCTTAATCTTTAAATATTTCTTGGATTTTGGTGTTGTCTATGCTTTTTAAGGTGTTAGATAATGTTAGTTTTTGTTAACGTTTAGTTCTTTGAACACTGTTTTTGCTCTTATGAGAGTGACTGTTTTGTGATTTTGAACACTGTTTTTGCTCTTATGAACTGATAAAGCACATGTCTTAATCAATGTTACCTCTGTAGTGACAATTTCTTTTGTTTTTAAACTACCCTGAAGTGGACTAATAAGTACATGACACTATTTGTATACCAAGAATTGGATGACTGAAACTGAAATGTCAAATACTTGGGGAATCCTGTGATCTATTATTTAGGAGAACAAGCATTCTAAACTGCCAAAAGTTTGAATCTTTTGTTAGGTCTTTGTTTAATGAACAAGAATGCATTAAGTGCTGGTCTTTTGCTGTGGAGTTGTCACTGCGGGAAATCTGGATTCGCTAGACAGTAGACATCCTTTAGTGGAATATTATGCTAAGATTTCTTGTGTTATGAGAGTGTGCCTTCCTTTTTCTTATTGCAGGGTTGGGTGGGAATATGGTGTATATTCTTCTGGACTTCCAGTAGAGTGCTATTACTACCTAGAGTTTAACTGCTTTCTTGGGTTCTGTCTTTTTTATCTTGTTGTTGTTCGTACTTGTTGCCATTACTTTTTTCATCATATGGGGGTCTATCGGAAACAACTTCTCTGCCCTTCCAGGGTAGGCGTAAGGCTGCGTACATCTTACCCTCCCTAGACCCCACTTGTGGGAAATCACTGGGTTTGTTGTTGTTGTTGTTGTTGTTGTTGTTGTTGTATTCTTCTAGTAGAGTTCATGTTTGTTATACAAAATCCCATGCTCTTAGCACAGACAACAAGCTAGAGAGAAAAGAGTTCTATTATCACTTTCTGATACTGCTTTTCTTTTGAATTACTTTACTATAAACACGTCCCTCCATAGTAATAGCTTGGTGACTTGGCCTTTACTCTTGAGCTCCTCGCACGCCTATACCTTATTTCATATCCGTTTGGTGGGTTCTCTAATTCCTGGTTAATACTATTAGGAGAAACCCAATGATGTAGAAGGTTACCGTTAACTAATGTTAGAGCATTTATTCCAAAGTTTTTTTTACAGTGGTTGAACTCTCTTAATAAGTATTCTCCCTTTGATGCGTATAGTTAAATTTATAAAAGTCTTCACTTTTTGAATTTCTTTGCTCATTTTTTAGATATCTGGGGCCAGTTTTATTGGGGAGGAGTGTTTTGCCTGTTAAGTTTTGCATTTCTGTTTATATTTGGAGCTAATAATCGACCTACATTTTTGAGGCAGTCATACGTCTGAGTTCATCTTTCTTTTCAATGAAACTCGCGTTAACTTTTGTACTCTATTTCCTGTAGAACCTCTTGACAAACCTCGTCTGAAGCAACAGTGCAGGCTGATTGATACTAGAGTTATAAATTTTGGATGCTTCTGATGATGCTCAAACCGTGGCTTGCGATATCCATACTATTTTCTTTCCTCATCTCAAATGTAATAGGTAATGCTTAAGTTTCTATTTATCAGCTCAATAATCTAATAGTTGTATGGTGATTCAGGACATTGGTTACTTGATTATGTTCTTAGTTGTTCCTGTTTTTTGTGTTTTGATTTTCTGTTGTTCATGTGATTCATTTGTAATAGGATCCAACAGCTGAGCTTTTTACGTATTGTCCTTGATTTGATTTGTTTGGAGTTTTAATGTGTATGTTATTTCAAAATTGTAGGTGCATTTGTTGGAATAAACATTGGCACCGATGTTTCAAATTTACCGCCAGCTTCGGATGTGGTTGCACTCCTCAAAGTTAATCAAATAACTCATGTGCGCCTATTTAATGCTGATGCTCATATGTTGAATGCGTTAGCCAACTCTAGTATCGAAGTTGTTATCGGTGTTACAAATGATGAGGTCTTAGGGATCGGAGAATCTCCATCAGCTGCAGCTGCTTGGGTAAATAAAAATGTAGCAGCTTACATTCCCTCTACAAATATTACGGCTATTGCCGTGGGTAGTGAAGTTCTCACCGCAATCCCAAACGCTGCACCGGTTTTGGTTCCTGCTATGAATTACTTGCATAAAGCATTGGTTGCTTCACAACTTAATAACCAAGTTAAAGTTTCAACCCCGCAATCAATGGACGTGATTGCTAGGGCATTTCCTCCTTCCACTGCCACTTTCAATTCTTCTTGGAACTCAACAATCTTCCAGATCCTTCAGTTTCTAAGAAACACAAACTCATACTTCATGTTGAATGCTTATCCATATTATGAATATGTTCACTCTGATGGAATCTTTCCGATTGAATATGCCCTTTTCCAACCACTCTCCACAGTGAAGCAAATTGTTGATCCAAACACCCTGTTTCACTATGTAAGTATGTTTGATGCTTTAGTTGATGCTGCATACAACTCTATAGCAGCCCTCAACTTTTCAGATATCCCAATCGTTGTGACCGAGACTGGTTGGCCGTGGGATGGTGGTGCCAATGAGCCCGATGCTACTAAGGAAAATGCGGAAACTTTTAACAATAACCTGATTCGGCGTGTTTCAAATGATACAGGTCCACCTAGTCAACCTAAAAATCCCATTGACACCTTTATTTATGAGATGTTCAATGAAGACAAAAGACCTGGACCGATATCGGAAAGAAGCTGGGGTATCTTTTCTATAAATGGGAGCGAGGTTTATTCCCTTAGCCTAGGTTCCTCGGGCGGCATCTCTGACAATTCTACTGCAGTTTTCTGTATAGCAAAAAAGGGTGCAGATGAGAACAAATTGCAAGATGGAATTAACTGGGCTTGTGGCCAGGGACATGCTAATTGCAGTGCTATTCAATCTGGGCAGCCTTGTTATTTTCCAGATACATTGCAAAATCATGCTTCTTACGCTTACAATGACTATTATCAGAGAATGCGTAGTGTTGGTGGAACATGTGATTTTGATGATACAGCAACAACGACAACACAAGATCCAAGTAAGTTACCATATCTGATGTTTTAGTATGTATTTTCTTTTTTGTCTCTACAAAGGAGTTCCAAGAGACTATTGACTGTTTTTTTAGTTATCTTCTTGTCCAGTCTAGTCACATTTTTTATGGCTACATTAGATGAATGACATTAGTTTTTTCAAATGTTTGTGTATGAGATATGGTAGTGGAACATTGCTTGTTTTGCAAAGTTAAGCAACTTGTATCTGTTTGATTTCTTACAGATTTTGCAATGGTTCTCTAAGTTGTGACACAATGAGTAAAATGCAAAGTATGCGACTGTACACTATACTGCTAAATGCATCTAGCAGTATATTTCTAAATAACATTTCAACATGCTGATGCTGCATTTCAGTCTACAGAAAGCTCTTTGCTCTTCCATTTTCTTTTTCTTTCTTTTTTCCCCTTTTGGCCCCTTGTCCGGATCATACTTGCAAAATCGTCGATAATGATCTAGACAATATGCATTGAAATTACAACCCTTTTCGTCCTCTGTGTATGTTATCAGAACCATTTCTTTTGCTTTCTTATCTAAAGCTCGACTCATTTGATGGTTATCCTTGTGCAGGTTCCAAAACATGTAAATTTACAGGAAGGTGAGATTACCTAAACTAAGTATATGTGTACATGGTAAATTGCAAAAATATTGCTTCTGTGCTAAATTGCTTTCTTTTATTCGACAGTTCGACTCCAGGTGGGCTTTTCCCTCCGGCAGCATTTGGACCTATCAGTCCGACATCTCAGAGTTCAACGATTCGAGCATCTGTTATCGTGTATACATTGGCTGTATTTTCTGCTTTGTTGATGCTTGATGTGAATGTGCATTTTGTTTAATAGCCTCTTTATGAAGTCAGTTCTTTCCCTTGATGATTCCTCATGTATTTTTCAGGAAAATTGAACCATTTCAGTAGTCAGTTTAGATGATTGATATCTGTCTGACATCAACTAGATGATTGAAATCCATTTTTTGATATTTATTCCTGTTGATGATATCCACTTTAGTCATGTTACATGTTTACTAATTTCTAAGAGTCATTTAGTCATGTCAGAGATTTACATGCTTTCAAGTATTTTAGTTTTGTTTTTATTTTGTATAACATTGGCCTTGAGATGAGCTTCAAATGGAGTGACATTGTTAGCAAGGATTCATGTAGGTCGATCTCAACTTGTTTGGAATTCAGGCATAGTTATATCTTGGTTGATGAATAACCTCCTTGCCATTTGTCGTTCATCCACTATTCGGTCAACCGGCTCATCTTGTAGGTACCTTGGTAGGTCAAGTTTCGTCAATGTATTTGACGGAATAGTTAGAAGTATGCACAAGATGGCCAATCAAAATTATTATAGAAAGAGAATAAATGTCACGTGAAAATGTACATTAGATATACTTAATGACTTAGTATATAAAAAGGGCAGTCCAGTGCTTTAAGTTACCGCTATGTGCGGGGTCCGGGAAGGATCGGACTATAAGAGTCTATTGTACGCAATCTTAACTTGCATACGTAATGACTCAGTATATGTAGCGCAATATTTTTTAAACAACAATTATTTTTGGTAATTTTCCAAAGAATTTTGTATGCCAAGCAATAAACTATGGAGTATTCTCTTTCATCTTTTCTTTTTATAAATTTTTAATTAAATCATTGTCAAAATCCCCCAATGCTAGCAAAAAAGTTCCTGGTCTTCCCGTATCTGTCTAGGGACAAAATGAAAGCCTCATTTGAAGAATGGAAATTGTCCATAAAATGTTTTCCTTTCAAAAATGTGTTTATCCATAAAATTTTGTAAGCTTTTGGAAATTTTTTGAAAATGAGTTTTTTAAAAATCAAAAAGTGCTTTTGACCACATTTTTAAAATTTCAGATTTTTTTTTCCCACAAAACTGTAATATTTTTTCTAGTAAAATGCATGTCCAGCCATAATTTCAAATTGCAAATATCATTTTTCAATTTAACTCTAAATATATATATATTTTTAAAAAAATTATAATTTTTATGTCCAAACGCCTATTAAGTACCAAATTGTCTAGTACTAAAAATAGAATTTAATTTATATATACACTTTAATAATTATTAAAAATATAATTGCCTGAAATAATGATAGATATTTTGTTATAACAAATTAAAATACGTATAAAGTAATTAGGAAAACTTAGAAGAGAATATTTAAACCACGAATATGATCTCTTTATATAATCTCTTTATATACTTTCCAACGACGTCGTATGAAAGATGGAATAAAGGCAAGAAAGCAACAGAAATAGAAAGCAATCCACTTCGATAGACTGAGAGATAATCTTCAATGTACGGCGGAGCTCCGTCGGGCGGAATAGGAATCGGCGGTAGTAGTAGTGGAGGAAGAACATGGCCGTCGACGACGTCGGTGTCTAGTTCCGGTAAGAGAATACAGAAGGAAATGACTGAACTAAGCATAGAGGCACCACCAGATTGTGCAGCTGGGCCTAAAGGCGATAATCTTTACCATTGGGTTGCTACCCTCTTCGGCCCACCTGGTCAGTCTTCTATTCCCCTCTCTTTCTTTAGCTACAAGGAGTTAATCTTTCTTTTTCTTGTGGATAAGTATTACAAAGTGTTGAGCTTTTTTTTTTTTTTTTTTTTGGTGGATGATACTGTGAAGTGTTAGGGTTTGAAGCATAAAGTTGGATACTTAGTCCCCTTTGGGAATGAGTACTATTATACAGTATTTGCAAACTTGCAATTCTGTATTTTAGAACTTGCACATAATGAACTTCAAGAGAAATATTGAAATAGTTGTTTGAAGGTATATTTCAAGTGAAATGCTGGTTTCAGCTCATAAATCTGTTTTTTAAGTGAAGCTTGTGTCCAAACAAATTGAAACTTCCACAAAAATTATTTATTTTAACTTCAACTCGAATATTGTCCAAACCGTAATACTACTTTAATCCACTTTAACTGTGTTGGATTGACATTAGATGTAAATTGACCAATTTGGTGTTGAAGTGTGTCACTCCATCATTTAGAAGATAAACGATGCTTTTATTTACTTAATTCATGTATGTATTAACAGTTACTCTCATGATTTATCCGAAAAAGAAAAAGAAAAAACTCCAAATCCTGTGTGCTCTGATTCTCGTAGGGACAAGCACACGGAGATACTTTTTTTGTTAATGAGTTGTGGTGAGACTTGAATCCAATAATTATTTAATTCCTTCACGGCAAGGTCCTGCATAACCTTATTTGTTGAATCTGGCCTGATGATGCATACCACGTAGGTCGAAACCTTACTGTTAATGTATCTTGAATCTCTAAATAATAGGAAATGACAATGCTATTTCTGATGAAAGTGATTTTTGTATTCTTCATGTTGATGTGGCTGTGCTTATTGCCTGGTTTCTTTTAAAGTTGGTTATAAAAACATTTGTTTTTGCAAACTGAGTGCTGCTACAAGTACTTCTTTGAATTCCATGGCAGTTCTAAATATGCTCGGGATAACAATTTTGAGCACTTGGTTTATTTATTGGGTTTACATGAATTATGGGTTTTTAAGTTTGAATGTATACTTCTGCTTGATTTTTAGATAAGTAGATAGATAATTATTTTTTTTGCTTCGATTTACTGAAGAATTCCTGGTGTTTCACAGAATGAATATCTTCCTGTTTCTTGCAGGAACACCTTATGAGGGTGGAATATATTTTCTTGATATAACCTTCCCTTCTGATTATCCATTTAAACCTCCAAAGGTATGTTGAAGAATATGCATTAGTGAATGTATACGTGCATATAGTGTTGTACCTTTTTTTTAAGCAAGGCATCTATTGTTGTATTTTGTCTGAATGAAAAGTTTCCAATATTTTCCAATAAAAAGAAACTCTATCTTCTGATATAACTGTTAAAACTAGTACGAGCTGAAAAGACCAGCCGGAGATCCTTGTTCACCCTCTTCTGATAAATTTTGCAGTGTTCTTTCTGCTGAATAAAACTAACATAAGAAATGATAATTGCTATTATAACGAATTGCCTCCCATGAAATAGTCGCTTGATTGCTTCCCTTCCTTTATGAAAACTGTTACTTATGTTCTTTATTTTTGGGTCATGTGTAAATGTATGATCACTCTGGGAACTTAATACTCTTGATGATTCTTCTATTTATTTCTTCACATGTTTGATGAAGGTATCAGACAATAGCTGGACATAATGTCTTTTGGATTGTTTCATGAATCCTAAACATTGTTTCTAAGGATTTTGAGGTTGCCATGTCTTAAAATGGTAATTCAAATATTTTGGGTTTTCGTGTTCTTTACCCATAGAGTACCATCATGGTGGATAATAGAAGCTTCTTTAGCCATTATAATTGTGAGACAAAAGGTTACACACAGATAAGAATTCTAGGAAATTGTGCAGTGATGTTCGTTTTGAGTGCTAAGTTTCTTTCTGGTTCTTCCTTGTTTCTCCTGATTTATCTCTGCGTAAAGGCTGAAACTTGAGCTAATGATGATTTCCTCCGTACTTGTATAATCTTCTTTATGGTTTTTGTTTAAAATGATCACTATGCATTATTGCTTGAAGAGGACAACAAAGAGCACGGCTGCGGAACCAGAAAATGAAGTGAATTATGCCATGAAACAAAATCATTCTCTATGCGACCAAGTCCAGTAAATTCATAAATTGATGATAAATTTGATCCTTCCTGAACTTTGGGTTGGTGTACAATAAATGAGTGAAGTGAGGAAAGAATTCCGTAAGATCTGGTATATGTATAGTTATTTTCACCTTTATACAGTACCATGCTTATCAAGAACATAGTCTTTACTGTAATTAATCTGAACAAAAGACATGGGTGCCTTCGTTGAAACATTTCCACTGCCAAATTCAGCCGATAAACAAAAATCATCTTCACACAATTAACAATATTTCTTGTTTATCAGCTAAATCTGGCGGTGGAAACATTCCCTGGAGATTATCTTTTAGGTCCCTTTTCTTTTCAATGTGACCTCAAGCTTTTGCAGGTTGTATTCAAAACTCGCATATATCATTGTAATGTTGATCCTTCTGGCAATGTTAGCTTGGACATCCTAGCAGATAACTGGAGTCCAGCATTAACAATCTCGAAAGTACTACTTGCTCTGAGATCAATGTTCACCACTCCAGAAACCTGTAAGTTCGTATCCTATCCGCAGTCCTTTGCCCTCTCTCAACCGAAGTAAAATAGACAAAAATATGTTAATTTTATGAGAAAAAAATGCATAACAAAAGGCACATGTATTGTTTGATGAAAGCGCTTACAGGTTCATGCTGGACGTCCTTCCACTTATTTGGTTTCAATGAGTTAACTATATGAATATAATAACTACCTTTCTTCTGCATTCTGATGGTAGTATATTTTGATCCTGATTCTTGCAGATAAGCCCGTTGTTCCTGGTATTGCACACTTATACTTTGAAGATAAAACCAAACATGATGAAATAGCTACAGAATGGACACTGCGATTTGCAAGGTGAAAAAAATGAATTCAATGTGGAATTTTCTTAACAAGTTCTGGTCAGCCACCTGCTTAGTTTGAAATTCTCCCTACAGTTACTAGTTAATAGACATTTAAGAGCTGTTGTAGACTTGTAGGTGATATTTAAACTTAACGTCTGTATATAATACATATAGACAGTAAAAAAAAGCAAAAAAAAGATAAATTAGACTTCCGGTAGCTAATGTTTCAATTTTCCGTTGAGCCCAATGGCCTTATTTGTTCTATTTAAATTGTTCATTCCTTCATATTGCTTCATTTACAAGTCCTTAAGGCTGAATCAATGGAAGCAGAACGAAACTTGAGGGCAGGTTTTACCCAAAATTGGAATAATCTTGCATTCCTTAAGAGGGTGTAACATGAAGTTTTAGGTTTGGGATAAGCTGACTCTCAAATCCCGATATATATATGGTGTCTCTTGTGTGTATTCACTGTTTTCCTTGAACTCCATGTTCAATATTTAGTGATATGTAGTTGATAGGAGAACAAAAAGAACTGCCCCCTTTTTCTGTTTATTTTTTAAGAAAAAGTCAACCTTTTACTTTGATAGTAGGATGCCATAACTCAAGTGGTATCCTGACAGTTTTTTAATTATTTAAATTTATTTTTGTTAGTGTTAAAAATTATTATTTCAGTCACCAGAACCACCATATGGTGACCTGGTTTTTATTTGGAATTTGGTATTATCTTAGTGGGTAAGCATGAAGGCATTGTATTGAGGAAAATAAGGATGTCACATTGCTATATAAAACCAGAGCTCCCTACTCACTATGCAAGACAAGTTTAAGATCTTTTCATTCTTTCTGTATTGTTGGCTGCATAAGCAAAATGACAAGCTTAGGAAAGTTGGGGCAATGGCCTTTACTTGTAACTGCTTTGGCAATTTGCATAGCAGCTAACACTGTTTTTGCTGATTACTCTTATGGGTATACTTCTCCCTCACCTTCTTATGCCTCTAAGAAGTATTACAAATCACCATCTCCACCCAAGTATCATGTACCTACTCCTTACTATAAGTCACCTGCTCCTTCGAAGTACTACAAATCACCCGCTCCTACAAAAAACTACTACAAGTCACTCGTTCCTTCAAAGCAATACTACAAGTCGCCAGCTCCCGCGAAATACTACAAGTCGCCCGCTCCCGCGAAATACTACAAGTCGCCCGCTCCCGCGAAATACTACAAGTCGCCCGTTCCCGCGAAATACTACAAGTCGCCGGCTCCTTCAAAGAACTACTACAAGTCGCCATCGCCTGCGAAGTACTACAAATCCCCATCACCTGCAAAGTATTACAAGTCACCATCCCCATCAAAATATTACAAATCACCTGCTCCCTCTAAATACTATAAGTCACCGCCACCACCAAAATATTACAAGTCCCCAGTTTACTACAAGTCTCCACCACCACCAACTTATTATGAGAAATCACCTTCGTATTACAAGTCACCTCCACCCCCACCAAAATACTATGAGCAATCACCATCTTCTTACAAATCTCCACCTCCACCATACTATAAAGAATCTACACCTTCCTATAAATCTCCTCCACCTCCACTAAAATACTACGAACCTATAACTTACAACGTGCCATCTCTACCAAAGACTTATGAAAAATCACCATCTTATTACTCACCTCCACCACCAACGAACTATTACAAGCAAACTCCCACCTATGCCTCACCTCCACCACCTGAGAAGTACGAGCAATCCGCCACCTATGCTTCACCTCCACCCCCATCAGCATCTCCTCCGCCAACCTACTACTAATTTTAACTATTCGATCATTTTCCTCCATTTCCATGATTTTTAATTCCTTTTTGTTCTCTTATTTTTGGCAACTCCATTTCCTCTGCCAAAATTTGATGTATGCTTCCCGAAATGATCGGCTTTTACTTATTGTGTGTTCAATGTTCTTCTATTTTAATAATTTATATTATGTATTTATTTGAAATTGAAGTAAGATCCTCAAGATCTCCATCAGTTCTACTCTTTATATTGAGATTCTTTGCGTCCTACTTTTCCTAATTCTGTCGTCTTCTTTGTCTAGTACTGCATGCTTTTGTTGACTGAATTCTTTCGTTGTTTCTAACTTAGTTGAAATGAAGCGGTATTATCTCTTGAGAATCTTTTCCTTAGAATTGTTTCTAACCTATCTACTAAAGAATTGGTAAAATTACGAATATATTAATTTCTTTTCACGGTTTCTAAAGATGTAAAAAAAATTGAAAGGCTCAAATGGCACACTTAATTTTTTTTAATAATTGACAGTGTATTAAAAGATGGGGATTCAAAGTGAGGTATATAAGGTGTAAGCGTTTGAATTTTTTTTGAATTTTGCTAATTTATAAATAAATTAATGTAACTTTATATAATACCATGATTTACAATCAACTACAATGTCCTAACAATTTAAACATCAAAAGGAAACAAGAATTCTCTTGGAAACAAAGTGTGATATGTACTTCCGGAGAAGTAAATGAGTCGAGAAACATTTTCTTAATGCTACAATTTAAAATTTTCTCTTTGTTTATGACGAGTCGTGTATTCTGGTACATGATACCTCCCACAAGTACATGTACGGGATAACTCTAACCAATTAGGCTTAGGTAGGAAGATATTATCTAGTGTTTTAAAGACTAATGTTTATATTACTAAACTTCTTGGTTGAGATGCAATCAAGTGTTAGATAATTAAGAAATATGATATTTAGGGGTCGTTTGGTACGCGGACTAAATTAGTACCAAGCTAAATTATCCCGGGATTATAATCCCAGTACTAATTTATACCACATGAGAGGTGGGATAAAATAAAAGGAATTTTCAGAAACCATTATTGTTTAGTGACTATTAACTTCCTATAGCTACCATATACATAATTACTTCCTATAGCTACTATTCAGTTGTTACGGTAGTGTATTCGCTGTATTTGCGCTGCTGCATTCATGAATACAACAACAAAAAGCGCTTAAAATCAGGCAGTCCAGCCGTGCGCGCATGTATTCACATGTATTCGCGTTGCTATATTCATGAATACAACAACAAAAGCGCCTAAAATCGGGACAATCTAGTTGTGCTGCATTCATGAATACAACAACAAAAAGCGCTTAAAATCAGGCAGTCCAGCCGTGCGCGCATGTATTCACATGTATTCGCGTTGCTATATTCATGAATACAACAACAAAAGCGCCTAAAATCGGGACAGTCTAGTTGTACACGCATGTATTCACATGTATTCGCGCCGCTGTATCCAAAATACAACAGCAAAAAGCGCCTAAAATCAAGGCAGTCCAGCTGCACGCGCATGTATTCGCGCCATATATTCGTGAATACAATAACGACAATCACCTTAAAAATAGGTATGTCCAACTGTCTAATAACGAAAATAATATCAATTAGCGTGATACACTCCTAATATAACTCAACAAAATAAATTCTAACACGCCTCATTATCAACCCAATTAATTAGAATAATTTTTCAGTTGTATATAAATGTTGTATTTAAATTTTGTATTTAGTGTGTTTTAATATTTTTTTTTTTACTGTTGCATTCATTAGATTCAATATTTGTATTTACTATATTCACTATTTTATATTCAGTGTATTCAAATGAATTTGAATTAACAATATTTTAGTTATTTCTAATACATGTTATTACCGCTGTATTCAATATATTTCATTAGTTGTATTCACTGTATTTTTATTTGTATTAAGTGTATTTTAATGTATTTTAAAATTAAATGTATTCACTGTTTATATTCTATTTTATTTTAATATTTGAAATCAGTGTATTCAAATGTTTATATCCTGTATTCATGCATGAATACAAGTGTATTCAGCTGTATTAAAAAAAAAATACAATATGTTCCTTTTCTCTTCTACTATCGAGAGTCGTTTATCATGGAGGCCAGTGTTGCCAATGCATCCGCGAACTTATTTTTTCTCTTGGTAGTGGAGAGAAACTGATTACATTCAAAATACATAAATACATGCAAAAAATAATGTATTTATACTAGTATTTTAAAAGGCGTGGGCGTAAGGCGGGGCGTTTTACATATGCCTCAGCGGGGCGTAAGCCCCATAGGTATTTAATTTTTAATATTTTATAAAATAATATAATGATAATTAATATTTATAAACAGGTAAAATTGCATAAAAATTAAAGAAAACTATATACATGTGTTCCATCCCCACAAAAAACTAATCAAAACAATCTATTATACGTTACTTACAAGCACAAGTAATTTGAGTCTAAAAGAATAAAGTTTTCTATATGAAGGAACAAAAAGGATGATTAACCTGTAATTTGAACTTTGAATTTGCTGCTATAAAGAAGAATGTAGTTCTCTTTATATTTGTAAAAAAAATTAAACATTCATTACTTTTGGGAGATATTAGCAGACTAGCGGACAAGATAAAAATTTGAAAAAATCATGAATTAGGGCTTAAATCAATAAAAAAGGTCTTTACTTTTAAATTTAATACTTTTGAGTTCCTTTTTAAACCTTTTGAGATATTACCAAACTCACTTTTGAGAATTTGGGTATTATATGAAGGACTAATTGAACAAATTTTATTTTAATTTGAAAAAGTCTCTGGGGCTTGCTCCTTACTAAAAAAACGCGCCCCGAACGCCCGGGCGTACGCCCCAAATTGCGGGGCGTACGCCTCTTGAGACTTTCGCCCCACACCATCGCCCCGGGGCTTTTTTGGTATGCCTCGCCCCGGGGCTCGCCCCAAAAACGTCTTTTAAAATAGAGATTTATACAAAAATACAATGTATTTGAGTGAATTTATACCGAATATAATGTGTTTGTATCATTGTATGTGACTAAATAGCAAAGAAGGGAGAAAGTTCGCCGGAGATGGCATTTTCGGCCAAGCAAAATATTACATTGTATTAAAACTAAAAATAGAGACGAACAAAAACCTCGACCATCAAATCTTCTCCGGCGTAAAAAATATTGCAATATCCGTATAGAGGAATCTATTACAATATCCGATTTAGAAGAAAGCCACAGTCTCTTTCTTTCTAATATTATTGTACAAATCCATTGCAAATATCCGGCATAGAAACTAAGCAGTACAAATCCATTGCAATATCCGACGTATAAACTAAGAAGGTATTTTGCTCGAAGAGAGAGAGAGAGAGAAAGAAATTTTTTTTGATGGGATTTGAGAGAGAATCGTGTGTTAATTGAAAGAAAGAAAGAGAAGGAAGATAGAGAGAAAGAAGAAAAAAATCTGAGAGATAATCTTATGTTAATTGAAAGAAAGAGAGGAAAAAAATAAATAGCGTATTTCATTCATGTGGGGGATTGTTGGGATTTTAAGCTTGTGTAGCTTAAAGAGGGTGAATGAGAAATGGAGGGAAAATGAAATATTTGAGTTTCCCTTGGGAAAGGGACATTGTCCCATATCGGAGAAAAAAAAAGGTTTTTGATGGGTATATATATAATTGCTCTTCTTCTAGATCTTAAAGAGTTAAGAAAAAAAGCAAGCCTCGCGCCGTCGTCGTCGTCGCTCGGCTTCGGCTTCGGCTACGGCTACGGCTACGGCTACGGCTACGGATTGATTGATTAATCTTTTTGGACAAAATTCCTTTCAATTATTTAATTAATTAATTAAATAATTAACGAAAAATTCAATCCGCCCGCCCCGACCCGGTTCGGTCAGGCCCGTTTTTTTTTCCGGATTATTTTAAATATATTTTTCTCGCAATATTTCAAACACCCCTTTTCCAACAGCCATGGCTGTTTCTGAAAGGTTGCAAACCTTTTTAGAAACATTGCCATCAACTCTATAAATAGAGTTTGAATCCCAGAATCTTTCCTTACGAAATTTTCTGAGCTGCTGCTTCTTCTTCTTCTTCTTCTTCTTCTTCTGCACAATATTTTTCAGTGTGTTTTACGACCATTGAGTGATTCGCAGTTCATCAGAGTTTTGGTACCAATACACTGGTGAGTTAAATCATTCTATCCTGGAAGGATATATTCCAGCACCTCGGGTACTTGAGGGGAATAATTTCCTTAAGGACACACTGTGTATTCAGTGGGCTCGATTTATTCCTATACTGTTTTTTTTATTTGTTTTTCAGAATCTATTTCGTTAAATAAGTATTACTAACTTTTTTTTCAGAAAGTTTAATTGTTTATTACAAATATACAGAATAATAACACTTCCAACTGGTTAATAAAATAACAAACATTTCACAATACTATGATTTGTAAATAAAAGAGAAATCTTTAGATAAAGTTGTTTGTATATTGTTACTTTCTAATACTTATAGTTTTCATACCCCATGAAACAAAAGAGACACTATTATTATCAACCGGAATAGAGTAAAAGAAAAGGACATGAAAAAAAAGTGTTGAGACTGTATTATGAAGACCTTGTAAAATTTTAGTTGATAATAATAGGACCCATTTTTCAGTTGCAATGTACTCAACTTCTAATTTATGATTGATAACGATGGCTTTTAAAGAATTGAGATTTAGTTACGGAATTTTTTGATTTACAAGGCTAATTATACTCGACTGCACAAAATAATGGGACGAGCCTCGTGTGTTGGGCGTGCATTTTACAAGACAAGAGCTTAGACCATTTTTCATGTGCCTCGTCCCACGCAATTCCTGAAGAGTCTTATTTTGCCATGGTACGTAATTTTTGTTATATCTATATATTTAAAGTATATTCTGGTATGTGTATTTGCTGTTTTTGCCTGATTGTTTTTGAACTTCATATCCAATATACCGTAATTATATGTACATGTCTAACTTATACATTCTTGCTTTGGGAAAACAAGAAAGTAACTCCCTCTCCCACCCATAACAAATAGTCAATTCCTTTACCTCACCAATTGTATACCAGTCGTGGCAACCTTATTTCTTTTTCATTTTAACATTATTTTTTTCTATTTTTTTTTTTCAATCACCAGAAAAATGCTTGCCACTAAGTAGTGACCTAGTCTTTATTTGGACTTTGCTATCATCTTAGTGGTTAACCATGATGCAGTTATATAAATGTCACGCCACATTGACCTTGGCTTCATTTTTCATTTTGGCACTCTATCTCAACCTTGTTCTATTTTGACCCTCCAACTGTATTTCTTATGTTTCATTTTAACACGAAAGCTGACTAGTCACAGTGTGAATTGGCTCACATGGTAAGCGCGTGAGGCAGATTGTTTATGGCAAAATTCCTTCTTCAATAGTAATAAAATAACTTTTGGCCCCATTTTTAATCCCCCAACTTCCTTCCCCCATATTTCATCTTCATTATTTCCTTCCCCATCTACTGTTTATATGAAAACCGATTGATTTCAGTCGGTTTCTTAAAACATAAATTTTGCGGGACACTAAAAGAGTTTCCTGCATTTTTGCGCCAAAACAAAAAAAGACCAAAGTTGGTCGGTTTCGTAAAAAAAAAATTAAAAATTAAAATATTTTGAAATAAATTTTATATTTTGTGAAACGTGTGTGCATGCATATTCTGAAATACCCACAAATTTTATAAACTTCCGAACCGCTAAACTTTCGAAATCGCGAACTTTCGAACCCGTAAACTTTATAATTTCTAAACCCGTAAACTTCCAAACACATAAAGCTCCGAACTCATAATTTTGGAACTTGTAAAATTTCGAACCTGTAAATTGAAAGATGAAAAAACTAAAACTGAATATATATATAAAAAATATTTTTTTCCCCAGGGGGAGGGAGGTGCAGAAAAACGAAAAAAATAAAAATTTGAAATTACAAAAAAAAAAAAAGAAGTAAAAAAATATTTTTACGTCGGATAAAAGTTTTTATGTTAAAATGAAACATAAGAAATAGAGTTGGAGGGCCAATGTCAAAACCCAATTTCACCTATAGGTCGTGATGGCGCCGGACACCGCTGTCAGACAAGCCAACAATAAATACTAAATAAATTCTCATTTTAATATTTTTAAAGTCATAGTTGTTCCCCTCAATTAAATAGCAGAAGATGACATTTACCAAATACGTACTAATATCTTTAAAAATTTCCAATACAGTGCAACCCATAATCATCCCAAAATCCGGTATCACAAGTGCATGAGCATTTACTGTGGAATTAAAATAAAATACAACATCTGTCTAGAATACAAATTAGACAGGAAAATATAATAATTCTGAAGGAGACTCTATGAGCTACGGATCGTAATATAGAATGCAACTCACCTATGTCCCCACAATTATTAACCACACCTCTGCGCCCACAAGGCCGCTATACATATATGTACCTGCACAATAAAATGTGCAGCAAGTGCAGTATGAGTACGAAAACAACGTGTACCTAGTAAGTATCAAGCCTAATCTCGAAGAGGTAGATACGAGATAACCGACTATGATACTCACTATGGGTCAATAACATTAAATAATCATGAAAATAGAAATATTTATATCAACGTGATTCACAGAGTTAACAATAATTTTATTGAACCAGCAGAAGTAATTAAATTCCTTCAATTCCAATAATTCTCAATATATTAATTAAATCCTTCAATTTCAGTAAAAATTCTAATTTATCAAATAGCTTTACAAGCTGCAATAAACTGTCCAAGTATCGTGTAATTATTATTATTATTAAGCACGATTTCTGCCGAGGTCGTATGGCCCGATCCAGAGTTTCGTGTACACTGCCGAGGGACGTGCGGCACGATCCATAGATGCATCTATCCTGCCGAGGCGTTCGTCCCGCTCCACAAGAAAGGAGAACATTTTCTTATGTACCTCCGGAAGGAGAGTATATTTATTATAAGATAAATTCGGGAGGAAGAATAATTTCTTTTAATAATTAATTAATTTAAACAGAAAATCAAGCATATGAGGTTTCCATCCTTTAATATCTTTATCTGAAAATTCACAATATATATATATATATCAATTAATATTAATTAAACAAAGAATACAATTTTGTAACGACCCGGCCGGTCGTTTCGAGAGTTATAACCCCGTTTTTCCCATTCCTACTTCTTTTTGTGTTATTCAGCTATATTATGTTATATCGGGTTAGTTGGTTCGAGTCCGGAAGGCCAAGATCGAGGCAGAACCGAGGTTGTCTGGGTAGAATTATAAAAACAGGGACTTCGTCCCATTTGCCATTTTTGACAAATTGGAGCTTGAGGAGAGGCGATTTTTGATATATTTTTAAGGAAAACTTTAGGTAAGTCCCTTGTGATCATTTCTACTCCATAATATTGAATTATCATTGAATAATCCGACTAGATTACATGATTTTGAGGTGTAAATCAGAGATTGGAACTTAGAAATTTGGAAATAAGATATGTAGATTTGAGGGTCGAGTTGAGGTCGGATTTTGGTAAAATTGGTATGGGTAGACTCGTGGTAGAATGGGCTTTCGAATTTTTATGAAAAATTAGTATTTTCTTATGGAATTACTTTCAATAAATTTTATTGACTGAAACAAATTATTTGGGACTAGATTCGAGGCATTCAGAGGCCGATTTGCGAGGCAAAGGCATAGCAGAGTAAAAGGTTTCACGTTTTGAGGTAAGTAACGATTGTAAATCTATTCCTGAGGGTATGAAACCTCGAATTTTGTATCATTCTACTATTTTGACGTGATGCACATGATAGGTGACGGGTGTGTGGGCGTGCACTGTTGGGGAATTGTGACTTGGTCCGTCCCGTAGCAACTGTAAGATTGCATATTTTGTTGAAACTATATGATACTCATATGTTTTAGAAAGAGTTTCTGTAAATTGGGCTGAATGCCATGTTTGGGCCTTGCGCCAGTGTTGTTTGGACCCTCTGGGGATGTTTCTTACCATCCTCTCATTGTTTTCGATTGAAAATCTATACTCACTCATGTTTATACTTGTTTACCGCATAACTCAGTTTTATGACTCTATTTTGATGCATATAAATGTTTTGGGCCGAATGCCCTGTTTGACTGAAATGCCCGAGTGGCTTGAGAGATTTATGACTGAGTGAGGCCGAGGGCTGATTTTTGAGGATGAGTGTGGATCGGGGCTGCCTGCCTGCAGCATATTTATGACTGAGTGAGGCCGAGGGCCTCATTTGTGAAGATGAGTGTGGATCGGGGCTGCCCGCCTGCAACATACTTTATTATTATGGCACGTGAGTTGTCCGTGTAGATTATAGCGCTTGGGCTGAAGGAGCCCCTCCGGAGTCTGTACACCCCCCAGTAAGCGCAGGTACCTACTGAGTGCGAGTGCCGAGTGTCGAATGCTGAGTGACAGGGAGGCATGAGTGATTGTGAGGTATGACCGAGTGACACAAGTGACTGTGAAGTTTGCCCGAGGGGCTGTTTATGATTTCATCATTTTTGCTCACATTTGCATTGAGCCTTTGTTTGAAAAACTATTGGAAAAACGTCTTTAAATGATTTTTATTGGAACTGGGTTTACACTAGATAATTTGATTCAAATCCTAATTTTTAAAAGCATGTGGTATTTTACTAAGATTTTCCTGATATGAACGTTATATGCTTTATTGCTCGTCACTACTGCCCAGTCTTTATTTATTGTTGTTACTTACTGAGTTAGCGTACTCACGTTACTCCCTGCACCTTATGTGCAAATTCAGGTGTAGCTGGATATGGTAGCAGTTATTGAGTGTTCTGGTTGCAGGTTTTCTTGGAGATAGCAAGGTAGCTGTTTGGCGATCGCAATCCCTGCTCTTCTCCCTCTTATCTTCCTCTAGTTGTATTTAGTTATTTTACTGGCTGAGTTAGCCTTGATATTGTTAGACAGATTGTAGAAGATGCTCATGACTAGTGATACCCCAATGTCGGGCTTTTCTTTTCCGCACTTCTGTTTTTCTTTGATTTGGACTCTTTAAATGGAGGTTTTATGTTAAATAACCTTGAAATTATCTTTGAAATAAAAATATCGGTTTGTTTTGGAAATAAGTCGGCTTGCCTAGTTCCACGATAGGCGCCATCACGACAGAGGTTAGTTTGGGTCGTGATAGATTGGTATCAGAGCCTAGGTTACATAGGTCTCACGAGTCATGAGCGAGTTTAGTAGAGTCTTACAGATCGGTACGGAGACGTCTGTACTTATCTTCAGGAGGCTGCAGAACCTTTAGGAAACTTCACATTCTTGGATTCTTGTCGTGCGAATTTGTTGATTCTAGTAATTAAACATTTGTTGTTTCATTCTCTCACAGATGGTGAGGACTCGTACTACCGGTCAGGAGGGCCAGCTACCAGTACCACCAGCCAGGGCCGCGGTAGAGGCCATGGTAGGGGCAGAGGTGCAGCCCGTACAACAGTTGGGGCAGTACCTACAGATCCACCGGTTGTCCCAGATCAGGACCAAGTTCCAGTTGTTGATGCACCAGCTCAGGCACCACTTGTGCCTATTGTGATTCCAGGCCTTCAGGAGGCCCTAGCTCAAATTCTGACAGCGTGTACTAGACTTGCTCAGGCGGTCTCTATTTCGACGGCCGCAACCACTTCTCAGGCCAGGGGAGGCACTCATACTCCCGTCGCTCGCACACCCGAGCAGGTTATTAAGGGACTTCAGACACCAGAGCTAACACCAGCCCAACCGGTTGCTGTTGCTCAGGATTATGTATTTCCTGCTATGCCCGAGGATGATCATCGTAGGTTGGAGAGTTTTGGGAGACTTCAGCCACCACCTTTCAGTGGCACATAGAGAGAGGATGCTCAGGATATTTTGGACAGGTGTTAGAGGATACTCCGTACTGTTGGTATTTTGGAGACTTGTGGGGTCTCATTCACTACCTTTCAGTTTTCTGGGGCTGCACTCAGATGGTGGGAGACTTACGAGAGGTGTAGGCCTGTTGGCGCATCACCCCTTACTTGGCAGCAGTTCTCCGTGGTCTTTTTGGAGAAGTTCGTGCCTCGATCTCACAGAGAGGAGCTGCGCAGACAGTTTGAGCGGCTTCGCCAGGGTGATATGTCTGTGACGCAGTATGAGATGCGGTTCTCCGACTTGGCCCGTCATGCTATCTGGTTGGTTCCCACAGACAGAGAGAGGATCATGAGGTTTATTGATGGCCTCACTTATCAGCTACAGTTGCTCATGACCAGGGAGCGGGTTTCGGGTGCTACCTTTGATGAGGTTGTCGACATTGCTTGACAGATTGAGATGGTTCACGGTCAGGAAAGGGTTGAGCGGGAGGCCAAGAGGCCTCGTGGTCAGGGTGGATTCAGCGGTGCTCCTTTTGGGGGTCAGTTCCAGCACGGTAGAGGTCGTCATTTCAGACAGGCTCAGTCAGCTCAACCATTTCATCGGGGTGCATCATCTGGCCATAGTTCTCATAGTTCTCATCAGGGCCACTCATCACTTAGTTCTCTTCCAGTTCAGAGTTCGTCCTGTGCTCCGCATGTTCAGGGCTCTTCCATGCCAGGTTCTTCTACCAGTCATCCCGGTGCTAGGGGTTCCCTTCAGTTTCCTCCGCCAGCACCAGGGAGTTGTTTTGAGTGTGGGGATCTTGGGCATATGTGGAGCCAGTGTCCTCGTCGTCATGGAGGTCTATCTCAGCAGAGGAGTCAGCCTCCTACTACAGCACCATCTACCTCACCACCCGCCCAGTCAGCTCGGGGTGGAGGTCAGTCAGCTAGGGGTCACCCTAGAGGGGGAGGCAGATCAGGGGGTGGTCATGCCCGTTTCTATGCTCTCCCTGCCAGACTAGACGCTATTGCTTCAGATGCTTTGATTACAAGTATTGTCTCAGTTTGTCACCGAGATGCCTCAGTATTATTTGACCCTGGTTTCATGTATTCATATGTTTCCTCATATTTCGCTCATTTTCTGGATTTTCCCCGTGAGTCCTTAGTTTTATCTATACATGTATCAACTCCCGTGGGCGATACTATTATTGTGGACCGCGTATATTGGTCATGTGTGGTGACTATTGGGGGTTTGGAGACTCGAGTGGATCTATTGTTGCTCAGTATGGTTGACTTTGATGTGATATTGGGTATGGATTGGTTATCTCCATGTCATGCTATTCTAGATTGTCACGGTGACGTTGGCTATGCCGGGAATTCCGAGGGTCGAGTGGAGCGGTTCTGTAGATTATGTACCAAGTAAGGTGATTTCATATTTGAAGGCTTATCGCATGGTTGAGAAAGGTTGCCTATCTTATTTGGCTTTTGTGAGGGATGTTACTGCAGAGACTCCTGTCATTTATTCTGTTCCGGTGGTACGTGATTTTCCGGATGTGTTTCATGCAGACCTACCGGGCATGCCGCATGACAGGGATATTGACTTTGGTATTGATTTGGTACCGGGCACTCAGCCTATTTCTATTCCACCATATCGTATGGCACCGACGGAGTTGAAGGAATTGAAAGAACAACTTCAGGAACTCCTTGATAAGGGGTTTATTCGGCCTAGTGTGTCACCTTGGGGTGCACCAGTTCTATTTGTGAAGAAGAAGGATGGTTCCATGAGAATGTGTAGTGATTACAGGTAGTTGAACAAGGTCACAATCAAGAATAAGTATCCTTTGCCTCGCATTGATGATTTATTCGACCAGATTCAGGGAGCGAGGGTGTTCTCCAAGATTGATTTGAGGTCCGGTTATCACCAACTGAAGATTCAGGATTCAGATATTCTCAAGACAGCTTTCAGAACCCGATATGGCCATTATGAGTTCTTAGTGATGTCTTTTGGGCTGACCAATGCCCCAACAACGTTCATGAATTTGATGAATAATGTATTTCAGCCCTATTTAGACTCATTCGTTGTTGTATTTATTGATGACATCCTGGTGTACTCCCGTATCCAGGAGGAGCACGCTTAGCATTTAAAGATTGTATTACAGAGATTGAAGGAGGAGAAACTTTATGCAAAGTTCTCCAAATGCGAGTTTTGGCTCAGTTCAGTAGCATTCTTGGGGCACGTGGTGTCCAGCGAGGGTATTCAGGTGGATCCAAAGAAGATAGAGGCGGTGCAGAGTTGGCCCAGACCATTCTCAGCCACGGAGATTAGGAGCTTTCTTGTTTTGGCGGGTTACTACGCTTTGTGGAGGGATTTTCATCTATTGCATCGCCCTTGACCAAATTGACCCACAAGGGTGCTCCATTCAGGTGGTTAGATGAATGTGAGGAGAGCTTTCAGAAGCTCAAGACTGCTTTAACCACAACTCCAGTGTTAGTTCTGCCATCAGCTTCATGTTCTTACACCGTGTATTGTGATGCCTCGAGGATAGGTATTGGTTGTATTTTGATGCAGGAGGGTAGGGTGATTGCCTATGCCTCACGCCAGTTGAAGACCCATGAGAAGAACTATCCTGTCCATGATCATGAGTTAGCAACCATTGTTCACGCCTTGAAGATTTGGCGTCATTATTTGTATGGGGTTCATTGTGAGATCTATACTGATCACCAGAGTCTGCAGTATCTGTTATGGCAGAAGGATCTTAATTTGCGACAACAGAGGGGGTTGGAGCTTCTTAAGGACTATGATATCACTATTTTGTACCATCAAGGGAAGGCCAATGTGGTGGCCGATGCTTTGAGTCGCCGGGCAGAGAGTTTAGGGAGTTTAGAATATCTTCCAGCAGAAGAGAGACCTTTGGCATTAGATGTTCAGACCTTAGCAGGCCAGCTTGTCAGATTGGATATTTCGGAGCCTAGTCGGGTATTGGCTTGTGTGGTCTCCAGGTCTTCTCTTTATGACCGTATCAGGGAGCGTCAGTATGATGACCCTCACTTCCTCGTTCTTCAGGACAGGGTTCGAAGAGGTGATGCTAGGGATGTGACTATTGGTGATGACAGGGTGCTGAGAATGCAGGGCCGAATATGTGTGCCTAATGTAGATGGGCTTCGAGAGCTGATTCTTGAGGAGGCCCACAACTCGCGGTATTCCATCCATCCGAGTGTAGTAAAGATGTACCAGGATTTGAGGCAGCACTATTGGTGGAGGCGGATGAAGAAGGATATAGTTGGGTTTGTGGCTCGGTGTCTAAACTGTCAGCAGGTTAAGTATGAGCATCAAAGACCGGGTGGCTTGCTTCAGAGGTTAGAGATCCCAGAGTGGAAGTGGGAGCGGATCACTATGGACTTTGTAATTGGGCTCCCACAGACTTCGAGGAAGTTTGACGCTATTTGGGTTATTGTGGATCGGCTGACCAAATCCGCGCACTTCATTCTAGTTGGTACTACTTACTCTTCAGAGCGGTTGGCTGAGATTTACATCCGAGAGATCGTTCTCCTGGATGGTGTCCCAGTTTCCATCATTTCAGATAGGGATACTCAGTTCACATCGCAGTTTTGGAGGGCTGTGCAGTGAGAGTTGGGTACTCAGGTTGAGTTAAGCACAACTTTTCACCCTCAGACGGACGGGCAGTCCGAGCGCACTATTCAGATATTGGAGGACATGTTGAGTGCTTGTATCATTGACTTTGGGGGTTCATGGGACCAGTTTCTGTCACTCGCGGAGTTTGCATATAACAACAGTTATCAGTCGAGTATTCAGATGGCTCCATACGAGGCTTTGTATGGGAGAAGGTGTAGATCTCCGGTTGGATGGTTTGAGCCGGGTGAGGCTAGGCTCTTAGGTAAAGACTTGGTCCAGGACGCATTAGATAAGGTGAAATTGATTCAGGAGCGGCTTCGCACGGCGCAGTCCAAGCAGAAGAGCTACGTGGATAGGAAGGTCTGTGATGTGTCTTTTATGGTTGGGGAGAAGGTTTTGCTAAAGGTATCACCCATGAAGGGTGTTATGAGGTTTGGGAAGAGGGAAAAATTGAACCCTTAGTTCATTGGGCCTTTTGAGGTGCTTCAGAGGATAGAAGAGGTGGCTTATAAGCTTGCCTTACCACCCAGCTTGTCGAGTGTGCATCCAGTGTTTCATGTTTCCATGCTCCGGAAGTATATTGGAGATCCGTCCCATGTTTTGGATTTCAGCACGGTTCAGTTGGAGGGTGATATGACTTATGAAGTGGAGCCGATGGCTGTTTTAGATCGGCAGGTTCGAAGGTTGAGGTCAAAGGATATAGCTTCAGTGAAGGTGCAGTGGAGAGGTCAGCCTGTGGAGGAGGCCACCTGGGAGACCGAGCTGGAGATGCAGAGCAGATATCCACACCTATTTGAGACTCCAGGTATGTTTCTAGACCCGTTCGAGGACGAACGAATGTTTAAGAGGGGGAGGATGTAACGACCCGGCCAGTCGTTTCGAGAGTTATAACCCCATTTCCCCATTCCTACTTCTTTTTGTGTTATTCAGCTATATTATGTTATATCGGGTTAGTTTGTTCTAGTCCGGAAGGAACTCGGAGGGAAATGAGACACTTAGTCTCATAATTGAAAATTTTAAGTTAGAAAAGTGGACCGGATATGGACCTATGTGTAAATGACCTCAAATTTGAATTTTGATGATTCCAATAGCTCCGTATGGTGATTTTGGGCTTAGGAGCATGTCCGGAATATTATTTGGAAATCCGTAGAGGAATTAGGGTTGAAATGTCGAAAGTTTTATTTTTGAGAAGTTTGACCGAGGGGTTGACTTTTTGATATCGGGGTCAGAATCCGATTCTGAAAATTGGAATACCTCTGTTATGTCATTTAGGACTTGTGTGCAAAATTTGAGGTCAATCGGACGTGATTTGATAGGTTCCAGAGTTGTTTGTAGAAATTTGAAATTTCAAAGTTCATTAGGCTTGAATTGGGGCATAATTCATGGTTTTAGCGTTGTTGGAGGTGATTTGAGGATTCGACTAAGTTCGTCTGATGTTTTAGGACTTGTTGGTATATTTGGTTGAGGTCCCGAGGGCCTCGGGTGAGTTTCAGATGGTTAACAGATCAAAAATTGAACTACAACAACTGCTGCAATTTCCTTGTGTTGGAAATTTCTTCTGCCAGATTCGAGCCCAGAAATCTCTAAGAATCGAGTCCAGATCGAGCCCAGGGTCGAGGGCCACGATCGAAGCCATGATCGAGCCCAGGGTCGAGGGCCACGATTGAAGCCATGATCGATCCCAGAGTCGAGGGCCATGATCGAAGCCATGATCGAGCCCAGGGTCGAGGGTCACGGTCGAAGGCCGGGTCGAAGACATGATCGAAGGCCTATGATCGAGAACCATGATTGAAGGCCTAGGATCGAGAACCAGGATCGAAGGACAAGAACCGGGATCGAGGACCTCGATCTAAGGCCAAGATCGAAGGCCAAGATCGAGGCAGAACCGAGGTTGTCTGGGCAGAATTATAAAAACAGGGACTTCGTCCCATTTGCCACTTTTGACAAATTGGAGCTTGAGGAGAGGTGATTTTTGATATATTTTCAAGGAAAACTTGAGGTAAGTCCCTTATGATCATTTCTACTCCATAATATTGAATTATCATCGAATAATCCGACTACATTACATGATTTTGAGGTGTAAATCGGAGATTGGAACTTAGAAATTTGGAAATAAGATTTGTAGATTTGAGAGTCGAGTTGAAGTTGGATTTTGGTAAAATTGGTATGGGTAGACTCATGGTTGAATGAGCTTTCGGAGTTTTATGAAAAAATAGTATTTTCTTATGGAATTACTTCCAATAAATTTTATTGACTGAAACGAATTATTTGTGACTAGATTCGAGGCATTCAGAGGCCGATTTGCGAGGCAAAGGCATAGCAGAGTAAAACGTTTCACGTTTTGAGGTAAGTAACGATTGTAAATCTAGTCTTGAGGGTATGAAACCCCGGATTTTGTATCATTATACTATTTTGAAGTGATGCACATGCTAGGTGACGGGCGTGTAGGCGTGCACTGTTGGAGAATTGTGACTTGGTCCATCCCGTAGCAACTGTAAAATTGCATATTTTTTTGAAACTATATTATACTCATATGTTTTAGAAAGTGTTTCTGTAAATTGGGTTGAATGCCATGTTTGGGCCTTGCGCCAGTGCTGTTTGGACCCTTAGGGGCTGTTTCTTACCATCCTCTCATTGTTTTCGAGTAAATATCTATGCTCAGTCATGTTTATACTTGTTTATCGCATAACTCAGTTTTATGACTCTATTTTGATGCATATAAATATTTTGGGCCGAATGCCCTGTTTTACTGAAATGCCCGAGTGGCATGAGAGATTTATGACTGAGTGAGGCCGAGGGCCTGATTTGTGAGGATGAGTGTGGATCGGGGCTGCCCGCATGTAGCATATTTATGACTGAGTGAGGCCGAGAGCCTGATTTGTGAGTATGAGTGTGGATCGGGGCTGCCCGCCTGCAACATACTTTATTATTATGGCACGTGAGTTGTCTGTGCAGATTATAGCGCTTGGGCTGAAGGAGCCCCTCCGGAGTCTGTATACACCCCCCCCCAATGAGCGCAGGTACCTACTGAGTGCGAGTGCCGAGTGCTGAGTGACTGGGAGGCATGAGTGATTGTGAGGTATGCCCAAGTGGAAAGAGTGATTGCGAGGTATGCCCGAGTGGCACGAGTGACTGTGAGGTTTGCCCGAGGGACTGTTTATGATTTCATCATTTTTGCTCACCTTTGCATTAAGCTTTTGTTTGAAAAATTATTGGAAAAACGTCTTTAAATGATTTTTACCGGAACTGATTTTAAACTAGATAATTTGATTCAAATCCTGATTTTTAAAAGCATGTGGTATTTTAATGAGATTTTCCTGATATGAACGTTATATTCTTTATTGCTCGTTACTACTGCTCATTCTTTATTTATTGTTGTTACTTACTGAGTTGGCGTACTCACGTTATTCCCTACACCTTGTGTGCAGATTCAGGTGTAGCTGGATACAGTAGCGGTTATTGAGTGTTCTGGTTGTAGATTTTCTTGGAGATAGCAAGGTAGCTATTTGGCGATCGCTGCCCCTGCTCTTCTCCCTCTTATCTTCCTCTAGTTATATTTAGCTATTTTTCAGGCTGAGTTAGCCTTGATATTGTTAGAAAAATTATAAAAGATGCTCATGACTAGTGACACCCCGATGTCGGGCTTTTCTTTTCCGCACTTCTGTTTTACTTTGATTTGAACTCTTTAAATGGAGGTTTTATGTTAAAAAACCTTGAAATTATATTTGAAATGAAAATATCGGTTTGTTTTGGAAATGAATCGGCTTGCCTAGTTCCACGATAGACGCCATCACGACAGTGGTTAGTTTGGGTCGTGACAAATTTACACAATTAATTCATGCTTTGAGTCCTAAACTACCCGGACTTTAGCATTAATAGTAGCTACGCACGGACTCTCGTCACCTCGTGCGTACGTTTCCACCGCAATTAGCAACAATTATTCAATTTAATCCCTATGGGATAATTTTCCCCTCACAAGATTAGACAAGAGACTTACCTCGTCATGCTCCAATTTAATCTACTAGTAGGCCTTTTCCTCGATTATCCAATTTCGATTGGCTCGAATCTAACCAAAAATAATTCGATACAAACACTAAAATTTATAAGAATCAATTCTATAAGAAAATACTACATTTTCAATAAAAATCCCGAAATTAATTAAAAATTTGTCTGTGCGGACCACATCTCGGAATCCGGCGAAAGTTATGAAATCCGACCCATTCAATTACGAGTCCAACCGTACCAGTTTCACTAAAATCCGACTCCGAATCGATACCGAAATCTCAAAAATTCGTTTCTATGAGATTTCTAAAATTTTCCGAATTTCAATCTCAAAATACTAATTAAATGGTGAAAACAATGATATATTTGTGTATATAGACCAAATCCGAGTTGGAATCACTTACCCCAAATGTCTTTTCTTGAAAATCTGCCAAACGTCGCCTTTGCTTAAGTTCAAGTTTGTCAAAAATGGCAAATGGGTCGAATGCCTCTATTTTTATAACATACAGATCTGCCCAGTTTGATCTCGGGAGCTCGATTTTGGGCCTCGATATTGGGCTCGATCACAACCTAGAATTTCCAGCAGAAGAGAAAAATTGCAGCAGCTTTTTAAGTCCAATTTTTGATCCGTTAACCATCCGAAACTCACCCGAGGCCCTCGAGACCTCAACCAAATATATCAACAAGTCCTAAAACATCATACGAACTTAGTCGAACCTCTAAATCACATCAAACATCGCTAAAACCAAGAATCATACCCCAATTCAAGCTTAATGAAACTAAGAATTTTTAACTTCTACATTTGAAGTCGAAACCTATCAAACCAACTCCGATTGACCTCAAATTTTGCACACAAGTCACAAATGACATAACGGAGCTATAAAAAATTTTCGAAACTGTATTCCGACTCCGGTATCAAAAAGTCAACTCCCCGGCCAAACTTTCAAACTTAAATTCTTGTTTTAGCCATTTCAAGCCTAATTTCACTACGGACTTTCAAATAAAATTTCGATCATGCTACTCAGTCCAAAATCACCATACGGAGCTGTTGGAATCATCAAAATTCTATTTCGGGGTGGTTTGTACATAATTCGACATCCGGTCACTATTTGAACTTAATGTTTTTAAAAATCAAAATTCTATATCTTGGGTTAGGGACCTCGGATTTTGATTTCGGGCATATTCCCAAGTCCCAAATCACGATACGGACCTACCGAAACTGTCAAAACATTGATCTGAGTGTGTTTGCTCAAAATATTGACCAAAGTCAAACTTGGCCTTTTAAAACCAACTTAAGAAATCAAGTGTTCCGATTTCAACCCAAACACTTTCAAATCCCGAACCAACCATCCCCACAAGTCATAAATTATTTAAAGCACATACGAGAAGTTTTATTTTGGGGTATGGGGTTCTAAAAGTCAAAACGACCGGTTGGGTCGTTACAGCCAAAATAGAACAAGGTTGAGATAGAGTGCCAAAATAAAAAATGGAGCCAAGTTCAATGGGTTGTCTATGTATTTGGCCAAGCAAGTATGTATACGCGCTGCATTTGTACGTCGGATAAAAGTTTTTTTGTTAAAATAAAATATAAGAAATAGAGTTGGAGGGCCAAAATGGAACAAAGTTGAAATAGAGTGCCAAAATGAAAAATGGAGCCAAGTTCAATGGGTTGTCTATGTATTTGGCCAAGCAAGTATGTATTACTACTAGAAATTCGCTAAAAACCGATCAAAGTTGGTCGGTTATGGCTAATTACCGACCAAAACGCGACCATTAAGGTGTGGACGGTGTTTTGATGGTCAGAATGGCTTACCGACCAAAGTTGGTCGAAAATTACCGACCAACTTTGGTCGAAAACATATTTTATTAATTTAATTTTACCGACCAAAGTTGGTCGGTTTAACTAAATTATGTTTTTTATTAATTATTAAAATTTAAAAAAACCGACCAACTTTGGTTGGTCGGTAATTAAAAATATATATTTTTTAAAAATAATTAAAATTAAACATTACCGACCAACTATGATCGGTAATCTCAACAGTGCAGGCAAAATACCGACCAAAGTTGGTCGGTAATGTTGAATTCTGGGAATTCAATGTTCATTAACCGACCAACTTTGGTCGGTATTTTGAAATAATTTTTTTATTATTAAAAACCGACTAACTTTGGTCGGTTTTGGGTTTAATTTTGGCATAAAATGCCTGTTTTGGCAGCTACACCACCTACTAGCATACCAATACACCTAATAACAACAACAACACAGCAACAACAACAATAACAACAACAACAACAACAACAACAACAACAACAACAACAACAACACAACAACAACCAAAACATTCAATAAATACTTTAAAACTAACAAATTAAAGTTCAATTGAACATAAAAATCCAAAACCAAGTTAAAACTAATTATAACTAGTTAAAAACTGGTTCTATTTGTCTAGTTCAAAGTATATAAAAGTCAAGGGGTATTTTCTACAACATCATCATTTCCGTCTGACGAAAGTTTATTTATAAGACGATATAGAGAACGGTCTTGTAGAGGAGGGAAGAACGATCACGGGGAGGACGGGAGGAACGATCATGAGCAGGACGGGAGGAACGATCACGTGGAGGTCCACCCTTTGGAGATGACTCACGAGATCAGGGCAAAGGAAAAGCTCCACTAGATAGGAGAGTTCTGATATGAGCTTGCATGCCAAGGAATTGAGAATCTCTAAGCCTTTTTCTTTCCTTGGCCGCTTCTAGCTTGGATGTGAGCTTTGTCACTGTCTCCCGCATAGCGAAGATGCTCTCCCTATTAAGTTGCTCGCCTTGCGTGGAAGTCCCTATTGTCGCATTCCACACTTATAGCGATGGAAGTGTTTAGTAGGAAGCCCGTATACCTTCCCCCATTTTGGACCGCCAACAGACTCCAACCATATTCTTTCAGCATCCTCGTCCGAAGGTTGGGTTGGCTCACTCGCTTCACCAGATGGATGACTACGGATGAATTCCTCCACGTTACTTTGGTAGCGACCCTATATTATTTTAAATTAAATTAGTATTTCAAATTTTTTATAATAGTAAATTATAATACTTAAAGAAAATTGAAAGCTTACATATGCAGTCGAGCCCCGGTCCTCGACCCACCTATCTTGATTCCTCTCTTTCTTCTTCTTCACAATATGCGTCTCCTTGAATAGCTCATCATGGCTTATTGGACGCCCATACTTCTTTTCCTGAAAATAAATTAATTTAGTTAATAAACAGAATAGATATACTTAGAAAAGTAAAATAATTTAAGCAATTACGTACCAATCTTCTTTTTATTGTCCCTAGGCTGATCGCACCTCCAGTGTGCAAGGAGCCTCCCTTCTCGGATGCGCGAGCTTTCTTTCCTTTTTCGCTCCTCTCTAAGAACTCTGCGGTAAGCCATTTCCTTTGCAAATCATTCCACAAATTCTAAAGAAATTCAACCCATACCCTAAAAGTTCGATTCACAAGAACAAATTAATTTATTCTATAATTATAAATTAATTATATCTTTTTTAGTTAATTCAAGATAATTATTTTTTCCTAATTATATCAATTTATATCCTAAAAGTTCAATTCATATCCAAAAGGTCCAATTCATATCTTAAAAGTTCAATTCAGATCCTAAAAGTTCAATTCACAAGAACAAATCCTAAAATCTAAAATTTCAATTCATATCCTAAAGAAATTCAACACATACCCTAAAAGTTCGATTCACAAGAACAAATTAATTTATTCTACAATTATAAATTAATTATATCTTTTTTAGTTAATTCAAGATAATTATTTTTTCCTAATTACACCAATTTATATCCTAAAAGTTCAATTCATATCCAAAAGGTCCAATTCATATCTTAAAAGTTTAATTCATATCCTAAAAGTTCAATTCACAAGAACAAATCCTAAAAACTAAAATTTCAATTCATATCCTACGAGTTTAAACATAAACTAACTAAACTAAAAAAATTCAACCCATACCCTAAAAGTTCGATTCACAAGAACAAATTAATTTATTCTATAATTATAAATTAATTATATCTTTTTTAGTTAATTCAAGATAATTATTTTTTTCCTAATTATACCAATTTATATCCTAAAAGTTCAATTCATATCCAAAAGGTCCAATTCATATCTTAAAAGTTCAATTCATATCCTAAAAGTTTAATTCACAAGAACAAATCCTAAAAACTAAAATTTCAATTCATATCCTACGAGTTTAAACATAAACTAACTAAACTAAAGAAATTCAACCCATACCTTAAAA